>NC_084797.1:6046702-6662327 GCF_963169125.1 Humulus lupulus | reverse complement strand
ATTTTCAAATGTTTTTGAAACCGAGCTTAATTTATTCTTTAACCTCTTGATAAGTCTAGCATCATTCTGACTGAGTCTTTAGCCTCTGCTGAACGACAATTCAAATATTTTTCACTTAAAAATCCATTATTTTATTCAAGTTAAATAAAGATCTTTTCATTCTTAAACTCTATAAATAGGACCTAGTACCCAGCCATTTATTCATTCATCAAGCTAAGTTCAGAGCCTACCAGCTGCTAGGAGTACTTGAGAGTGTAAACACTTGGGTTGAGGATTATAAGCTTAATCATTATAAGCTTATCAAACACTTAGGAAGTAAGGTTTATAGCACATTTCGGTTCGAGGTTTAGATCGGTCATAGAAGCATTCAAGGTATTCCAAACTCTAGTTTAATTTGGTATTGTTTTCCTTAAGCTCTTATAAGTTTTTCTACTCAAAATCCTAACTCTATTCTTTATTCTTGGTTAGGAAATCTAAGATCTTGAACATAAGGTTCTTGGTAAGTATCGTTTCGATGGTATAGTTCTTTCATTCTTTTCATCCCTTTTTCTTTAGTATACTCACCTTTCTTTGATAGTTTTTAGGAGTGTTCCAATGTCCCAATCCTGTTCTCATATCCCGGTATTTTTGGTAAGGAAAATAGGATAGGATTTTATATGTTATGTTATGTGTTATCTTATGATTTATGTGTTATGTTATATGTAACGCCCTACTACCTTAGAGCCGTTACTAAGTGAGTTTAAAACAGAAATTTTGCAACTAACTGACTCTACGAGGTTTCAAAAACCAAAAGTGTGACTAAACCAGAGTTTAAGGCTGTACTCTTTGAAAATGTTTAGTTTCATTGAAAACATTAAGTATCAAACATCTGGGATCCCATAAATAAGTTTTACAAAATATTTACAACTCAAAAATAGATTTACACCAGGTTAACTATCAAAAGAATAAGTTAATACAGCCATATACAAAATGCCCCCAACCAAAGCAGTTGGGCAGGCCGAACATGTACGCGCCGCCCCCACGCTCTCCATACTCATGGCCGGTTGACTGACTCTTTGCTTTTACCTGCAACACGGAGCACCCGTGAGCCGAAGCCCAGCAAGAAAACTCAAACAATACATAACATATGCATAAAAATATAGCTGACATATAATCCACTGATAAATAGGAAAACCATCAGACTGAACAAGCACGGCCATGCCGCCCCAGAGGCCTTACCAAAGCCTGGGGTCTCGGTCCTCACCGTAAGGATAACTCATGTATCCATTGGGTCCCACCCTAGCTATAAGCACCCCATGTGCTGAGTGTTACTTCCGGCCCCAAGGTCGTACTCGGCCCTTGCCGCTCTCGGCCTTAGTCGTTCATTTCATTATAATCGCACGCATAATACATTTCGAAATAATCATTCAAACATATAATAATTCATCCAAGGTTATACATTTGCACGTAATACAATCTAGGGCCATGCCTTGCAATAACACTGTGGGCCCATGCCCTAATCTCGGGTGTTACGGTTTTCTTACCTTTCAATTCGATAGCCATGATCACCTGACTCCTCGAGCACGATCCTACTCGAGCCCTAGCGCTTACCTAAGAAAAATCCATAAGTCAAAGTCATTACCAAACCTCAAGTCCAAAACCTAGCCTCGGGACCAATCCCGAGCCCCCGGGAAGTCCTAGATCCCCAAAACAAAGTGGTGGAATCGAGCCCCGAACCCTAGGTCAAAATCCCTCAACAAAAGCCCAAAAATCCCCTTCTGTGAACAGTGCAGCGCTACAGCGCTCTAAAGAGGGCGCTGTAGCGCTACAAGCAGAATCACACCCCCCAGAAATAGGGGCTAGCGCTACAGCGCCCAATGACTAGCGCTGTAGCGCTAGTTGCAGCCAGGCCACACCCAAAAATCGTTTCTGCGATTTTCCTTCAACCATTTCAACCCCAAACTTGTCCAAATCTTTTCCAAACCCAAAAACAAACTTATCAACACCTCACACTCATCCCAAGCATCCCAAGAACTCATAACCCAAGCTCAAGCAACCCAAAACTCAAGATCTACCATAATGAACCCTAAAACCAGAAATTCATTCATACATCAAAGATAAGGTCTTAGAAATCATACCGTGGATGGAAATTCGACCTTGAGTTGAACCCTAGACCTCCTTAGCTTGCTCCTTCACAACCTTGACCTGATTTCCCCAAAAATCCCATCTATTTAGCTCAAATACACAGCTCAAACCAGTCAAGCCCTAAAACTGAAATCTCCAAGAACTTACCTCAAATTTCTGATGTGATCTTGCTAATCCCTTGCCAATCCTCAAGTCTAGCTTAGGATCCTTGATGCTCAGCCTACCCTAGCTCTCCACTGAGCTTAACTCCAAGAAAAATGAAGGGAAATGGTGGGAGAGCCACAAACTGATTCTTTTGGAACAAAACCCTTCAGCTTTTCTCTCTTTTCCTTTTTCATCCTTCTTTCTTTCTTTCTTTCAGCCTTAACTATTTTTCTACCAAATCCACTAAGTATAAAGCTCCCTTCAACTCATCTCTAACAAGCCTAAAGACCAAAATGCCCTCCCTAATAATTCTAAACCTTTATGCCCATGTAGGGACATTTTAGTCATATTACCCAAATTCCCACTAATTCCTCAGGTGTTCCTAATAATTTCCCGCTTGCTACCCAATACCTGATTAATCATCAAATATACATTCCTCATCATCAAGATTAACCTCAATATATTTTCCAAATTCTCATTTAAACTCCCCAGGCTTAACCCAAGCCGGGTATAAATTCCCGCTTTGACTTTTCCGCTAACCCGCTCATCTAGGATCGTCTCGAGTCACAGATCACAGATATCAACACAGTCATGCCCAAAATGGCCAAATTACAATTATGCTCTTTCTAAGACAATCAGGTCTACATGCATACTAATTCACATAGTCATGCATCTCAAATAATCAAATAGTCATATAACGTGCATTAAATCATAATCATGCATTAAACTCATTAAAGTCACACACAAAATCATGCATTATATGTTATATTATGTATTTTGTAGACTTGGGCATATGACTTGTATAACTAACAAGCCCCAATAAATTTATGGGCATATGACTTGCTTAGCCAGCAAGCCCCACAAATCTAATGGGCATATGACTTGTTTAGTTTACGAGCCCCAAGTAATAATGGCCATTATAGTATAAGTGACATATGTTTATGATATGTTTTAGTATATGTTGTGATATGAATTTTATGTATATGATTTGTGTGTTAGATTTTCCTTCCTGGGCATTAGTCTCATTCCTTTATGTTTATATGGCCAGGAAAATAGCTATGGTCGCGGAAAGGTTCTTGGCAGCTTGGGGGTTATGTATTGAGGCAGAATGGAAATGGATGGATTGAGCGTTCGGTTCGAGGATGAAGTTGCTTCTTAGTCTTTTAAAAATTATGCTTTATATGTATTTTCCGCACTTTATTTTGTAATCCATTTATTTAAAGTTATGTTATGTTTTCATTTTAAAAACAATGGGATCCCATATCCTACTTTAAATTTTATGTAGTTTAGCATTTGTCTTACAAGTTTTAATGAAGTTATGATTATTTCACTTGTGAGTTTTATTAAAGATTAGTGTCTATGTATAGCAGTCATTAATGGTCCAAAGTCTAGAGTAGTTGGGTCATTATAGATATACGCTTCAAATAGAAAATAGTACTCATTAATCTAGATTCTAATTTTATAATTAAAAATTAATTTAAAATCTACGGCATACGTGCTGAGAATCAGAAGCCCAAAAATCGCATAGAATTTCCAAATCAGAAGAAGTAATCGACCCAAAAGGTTTTGACTTCGCTCTCTCGTTGTCCACCTCTCCTCCAACCTCTACCCAGTGTTTCTTCATCGTGTGGCACCAATCAGTCAGATGCTTTTGCATTTGTCTTACCATGACATCATTGATTACTGGATTGTCTTGTGGATAAATGAATTTTTCCTAAAATCACAATTAAATTTGGAATTTGTTAAAATATTATGAAGATGGACAAAATCTTTAATAGTGAGTTATTAAAGGTTTAAAAAATGCTTACAGATAGCCTCTGTCGAATAACTTGGATATCAGCTGGTTTTACTTGTTCCTAAGCTAGTGTAGCTGGGGGTACGATGTTACGCAAATAGCGAGCCATGGAATTGTTGAACCACTTGCCATACGTTTGAATAACTTTTCCAGTTTGTGCATCAAACTCTACTTTCAGATGGCTAACTTTTTTGGTGGCATCTCCTTCTCGATATTGGCACCGTAATAAGCTCCCCTGCCCCTCTTGGAGCCACCACCTGTCTCATTACTTGGTTCGGTCATTCTACATTAAAATATTCATTAATTAACTAATTCAAATTATGTATGTCTGTTGTTTTTTGTTATAAAATTAACATTTTATTACTTATGGTCTTTCCCAACCTACCCTATTCCAACCTAGTGGATCCCTTGGAGATAGTAAGCAGTCATGTATTTTTCCACATTTTTCAAGATGTTTCTCAAACATCTTGAAAAAATGAGGAATAGTACATGAATACATTGGCTATCCCCAAGGCATCCACTAGGTGCATGTCTATTACTTTATATATATAATTAACATTTTATTACTTATGGTCTTTCCCAACCTACCATATTCCGACCTAGTGGATCCCTTGGAGATAGTAAGCAATCATGTACTAATTCTCATTTCTTCAAGATACTTTATCAAATATCTTGAAAAAATGAGAACCAGTACATGAATACAATGATTATCCCTAAGGCATCCAATAGGTGCATGTGTACCTATATCTAATACTATCATTAATTAATGATAATAAATAAAGTTTTCATTGAATTAAATAAAAAGTTACATATACTTGTTTAAATTACATATCACTGTCCTCATCATCACTAACCACAACATCATTATGAACACCACTATCATTATCACTATCGACTAGAACATTGCTGTCATCCTCATCGTCTTCATACTTGGCCAACGTGTCGTCTTCAAATTCAACTTCATCATCGACAACAAACTCATCTGAACCTTCGCCAACCAAATCATCGACGTTGTACACTTCAGTGGGATTGACATCAACCCGATCATACTGAAAATTATCAAAATTTGGAAGTTCTACCCACAACTGAAATGAAGAAGAATTAACTTCTTGCAATATTGGTATATCATTTGTGGTCTCAGTATCATCAACATCGGAATTTGAGAAATCCCATACATTCCTCGGAATGTATTCATTAACAAGCCTCCAATCATCCCCATTTTTCACATCTCGAAGATAATACACTAACTTCGCTTGAGATGCGAGAATGAAAGGATCATCTTTATAACATTCTTCCTTCACATATACCCTCGTAAAATTGGATTCCACTTTAATTCTACTTGTATTGAACCATCTACACTTGAATAGGACAGCATTGTAACCCATCAAGTAGGACAATTCAATTACTTCTTCCAAAACTCCATAGTAGTTCACTCACTCCTCACTTGGCACCATTACACCGCAATTTTGTGTTTTAAGCATCATATCATGACCATGAATCACAAATTTCACACCATTCACTATCATCCCTGGATATGAGAACACGGTGTTGCTTGATTTGTTTGCGAGAGCATACTATTCATTATTCACTTCAGTAGTTGTTGACTCATGCAAACCATTCACCTATCAACATTAACATTGAAAGTTAGTTTTGGATTGATTAAGTGGGGTTTCGGAAAATAATTGACTAATATACATACTTTTTCTTTGAACCACTGAGGAAAATCAGGTTCTTGTTGAACTTCAAGATTCGAGCCCCCCCCCCCCCGTCTTCTTAATGAAATCATATGTTCACTACAAATGGACAACAATGTTATGATTTTTGCCTTTACTCGGTATATAAACCAAACAAATTTATTGAAAAAATACTAAAAAACACACCTAAGGTACTCCTTAATTTCGACACAATTGTTCAAGATGTACCGCTCAATCTTTTGCTTTAACTGCAAATTGAGGAGCATACTTGATTTCTTACCAAATGGACAACCAACAGCCTTATAAATAGAATATTCCCGATTTGGTTGGGATTCAACACGATCGTCATTCCTCTCAGGTCGATTGAATCGAGTCTCAACCCCCCGGAGGTACATTGAGCAAAAGGTTAAGGCCTCGTTGACCACGTAAGCTTCTGCGATTGAACCTTTTGGGCGTGCACGATTTCTTACATACTGTTTATAAACCGCCATCGAACGATCAATGGGATACATCCACTTAAAGTGCATGGGACCGCCAAGAATTGCCTCTTTTGGAATATGCAAAACCAAATGCACCATAATGTTGAAAAATGCTTGAGGAAATATCATTTCCAACTTGCATAAAATGGTGATAATGTCTGTTTCCATCTTCTCAAGGTCTTTCACATTCAAAGTCCGTGAACAAAGTTTTTTGAAAAAACCACACAACTCAATAATTGGCTTCCGAACTTCAGAAACCAAAAACGACCTAATTGCGGCGGGCAACAACTGTTGAAACAACACGTGGCAATTGTGTGATTTCAGCTTAGTTATCTTGCCATCATTGACATTGACATTCTTGGAAAGGTTTGTAGCAAAACTGCCTGGGAATTCAACTGACTTCACAAATTCATAGAAAACTCGACGCTCCAGGACACTGAGGGTGTAACTGGCGTGTGGTTTCTTCCACTTGTTTCCCTCTTTGTGGAGGTGGAGTTTTTTCCTAATTTTCATGTCTGTAAGATCAAGTCTTGCCTTGTCAATGTCTTTAGATTTTCCCTCTAAGTTCAACAAAGATCCCAAGACACTGTCGCAAACATTCTTCTCAATGTGCATTACGTCCAAGTTATGCCTTAGCAATAATTCCTTCCAATAATCAAGGTCGAAAAATATGCTTTTCTTCGACCAATTAAGTTCAATCGGAGTCCTTTTGCATTTCACACCACCAAATTCTTTGTGTTTCCCAGGATGTATAATCTGCAAATTCTCTAATTGCTTCAACACATCATCACCGGAGTAATCTTTCGGTGGTGGCCTGAGTTCCTTATTACCGTTGAATAGTGCTCGTTTTCTCCTCCATTCATGATCCATATCAAGAAACCTCCTATGGCCAATGTATGCAATTTTACTTCTAATCCCTACAGAGGGAGTTTCTTCATTGCATGTGGGGCACACCTTTTACCCTTTGTGCTCCACCCAAACATCATAGCATAAGCTGGGTAGTTGTTAATGGTCCACAAGATTGCTACACGCATATTGAACACGGTACTATTGTATGCATCTCGTGTCTCGACACCATTCACCCATAACTCCTACAACTCATCAAGTAAAGGTCTCATATAGACATCGATATCTTTTCCAGGTGAAGAAGGACCTAGAATTAGAATAGACAACATTAATGATTGTGGTTTCATGCACTTCCACGATGGCAAATTGTATGGGACAAGTATCACATGCCACATGCTGTAAGAGTTGCTCATGTTCCCAAAAGGATTGAAACCATTTGTAGCCAACCCAAGCCTAACATTTCGAGGTTCGGCTGCGAAAGATGGGTACAACTCATCAAGGCGCTTCCACGCCTTACTGTCAGCGGGGTGCCTCATCACACCATCTTCCTTTGGCCTTTTAGAATAGTGCCATCTCATATCCTCTACAGTATATCTCGAACTGTACAGCCTTTTCAATCTCGGCGTCAACAGAAAGTACCACGTGACCTTATGAGCCACTTTTTTCCCGTTCCCACAATTATCTTGGAGCGACACTCACCACAAACCAGACAGAATTCCAAGTTCGCATTCTCCTTCCAAAATACTCCGCAACTTTGCCTTCGCCTCATAGTTAGACTTAGGTAAAATTGTTCCGTCAGGCATAGCGTTGACTAACAATTCCAGCAAACCATCAAAGTAATGATTGTTGCACTTGTTAATAACTTTCAGATGCATCAGCTTCATCAAGAAGTTCAACGCGGAATACTTTCGGCAACCCGGGTACAGTTCACTTGACATCTCCTTAAATAAATTGTCATACTTGCCGTGATGTTGAACATCATCTTGGGGAGGATCATTATAGTTTCCAGCGGGAACGTCATCTTCAGCGTAAACATCCTCCAGGATATCCGCTATCTCATCTCTATCCTGATCTCGTACCACATCTGCTGGCGGCGGCAGCGCCTCTCCATGGTAATGCCACACTTTGTAGGACTGTATGATGCCAATGTTGAATAAATGCATCGAAATTGCATTTATAGGCTGGAACTTAACATTCCCACATTTCTTGCACGGACAACGAACCACCACCAGATCGCTCACCTGATTTTTAGCGATGTCGAAAAACTCTGTAACACCATTTCTATACTCTAGAGACCAACGATTCCTCGCACTCATCTAGCTTCTGTCGCTCACCATCTTCAAGCGAAATAATTCAGAAAATATTAATAATTGTCTTAAAATAAGGGAAATGATAGTCAAAATATTTCATGACCGTTTGTCTCCCTTATTATCACTAAGTGATAATAATATCATATCTTTGGCAAAAATAATTATTTATATTTTCCAAAGAAAATATAGCTAATTATTAATTATTACAATTTTTTAAAATCATTTACTTGTTTATTACTTTTATTTTAAAATTAATTTAATTATACATTAGTTTCATTTTGTAATTTTTTATTAAATTCTTCAATTTGTATTTGATTATTTTCTTAATTAATAACAATTTTATTATATTTATATTTTACTTAATTATATTTTATTAAATAATTTATATTTTAAAAAAATTTCAATTACAAAACATTTAATATTAATGTTAAAATTAATTGTTAATTATTATGATTGGTAATTTCACTTTATTTAAATTATAGTTAAAAATTAATGTTTTGACGTATTTTTTAATTGTACTTAAACTTTTATTTAATTAATTATTAAACGTTTATTAATTTTACTAACCCTAACAGGATTTGGACAGCATAACAACTATATTTCAAACTATCCCAAAAATTTCAAAACCTACAAATTAAACACATATATAACCAGAATATTCATAGATCATACAAAACATATATATACATTAACAAATACATTAATTTACATATATTCAAATATTTAACCACAACAAAACATATACCAAAATTGATTTTTTTATTAATACAAAAAAATTATTAAATACATATTTACAAACATATCACATTTAATATAAATAAATTAAAAAATATAAACGTACATTATTAATATGATTTTTTTTAAGTTCATACTTTAACTAATATATATCACAAAATACAATATAATAAATATTAACAAGTAAAAATAAACAAATACATATAAATCATTAAAATTAAAAAAATACATATTCAAATCTGTTTTTTTAATTTTACAAAAAAAATTAATAAATACAAAAAACATATATTATAAAAATAACTTAAAAAATAGTTGTTATTAAGATAAACAAATACATATAAAGCATTAAAATAAAAATTAATATTAACGACTATAATTTTTGTAATTAATGTTAATTTTCCTAAGACTAACAAAATTTGGTCAGCATAACGGCTATATTTTAAACTATCCCAAAATTTTATAAAACATGCAAACTACACACAATATACAGAATATTCCCATAGCAATATACAGAATATTCCCAGAGCATGCATAACATAAACCAAGATTAATAACATATATCAAATCTTTCTATACAGTAAGATCAAAACAATTTATTTAGTAAATATTTATAAACAAATAATCTTTAATATAAAAACAATAAATTATAATGCAAATATACAATATAATATAATAATCTAATCTATATTTTTTAATATCCATATAAAGCATTAAAATTAAAAAATATACATACTCAAATCCGTTTTTTATAATAAATACTAAAACCATATTTCTTTTTTTCTTTTTCATTATTAATCTCATTTTTCTAAAACTACACAGATTTGTCTGTTTTTTTAACAGAAAAATATAACTATAATACCAAATATCACACACGTACATATATATTAATAGTTCACAATTAATTAATCAATTTTCTAAAATGAATTAACATTAAATAAATATATGTACACACACATTTACATATATACATATATACATATAAACATATATACATATATACAAAAAACAGACATATAAATATAAATATACATATATACGGACATATAAATATATATACACATATATATATAAACAGACATAAACATATACATATAAATATATATACATATATACATAAACTAACCCTTAGAGTTGTTCTACCGAGAGATTGGAGCTGCACACACTTTGGTACACATGTTTATAGAGAGAGAACAAAAAAAAAATACAATTACAAAACGAGATATAGAGAAAAAAGTCTAAAAATATTAAAATTTTTGCCATTGGATTTACTAATCTTGAGAGAGAAGAGCTTCACTATCTGAGCTGAGCCACGGTGGGATTATGGCATGGGGTGGTCGGACATCAAACCAGAGAGAAGAGAGAAGAAGTTGAGAAAAAAATCTAAAAATGGGGAAGAAGGGCTCACGATTGCACTAAAATCGCTATGACGTTTGCCGGCGCATTTCATTGCGCCGGAAAAAGTCTTTAATAAAACCCTAGGACAAAACGGTGTCGTTTTAATTAGTCCGAATTTTACCGACGCAAAATAGACTTTTGCCGGCGCAATGAAACGAGCTGGCAAAAGTCTAGCCACCTACTTTGTTGAAAACGTGCACAAATTTAAAATGCACGTTTTGACTTTTGCCAGCGTGTTAGGTGAAATGCACCGGCAAAAGTGTATGGTATTTTTTTTAAATCTGATAGATCTTTGCCGGCGCAACCCCGAATTGTGCCGGCAAAAGAAGTGCTTGTTTTTGCCGGCGTGATTCACTAAATGCGCCGATAAAAAAAAATTTCGCCAACGTAATTCCGAATTGTGCCGACAAAAGCCTTATTTCTTGTAGTGAATTATTTAGCTAGAAAAAAATGAACGAATGAAACATAAGAAGCGTGTTTTCAAATTTTTATAGTTCCGATGATTAATTTGCACTATATACAAAAGTTTAAGATGTAAAACCCTACAAAAGGGTCATAGTTTGAGAAGAAAATCCTATTTATCCTACTTTTATTACAGTTAGATTGTGATTCTTTTGTGTGTTTAATATTTTAAAATTACCTAGAGATTTTGTTGACCCTATTTTAACAATAATTTCATTTATGACTATATAATGAGAAAAAGTAAATATATTGAGAAAGAAGACTCGTTAGATGACGTCGCACTCAACGAATGGAGGACAGTACTTATATTTGAGAAAAGAACCAAACTAACTTTAAGCATGTGTAATTTGTATGTATTGGAATAAATTTTTACTTTATTTATTTTTTAAATAAAATAAATAAGTATATATAGAAAAAAGATATACACATGTGGGAAACTATTTGTTCTCTTAACTCCCCTTTACGCCTCTCCCTTACTCCTTTTCTTTTTCTTCATTGTTTCCATTTGTTCTCTCTTAACTTCACTTAAAAAATACAAAAAACAAAATGAAATTCTAACGACAGCATTTTCAGAATTCGAAATCACTCCTAGCTCTTATGACGTTAGTTATTATAAGTTAAGATGATAAAATTATTATGTAGCAAAATCAAATAAATCTTAAAAATAGAGCAAGTGCATATACTTGATTAGATAGTAATACTTGAGGAAGAGGAAGAATGGCTAAAACATCGATTAGAAGATAAGACCAAAGAAATCCTGTGAAAATGGACAGATCAAATTCCCTAGACATGATTAGTGCATTCTTAACCCAAAAATTGATGTTTAAAACATAAAAGAAATTGGTAATGGATCGTAAATTCGAGGCACGATCATCCTATTTTGGTCTCTATCGAGGTACTTTTGTTCATCAAGAATATTTTAGTCCACAGTTGTGTGTAGTACGCTGCCCAAGGATATTTAGTAGCATTGGAATCGTAAGCTTGGGCAGCATACTACCCACAAACTTTGCTGAAAGAGCTTGTGAAATTGGATTAGAATAAAACTTTTAATGAAACAAAACAGAAATGAGATAATTTGGCTTCACTAAGGTTAGAAGATCATGAAAATCTGGCTTTAGGGTTTCTTAACTCATAATACACGATTATTTACTTGGCTAGTAAATCAAGTTCTAATGGTTTATGAGGTCTGAGATGTTTGTGAGCTTCATCAAGTATGTTTAAGAGACGTGTTGAGCAAGAATAGAGTAATAAGAATATGGTGCCATTCCAAAACTGTACATAGTCATGAGTTGCACAGCTAACATACGATATTCATCAAGTTCCCAATAAAGTTGGAATGTTAATAATAGTTTATATAATACTTTTTGCCACTTATAAAATAGTATTATAGTACACTTTACAATAACATATTTTATGCATTATATAAAATAGTTTGCTTAACACAAGAGAAATTTTATGTTCTATGCATGATAACTTAGTGAAAAATTTTAACATGTCAACATAAGTTACTATTCTAAATATATGACAATTTCAATTTTTTGGACAAAAATACTTCTAACATTCAAACACTCATTTTCTCTCTCAGTCCGAACTCTCTCTCTCTCTCTAACGTTTCTCATTCTAATCTTGTAGATCTCGAAAAAATACCAAAATTAAAAAAAAATCATCTAAAACAAACATTTGAGAGAAAAAATATGAACCTCCAAAATTTTCGTTAAATTTCAGTGCAGATATCGAAATTTCATCAACAAAAAATCAACTTACCAATTAGCCCATCATTTATTGGTATTTTGACAATTGGACTTCTTTACACATACATAATCAAAGTATATAATATACAATTAAGTTTTCTTTAATAAAAAAAAACTAATATCGACAAAAAAAAATTATTATAAACAATGAAGTTTATAAGACAACTATGCATTATATCTCATTGTATAACTTTGTTAATCTACAAAAATTTGTTGATTCAAGAAAAATATCATAACATATATTAGAGAGTGTCAGAAGTGGGATTTGAACCCACGCCCTCGTAAGAGGACCAGAACTTGAGTCTGGCGCCTTAGACCACTCGGCCACCCTGACTTTTTCTCCTTGTTTTACATTTTAATAATGTTCTTTAACTAATGTTTAAATTAATCTAAGACAACTTGAGTCTGGGATTGTTTATTGGTTGCTCACTAAAGTGGTCACAAGAAAAACAAAAACAAAAAGACTACAACTGCAAAACACAATTTTAAATACATACAGACATCGTAACAATATTCCAACCCTAGAACATGCTTTACACTAATCTGAATATATATATATATTTATATATATAACCTAGGATTATATATGTTGATCAACAACCATGGATACATTTTCCATTGTTGTCATGGTGAATTGTTGAGTGAATCTTCTAGTGACAAAACACTCAGTCAAATCATCAATTAGCCCATCATTTATTGGTATCTTGACAATTGGACTTCATTACAATAGAGCCCATACACAAATAATGGTATTTTTGCAAACTTACTTAATAAACTGTATTAGATCACTTCGATTGGATTTGAGTATAAATAACACATGTATTGCCCAAAATATATAGAAAATAACTAACAAATTATATATGCTTTCTAATTAATTAGGAGCTTTAATGAAATTATGCAAAGAAAGCACATAAGCTAAATAAGGGGAAATTACATCTTATATGAGATTTTTAATAGAGTGTGCAAAAATATGGTTTTTTTTTTTCAAAAAAAAAGTTAATCTATGGCTTTTTTTAAGAATTTTCACTTTTATAGGTTTATTTTCCCATATTTTTGTATAAAAGTTGGTTTATGCCATAATTTTACTCTTAATCAAGTTTTATTAATTTGGAAGAGTATATTTGTAATTTGATTATTATTTTTTAGCTAATTTGTTTTTTATATTGTTTTTATATTACTAATTTTATATTAAATCTTTGATTGTTTTGCAAATTTTTTTTTTTTTTTGTAATATGAATTGTTTTTTAAAAAAAAATTTATTTATTACAAACATGTTTTTTTTAGATTGTACATTTTTTTCCAAATCCTAGGTAAGGTAACCAGTTACTTGATTAATCTTTGACAGTTATGTAAAAAAATTTTTAGAGCTAAGTTAAATAACATGCACCTGGAGGAGGAACCAGTTATCCTGAGATGAGTAACTTTCTGCCATAAGAGGGGTAACCAGTTACCTAAGAGGGGTGATGAGTTACTCATATTAAATATGAAAAGAAACATCAAATTTGAAGGAAAAAGTGGAAGAACACTTCATTAAAAAAGGAAGAAGAAGTAACTATGATTTTAGTAACATAGGTAACTAGTTACCATAAATATACACACACCAAAATATGAAGGTAACCAGTTACCCTCATAAATATACACACAAATAATGGTAACCAGTTGTTCATTCACGTTTTCATATTTTTATTAGTTTTCTTTCGAAATTTTGGTATTCTTGTAAGTGTTACAGTAAAAAGGAAATGCTAAAACAATTGATTTGAATTTTTTTTTACATATAGTGGAAAAAACTCTAAAAAAAAAATACAATAATAAAAGATAATAAATAAAAAAATAGTAAAATAATTATGTAATGTTAAAATATATGTGTGAAAAAAATGAAAAAAAAATGGAATGAGAAAAGAATAAGTACAAAAATGAAAAAAAAAATAGATGAATGAAAAAAAAAATAGATAAATAAATAAAAATGAAAAGAAGAAGAAGAAAAATAATGGAAAAATGAAAAAAATTGGTAGAAAAAAATGAAAAAAAAAAAAGAAAATATGGAAGAAGAAAAAAAGCTCATATGTGTGAAAAAAGAAAAAAATAGAAGGAGAAAATAATAAATACAAAAATGAAAAAAAATAGAATGAAAAAAAAAAATTTTAAAAAGGAAAGAAAACTGAAAAAATATGGAAAAAAAACAATACAAGTGAAATAAAAAAAATAGATAAATGGATAAAAATTAAAAGAAGAAGAAGAAGAAGAATGAAAAAATTGACAGAAAAAAAATGATGAAGGAAAAAATTAGTAGAAAAAATAAATAAATAAAAAATGGAAGAAAAAATAAGTAAGAAAAAAAAGAGAAAAATTAACTGAAAAAATAATAAAAAAATGAAGAAAAAAATTAAAAAATAAAATAAAATTACCTTCAAAATCAAAGAAAACATAACTATGATAAAAAAATGTGACATTTCCATATTTAGTTATCTACTAATTGTGTTTCCCATAGTTTATCTTTTTCTTTAATAAATTTTTCCATACAAATTAAAAAAAGTATAATTCTCATATTTTTGCACATTGATTATATAAAAGCCATATTTTTTAAAAATTCCCATAAAATAAAGACGTGTGTTTTATTACAAGCCCAAGTATATAGTTAGTAGATATACGTATGCTTATCTTATATATTCTTTATATTATTCTTACATTTATTTGATTTTTTTATCTTCCTTGTTTTTTTTACTGTAAATTAGTGTAACCTTTAGTGACAACATTTTAGTCACAACATATATTTTGTGTGACTAAATGCCACTTTTAGTAACAACAAAAAATTACTTGTGACTAAAAAGTCATACTTAATCACAAGTTGTCACTAATGTAGTTTTAGTCACAACCTATTATTTTTAGTGATAAAGTTTGTTGTGACTAAAAATACATTTAGTGACAACAAATTGTGATTTTTGTGACTAATACATTTAGTCACGGACTTTATAATGATGACATAGATAAGATAATTTTTTTTAGCCACAAATTAGGGATTGAATCAGGAGGGTTTTTCCACCCACAGGCATAGTGACCAAATAGACCCTCTCTTGTAGCTTGCTGAAAGAACGGGCTTAGAATCAGGAACGGGCATAGAACGAAAAATAAGCCTGTTAACTACTTGCCAGGTTCGCCTACCTTATTAGATTCGGCCTACAGAACTGGACTTATTGCTTTTCGTGACTTTTCTTTCCATAGGCATACATTGCAGTCTAACCTGCTTTCTCCTGGCTTCACATCACAAGTGAGAAATGGTTCTTAGCCAACGGTGACCGGCTCAATGAACACCTTTATTGCAAAATGATTTCTTCGTTAACTAAGTGTACTCCCTTCTCCTTCTATCTAATAAGCTTTTGTTTTTAGCACAAAATTGTTGTTTTTAGTCACAAAATTTTTTGTGACTAAAACTAATATTTTTGTAGTTAACTACTTTAATTAACGCTTCTTTTATTTCTTCACATCACCATAATGAAATAACTATTGTCGTGATGATTTTATATTGTGACTAAACTCTCATATGGTGGAACTATATCCGATGTAGAAAATTTAACGTTATTTTTAAATTGACATAAATTTTTAAAATTTTAACGTCAATAATTTTTATGCCAATTTTGTAACCATGCAAAAAAATTTACATCAATTAAACTGACATGAAAACACTTTGTTTTTAGTACCATTGGATAGGAAAGAAAGACAACTTTAGAAAGAAGAAAAAAATATAATTTGAATTTGATGGAAAATACATTTTTGTTAAAATAGTTGGTCTACATTAAACATCAACAAAGTTTACATTTTTTCTCCTAGTCTTGTCTATAATTCTATCAGTTATGTCTTGGTTAATTTATGGTATTTTTAAGTTTTTTTGAGAGTTGTACAAACTTTATAAATAGGTCCTGTTATCTCATTTGTGAAAGGGTAACGAGAACAAAGTTCATTGTAAAGAATATGAGTTATTTTATTGAGAGAAAGAGAGAGAGAGCTTGAGAGAGAAACACTTGGGTTTTAGGAGAGAGAGCTTGAGAGAGAAACATTTGGGTTTGAGGAGAGAGATTTCTTTGTACATGGTCAAGTGTACTTGGAATTTTGCCTGGGTCTAAGACATTATAACCAGTCAAATGTAGAGCGTCTCAAGTAGGGGTGAACATTTGACCGATAAAACTCTCAAACCCTTCTGACCTGCAACCCAAAAACCTGAATTTTTCAAAACTCGTCAGATTCGGGTTAAATCAGGTCTGAACCCGACACAGTTCGGGTCAGGTTTGGGTTCGAGTTTTGAAACTAAAGACACACGGGTTCGGGTGTAACCCGAACATAATTTAAATATATATATATAGATTTTAGAGACTAATACATTTTTCAAAAAAATTTACTAAGGCCCAATTTGTAAAAAAATAAACATTACCAAACTAACAACAAAGTTTAAAAAAAACATGTGAAAAGTAAAAAAAAATGGTATTTTTGAAATTTTTTTACCAATGACCATTTTTTGCCAAAAATTCATTTTTAGACAAATCCCACCAGAAACACGACCCCACCCGACCTGACCAAACCCGACACTCGAAATCACCCCAAAAACCAAAAACTTCGGAGCGGGTTCGATAAACTATTTTTCCATCCGAACCTACAAAATCCAAACCCGATGCACCCGAAACCCGACCCGTGTGCACCTCTAATCTCAACTGGTGATGAGTTATTATAATCTCCATTACTGTTTTATAGTGCATAAAAGAATATCCCAATGGGAGTTCAAAAAGGTAATAAGCTCAAGTTTATTTGGGCCGAAACTCTACAATTATTGATGTTGATTTTATTGTTTTTCTTGTTGGTTGTATCTCAGCAAGTTGTGTCTCTACTCGTTTGTTGTCCTTGTGTGTGTAGATGAAGCTGGTGTGAGAAAGATCGATTTCGTAACAATTTTGTTATTAAATCTCGTACAATGGGATTATAAAAAACTTCTAATATATTGGGAGTTAGAGCTTTTGATGGTATGTAATTGTTCATATTTGTATTTATAAGAATGAAAATTTACTTGATAAGATACAGTGAACTAGGGTAAAGCTTCCCACTATTTGATAAAGTGAAACAAATAAGATTACACCTACACTCTTGACGTGTATGCTATTACAAGAGTCTAACGAAATAGTTGTCAACACATATACTTAACTTATTATTTTCTTGTACCTCTCTATTTCTCATGTTACGTCGGAACCTTCATTGCATATAAATCACTGCGAAATATTTTAAGCCATCAGATATGGATTCATTAGTTGAACATTCAAAAAACTTAGACCAGCAACTAGAGAGCACATGCTCCAAGTCAATTGCCATCAAAGCAAAGGCTTCAACTTTCGTATGTGATTTGAGATTGGCAGTAGAGATTGGAAAGTCATATACACACACCAAAATGAATACTAATATAATAAGCATATATACTAAATTCAACATTATGAATTATGACTATTCATTGACTAACCTCATTCTTGTGTTGGTCATGATCAGCATGTTCTTCAAGTAAAGAAAAGAGATGTTTCACATCAAAATCTTTGCCTTCTCTAATACTTCGAGTTAGGTATCTCTTGATGGCTTTCTTTTTATGTGGTGGAAGGTCATGGTTTGATAGATAAGAATCTATTTCTGGTTGTTTCATACGAATTGTTCTCCTTGCTTCTTCTGATTTTGTAGTTTCCAACTGCATGTATGTCTGTAATTTACATCAAGAGTATTCATTAGTTAATTTAGATATTAACTACACCAAAATATATCAATTTTACACTGTTGACTGGGAATTAGAATTTGTGATAGTTGGGTACTGACACAAATGAAATGATATTTGCGTCAGTTACAACATTGACAGTATTAGTGAGGACCGTTTGAGTCAGTAGGGCACTCACGCTGTAAACGCCATCAGTCATATAAATTCTATATATATCAAGCGGATCTCACTAACACCTTCATAAATAGTACTATATTAGTAATACCTATGGTTGGTTGATATAAATTCTAAATATATTAGTATGTATGTAATGCTAAACAAGATCTATAATATACTCTATTTCAATATTAATAAATTTACATAAAGTTAACAAAGACTAGAAATGAATATATATACCTGTAAATTTCCAATAAGGTATAAAAACAAAAGTAAGCCCAGGATAGAAATAAGAACTACAAACAGATTTTCTTCTACATTGCTACTTGTGTCAAGGTTTTGACCAAAAGAGCGACAAAACATATTGGAACAAAGCATGAGATATGGAAATTAGAGGGTATCACGTGCACATTTTAAATAGATGCCCTTTAGGCGTCATCAAAATCACACCTACTCCTGCGTAATGTTCATTAGAGGAGCCGTCCGTGAACAACTTTCATGAAGGAGTTTGGTTTTGAGGCTCAGGTTCTTCAGGTGCTTCTGGCTGTTTGCCATCTGGAAGCCTAGAGAATTCTGCGATTAAGTCAGCCAGGGCTTGCCCTTTTATTGCTGCTCGTGGCAAGTAAGAGATATCGAACTGCCCAAGTTTGACCGCCCAATTCAATAATCTGCCTGTGGCCTCTGGCTTCTGCAGAATTTGTCGTAGAGGCTGGTCGATCAAAACCGTGATCAGGTGAGCTTGAAAGTAGCGCCCAGCTTCTTGGAGGCTAAAATTAAGCAATAGGCTAACTTTTCAATAGGAGGATACTACAGCTCCGCCCCAATTAGCCTCTTGCTTACATAATAAACAGCCTTTTGTACACCTTCTTCTTCTCTTACTAAGACAACACTAGCAGCATATTCTGTGAGCGCCAGGTAGATGAACAAAGTTTCTTTATCAACTGACATTGATAGGATCGGTGGTTGCGACATGTGAATCTTCAATGCTTGAAAAGTCTCCTCGCACTCCTCCGTCCATTCGAATTTCTTGTTGCCTCTGAGTAGATTAAAAAATGGGATGCATTTGTCCGTCGATTTGGAAATAAATCTACTCAGAGCAACAATTCTTCCGGTCAAGCTTTGAACATCATTGATCTTTGCTAGCGATTTCATATCGACCAAGGCTTTGATCTTCTCGAGATTGGCCTCAATTCCTCTTGAGTTTACTATAAACCCCAAGAACTTCCCTGATCCTACTCCGAAGGAGCACTTGAGGGGATTCAACTTCATCTAGTATTTGTTCAAGACGTTAAAGCATTCTTGCAAATCCCCTATATGCCCTCCTGCCTTCTTCGACTTAACCAGCATGTCATCGACATATACCTCCATGTTTGTGCCGATCAGCTCCTTAAACATGTGGTTGACCAGTCGCTGGTAAGCCGCACCACCGTTATTTAAACTGAAGGGCATTACTTTGTAACAGTAAAGCCCTGCGTCAGTCCGAAAGCTAGTGTGATCCTCATCAGGAGGATGCATGCTAATCTGATTATACCTGGAGTATGCATCCATGAATGAGAGAATCTCATGCCCTGTAGTGGCATCGACCAGTTGGTCGATCCTAGGGAGTGGGAAACAATCTTTAGGGCAGGCTTTATTAAGGTATGTGAAATCCACGCATGTTCGCCATTTGCCATTCGGCTTGGGAACTAGCACGGGATTAGAGACCCATGATGGATAAAACGCTACCCTAATGAATCCATTCTCCTTCAGATTCTCAACTTCTTCTTTTATGGCATTTAATCTTTCTTTGTTGAGTAGCCTCCTTTTCTGTTGTACCGTTGGAAAACTTTTGTCTATGTTCAGGACATGGCTAATGACTGCAGAGTCTATTCCGACCATGTCTTTGTGCGACTAGGCAAAGACTTCCTGGTTTTCCTTCAAAAATTCCACCAGTGCTTGTTTTGTTGTTGTCTCTAAGTTTTTACCGACTTTCACAACCCTGGTCGGATTTTCTTCATCGAGTTGAACCTCTTCAAGGTCCTCGATGGGTCCTATCTCTTCATCAAAATCCCCAAAGCGAGGATCTAAATCTCTGTCCTCACTTTGGGAAATGGCCTATTTGGTAATATCATCACCTGATTGGGCTTGTACATCAACCGCCATTTGCAAATCTTTTCCGGCAACTTCCCTCGATATACCTTTCTTTGCCTTAGTTATCGAGGCGTTGTAGCGTTCCCTCGCTTTTGGCTGATTTCCCAACATGCATCCTACCCCTGCGTCGGTTGGGAATTTCATGGACAGGTGTCGAGGTAACGGCTCGTAGGTCGACCAAAATTGGCCTCCCAATTATAGCATTATATGCCGAAGGACAATCAACAACTATGAAAGTAGTGAGTAATGTCCTGTTAGCAGGTGCAGTACCTGCTGTAACTGGAAGCCTAATCGACCCAGTTGGGGTGAGCCCTTCGCCAGAAAAACCATAGATGGTTTGGTTGCATGGCTCCAAGTCTTCGATGGACAACTTCATTCTTTCCAATGAGGACTTATATAGGATGTTGACTGAGTTTCCTGTGTCAACCAACACCCTCTTCACCATCATGTTGGCAATATGCACGTCCATAACCAATGGATCGGAGTGTGGGAATCATACGTGCTGGCCATCGTCTTCAGAGAAGGTCATCAATTCCTCCGCTGTTCAAGCCTTCTTTGGTGCTTTATCCTCCACACTCATCATCTCGATGTCCTGGTCGTGCCGTAGGGTTCGAGCGTAACGTTCCCTTGCCTTCCCACTGTCCCCTGCAAGGTGTGGGCCACCACAGATGGTGAGTAACGTGCCTGCGACAGGAGCTGGCTGTAAAGGCGGCGAGCATTGGCGTGCAGGCGCCTGCTCGTTGCCACCTTGAGCCTCTCGCTGAGACCCTCCTGCGGCTCGCACATATCTCCTTAGATGTCCCTACCTGATCAGGAACTCAATTTCGTCCTTCAACTGGTTTCATTCATTAGTGTCGTGCCCGTAGTCGTTGTGAAAATGACATAATTTCGTTATATCTCTCTTGGAGATATCCTTCCTTAAAGGTGCGGGTTGCTTATAAGGCACGCTAGAGCTGGTCGCCTGGTAGACTTCCGCTTGACTTTCGACAAGGGTCGTATAGTTGGTGAATCTCAGCTCATATCAATTGCCTTTGGGGCATTTATTGTCGGATGCCAACCACTCATTGCTCGCTCGTTTTCCACCATTTCTGCCATTTCCATTCCCGTTGCCCTTACCGTTGCCATTGGGTTTCTCCGACCCGTTGGCGGCTTTGGCGGGTTCTTCCTTTGGCCCCTTGTCCTTCATGGGTGATTTTCCCTCATTGTCAATCGCGTCCTCGAGCTTGATGTATCGATCAGCTCGATCCAAAAACTCCTGGGTACTTCTTACCCCATTCTTTGTTAGGCTACTCCAGAGGGGAGAATAGCGTCTAACCCCAGCAGTTAGGGCCATCATTTTTCCTTCGTTGCCCACTGTCTTGGCTCTACCCGCTGCTCGCATAAAGCACTAGACATACTCCTTCAAGGGCTCTCCCTCCTTCTGGTGTATCTCGACCAGCTGGTTGGCCTCTGTGGGGTGTACGTGACCCACATAGAATTTTCCGTAGAATTCCTTCACGAACATCTTCCAGGATACTATACTAGCAGGAGGGAACTTAAAGAACCACTCATGGGTGGTGTTAGATAGCGTTGCGGGGAAGATCCTGCAGCGGGCATCTTCTGACACTTTTTTTATATCCATTTGTATCTCAAATTTGTTTACATGAGATACTGGGTCTCCGTACCCATCAAAGTTTGGCAGTGTTGGAATTTTGAATTTACTGGGGGTTTCTACCACAGCAATCATTTGCACAAACGGAGTGCCCCTCCTCCGATCGTACTCTATGTGGGATGTTCGACTCCCAACCAGCTGTTGTACTGCCTGGTTCATAGCATCAATCTGAGCTTGAACCACTTCTGGGATCGCTGGGGCAACCAGTGCCGGAGGAGCGTACTCATCGTGCCTCTCACGACGGTCGTTGAGTACGTCTCTCAAATCATCATCCCTGCAGCTCTACTCGCTAACTCCTATTCGATCAAAGACGTTATGCTGCCTGGGTTGCTCCCCAACGTTATGGCTTGCTGGCCTATTTTCTCTAGGTGGGGGACTTCTGTCTCCACCTCTTTCCTCATTCCTTCGACCAGCATTTCCTCTGCCAGAATCGACGTCATTATAGTCATGGCCATCTCTAAACTGTGGCCGACTACGGCGTGACTGACTGTTCACGCTATTTCCTCCTCGGGCTGGAATTTCCTGAGTGTCAGGGGGAGGCCTGCGCTGGTCGTTGGGCCCCCGTGCATTATTATGCCTTGGGGGGCCCCTGACCATAGAGCCCAACTCGTTGTTCCTTATGATGGCAGAAGGACACTGCCCCTTGCTCGGTGGATTTGGCTCTTCGTCCCCTGGGCGTCTAGGGTTGCAGGGCGACTGCCCGACCCTATTCTGCCTCTAGCGCTGGGGATTGCCTCGACCAACTTGAGATGGAGGTTGCTGCTCAAGATCCCGAACTGGGACATCATCCTGAGCCACAGGTGGTTGCTCCGGCCTTTGGGGGCTTGTCGGTTGGAGGGGAGGACTTGGATTGGGAGCCCGTTATGCGGGCGCACTCGGTGGCTGATCCGATTGAGAGGCCGGCACAACCTGTCCTCGAGCCAGTTGAATGGCTGCTTCGAGAGCGACCATGGAATCCCTTTGCCGACGGTACATGTATGCCTGCTGCTCACTCAGCTCCTAGCGCTAACGTTCAATTTCTCTCTGCTGCAGTGCCATTGTTTCCGCTGCGTTCTCCTGATTGGCCCTCATATTGGCCAATTCATCCTGCAACACCCCCAGTGTTGCCCTCAGTGTTTCCATATCCAACTCCTCTTCAAACTCTAAATGTGGTTCACTCTCTGCCACATTTGGAGGTGGAGGTTGAGATGATGTAGCGCCAGCGGCCGGTCCAGCTTTCTTAGATGTCTTTGCCATTAGATTTTCTTATGGCTTCTTGAGTTCAACTCTTAACGAAAGCACCAGAATGTTGACCTTCGATTTGGCCAACGACACGGAGTCAAAAATACGACAAGAAATGAGATGATAATCAAGAATGGAATCTAATGGTAAAGAATAGACACAAATGATTTATAGTGGTTCGGCCCCAATGAATGGTAATGACCTAACGTCCACTTAGTGCTATTATTAATATTGAATCCCAATGCCGTGATCAAAGAACTAGGGTTCTTGAGTTTCACAAGCCGTAGGGGAAATACAACTGTTTGGAGGATAATCGCACTGTATGCTCTTTCTCTCAGTATTCAGAAAAAAGATTCAAAAGTCAAAAGTCCCTTCCTTGAGCTCTCTCATGCATATTCATAGGCTCAAGGGGGGTTACATGGGCCAATGGGTCTTAACTATCCTTAATACCCGTGTATCAAGGCCATAAAGAGGACATAATCAACATAGTTATTATAAGATTACAATCTTTTAAGGAAATAAACTGAAGCATACGACCAGCCTGGTCGCATCTAATCGTGAGGTTTGACAAAGCAACGGGTAGCTGGTCGATAATCGAACAACACCTCTTTATTTCGACTCTGCCACATGTCAACTACGTGTGAGAAATCCTTGCCACGTCATCAGCAGCTGTTTTTTTGGGTAAACAGACTTCATGAAAAATGAGTTTTCAATGCGATGGCTAACTAGTAACGTAAGTGAAAATACTCATTATTAAAGTTCTAGCTTTACCTTAATATATTAATTCAACTCATGCAATGAATTTTGTTTTAGTGTGGCGGGAAAAACTCTTACACAAAGGATGAGATCAATGAAGTACGTGAAGAATGGGCACAATGCGTCATGTATTTGATGAGTACTGCATAGGTCCACTAACTTTTTTTAACTTAGACTTTTAATGAGATATACTTACAATGTTAACCTAGACTTTCTTGAAGTTATACACACTTTTGTTGTCTAACTATAGTTTACAATGCTTATATGAGTCATTTTGTAATTAACTTAAGACTCGTTATTTTGGATACTTAGTTCAAATTATAGTATTTTATATTACTATGATATTTTGTTTTGTTCACTTCGTTTGTATAAAAATCAGGATTTTTTGGGGCATAATACACTTTTTAATAAAAAAAACACCATAAGTCAGCTATGAACTGACTTATCATGTTTTACACCAGAGGTCGGTCTGGCACACCGCCCTACCATGATTTACACCAGAGGTCGGTGTGCAACCGACCTACCATGGTTTACACCAAAGGTCAGTTGGCGCCAAACCGACCTATAGTGTAAGACATGGTAGGTTGGTTTGCAACTAACCTACCATGTCTTACACCAGAGGTCGGTGTGCAACCGATCTATCATGTCTTAATTACACCAGTGGTCGATTTTCAACCGACCTACCATGTCTTACACCAGAGGTCGGTTTGGCGCCAGTCGACCTGCCATGTTTTTTTATCATAAGTCACTGCATGTAAGTTTTGTAGTAGTGTTTGTAACACCCCAATTTGCTAATAAGGTTTAGGATCTTGATTAGCGTGCCTGGAGGGCAATAAGTGAATTAACATGATAATATATGTGAATTTGAATGAATGTGTGATTAGAATGCATGTTTAGGTGGTATAAATATGCATGTGGGCCCCGTTTGTATGTTAGGGGTAAATTGGTAATTTTAGCCCGCTGAGGGCATAAATGTGATAATTGCATTATGTGATTTGTACCACATGAGTGTGGTGATGTTTATGTGATGCACGTGCTGAGACGGTCCTAGGGAGCTAGTTAACCTAAAAGTCACAACGGGATTTTATACCCGGCTCGGGAGGAGCCTAGGGGTGCTTTGGGAATCTCGTAAGTTGAGTTGAGAATTAGTGGTTAATGGTTACTGGTGATTGAGTAACTTGAGTAACCATTAGTAACTGCTGAGAGTAACAAGTTGTGATGGGAAAATGCTAGAATTGTAAAAGAGATGAGATGACAAAAGTGCCCTTGAGGTTTAGTTAGGAAAGAATTTTTATGGAAGGGTAGAATGGTCATTTGGTTAAGGTTAGATAAGTTTCAGCTGAAGGAAAGATGGTTCACGTTCAACACTTTATTATTTTGGTTTATGCTGAAAATTGAAGAAAAGGCTAGAAAGAAAGGGAAGCAAGAAGGAGGGCTGAAACTTGAGACCTAGGAGGAAATTCAAGAGGGATTGGAGACAACCAAGGTCAAATTTAAGCTAGGACTACTCACAGGTAAGGATTATGCTCTGTTTTTGCTTGAGCTTAAGGTTGATTTTCAGAGATTAAGTGTGGAAATTTAAAGATAGGATGGCTGGTTTTATTTGAAAAATTAGTTTGGATAATCAAAAGGAAGGTGACTTGAAGCTAGGATTGAGGAGAATTCAAGCTGAGATTTTGACTGAGGTAAGAGTTTTAACATGTTTAAATTTTCGTACCTGATGTGGTTTAAGATTTTAGAGGCATGGTGTATAGTTTTCAAGCTCTGGGTTATGTTCTAGAAGCCATGACTTAAGTTTCTGAAATTTGGAACCCAAGGGTGGATTTTGGGTGTGATTGTATGTTTGAGTTTGTTGTTGGTGTTTATAGGTTGTATAATGGCTTATTGGAGTTTTAAATTGATTTTGGGGTTTAGGCATTTGTTTGGGTTGAATTGAAGGTGCTTTGGCTTGCGAAAAATGCAAGGGAAAACCCAGAATTCTGGGTTCGCGTAGGGGCATCGCGGCCCTGTTCTTTGGTGTTGCGGCACAGGCATGCATCAGGATCAGGAAAGGGTTCTGGGCGCCGCGACCCTTGATGGGGAGTGCCGCGGCCCTAGGCAATTTCTGGGAGTGTAATTTTGCATTTTTAGGGCTTTTGCCCGGGGGCTCGGGGGATGTCTCCGATACATTGTTTTAGGAAATTAGAGGTCCCGAGAGTATGGGATTGGTCCCGGGAAGTAGTTTTGGATTGGTTAGTATTAAAGGATGTTTTATATGTGTTGTGACTAGGTCTTCGGAGAGGCTCGAGATAGAGAACTATGCTCGTGGCTTTGGTGCATTGTGAAGCTCGGGATACAGGTAAGAAAACTGTAACACCCGTAGAGCAGGGCATGGGCCCATAGTGTTGTTGCAGGGCACGACCCTAGATTGTATTATTGTTAGGGTGTAGCTGTAAATGAATTATTATATGTTTGATTGTTATTTGAGAATGATATATGTGGTTATAGCAGAATGAACGGCAAAGGAGCCGGGAATGGCGAAGGGCCGAGAATGGCAGTAGGGCCGGGAATATCACTTAGCACATGGAGTGATTATAGTTAGGGTGAGACCCCAATGGATACATGGGATATCCTTACGGTGAGGACCGAGATCCCAGGCTTTGATAATGCTTCTGGGACGGCATGGCCATATATGTTTAATCTGTTGGATTGTTTGTTAATCTGTGGATTTATCTGACATAATGGTCATATATTATGCATGGGTTATTTGTTGTATGAGTTTTCTTGCTGGGCTTCGGCTCACGGGTGCTCTGTGTTGTAGGTAAGGGCAAGGAGAAGATCAACCAGCCATGAGTACGGAGAGCGTGGGGGCGGCGCGTACATGTTTGGCCTGCCCGACTGCTTTGGTTGGGGGTGTTTTTGAGAAAAGGCTGTATTAAACTACGTTTTTGTTAGTTAGTCATCTGCAAACCTATTTTGAGTTGTAAATACTTTATAAGCTTTATTTTGGGATCCCAAATGTTAAACACTTGAACTTTTAATGGAATAGAGTACTTTTAAAGATTACAGCCTTGTCTTTTTGTTTAATCACACTTTTGTTCTAAAAACCTCGCTGAGCGAGTTAATTGCACATTTTAAACTCACTTAGGAACGACTCTAAGGTAGTAGGGCGTTACAACTTGGTATCAGAGCAAGCCAAGGTTTATTGGTTCTGGAGATTGACCGAACATGTACGCTCGCTGCCATTGAAAAGCTCGACTCAGGGTTGATTGGTATGGTTGATTAATATGCTTGAATATGTGTATGAATGCCTTGTTTGCCTGCTTAGTTTATAAAGAGCATGATGAATGAAATAACATATGCATGATGCCAGGGCAAGGCCTGTTGTGTGTTATATGCTATCTGCATGCTATTTGGATTGTTGATCTTGGTTTGTTGTTGAGATTGAGAGGTGGAATTGGATCTTGTTATCATGCCTGATGAGCGGTGTCACTGATTGCAGGCATATAGTTGTAATGCCTCGACAATCATCTAGACTCCACGGCAGTCGGGCCGAGGATGACAATCAGGGCCAGGACCCTCCACCTGCCCCACAGAACTGGCAGCAGATGTTAGCCGAAATGGAGGCTAGGTTGCAGAGAACAGAGGAAGAACTGCGTCAGATGAGGCAACAGGCCCCTTCACAAGTTACAGGGTTACCAATTTAGCAGAATGTGGCGCCAGTGCCGGTTCAGCCTGTGACTGAGAATAGGTGGGAACCCTTGTATGAAAGATTCAGGAAGCAACAACCTCCTACCCTTGAGGGTGGATCGGACCCATTGCGGGCAGAGCAATGGATGAATATGATTTCCTTGATCTTGGACTTTATGAGGGTCGAAGGAAATGAAAGGGTGGCTTATGCTAGCTATATGCTTAGGGAGGATGCCCGCATCTGGTGGGATGTAGTGAGTCAGCGGAGGAATGTTACAGTTATGACATGGGAGGAATTTAAGAGTATCTTCAATGAGAAATACTACAACATAGTTCAAGCTGCGAAGGTTGATGAGTTTATCAACCTGACTCAGAACAGGCTGTCGGTTACTGAGTACGCCCTAAATTTGACAGACTGGCAAAGTTTGCGCCAGACTTAGTGCCGACGGATGCAGCTAGGAGAGATAGATTTATACGGGGGTTGAATGTGATGATCGCCCGTGATGTAAATATTACGTTAATTCCAAAGACTACTACTTATGCTCAACCAGTGGATAAGGCCCTTACTGCAGAAACGGCTGAGGATCGGATATGGAAGGACATCGTTGTTAGGCTCGATGCCAGGAGGACGGTGCCTCCTTTCGTTGGGTCTAGTCGGGGCAGTGGCCCCAGTGAGCAGAAAAGGAGGGTTCCAGATTCATTTGTTCCTCCTAGTTCTAATAGGAGGGTACGAGGTTCTGTTGGTGGCCATCAGGGCGGAGGTGACAACTGGAGGAGCTTTCCAGTGTGTCCTCGATGCAGGCGACGACATCAGGGTGAGTGCCGGATTAGGGCATGTTTTATCTGTGGGAGTGCCAACCATCTGAAGAAAAACTACCCACAAGCCAAGAAAGAAGAGCCAAAGCAGGGAGACAGTCTCGCTCCTGCCAGGGTATTCGCTTTGACTCAGACTGAGGCGGAGGCTAGTCCCTCAGTTGTGACAGGTCAGATCTCTAGCGCTGGTTCTTTATATACTGCATTGATTGATTCAGGGGCTACCCACTCATTTGTATCTGCTAGGGTGATAGACCAGCTTTGTAGACCTAGTATTGTGTATGCTAGGGGTTTTCAGACTTTGTTGCCAACAGGGGAATTGGTAGTCTCTAGGAGCTGGGTTAGAGCATTACCAGTAGAGATAGATGGTAGAGAATTGTTTGTTGATCTGGTTGAATTAGACATGGATGAATTTGATATGATATTAGGGATGGATTGGTTAACGAGGTATGGAGCAACGATTGATTTCAAGCGGCGTATGGTGACTTTTGAACCAGAAGGTGAGGTACCTTTCGTGTTTGTGGGAATGGTGAATGGACCGCGAGTGCCTATGATCTCAGCACTGAAGGCCAGAGACCTGATGCAGGAAGGTTGCAAAGGGTTCCTAGCTAGTGTTGTAGATACCTACTGTGTTTTTTAGTTTATGTTGGGTTGATGTAATGTATTGAGTCTTTTTTTGTGCGGTTGATGTCTAGTTGACTTTAAGTTGCTTTTTCAATACCGTATTGTTTAGGTTTAGATTTATGTATAGTTGTCTAATATCATTTTGTTTTTTGTGTTGTTTTTTAGTTGTTTTGATATAAACATTTCAAGTTTATTATTGATACATTTTTTAATGCAATGATAAGTTTTTTGAGGTTATTTTTGTTGTTTTTTTAGTTAATTTTTGGGTTGATGCAGTTAGTGTCTCTAATATTAATATTGTTAATAAAGGAGGTAGAACCTGTGGTATGTTAGCTTATTGTCATGTTTAGTTATTTTTTGAAAAATACAGTGTTAATTTTTTCGATTTTGTTTTCGGGTAGCTACGGGTTGCTCTATGTTGTTGTGAGATTGCTGCCGTGTTGCATTTACGTTACTTTTTTGATATTGTATATTGTTGTTGTGTTGCTTTTTTAAAATGTAAGAATGGATTTTTCGATGTTGTTTTTGTGTTAATTTTTTCTTTTTTTTTCGTAGCTACAATATGATGAGTTGCACTTTATTGTTGTGAGGTTGTTGTTGTGTTGTTTTTTTTTTTTTTTAACGTTATGTTTTGTGGGTTGATATTTAGTGTAAATTGTATTTTAGTAATTTTGAAACATTAAAATAGTATTTTTGAAAACTTAAGTTAATAAAAATGTAAAAAAAAAATTTTGAAGCACAGTAAAAATTTTAAAAATCATAATTTTTTTTTGTTATAAGATATATATTACGTTTATTTTACATACCATCGGATTAATTGGACATATATTTATTAGAAGTCTAAATACATCAAACCAATTATATCTTAATCCAAGTATATTAAACAAAGTCTGCAATATATAACGGGAAGCATTCTGTTTTTATAATAAAAGGGGACAAAAATCCAAAGCCTATATATATATCTTATATATAATAAATGTGTAGATAATGGAAATTCTTAGTTTTAACATTTTTTTATATTTTTTTCGTTAACTTTAAAGGAATATTCTTATATATAACAGAATATTCTTATATTTAACGGTAGATTATAAACCTAATTTAAACTTAAATAAATAAATAAACAAATTTAAATATGATATTTTTGAGATATTTTACAATGACACTTATTTAAAAGTAATAAAGCCATACATTTTATAACTTAAATAAAATTTAATTAAACTTAAACTTAAACTTCACGTATTAGAATAATATCATATTAAATATATAACACAATATAATCTATTATTAACTAGAAACAAACTTCTATGTATAATATTAATATGATTGGAGCTCTTTTTCTTTATCAAATTCACCAAAGGACATTGCGAGTTACATTAGAAACTAAAAATAGTTGATGCATGTATATACTACTCTATACTATGACTTTTTCTATTATTAATTTCTTTCTAAATATTATTGTAATTTATATATATGTCATGCAATCATGTAAATAGATATCTATGTCCATGTTGTATTTAGATGTCATATATGTAAAGATTATTGATATAAATATTTATATATATATTATAGAACTCTAATTCATTCTATTATATATTGGAAAAAAATGAATCGGTTTTTATTAAAATTATAGACAATGTTTTGCCCTAATTTTTTAATACATTTATGTCTTTATTTATTTTTATGATATTGTTTATTTATTTTTATCGATGGAGCCAATGTGTTTAGCCTATTTCTATTTCGGGTCATTGTCTTATCTTTTGAGCATTATATATGTATTCGACTTCGAATCTAATGATCGGTATATCTGAATGAGCTATGAAATAGTTAGGGATGAGGAATGGTGGATGCTAAGTATTATTTTGAGTGTTTATGACTTATTAAATTTAACTATTTGGTGATTACATAACTGTGGGGATATTATTGTTTTATGTATAATGATAAATGATCATACTTTTATTACTAATATTTTTCTATCTAATTATAGGAGTTATTTCATTATTTTAACTTATAATTATAGTACGATTTAATATAAAGTAAATGATCATTTATAAAGACTATTTTTCAACGAGGGTCAAATTTTGACCTTTGACCACCCAAGTTATGGGTATTACAAATCTGTCACGGCCTAGGGCTCGGGTCGTGACAATATATATATATATATATCTTATATATAATAAATGTGTAAATAAAGGAAATTCTTGGTTTTAACATATTTTTTAATTTTTATTTTGTTAACTTTGACGGAATTTTCTTATATATAACAGAATATTCTTATATTTAACGGTAGATTGTAAACATGATTTAAACTTAAATAAATAAATAAACAAATTAAAATATGATATTTTTGAAATATTTTACAATGACACTTATTTAAAAATAATAAAACCATACATTTTATAACTTAAATAAAATTTAATTGAACTTAAACTTAAACTTCACGTATTAGAATAATATCATATTAAACATATAACACAATATAATCTATTATTAACTAGAAACAAACTTTCATGTATAATATTAATATGATTGGAACTCTTTTTCTTTATTAAATTCACCAAAGGACATTGCGAGTTACATTAGAAACTAAAAATAGTTGATGCATGTATACTACTCTACACTATGAGTTTTTCTATTATTAATTTCTTTCTAAATATTATTGTATTTTATATATATGTCATGCAATCATGTAAATAGATATCTATGTCAATGTTGTGTTTAGATGTCATACATGTAGAGATTATTAATGTAATATTTGTATATATTATAGAACTCTAATTCATTCTATTATATATTGAAAAAAAAATTGGTTTTTATTAAAATTATAGACAATATTTTGCCCTAATTTTTTAATACATTTATGTCATAAACTATATTAAACATATAATTAAAAAATAATAAAAATAAATACATATTTTAATAAGCATATTTCTAACTTTAAAGCTAAGCAAAGGTGCATTTTGCCCATTACTTTTACCTAGTATATATATAAATATATATACCACTATTTGTGCAAGCGCTGATACTTGGAACTCTGTGACTTTACATCATCATCATTATCCAACTGCACCGAGGTCTCCTGCCGTTGTGGATTGGTGGGGATATTCCGCCTGAAGAACCTATGGTTCTTCTTCACTATATTTAACAAGTCGTTGGCCATAAGAGAGAAGGCTTCAACCTTGGTGTGGGACTTGACATTGATGGTCGCAATGGGAAAATGAATGATGTGAGATTGAGTTCTTGACCACTCCAACAGCTCTTCTCCAAAAAAATCACATTTCTTGAGGCGTCTCGTTCTGCTATTACTTGTACTACTGCTCACATTCAAGGCCTCATTATGATCACTAGCATTGTTTGTGTATGCCCAAGCTGTGCCGTGTGTGATGAAAATCACCCGATCAAGTGGGTCTCCTTCTCGGATCATGTAGCTACTCTCTGTGTAGATTACAGGCATAAGATTCTCGCAAATCATGTCAAGTATTTCCCTCTCCATATTTTCAAGCATTGGAACCTAAAAAATATGCACATAATCAAGCTCAAAAAAGTTAGAAACATCTCATTCTATGTAGCTAGCTATATATTGTAAGTAGTAGTAGGGTTTAAGATATATTTACTTTTTGTAGCAAAGGGAAGCACAAAAGATGCTTTATACGCTTTCTATCTTCGGAAGGAAGTATAGAAAGCAGATTCTCAACATCAACTTCTCTATTTTCCTTCAACTTGTGTTTGACTTTTTGCATAATTAAAGCCTTTTCTTCCTTTGGTAGACCATTTTTTTCAATCCAAAATTCTATTTCTTGTTCTTTCAATCTCATCTTCTCTCCTAACTCTTCTGATTTTGTAGTTGCCAACTGCAAATATGTCTATGCATGCATGCCACAAGTATAATTAATGATCAAGCAATAATGCACAAGAGTCTAAGTAAGTAGATACACAATATTATTATATATATAGGAGAAGGGCTTCATTTTAAGCCCTACTGGCAGGGCTCTCAATATTCTCAACCCGTGAACAGTTTTCGGCGCAACTTTTTTTATGACCGTGTATATTGTAGCTATTTAGAGTATCCTGCAAATTTACAGAAAATTCCGAATAGTTTACAGTACCGAAAACTAGGTTCAAACATGTTGTTGCATGCGTAACTAATTTTTTTTATGCGCGTGCAAAACAACATGTTTGAACCTAGTTTTCGATAATGTAAACTATTCAGAATTTTCTGAAAGTTTGCAGGATGCTCTAAATAACTACAATATATACGGTCATAAAAAAAGTCGCGGCGAAAACTGTTCACGGGTCAAGAAACACTGAGAGCCCTACCGATAGGGCTTAAAATGAAGCCCTACAAAAGAATTATCATATATATATATATATATATATATATACCAACCTGCAAGTTTCCAATTAAATACAAGAAGAGTAACAAGCCAATGATAGAAATAGAAATGGCAAAGCAGTTCTCCCAAAAATAGCTACTTGTTTCGAGGTTTTGACCAACCGAACTGCAACATTTGATAAAATGATTTCATATTTAAAATTATTCAATGCTGTCAATTGACGATCGAGTTGTCATGAAACCAACAAAGAAAATTTATAAATTCTAACCTGAGATTTCGTAGTCCCCACCAAAAACATTTCATGAACTTTTGAGGAAAATCCTGGGATTCTAGCACACCAGATTCAAGGGCTTCAAGAAATATCCCAAAATCGAAGATTGTTGCATTCCCCGGATTTATTGGACAGTATGTAGCGATCAGATTGCTCATATTTCTTTGTTCTAATTTGCTCGTGCCATTATTACAAATTTGATTATTTTCAAACTTTTCACATAATGCTTTCTCTCCATGTGTTTTACAAGCACTTTGCCAGCATGAGGCTTGTCTTTGATAAGAGTAAAAGTACCAAAAGCTTCCGAACACCTAAATCAAACACAACAAACAATTCATATAAATATAATCGTTCAAAATAACATTTAATCACAACTTGGGATGATTAAAATATTATCTTTACTATAATTTTTTTAATAATTACGAATAAAAAAATGCTTAGTCGTCAAACAAACAAAAAATTGTGACTAAAAAACACTAGGCGATAGGGACAAACTTATGGATGTGCTTTCATCGAATTAGAACAATAATTTGGTTAACGTAAACCTCATGTACATGATTAGTTTCACGCACACCAATATTTTAAACTAGTTAAATATATGGATATCTTATAAATAATATGACAATCATGTAGTACTATAATTAAACAAAATTTAATTAATACAAGTGGTAATATATATACATATATATATAATTAATATATAACAAAATGGAGAATTATGTGTTTGATTGAACTTACATGACTAGAAAGGATGTAGAGGAAAAAGTTTAGTCCACCCTTAACCCAAACAATTCTAGTCACTGAATCTTGGTTCCGTGAAAGTTCTTTACATGATAGGTAGATTCGAATAACCCTTGGTAAATATTGAGAGAGAAGAATAGTGTTTAGCAATTTTTTGCTAGAAGATCCCGAGGTCTCATTCCCTTCATTAAAAGCTAAAATTATTACCTACAAAAAGATAATAAATTATTGTACTTGAAATTATTATAAGTATCTCCATTAACAATTTTCATTTTGAATAATTATAAATGTAAACTGATATATGTTTCTTAGAATAATATATATATATATACATATATACATACCTGAGGAACTGGTAGAATGGCCAGAAAGTCAACGAAGATGAGAGACCAAGAGATATTCTTTGCTACTGCCGAAACACTCGTAGCTATCTGATCTTTTTTTAGTGACTCATAGGTTTTAGCTACGATAGAAATAATATCTATGATATAGATAATATCCATTAATGATCTTAAAATTAGAGCTGAATTTCTCAACTTCTGGTCAATCTTAATGCAATATTTTGTGTTGTCTATTACGGGAATATAGAAGAACAAAGGGTCTAATGTAACAGCAATAACACAAACCAAAAGAAATATCTTATTCCACATTGGAAGAAGCCAGCTCTTTTGCATTAGAATTTCCTTTATTTTGGTCCACCCTTTCTTCTTCTTCTTCTTCTCATCTATTCCACCGTTCATCCTCATGCTTGCACCAATCGTGTACTGTATGCTCCAGTCTGGTTCTGCCATGCTGGGCAAAAAAAAAAAAAAAAAAAAAACACTACAATCCTTGATGATTGATATTCATATTTATTGCAAAGTAATGCAAAAGTAAATCTTGAAGAGATTGATATTCATGTTTTCATGTGCTCGAAGAGTGAAAAGAACTTACCACATATCTATTTTGGCTTCCTTCTTGTCTTCCATATAGCTTTGACTTCTATTCCTGCCCAAATAAATACCCGGCCAAACACAGTATAAATTTTGTACTCTTAATTCTTTTAATCTTTTTTAAGTGTCGATAAAAATATATAACAATAAATTCCTTTTACTTAACCGATTATACAAGAAAAAACAAATTGTTGTAGTATTATATGCAAAGTAATTAAAACCTGGAGATTTGTGCTGTGTTCTTCTTTAGCAAGGCTTGTTGGAGGAATAGATATCTGAGTTCCAAGAATAAGAACAGAAAGTTGGAGTTTTATTGCTAATTATGACCAAGTATGTGTTATATATAAGTAAATATTTTCTAACCAAAAACGCATCAAATTCTAATTTAATAGACGTAAGACTTGGCAGTGGTCTTTTTTTAATTTTTGTGTACCACGAATGACGAAATAAATAAGAGCTACATCATCTGTAGAAACCACGAAGTTTTGTTGTAAAAAGTTGCTAATTAGATATATATATATATATATATATATATGAATTCTCACTCTTCTCGGATCATGAACAGTTTTCGGCACGGATCATGAACAGTTTTCGGCACGATAATTACTCATTGATAGAGCTTAAATGAAACTCCTATAAAAAAAATTATCATATATATACTAGGTAAAATAAAATTGTAAATATTTTTTATAATTTTAATAAAAATTAGTTCATTATTTTTAAAATATATATAAATATAATAAAATAAATTATAATTTTATAATATGTATAAATATAATAAAATGTATAATTTTAATAAAAATTGATTAACTCTCGTATTATAAGTCAAGAGTCAACTAGGAAACTTCTATGCATTGCAGAGCTTATCCAACGTCAATAATAGACACCAAACGTGAACAATGAATATATAATTCAGTAACTTTGTTTTTGTCTTTATAAGATGAGACGCCATCAAGTTTCCGTGGGCTGCTCAAGCCCCAATTTTCTGTGAATATATATTAAATATATATAGTCTGATATTAAATATTATTATAATAATAATAGTTGAATTTATATTAATATAATATAAAAAATTTATTTTTAATTAATTTTAAAAATACATTTCGTTAAATACTTATAATACTATATTAAAATTAAAAAAGAAATATTTAAAACAACAACAAAAAAATTCGTTATTTGCATACTTTTTATACGAGGAACAATACCACTTGAAAAACCACAACTACAAATAAATAAAATATTGGATGTCTTTATGTAGTTCTTTTCATTTTATTTTTGCTTGGTTCTTGGTTTTGTGGCTTTTATGTTCAAATTTAATGTATGTAATTTATAAGACATTTTTTTATTTTATTTTAAAAACAGGACTATTAAAAACAAATAAAAAAAATTACAATGTGAGGTGGTGAAGGATTTGGACCTTTCCTATTATATGCTTGAGTGAGTGGAGTCAAGTATGACAATTCTTTCTATGCATTGGATCAGCCTAGTCATTATCGGTGACTGACTAATATATAGTAAGAGACAAAACAAAAATTGTGGTATACAATGAGAATTTTTACATTCTTTTTCGTACATGAATAATATGTGGATATTATTTAATATTTTATATTTTACTATTTTTTTTTTTCAAATCGCGAGTGGAATCTGCTTATTATTTATTAATTTAAGAAAATATAATATATAATCTTTATTATTAGTAGTAGTATTATTTACAATGTTTAATGATGAAACTTCTATGCATTGGAGCTTATCCTTTTTAAATTAATATAGTACGTACCTACATTAAAGATGATTTGGGTCAAAATTCCAAAGGAAAATATTAAAAAGGAAAAAGAAAGCAAATTAAATAAAATGGCAGCTAACACAATTATATATAGTTTTAGTAACGTCATGAAATAATATGTGAAGCTAATAACGCATAGGACAATTTTTTTTTTTTTTGTTGGAATTTCACTTTAAGCTCTATCGATAGGGATTTTAGTGTTTTTTTACCCGTGAATAGTTTTTGGCGCGATTTCTTTTTATGACCGTGTATAATGTAGCTATTTAGAGCATCCTGCAAATTTTCAGAAAATTCTGAATATTTTACAGTATCGAAAACTAGGTTAAAAAAAATTAGTCACGAGTACAACAACATGTTTGAACTTATTTTTCGGTACTGTAAACTATTCAGAATTTTCTGAAAATTTTCAGGATGCTCTAAATAGCTACAATATACATTGTCATAAAAAAAATTGCGCCGAAAACTGTTCACGGGTAGAGAACACTGAGAGCCATATATAGAGGAATTCTCTTATAGGGGCTTCACTTTAAGCCCTACCAGTGGGGCTCTCAGTGTTCTCAATACTCAAACAAATATTTCCTACAATAAAAATTTAAACATTAGTAAATATATGGTAATTGAATTCATCTTAAAATAATATAATTAACAAAAATATACTTTAAAAAAACCATTACCTAAATAATATACAAAATTATTTAAGCAATAATATTTTAATATAAAAAATTATGTAAACAACATTATTATAAATAAAATAAAATAAAAATACCCTAAAACCGAAATATACATTAAAAAATCAAGTTTTTGTGATCAAAACATGTTTTAAACAATGAAAGTGTCTTCTAATCCTATATAAACTTTAAAAAATGTTATAAAAAACTTTGAAAATAACCATATAAACATATATTGAAACTCCCATTAAACCCACTTAATATTTCTTCATTTTTACACTAAAACTTCAAAATAAATCAAGATTAAGTATATTTACATGATTTCAAGCTTTAATATGCAAGAAAATGAAAAAAAAAACGAAAAAAAAATGGACAAAATGAGGCTTATCCGTGGCTGGGGACGGTGGTGGAGCGCCGTGTATGCCTCTGCGAAAATGGAAAATGAAAAGTGCACTTTTCTCTGTAGTTTTGGGCATAGAACCGCGGAGAAAAGCTTTGCACTTTTCTCTACGGTTTTATACCCAAAACCGCAGAGAAAAGTGTCCCACTTCAAACTTTTCACTGCAGTTTTTTTTAAAACCGCAATAACGTACGGCACGGACATTAAATATAATTTTTTCGACTCTTTTCAAATATTTTCTCTGCGCTTTTTGTTTATTGTTGAAAAAAACCACAAAGAAATTATATATTTGTAGTAATGAAACCACCGACATTTAACATAGAAACAATATCGTCGCTCAAATTCTCGGCGGGCCTGGCCCGTCAAGATAGACCAATTTTTTTTGTAGTATTTCTAATAGTGTTCTTTCTTTCTTTCTTTAATTTCCCTCCTCTTAATATTATATTATGCAACTTGTCCCACTAATTTCTAGCAGTGGCTCTTTGTACGAAATATTCTTTGTTATATGGTGGCATTCATGAATGTATATGTTAGTTAGAAAAAATGAAAAGAAAAATTATAATATGTTTCGAAATGAGTGAACGACGAAGACCAGTGATAATTTTATGTAAATTATCAACCTTTTAGCTTTTTAATATATTAATAAACCATAGAAATTGACAGAATGTTAAAAAGCTGGCAATTATCTATAAATATAAAAATATGTATAATTTATTTCCTTATTTCAAGTAGGTCTATACTACTTTCCTAGTTTGTTTACTGTAAGTTTTTTATTTATATCATTTATTTTTCTGAGTAACTCTCATTATCGAAAGAAATAGAATTACTATGTGGATGTGTATACAGTGGTTAAATTATTACTATATGTATTTAATCAAATTTGAAAGATATTTAATTCGTTGATAAAATATTTGTTTGTAGGGGAAATTTGATTCAAGGTGTTCTGAATTGTGCATTTTCTTGGGTTATGCTCCAAAAACAAGAGGAATTGTACAATATAACCTACTTGACTACCTTGGGTCAACTAGGTAAGTAACTTTGTTCCTTTTATTATTATTATTATTATTATTATTATTATTATATATAATGCGTATATACTATATATGATTCAGTCAAAATATAAAGTGGCTGATCAATTTTGGCTAAACGAATAATTAAATAAACATGCATTTGCTTTAATTAGTATCAATAATACTTAATGAATTCAATCACTCTATGTCATATATATATATATATATATATACTAGATACAAACAAGTAAGCATATTTTGCTTAGTTTTATTTATAAAATTTATTAATTATTTTTATTAAATTTGTATCACTACTATATAAATTTCAAATAAATAAACAATATTATATATAAAAGAATGACATAAATATATTAAAATAAAAATTAAACTAAAATATTGCTTATAATTTTTAATATATATATAATATAATAACCTTTTCAAATATAAATAATAATTTTTTTTATAAAAATTAAGATGATGTATTATATATTATTATAATGATATATTATAATATTTAAATTTATATTAAAATAAATATTAAATATTATTATATATAATAATAATATTTTATAATATTTGAATGTAAAAAATTAGGACATTATTATCATAATGATATTTTATAGCATTTGAATTTATATTAATATAATTATTAAATATCTATTTTTAATTAGTTTTAAATATATATTCTATTAAATATTTAGAATATTTCATTAAAGTTAACAAAAAAAAACCTTTAAAACAAAAAAAAATTTGTTACACCCAAATTTCGAGCTATGTTAATTATGACCTCGAAAGTTGGATTCGCAAATAAGTGGACTCATAAGTTTGGAAACATACTCCAGGATTGTATGTCGAGCTTGCAGGATATAGACGACCTCGAGTATGGTGACCTCGAAGTATTCATGATCTCGAAAGATAGCTCTGGGAACACTCATCTTCAGGGACGACTTCGGATCAGGGGTCCCGAGCTCGACGCACGTACGATCTCGAAAGCCATGTGGCCTCGGGAGATGTTTCTAGCTCGATAGATGACGGGAAACCTGGGAAGCTAAAGCCTTAAAGATACGCGATAACCACCTTGAATATCTACAAGTGTTATAAATATGAGATGTAATCCTCATTTATTATTGTAAATCCCCTAGAATCGTGGGATAGTATTTGGTCAGTTATACGTCTCCTGGTCTTCAAGGGACGTTTCCTGTTATATCTTATTATAGGCATTTAAAGCCATTTATTTTATTTACACAAAAGAGTAACTACCCAAAATATGTGGGATATTATTCTGCAGCCTTCTCTATAAATAGAGAGGCCATGCACCATTGTAAAGGACTGAAATTCTGATCCTTGAGAGAAAACTCTGGAGAATTCATTCCTGAAGAATTCCTAGAGATAATCTTAAGTTTAATAACAAAGACTCGTGGACTAGGCAGATTTAACTGCTGAACCACGTAAAAATCGTGTGTTTGTATTGTTTTATTTCAATTGGCCATTATCAATTAATTGTTTATGTGCTCTTCTTTCACTGTTTGACGAAAAACGGCGTCAACAAAATTATTTAGAAAAGATAGAGTAATAATTTATACACTCCTAATTTGCACACAATTTTAATAAAAAGAAAAATTAAAATATGTTTTGGAAATAAGTGGATGACGAAGACCAATGATAATTTCAATAAAATTATCAACCTCTTTTAGCTTTTTAATAAAGTAATAAACCCTACTAATTGACAGTTCATTTTAAAAATCAGACAATTATCTATAAATATAAAAATATGTTTAATTTATTTCCTTATTTCAAGTAGGTCTTTCTTTTTTTGTTTATTGTTTAAGGAAGCTTCTACTGCCACTACAAGAAATATACTCTTTGGCGACGACATTATTAATGACAACAAAATATGTTCACCGTTGATATCACATTGGGTAATTTTTTATTTTTTTTTATTTTTATGAATAAGATCATTGTATTGCTCAAACAAACAAATACAACCAAGTCTTTGAACACCCAACACAGATACAAGAATCCAAGACTAACCCTAACAGGGTTATCAGACCAAGACAACTAACCCCTATAAAAAACTGTACATTTCAATTCAAATCAATCTGTTAAAAAACTCTCTATCTTTCCTAGAGGCTTTACATGGGAATACACTAAGTAAACGAAATTTACAGTCATTTTGAATTCTACTAACTGTATGGTGAACTTGCCATAGCTTGTGATTCCAAAGCGCATCATTTCTTACTCGCCAGATATAGTACACTGTCGCAGCAAGAATAGAGAAAAACATGCTTTTTGTAAAGAACGCCCTAGACTAATACTTACAAAATATTCGCATAACATAGCTTATGAAAGAATACCATCCATTATTAAAGTCTCAGGGGGACTTATTTAAAATCATGCAAGTTGGCGCCATAAGTTTAAAATAAAACATAGGTTTTTATGCAAAGTTCAAAGAAAACCAATTAAGTTAAATAACAGTGTCCCACTGATAATTTAGGAAAAAGTCCCTTAAAACAAAACATAATTTAAATGGCGTTCTACGTTGATCGTTTTATCGTCCATAGGATTGCCCCACGCCATACACCCCATGATGAAGAACTCCTCACGTCACCACGCGTGCCATAGAGAAATCCTATTTGCTACCTGGAAGGAAAGTAAGTGGGGTGAGCTAAAAGCCCAGTAAGGAAGTACAAGCAAATAAGCAAGTAAGAAAGACAACAAACAACCAAACACTAACGTTCATCTAAAAACATCATGGTACATCATAACATAATCGTAACATTTCATCATATCATAACATAAATGTGACATATCAACATATCATAAAATAAATGTGACATATCAACATATCATAACATAAATGTGACATATCAACATATCATAACATAAATGTGACATATCATCATATCACAATCATACAGCATACATGATGAGCATGGAACGCTAGTTGTCCATGTCACCCTATGAGGTAAACAGGAGATCACTGGTCCTTGAATAACCTCGGCGCGTCCGCCCTAGGAGTCACGTCTCAATGTCCTTAGTAACTCGGTCGAAGTATCTGACATCGAAATCTGTTTGATGTATCTAACATCGTATTCTGTTTGATGTATCTAACACCCATACACATATCACATTCAATCATATCATCACATTAAGGCATTCATAATTTCATAACAGTTCATTCATATAACAGCCTTACCATTCATAGCATAAAGTCATAAAATCTATCTAACTTCCTTACCTCAGGTCCAAGCTAAGAATTTCACAATCGTTCAACGATCCTATATCATAATCAAAATAACGTTTCTTAGGTTCATAAAATTACTATTTTGCCCTTCCATACAACTCATGTGTGCGTGGGCCATGCACTCATGATAACAGTTACACTAAAATATGCAATTATCGCCAAATAGAATAATGCCCGTTCTTCCCATTTTACTAACATGATTGCTTTATAAAAATTACATAGTTGAATAATAATCATGATTCTGGACGTAAAAGTTTATTTGCATGTAACATGCATACATGGGAATGTTGCGTAATAAAGACGTTTTCAAAAACGATAATTCTACATTTCTTGCTTTTATTGTTTGAAAATCAATAGCCATATTACATGCTTTATTTTTCTTAAAATTTCTAAGTTGATTAAATTTCTCAAAACTTTATTTGATTTTAGCTCAAAATAAAATATGTGACATTTTCATTAAATAAATATTAATTTACCAAGAATTAACCAACAAGCTTGGGTTTAATTAAAATACCTATTTTAACATGTTTCTTTAGAAAAATATATTTTATTATTGTGTTATAAAAATGATGTGAAAAATATATTTTAAGTGTGGAAAAATACATTTTGATTTAATTTATTTAAGACTTAATTTTTAAGTAGTAAAAAACCCATATGTGACAATTTAATAACAATTGTTAACCTTTTTAAAACAAACTTTCAGCCACTATTTATTTTATTCAAAAATCACAAATAAATAGAGTTTAAATATTTTTCTCAATCAAAATAAAGAAAAATCATTATTTATCAAAATATGCATTCATACCATTAAAATATCATTTTTCAATATTACCATAACTTAGGAAAAATAATTTATTCCAAAAATTAATCAAATTCATTTCTAGTGAGACTTACTTCATATTTTATTACAAAATTCCAGCAACCATTTTTTTATCATTAAAATCACCATATTCAATTTTATAAACTCATTTTTTCTCAAAATTCAATAAAAATTCTGTAGGAAATTAATTGGGTAAAATATCATAACATGAGCCTTAAAATCCTCTTTTAATTTCATAAAAATTAACACATTCATCAAGAACATTATTTATGCATGCAACTCATATTTTTATCAACTTTTACCCAATTATTTTGAAAAAAAAATAGCAAGCTTAATTCTTTGTAAAGCTCAACTTTTGTCTTAAAAATTACATAAAATCATTCATGCCTAAAATCTCATTATGCTCTTATAATATGCATGATTCTACTAACATAATCACATGAATCCTTTTAAAATCATTTGTTGCAATTCCATGAAAACCAACAAAACATTAACAATAAAAATAGCATATAGTAAATTTATAAGCACCATATTCACATATGCCTTATATTAACCTAGCATATTTCTATCATTATTTTCATGCATCTTATAATTTAATCATTCAAAATATAACATGCATCTAACAAGATTTCATGATCAAAATATCAAGATTACCACTTTTTCTCTTACCCATATATCATAGATCCTAAAACATGGATCAAACATATTGTAAATCACACAACATATCAAGAACACCCTTGGGTGCACCTAGGCCGAAATCACCATACAAGTATTCATAGATTATTACAATTTTTTTATGCATAGCAAAATCAACATCACAACCCTTAAACACAAATCATACTCTCACAAAATCCAAATCCTATACATCAATCCTACCAAAATCAACCATGAGCACCATTAGCAAAAACCTCATATACAACCCACCAAAAACAATATAAGGCTAAGGAAAAGACCACTACCTCTCTTGATTGTAAAAATCAAGAACACAAAAGATCAATACCCCAAACTCCACACCCTTGTTCATGCCTGGGGTTTTTTTTTTTTTTTTTTGGGAAAGCCACCATGAGGAGAAAGAAGAATCCAAACACACACAAAACATAACACAAATCAATATCATATTATCAAATAAAGAGATTAAACAAAGAGAAAACAAGAAGACATACTCTAGGGGGTTCCTCTTCACTTCCTTCTTCCTTCTTCCTTTCTTTCTTTCTTCCTCTCTCTCTCTCTCTCTCTCTCTACACGCCACTCTCTCTCTCTCTCTCTCTCTCTCTAGGTCACGGCAGCCACGCACACACACACAAGAGCAATGGCTCTTCTCTCCTTTCTTAGCCCTTTTATCACAAATCCTCTCATAAAGTCTCCCCAAACAATATTAAGGTAAGTTTCCATTTCTCTTTTATTTTCTTTGATTTCTCTTTATTTCAAAAAGATACAAAGGGATAAGATATGATCATGCCTATCCCCAAATGATCATGGTCTTCAAGTCTTGATTTTTTTTACCATCTTAAGGAAATATTCCATTCCTACTAGGTCACACGCCCACTTCCCATTTCCCCTTTCTTTTTATTTTTTTTATAAAATACATTAACCTAAATAAAATCTAAAATAAGGAAACATAAAATGTGTAGAAAATCTACACATGTGCACCATGCTACCATGCACTAGCACACACTAAATCACTAGGGTGCATTACTATCTATCATGCACCTTAGTGCATTCCACCATAGCTCACATAATTACCTCATTTGTCACACTTAAATAAAATCACTACTACAAAAAAGGTTTTTTAGGACTAGCATTGCGAGTCCTAAAAAATTTTTTAGGACTCGCGGGGCGCGAGTCCTCTATTTGAGAGCCTTAAAAACTAAGGTTTTTTAGGACTCACAATGCGAGTCCTAAAAAACTGTTTTTAGGACTCGCAACGCGAGTCCTAAAAAATCTGTGCGAGACCCAAAAAAATCTGATTGAGTGCTTTTAATTAAGTTTTTAGGACTCGCATTGCGAGTCCTAAAAACATTCTTTTTAGGACTCGCAATGCGAGTCCTAAAAACTTAATTAAAGGCACTAAACCAGGATTTTTAGGACTCGCATTGCGAGTCCTAAAAACATAATTAAAGGCACTCAATCAGAATTTTTAGGACTCGCAAAGCGAGTCCTAAAAACTTAATTAAAGGCACTCAACCAAATTTTTTAGGACTCGCGGGTAATTTTTTAGGACTCGATTTGCATGCCCTTAAAAGTAATTTTTAAAAAAAAAAAAATATAGCTACAATTTTAATTTTTATTTAAAAATATATATCCATTTGAGTGTCGAATATGTATCAAAAGAATTCTGAAAAGAAAATACTAAAAAATTGGCAAAAAAATTTTACGAAATAAATTTAAAATTTCTAAACATGTATTGTAATTAGCTAGCTATAATATCATTCATTTTGCTCTAACCAATTGTAAAAATGACATTGCCCATTCTTCTCTAACTTCGTCAATTTCTTGAGTAGTATATGTGTAATGACCCACTAATCTAGACTAATTGGACCATTATCGAAACTATACATAAAAACTTACATTTTACGAAAATACCATAATTTATTGAGTAACTTGAAAATAAGAGTTATTTACAAAAAAACGAATACTAAGAAGGATTTTGGGATCCCATTGTCTTTAAAACAAAATAAGATTTAAAATAAAAGACATTACATAATAATGCGGAAAATACATGTAAAACCATAAAAAAACATAAAAGGAGACTACATCCTCGAATCGATAACGCTCGGCCCCTTGACTCCATTCATCATCGATACACATCCTCCCAAGCATCACGAATCTTACCACCTCTAAACTTATTTTCCTGCACATAAACAGAAAGGAGTGAGCCTAATGCCCAGTAAGGAAAATCTAACACAAAGTCACATACATAATTTCATAAGAAAACATAAGGACTTAACACAATACATATAACATACACTTATTATAATGGCCATTATTACTTGGGGTCCCATAGGCTAAACAAGCATATGCCCATGGGGTTAATGGGGTCCTACTAGCTAAGTAGGTCATATGCCCATAACCCATTTGGGGTCTTGTTAGTCATATGGGTCATATGCCCAAGCCTACAAACATACACATATATCATAACACTTTTAATAACATAAAACATATAGATAACGTAATCACATAACATGTTGATTCTAGCCTATTTCCTTACCAAAGTTACCGGGATAAAATGGACTGAGTTAGGACTTTTGGAACACTCCTAAAACCACAATGAACAAGGGTGAGTCTAAAGAAAGGAGATGAAATGAAAGAGAATAGGAAGACTAAACCATTAAACGAAAATATGCTTACCACCACTAAGTGCTTAAGAACTTGGATTCCCTAACCAAAAATAAGAATAAGGTTAGGGGACTGAGTAGAAGGTTTTGAGAAAAGAAATAACATAGAATACAGAAAGGACTAGAGTTTTGGGTTTACCTCAAAGATTGCAAGATCAATCTAACATCCACCGAAATACTATAGCACTCACTTACTTCCCAAGTGTTTGATAAGCTTATGATGTTTAAGCTTATAGTTTTTCCCCAAACCAAGTGTTTACACTCTCTCACTCACTTAACACTAGCAGCCTCTGAACTTAGAGCAAATGGTGAATAATGGCTGGGTACTAGGTCCTATTTATAGAGTTTGGGAATGAAAATATCTTGATTTTACTTGAATAAAAATAATGGCTTTTTAGGTGAAAATCATTTGAATAATCGTTCAGCAGAGGCTGAAGACTCGTTCAGAAGATGCTGGACTGTTGAAGGAGTTTGAATGGCTGAAGGGAAAAGAATTCAAATGTATTTGAATTCATGCTGGTGGAGGCGATATATCGCCCCCTATAGGCGATATATCGCCTGGACCTTTGTTCCCGAGGCGACCGTGCATCGATTCGTGTTTTCCGTATCTACGTGCTGCGACATATCGCCCCCTATAGCTGCGATATATCGGCATACGCTGAATATTTAAACACGAATTTACACATTTTTAGCTGAGTTTGAATGGAGTAAACAGCCTTGACTAAGCCCTCAACGTGCTCAAAGCTGCTGACTGACCCTATACATTCAAACTTTTACCCTTATTTAATTTAATCCTCAAAAATACTAAATCCTTAATTACCATTCAAAACATGTGCTTAAAATCCTATTGGTTGATGTCTAAACCTTATAATATAATAATATATTCCTTAATATCAGACACATTAATCAAACCTTAGGTTATGCTTAATATTCTTAAACTATAGGTTAAACTTAGAAAATCTATAAGTACTACTATGAGTGTCCAAATAACTCCCGGTCTGAACCAAAAATCCAAAGTAACAATGATAACACTAAACATACTATAATACTACTAAACAATTAGCTAAGTAAAGTTCTTGGACTCTACAATATGGTTTGTCGGAGGTGAACTGAAAAAAAAAAAACAAAAATTTAATTATAATTATATTAGTGGTAATAAATTCAAAGCATATATAAAAATTGTACTAAATTAATACTATGTAGTTGTATATTGTTTATTACCTGTTTCGACAACAAAAGTTTGATATTATTACCCTATATTATAAATAGAAAATTATTAGCCTATATTATTTTTAGTGTTTTAAACATTCTAGTTCCCTATATTATTTATTTATATAACCATTAATTAAACTCTCTGGGAAAACAATGAAATGTATCCAAACAATTAAAGTATTCATACAAGAAAACTTTAAAAATATTGTATCTAGCCTCACTTCAAGGTGGAACAGCCCAAGGAAGCTCAAGGAAGAATCATTCTCTAGAAGGAATGAGAATGAAATTTATAAATAATGTGTGGAATTAGAATGTTACAGGCATTAACTGTCTTAACCAAAATTTATCAACTCGTATACATTTAAGAGCCTTGATTAATTATGTCTATAGTAAGTGGAATATCCATAATCAAATTGTACCTGAAGCAACCCCAATATTATATATATGATTAATTAATGAAACCAATTAACTTGTATGAAAAGCTTATATATTAGTTTAACATTTGATATTTGTAATTAATTAATTAATTAAGCTTTGATTAATTAATAATTACCTCTTTGTGATTCCAATGTCATGGCAAATTGGACACCGATTGAGCTTTAGATCCGCTCTATGAACTAGATTCTTTCCATCAGCTGAATTAAAATTTATAATTACAAATATTAAAAATAATAATCACTAATAATTAAGATATATATATATATATATAGTGTGTGTGTGTTTTCATCTATATATATATACCTGAAATTACTCCTATTTCAAGATAAGGCTTCGTTGGGGCAATTCCAATTGTAACCAATTCCCCAGTGCCTGGAACTCTTTGCATTTTGTATATATAATATTTATATGTATACTCGTCATTAATTTTTAGAAACTCTCTTAAACATATATAATAATTAAGCACATTCTCAAACTAGCTATACATAGATATATATGTATATATATATACCTTTGGATGGCTTGTAAAAGGTCTATTCCAAGCTCGAGAAAGATCCCAATTGCCTAATGTTTGTAATGTAGAAATGTCAATATCTTGAGGCATGTGATTTTCTGCGATGGAATAAGTTGTGCAACAGGGAAAGGGGGACATGAATAGCCAGGCTTTGATGGAGCATACAAACAGATGGAACAGAAAAAATCTCAAGTAAAAGAGAAAAATAGAAATATTTGAGGTAGGAAGGGAGCGTACCTCTCTTATCTGAGGTTCAAACCCCATGTCAAGCATTCTGTCAGCTCAGCCTCATCTAGAACAACAAATGAAACTCTTGAAAGTGAACTATTTCCTTGCTACAAATGATCTATAAATCTCCCAGGAGTAGCAACAACTATATCAACTCCAGCACGGAGCTCAGACCTCTGTTTTGGCATCCAGCAGTGAAATCAGTCAAACACATATTGATATGGCCTTTTTCACGAGGACAGAAAGTACATTCCATACACCCAAAGAACGGTGTATTTCAGACTTAAGATAAAAGAGAAGTCGAAATTGAAATTAAGGGTACACATCCTACCATAAAGAATAAGATATCAATTAAATATTTAATTAATAACTCATTAGTTAGAACATAAAATTTAAATTATAGGAAAATAACCACAACATAAGAAATGTCAAAAATAAATAAATAAACAATATAGATCAACATAATCCACCCAACAGTATTCCCTTTGACCACACAGGGGAGAACTTAAGTAAATAATAAACTATAAATCCACATCAGTCACCTGGTCAGATATATTAGTTCCACCAACAACAATTGCAGTTTTAAATGACTCGAGAGATTTGCTAAAAGCCTTAACCTGTAAAGTAAAAAACAGAAACTCATTATTATGACACAGAATCAATACACAGTGACAGCACAATATACTCAATTATCTTGAACATATATATCATGTTCAATAACATTAATATCCAAATGGCGAACGGAAAAGGGTGCTTAAAACTGAAACAAATAGAATCTACAAAATGTAAAGTAGGAATTCTACTTGAAAATAGAAACTACCATAATGAGACACCTGAAACAGTTCTACTCACATAAGATGCAATGAGGAAAGGAATACACACCCAGGCTTATACAATTATATGTAAAATAAGATGACTCTAAACAGATTCAATTGCAGTTATAATTATCGCAACCACTTATCTTATTCATTATTGCATAATTTAATAGTTTACTATGAAGTTCCAAAAATAATTATTACCACATCTTATTAATAGGTCATTGGTTTGCTCCCATCTTAAAATCAACTACAACTACCATCTAAGATCAGATGACTCTAAACAGGCTTAACTGCAGTTATATTTATCAAACCACTTATTACCACATATTACAAATATCTCATTCATAGCAGCATTGGATTATTTAATAGAGTACAATGGAGTGCCAGTGGCAAAAATAATTAGGACCACAGATTACAAAATATCTCACTGGTTTGCTCCATCTAAAAATCAACTAGAATACCTCCTTCTCAATTTGTTGAGCAAGCTCTCTAGTATATATATATATTATTTTGATTGATATATCATATATATATATATCTGAAATTATAATATATATATTTATATAAGAAAACAAATAAAAAAAAATAAGCAATATACAGACCTCAACCCACGGCTGGAACCGTGAGCAACCAGCACCGCCGGAGTTGAGAACCTGCACCGCCGGAGCCGAGACCCTGCACCGCCAGAGAGCCTGCTGGAGCCGAGACCTGCGCCGCCGTGAGTGCTGGAACGCTGGAACCGCCGTCGACGCCGCCGAGAATGCTGGAACGTCACTGCCGTCGAGCACCACCTGCTGCCGTTCATCTCCTTCAGCCTTGGTCATGCCGTTCAGCCGTTCATCTCCTTGTGTGGCTGCTGTGGGTTTGAGTATATGTAACCCTATAAAACCCCAAATGTGTAAAGTTTTTTAAGTATATATGTGTAACCCGAAATATATGGCTGTTTTTGAGAGTTTTACTTAAAATATTTAAGGGCTTGCTTTGGGAGTCCTAAATACTTTTAGGACTCCCAGTGAGTCCTAAAAAAGTATTAAGGACTTCCAAAGAAAATCCTTAAAATTATTAAGTAAGATATATTTTTTTTTAGCCCAGATTTTTTAGGACTCGCAAATTCTTTTAGGACACTCATTGCGAGTCCTAAAAGAGTATTAAGGACTCCCAAAGCAAATCCTTAAAAATATTAAGTAAAACACTTATTTTTATAGCCCAGATTTTTTAGGACTCGCAAATTCTTTTAGGACACTCATTGCGAGTCCTAAAAGAGTATTAAGGACTCCCAAAGCAAGTCCTTAAAAATATTAAGTAAAACACTTATTTTTATAGCCCAGATTTTTTTAGGACTCGCATTTTCTTTTAGGACACTCATTGCGAGTCCTAAATTGTGTTTTTTTAGGACTCTCAATGAGTGTCCTAAAAACTTCATAAATATTTTTAAGGACTTGCATTTATGTGCGTGTCCTAAAAAAGTGTCCCGTAAAGGTTATTTTGTAGTAGTGAATGTAACACTAATAGTAAAATAACATGTTACACAATTATTCACTTATTAAATTAATTAACCAAAACATTTCTAACAATTAAATAAAATAACAAACAATCAAATAAAACAAATAAACAATTAAATAAAATAACAACACTTAAATAAAACAATTCATCACACTTAACATTTAAATCAAATAAAGCACAAAATTTAAATAATCTAAATTTTTTTTTTTGGAGCACTACAATATACCCTCCTTAAAAGGAATTTTGTCCCGAAATTCTTTCTTACCAAATAACTCAGGGTATCTTGCTTTCATGTCATCCTCCAACTCCCATGTTGCTTCTCGTTCCGTACTATTCTTCCACAGGACCTTGACTAGTGGAATCCTTTTGGATCTCAGTTCCTTGATTCCCTTTTCTAAAATGCGCTCAGGCTGTTCATCATAACTCAAGTCCTGCTTCAGCTGTAACGGCTCGTAACTCATCACATGAGAGGGGTCTGACACATACTTACGCAACATCGAGATGTGAAAGACGTTACGCGTTTCAGCTAATGCTGGGGGCAGTGCCAAACAGTACGCAACTTTCCCTATCCTGTCCAATATCTCAAATGGACCGATATATCTAGGGCTTAACTTCCCTTTCTTTCCAAAACGCATCACACCTTTCATCGGCGAGATTTATAAGAAAACAAACTCGCCTACAGCAAACTCGATGTCCCTTCTCTTGAGGTCAGCGTAGCTCTTTTGCCTACTCTGCGCAGTAAGCATCCTTTGGCGTATCTTCTCAATTGCCTCACTAGCCTCACTAACTGCTGCAGGCCCTAAAATCCGTTTCTCCCCAACTTCATCCCAGTGCAAGGGAGATCTACATTTACGCCCATAAAGCATCTCATAGGGAGCCATCCCTATGGTAGATTGGTAACTGTTGTTATACGAGAACTCCATTAGAGGTAGATATCGGTTCCAAGACTCTGAAAAGTCCAATGCACAACACCTCAACATGTCTTCTAATATCTGTATAGTCCTCCTGGACTGGCCATCAGTCTGAGGATGAAAAGCAGTGCTGAACTTCAGTCTTGATCCCATAGCTCTCTGTAGCCCTTTCCAAAAGTTCGATGTGAAAACTGACCCTCGATCAGAAATTATCGACTTTGGCACCCCATGAAGTCTCACTATTTCACTAACATACAAGTCAGCATATTGATCCGCCGAGTATGTAGTCTTAACTTGCAGAAAATGAGCAGACTTAGTGAGTCTATCTACTATCACCCACACTGAGTCATGCTGCTTGGTAGTTCTAGGCAACCCTACCACAAAATCCATCGTGATATCCTCCCACTTCCATTCAGGAATGTAGAGCGGTTGAAGTAACCCTGCTGGTCTCTGGTGTTCCGCTTTGACTTGCTAACATGTCAAACATCTAGCAACAAACTCAGCAATGTCCCTCTTCATTCCATGCCACCAATACAGTGCTTTGAGGTCTTGGTACATTTTCGTGGATCCTGGGTGCAAGGAATAAGGAGTTGTGTGCGCTTCTTTCATGATACTTTCCTTAATTTTAGCACTGTCAGGTACACAAATCCTACCCCTGAATCTTAGCAATCCACCATCAGACACCATGAAATCGCTGTTACCACCTTCTTGTACCAAAGCCTCTTGTTTCACCAAGGCTTCATCCAATTTCTGTCCTTCTCGGATTTGCTCTAGTAAAGAGGATTGCAATGTGAGGTTTGCCAAACTTCCTGTCACAATTTCAATCCTAGCATTTATGATCTCTTTCTGAAGAGGCATCTCTATCGCATACAGTGCTGAGACACTCCCATATCCCCGCCTGCTCAAAGCATCGGCAACTACGTTTGCCTTGCCTGGGTGGTATAGAATCTCGCAATCGTAATCCTTTACTAATTCCAACCACCTTCGTTGCCTCATGTTTAGTTCTTTTTGTGTGAAAAAGTATTTCAGACTTTTGTGGTCGGTGTATATCTCACACCTATCTCCGTACAGGTGATGTCTCCATATCTTGAGTGCGAATACTACAGCTGCCGATTCAAGGTCATGAGTGGGATACCGCTGCTCATAATCCTTGAGTTGTCTGGAAGAATAAGCTACCACCTTCCCTTCTTGCATCAACACGCATCCCAAACCGTTCTTTGACGCATCACAGTATACCACAAATTTTCCGCCCTCAGTGGGAACACAAAGGATAGGCGCGGAAATCAACTTATCCTTCATGGTCTGAAAACTCTCTTCACATTTTTCTGTCCATGCGAACTTCTGATGTTTCCGGGTTAAGTTGGTCAACGGGGTAGCGATCTTCGAGAAACCCTCGACAAACTTTCTGTAATAACCTGCCAACCCTAAGAAACTCCGAACTTCTGAGGCATTCTTTGGCTGGGGCCAGTCTCTAATGGCCTTGATCTTTGATGGGTCTACTGCAATCCCATCCTTGGAGACTATATGCCCTAAGAAGGTTACCTGTTCCAGCCAAAATTCACATTTAGAGAACTTGGCGTACAACTGATGTTCCCGTAATCTGTTTAGAGTCAATCTCAAGTGCTCTTCGTGCTCCTCCTTGGTCTTTGAGTAAATGAGGATATCGTCAACGAACACTACTACGAACTTGTCCAAGAAATCCTTAAATACCCTATTCATCATATCCATAAAGGCTGCTGGGGCATTGGTGAGTCCAAAGGACATCACTAAGAATTCGTAGTGTCCATAGCGAGTTCTGAAGGCCGTTTTCGGTATGTCTCCCTCTTTCACTTTCAACTGATGGTACCCAGACCGCAGATCAATCTTTCAGAACACTGAAGCCCCTTGTAGCTGATCAAAAAGGTCGTCTATCCTAGGTAAAGGATACTTATTCTTAATGGTGACCTTATTGAGCTCTCGATAATCAATGCACATCCTCATACTCCCGTCCTTCTTCTTCACAAATAGGACTGGTGCTCCCCATGGCGAATGGCTAGGTCTTATGAACCCTTTGTCCAACAACTCCTGTAGTTGGTTCTTAAGTTCCTTTAACTCTACCGGCGCCATTCGATAGGGTGCCTTAGATATCGGTGCAGTTTCAGGTGCAAGCTCGATTACAAACTCGATCTCTCTGTCTGGGGGTAGTCCTGGTAATTCCTCGGGAAACACCTCCGGGAACTCACAAACAATGTGAACATTTTCTGGCTTTAGTTCTGACTCCTTGGTCTTATCCACTACACTGGCAAGGAATGCCGAACATCCATGTTGCATCATATTCCGTGCTTCGAGTGCAGATATTATGGGTGTTCGAAGGCCTGCTACTTTGTAATGACCCACTAATCTAGACTAATTGGACCATTATCGAAACTATACATAAAACTTACATTTTTACGAAAATACCATAATTTATTGAGTAACTTGAAAAATAAGAGTTATTTACAAATAAACAGAATACTAAGAAGGATTTTGGGATCCCATTGTCTTTAAAACAAAACAAGATTTAAAATAAAAGACATTTCATAATAATGCGGAAAATACACATAAAAACCATAAAAACATAAAAGGAGACTATATCCTCGAATCGAATAACGCTCGGCCCCTTGACTCCATTCATCATCGATACACATTCTCCAAGCGTCACGAATCTTTCCGCCTCTAAACTTATTTTCCTGCACATAAACAGAAAGGAGTGAGCCTAATGCCCAGTAAGGAAAATCTAACACAAAGTCACATACATAATTTCATAAGAAAACATAAAGACCTAACATAATACATATAACATACACTTATTATAATGGCCATTATTACTTGGGGTCCCATAGACTAAACAAGCATATGCCCATGGGGTTAATGGGGTCCTACTAGCTAAGTAGGTCATATGCCCATAACCCATTTGGGGTCTTGTTAGTCATATGGGTCATATGCCCAAGCCTACAAACATACACATATACATATCATAACACTTTTAATAACATAAACATATATATAACATAAGCACATAACATATTAATTCTAGCCTATTTTCCTTACCAAAGTTACCGAGATTATGGACTGAGTTGGGATTGTTGGAACACTCCTAAAACCATAAGAAAGAGTAAGTCTAAAGAAAGGAGATGAAATGAAAGAGATGGAAAGACTAAACCATAGAAAACATACTTACCGACTTATATGCTTAAAAGCTTGGATTCCCTAACCAAAATAAGAATAAGGTTAGGGGACTGAGTAGAAGGTTTTGAGAAAGGAAATAACATAAAAATACAGAAAAGAACTAAAGTTTTGGGTTTACCTCAAAGATTGCAAGATCAATCTAACCTTCACCGAAATACTATAGAACTCACTTCCCAAAGTGTTTGATAAGCTTATGATGTTTAAGCTTATAGTTTTTCCCCAAACCAAGTGTTTACACTCTCACACTCACTTAACACTAGCAGCTTCTGAACTTAGAGCAAATGGTGAATAATGGCTGGGTACTAGGTCCTATTTATAGAGTTTGGGAATGAAAATATCTTGATTTTACTTGAATAAAAATAATGGCTTTTTAAGTGAAAATCATTTGAATAATCGTTCAGCAGAGGCTGAAGACTCGTTCAGAAGATGCTGGACTGTTGAAGGCGTTTGAATGGCTGAAGGGAAAAGAATTCAAATGAATTTGAAAACATGCTGGTGGAGGCGATATATCGCCCCCTATAGGCGATATATCGCCTGGACCTTTGTTCCCGAGGCGACCGTGCATCGATTCGTGTTTTCCGTATCTACGTGCTGCGACATATCGCCCCCTATAGCTGCGATATATCGGCATACGCAGAATATTTAAACACGAATTTACACATTTTTAGCTAAGTTTGAATGGACTAAACAGCCTTGACTAAGCCCTCAACGTGCTTAAAGATGCTGACTGACCCTATACATTCAAACTTTTACCCTTATTTAATTTAATCCTCAAAAATACTTAATCCTTAATTACCATTCAAAACATGTGCTTAAAATCCTATTGGTTGATGTCTAAACCTTATAATATCCTAATATAATCCTTAATATCAGTCACATTAATCAAACCTTAGGTTATACTTAATATTCTTAAACTATAGGTTAAACTTAGAAAATCTATAAGTACTACTATGAGTGTCCAAATAACTCCCGGTCTGAACCAAAAATCCAAAGTAACAATGATAACAGTAAACATACTATAATACTACTAAACAATTAGCTAAGTAAAGTTCTTGGACTCTACAATTCTCCCCTACTAAAAAGAATTTCGTCCTCGAAATTTACTTACCAAATAACTCCGGATACCGGCTCTGCATGTCCTCTTCCAACTCCCACGTTGCCTCGCGTTCAGAACTATTGCTCCATAGGACTTTAACTATAGGAAAGCTCTTGGACCGTAACTGCTTCATCCCCCTATCTAGGATGCTAACTGATCGTTCCTCGTAACTTAAGTCTTTCTGGAGCGCTATGGTATCGTACTTGAGGACGTGAGATGGGTCTGACACATACTTGCGTAACATCGAGATGTGGAAGACGTTGTGACTATCGGCTAGTGCTGGCGGTAGGGCTAGTCTATACGCAACTGGTCCCACTTTGTCCAATATCTCAAAAGGACCTATGAATCGGGGACTGAGCTTGCCTTTCTTCCCGAACCGCTTGACACCCTTCATAGGAGATATCTTCAGGAAGACTTGATCTCCAACTTGGAACTCCACATCGCGTCGCTTGGTATCCGCATAGCTTTTCTGACGGCTTTGAGCAGCAAGCATACGCTGTCTAATATGCGTTACTGCTTCTTGAGCTTGCCTAACAGCTTCGGGCCCTAGAAGCTGCCTTTCTCCTACCTCGTCCCAGTGCAACGGTGATCGGCACCTTCTTCCATATAGCAACTCATAAGGTGCCATTCCGATCGTCGACTGGTAGCTGTTGTTGTATGAGAACTCGATCAGCGGTAAGTACTTGTTCCACGATCCTCCAAAGTCAAGTACACATGCACGTAGCATATCCTCTAAGATCTGAATCGTGCGCTCTGACTGCCCATCTGTCTGAGGATGGAAAGCTGTACTAAGACTTAACTTAGTACCCATGGCTTGCTGTAAGCTTCTCCAAAATCTTGACGTAAACACTGATCCTCTATCTGATACTATCGTCTTGGGGATTCCATGCAATCGTACAATCTCTAGGATGTAGATGTCTGCATATTGGTCTGCCGTATAGGAAGTCTTAACAGGCAGAAAATGAGCCGACTTGGTTAGTCTATCTATGACTATCCAAGCAGAATCATGCTGCTTATTTGTCTTTGGCAGACCCGTCACGAAGTCCATGGCTATATCGTCCCACTTCCACTCCGGTATGCTAAGCGGTTGCAATAATCCTGCAGGCCGCTGATGCTCCGCCTTCACTTGCTGGCATACCAGACACTTAGATACATACTCCGCTATGTCCTTCTTCATCCCTGGCCACCAATAGACTGCCTTGATGTCATGAGTCATCTTGGTAGACCCTGGATGAACTGAGTACGGAGTATTGTGCGCTTCTTCTAGGATCGTCTTCTTAATACTCTGATTGTCTGGCACGCATACTCGATCCTTATATCTCAATAAACCTTGACTGGATATTGAGAAATCTGTAGTCTTGCCTTCTCTGACTGCATCCATGTGCGTTGCTAGTGAATCATCATGTCTCTGACCATTCCGTATGTCTTCTAGCAGATTCGATTGGATAGACAAGTTAGCCAGCTTGCCTACAACCACTTCTATTCCGGCACTGATAAGCTCCTGTTGCAGTGGCTTTTCTATTCCGGATAAGGCTGCTAAGTTCCCATAACTTTTTCGGCTAAGGGCATCGGCAACTACGTTTGCCTTCCCCGGGTGGTATAGGATTTCGCAGTCGTAATCCTTTACTAATTCCAACCACCGGCGCTGCCTCATGTTAAGCTCCTTCTGAGTAAAGAAGTATTTTAAACTTTTGTGGTCCGTATAAATCTCGCACCGTTCTCCGTAAAGATAATGGCGCCAGATTTTTAACGCAAAGACCACCGCTGCCAACTCCATATCGTGAGTTGGATAGCGTTGTTCATACTCCTTTAACTGACGTGAGGCGTAGGCTATCACCTTGTCATTTTGCACCAGTACGCATCCCAATCCTAACTTTGATGCATCACAGTAAACAACGAACTTGTCGTTGGGTGTTGGGACACTAAGTACTGGTGTTGAGCAAAGCTTATCCTTAAGCAACTGCAAGCTTTCCTCACACTTATCACTCCAGTTAAACTTTTGTTGCTTCCGGGTCAGGTTGGTGAGTGGAGTGGCTATCTTAGAAAAGCCCTCTACAAACTTTCTATAGTAACCTGCTAGCCCTAAGAAGCTTCTTACTTCCGACGCGTTCCTTGGTCTAGGCCAATCCTTCACGGCCTCTACCTTCGATGGATCTACTGCAACTCCGTCTTTCGATATGATGTGCCCGAGGAACGCCACTTGTGAGAGCCAAAACTCGCATTTCTTGAACTTCGCGTAGAGTTGGTGCTCCTTCAATCGCGTCAAAATTATCCTCAAGTGTTCCTCGTGCTCCACTTCATCCTTGGAGTAAATTAAAATGTCGTCGATGAACACAACGACGAATTTATCCAAGTAGTCCTTGAAGACCCTATTCATTAAGTCCATAAACGCGGCTGGCGCGTTAGTAAGACCAAAAGACATAACCAAGAACTCGTAATGTCCATAACGAGTCCTAAAGGCTGTCTTAGGGATATCTTCTCCCTTTACCTTGAGCTGATGATACCCGGACCGTAGATCGATCTTAGAAAATACAGTCGCGCCTCGGAGTTGATCAAACAAATCATCAATCCGAGGTAGCGGGTATTTGTTCTTAATTGTTACTTTATTCAGCTCTCGGTAGTCTATGCACATGCGCATACTTCCGTCCTTCTTCTTCACGAATAGTACCGGAGCTCCCCATGGTCAATGGCTTGGCCTAATGAAACCCAAGTCTAGGAGTTCTTGTAGCTGCGTTTTTAACTCCTTGAGTTCCGTAGGTGCCATCCGGTATGGTGCCTTAGAGATAGGCTCGGTGCCCGGTACTAATTCTATCGTGAAGTCTATTTCTCTAGTTGGCGGCAATCCTGGCAAGTCATCGGGAAATACTTCTGGAAATTCTTGTATGACTCGAACATCTCCAACTTTGAGTGATGTCTCCTTCTCCACATTCGTGATGTTGGCTAAGAATGCTTGGCATCCTTTCTCCATCATCCTCTGAGCTTTGAGAGATGACACTAACGGTGTGCGTAGTCCTGAAGCTTGTCCCATGAAGCACAGTTTCTGGCCGTCAGGAGTATCGAATGTCACCTTCTTGCGTCTGCAGTCGATCGTTGCGCCATGCCGTGCTAGCCAATCCATGCCTAGTATGACGTCGAAGTCTTTGATCACAAGCTCTATCAGGTCTCCTTCTAGTTCCTTGTCCTCAATCTTGATTGGTACGCCTCGTACAATTCGTGATGATAGAACTACTTTGCCCGAAGGCAACTCGGTTGGAAACCTAGTTCTAAATCTTTCACTAGGTTTGTCTAGTTTATCTATCATTCCTAACGAAATATACGAATGGGTGGCTCCCGAATCAAATAATACATGACATAATTTATTGAGGATGGAAACCTGACCTGTGACCACCTTGTTGCTAGCATCCGCCTCTCCTTGGGTTAAAGCAAAAACCCGAGCAGGAACCATCTTTTCGTCCTTCTTTCCTTCCGGCTTTTGCTGAGGACAGTCTCTTTTACGATGCCCTTCTTGACCACAGTTGAAACACTCCTTGGTGTTGGCACGGCATTCTCCGGGGTGCTTCTTCTGACATTTGGCACATGGCGGGTATTCCACGTACCCCGACTTGTTTCCCCCATTATTTGGTCGTGCCCTTTTGTTGTTGTCAACTTGCCTGTTGTCAGGATGCCTTCTCTTATGTCCGTTGCCGTTGTTGTTGGACTGACTGTTGCCGCTATTGGTAGACTGATTGCTGTTCCGACTGGCCTGAGGTTGGCTCTGTTGTTTGGGTTCAGGCTTGCTAGCTTCTTCTTTGCTCACGTTGGCTTGCAACCTTTCTACTTCAATTGCCGTCTCAAGAACGTCGGCATATGAAGTGTTTCCTGGGTTTGCTAGTTTACCCCCATCTCGATCTTCGGGCGAAGTCCTCTAACAAACTTGTTCACCCTTAGATAGTCGGTCGGAACTAACTCTGCCGCGAACTTGGCTAAGCGATCAAACTGACGAGCATATTCCGCCACTGTTAAATTCCCTTGCTTCAGATTGGTGAACTCCTCAACTCTCGTAGCAAGTACCGCTGAATTGTAGTACTTCTTGTGGAAGAGCTCCACAAATCGGGTCCACGTCATAGTGGCAGCATCGTGGGATTGCTGGACCAAATCCCACCATATCCTGGCATCTTTCTTGAGTAAAGATGAGACGCAGGATATGCGGTCAGCATTATTGAGGTTCATGTGAGCTAGGATCGGCTCCACATTCCTTAGCCATTCTTCTGCTTCAAAGGGGTCCGTAGTCCCTTCGAAGTTCGGAGCGTGCTGCTTGCGGAACCTTTCGTACACCGGCTCCATATGCTGTACAGGATAAGGAGCGTAGTTCGTCATAGGCCATCCCCCATACGGACCAACTTGTTGGGGTGCTGGGGCCATTGGCTGTGGCTGCGGCTGCGGCTGCGGCTGTGGCGGAGGCTGAGGCTGAGATTGAGCCTGTTGGCGTTGTTGCTGCAGAAGTTCCTCAACTTGCTGTCGCAGTCTGGCAATCTCTACAGTGTTGTCAGCTGGCTGTGCCGGCGCATTGCGGCGAGCAGTAACACGCACTCTCCTTCGGCGAACGGTAGGGACCGCATTGGTCGCTGGAACATCGTTGGAAGCGTTCCCGTTGGTGCGAGCAGATCTTCGGAGAGACATCGTAGCAGAGTTCTAACAGTTAAAAGAAACATGTTAGAACTTTTTTTTCCTAATAGGCTCTAAGGCAAAAACTTATTCTAAAACAAACATATCTCGGACCTATTTATTATGACTTTTTATGAAAAATTATATAGGTCTTTATTTATTATTAGTGTGGGTTTCTATACTTAGAAAAACAAGTCATCTTTATTTTCTAAGTGTGTTTCTAATAATCCTATATGACTTAATTCTCAGGCTCGAAACTTATCTTTGTTCCAAAGTTAACCATATTGAGGGAGGGCTGGGATCAGTAAAATCGTTCCCACTACTAAGGCCCCCTAACTCTCAACAAGGAAACCAGGTTCATTGATTCGTATCCACCCTCACCGAACTCAGTCATTATTCATTTTATTTAGTATTTATTATGATTGAAAAAAATTCAAACTCACACATGATATTCAAATAGCATGTTTATTCATTTGGAAAAAAATTCACTTATTACAATCATAACATAAAAGTAAATAAAACAAATAAAAACTACTAATCTAAAAATCGGGATCTTCTACATCCGATCCGTCATCTAACATATCATCATCTATAGCCTCATAGTCATCATTATCATGAGCATCAAAATGCCCTCTAGGAAGGTTTGTGAGAATCCTATTCTTTTGCTCCTTGGTGAATTGAAATTCAAATTTTGTGGTGAACCTAACTAAGAGGAAATAGTATCTCATTGCTAAGGGTGATTCATCCTCATCATTCATTTCTTCCCATATTTCTTCTAAGGCTGCTATTACAGGATGGAAATCTTTAAACAACCTAATCACTAATACATATTGTTCCGTTGATCTTAGCATTATTTGTTTAGCCTCTTGAAGGCCACCTATTGCTTGGTGAAACAAAAGCAACCTTCGTGTAATCCTTTCTAAGGCTCATATGGTGTTTCTTGGCTCCCTTATTCTTTTTAAGGCCTTAATGGCTCGGATATCTTGGTAGGTTAAAGCTCCATTCATTTTTAACTGAAACATAAACACTAAAGTTGTTAGCTATACACATAGACAAAGTAACTTGTAACTTGTAACTTGTAACTTGTAACTTGTAACTTAAACACTTACTTGGCGGTCCGATTCGGAGCTTTGAGCATGTGTATCGAGGAGAACTTCATGCGAAGGAACCGTTTGCTCTGATACCAACTGTAATGACCCACTAATCTAGACTAATTGGACCATTATCGAAACTATACATAAAACTTACATTTTTACGAAAATACCATAATTTATTGAGTAACTTGAAAAATAAGAGTTATTTACAAATAAACAGAATACTAAGAAGGATTTTGGGATCCCATTGTCTTTAAAACAAAACAAGATTTAAAATAAAAGACATTTCATAATAATGCGGAAAATACACATAAAAACCATAAAAACATAAAAGGAGACTATATCCTCGAATCGAATAACGCTCGGCCCCTTGACTCCATTCATCATCGATACACATTCTCCAAGCGTCACGAATCTTTCCGCCTCTAAACTTATTTTCTTGCACATAAACAGAAAGGAGTGAGCCTAATGCCCAGTAAGGAAAATCTAACACAAAGTCACATACATAATTTCATAAGAAAACATAAAGACCTAACATAATACATATAACATACACTTATTATAATGGCCATTATTACTTGGGGTCCCATAGACTAAACAAGCATATGCCCATGGGGTTAATGGGGTCCTACTAGCTAAGTAGGTCATATGCCCATAACCCATTTGGGGTCTTGTTAGTCATATGGGTCATATGCCCAAGCCTACAAACATACACATATACATATCATAACACTTTTAATAACATAAACATATATATAACATAAGCACATAACATATTAATTCTAGCCTATTTTCCTTACCAAAGTTACCGAGATTATGGACTGAGTTGGGATTGTTGGAACACTCCTAAAACCATAAAAAAGAGTAAGTCTAAAGAAAGGAGATGAAATGAAAGAGATGGAAAGACTAAACCATAGAAAACATACTTACCGACTTATATGCTTAAAAGCTTGGATTCCCTAACCAAAATAAGAATAAGGTTAGGGGACTGAGTAGAAGGTTTTGAGAAAGGAAATAACATAAAAATACAGAAAAGAACTAAAGTTTTGGGTTTACCTCAAAGATTGCAAGATCAATCTAACCTTCACCGAAATACTATAGAACTCACTTCCCAAAGTGTTTGATAAGCTTATGATGTTTAAGCTTATAGTTTTTCCCCAAACCAAGTGTTTACACTCTCACACTCACTTAACACTAGCAGCTTCTGAACTTAGAGCAAATGGTGAATAATGGCTGGGTACTAGGTCCTATTTATAGAGTTTGGGAATGAAAATATCTTGATTTTACTTGAATAAAAATAATGGCTTTTTAAGTGAAAATCATTTGAATAATCGTTCAGCAGAGGCTGAAGACTCGTTCAGAAGATGCTGGACTGTTGAAGGCGTTTGAATGGCTGAAGGGAAAAGAATTCAAATGAATTTGAAAACATGCTGGTGGAGGCGATATATCGCCCCCTATAGGCGATATATCGCCTGGACCTTTGTTCCCGAGGCGACCGTGCATCGATTCGTGTTTTCCGTATCTACGTGCTGCGACATATCGCCCCCTATAGCTGCGATATATCGGCATACGCAGAATATTTAAACACGAATTTATACATTTTTAGCTAAGTTTGAATGGACTAAACAGCCTTGACTAAGCCCTCAACGTGCTCAAAGCTGCTGGCTGACCCTATACATTCAAACTTTTACCCTTATTTAATTTAATCCTCAAAAATACTTAATCCTTAATTACCATTCAAAACATGTGCTTAAAATCCTATTGGTTGATGTCTAAACCTTATAATATCCTAATATAATCCTTAATATCAGTCACATTAATCAAACCTTAGGTTATACTTAATATTCTTAAACTATAGGTTAAACTTAGAAAATCTATAAGTACTACTATGAGTGTCCAAATAACTCCCGGTCTGAACCAAAAATCCAAAGTAACAATGATAACAGTAAACATACTATAATACTACTAAACAATTAGCTAAGTAAAGTTCTTGGACTCTACATACTTCACCTTTAAAGGAGAAAACCTCTCCTTCCTTTGGCCTGAACTCTACGATCTTCTTTCGACAGTCTATCGTAGCTCCATGCTTGGATAACCAATCCATGCCGAGTATGACATCATAATCCAGTATACTCAGTTCTATGAGATCTGCTGGGCACTCTCTACCTTCTACCGTTACAGGTGTTGACGGTAACCACTTATTTGACAACATCATATCTCCCGATGGCAACAATGTACTAAAGTTATGTGCAAACATCTTACAAGGCATATTCAGTCTATCAATCACATTCACGGAAACATAGGAATGAGTTGCTTCAGAATCAATTAAGACTCTACACATTGTACCAGATATAGGGAGCTGACCTGTAACCACGGTGTTGCTATTGGCCGCTTCGTTCTGAGTTAAGGCGAAGACTCTTGCTGGCACCAGATTGTTATTGTTATTCTGTCCCGCCTTCCATTGTGGGCAATTCTTCCGCAAATGTCCTGTCTGGCCGCACTTGAAGCATTTGTTGGTACCGGCCTGGCACTCTCCTTGGTGTTTCCTTATGCATTTAGGGCAGGTAGGATGCTCAACTCGGTTGCCCTGTTGGTTCCCACGGTTCCGGTCATTGAAGCGGTTGTTGCGGTTGTTATGGTTCTGAGAGTTGTGGTTGCTGCTGTTCGGGACTGGAGGTCTAGGCTTTTTGTCAACCCCACTATTCTGCCCTTTGATAGCCTTTCTCTTGTTGCTCTCATGGAAGTTCTTGTTGCGGTGGCTCTCTCTTCTAGCAGCATTATCCTTCCATATTCGATCCTCCAAATATTCAGCCTCAAGAGCTCTATCCAATATCTCTGCATAACTGGCCACCTCAGCGCTGGTCATCCTAACATCCCTTGCTATCATTGATTTGAGTCCCTTTACAAACCTCTAAACTCGCATTGCATCAGTCGGCACCACTTCAGGGGCAAACTTGGCCAATCGATCGAACTTCTGTGCGTAGTCGGTGACCGAAAGGCTCCCTTGAACCAGAGTTATAAATTCATCAACCTTAGTTGCTAGCACCGCTGGACTATAATACTTCTTACTGAATGCCCAGACAAACTGCGCCCAAGTCATGGTATTTGGATCATGGGTCTGTTTAGTCACGTCCCACCAAATACGTGCATCCATTTTAAGTAGATAAGCTGCACAGGAAACCCTTTGGCGATCATCTAACTCCATATGATCAAAAATAGCGTCGACAGACCTTAGCCAATCTTCTGCCTCCATTGGATCAGCTTTCCCCTCAAACGTCGGTGGGGCTCGTTTCCTGAAGCGCTCATATACTGGTTCAAACCCATAGGCTACAGGTTGTGGTGCAGGTGGTGGTACTGGCTGCTGCGGTTGTGCCACTGGTACTTGGGGTATAGGGTGCGTTTGAGATGTCTGTGGTGCTTGTCTAGCTTGCGCTAGCTCCTCATCTCTTAGTCTTAACTCTTCTCTTAGCCTTGCCACCTCTGCAGCTAGGTCCACAGTTGGCGCTGCTGGAGCTGCAGGTTGAGCAGTTGGCACTTCAACATCAGGGATGGCCGTAGTTTCAGACCTTGCGGAGGCACCCTTTCCTCTGCCTCTACCTCTACCTCTTCCCCTTCCTCCTCTTCCTCTGGTTGACATGATGAAGTTCTAAGGCAATCACAGGAAAAATCGTAAGGAAGGAACTTGCATATCGATGGCTATTTGTAAATCATGCATTCACATCACACCATTAAATTTGCATAAAATATCCATAGCATTAAAAATGTCTAAAAATATTCCAAAATTAAACAATCCCAAAAAGTGTTTAATTAGCCAAAACATGTTTCCTTAAAGTCTTAGGAAATTATTACTAATCCATCTTATTTATTGGCATCCCCATGCGACGATCACGAAGTGGACTCTAGTCCTCGACGGTGGACTCGTCCCCTGAATCATAGTTGAATATGTCCTCCGGAATGTGGTAATAGTCAGGCGCGCTTGCCATAATTTCCATCCTTGGGGTCGGACGCGGTATAGCACGCAGTACTTCTTCCACGTCATATATCGATTCTAAACGTTCCTCTATCTCGCCATCATCCGTCATTACTAATACCAGCTCCTGATGATTTAGTTCGTAACTTACCAGAAAGTCGCGAATCGTGAACTCCATAGTGCTAAACTCCATGTCATCTATCACAACGCTATTCCATGACTGATTTAACTGTAAAAGAGCCTCTGGGTACATTGACAACGCCTCACACATTACCCAGTATTGTTCTATGGGCCAAAGCAAAGCTCCTCTCTTATTCATCATTCTTTGTATACGTTCGCAAACCTCTTTCGTCGTCTTTAGGACCACTACCTTCCAATCGTAGTAGTCCTCGTCAAGCTCAACTTTAGGAATTGCACGGATTTCCTTAATCAATTGTTTCTTTGTTGTTCTTAATACAGGAGGCATATTTACTACAGCAGTTAACAGAAACATTAAATAAAATAGAAACAAGCAATAACACATAAGCAAATACTTACGACGCGGTGAAGTGAGATTTTCCCATCTTTAGCGTGTATGGGGGGGGGGGGGGGTCCTTGGAAAACATGGACGACCGTCTCTGATACCATTTATAAAGAACGCCCTAGACTAATACTTACAAAATATTCGCATAACATAGCTTATGAAAGAATACCATCCATTATTAAAGTCTCAGGGGGACTTATTTAAAATCATGCAAGTTGGCGCCATAAGTTTAAAATAAAACATAGGTTTTTATGCAAAGTTCAAAGAAAACCAATTAAGTTAAATAACAGAGTCCCACTGATAATTTAGGAAAAAGTCCCTTAAAACAAAACATAATTTAAATGGCGTTCTACATTGATCGTTTTATCGTCCATAGGATTGCCCCACGCCATACACCCCATGATGAAGAACTCCTCACGTCACCACGCGTGCCATAGAGAAATCTTATTTGCTACCTGGAAGGAAAGTAAGGGGGGTGAGCTAAAAGCCCAGTAAGGAAGTACAAGCAAATAAGCAAGTAAGAAAGACAACAAACAACCAAACACTAACGTTCATCTAAAAACATCATGGTACATCATAACATAATCGTAACATTTCATCATATCATAACATAAATGTGACATATCAACATATCATAACATAAATGTGACATATCATCATATCACAATCATACAGCATACATGATGAGCATGGAACGCTAGTTGTCCATGTCACCCTATGAGGTAAACAGGAGATCACTGGTCCTTGAATAACCTCGGCGCGTCCGCCCTAGGAGTCACGTCTCAATGTCCTTAGTAACTCGGTCGATGTATCTGACATCGAAATCTGTTTGATGTATCTAACATCGTATTCTGTTTGATGTATCTAACACCCATACACATATCACATTCAATCATATCATCACATTAAGGCATTCATAATTTCATAACAGTTCATTCATATAACAGCCTTACCATTCATAGCATAAAGTCATAAAATCTATCTAACTTCCTTACCTCAGGTCCAAGCTAAGAATTTCACAATCGTTCAACGAGCCTATATCATAATCAAAATAACGTTTCTTAGGTTCATAAAATTACTATTTTGCCCTTCCATACAACTCATGTGTGCATGGGCCATGCACTCATGATAACAGTTACACTAAAATATGCAATTATCGCCAAAAAGAATAATGCCCGTTCTTCCCATTTTACTAACATGATTGCTTTATAAAAATTACATAGTTGAATAATAATCATGATTCTGGACGTAAAAATTTATTTGCATGTAACATGCATACGTGGGAATGTTGCGTAATAAAGACGTTTTCAAAAACGATAATTCTACATTTCTTGCTTTTATTGTTTGAAAATCAATAGCCATATTACATGCTTTATTTTTCTTAAAATTTCTAAGTTGATTAAATTTCTCAAAACTTTATTTTATTTTATAAATTTATTTTATTTTAGCTCAAAATAAAATATGTGACATTTTCATTAAATAAATATCAATTTACCAAGAATTAACCAACAAGCTTGGGTTTAATTAAAATACCTATTTTAACATGTTTCTTTAGAAAAATATATTTTATTATTGTGTTACAAAAATGATGTGAAAAATATATTTTAAGTGTGGAAAAATACATTTTGATTTAATTTATTTAAGACTTAATTTTTAAGTAGTAAAAAATTCATATGTGACAATTTAATAACAATTGTTAACCTTTTTAAAACAAACTTTCAGCCACTATTTATTTTATTCAAAAATCACAAATAAATAGAGTTTAAATATTTTTCTCAATCAAAATAAAGAAAAATCATTATTTATCAAAATATGCATTCATACCATTAAAATATCATTTTTCAATATTACCATAACTTAGGAAAAATAATTTATTCCAAAAATTAATCAAATTCATTTTTAGTGAGACTTACTTCATATTTTATTACAAAATTCCAGCAACCATTTTTTTATCATTAAAATCACCATATTCAATTTTATAAACTCATTTTTTCTCAAAATTCAATAAAAATTATGTAGGAAATTAATTGGGTAAAATATCATAACATGAGACTTAAAATCCTCTTTTAATTTCATAAAAATTAACACATTCATCAAGAACATTATTTATGCATGCAACTCATATTTTTATCAACTTTTACCCAATTATTTTGAAAAAAAAACAGCAAGCTTAATTCTTTGTAAAACTCAACTTTTGTCTTAAAAATTACATAAAATCATTCATGCCTAAAATCTCATTATGCTCTTATAATATGCATGATTCTACTAACATAATCACATGAATCCTTTTAAAATCATTTGTTGCAATTCCATGAAAACCAACAAAACATTAACAATAAAAATAGCATATAGTAAATTTATGAGCACCATATTCACATATGCCTTATATTAACCTAGCATATTTCTATCATTATTTTCATGCATCTTATAATTTAATCATTCAAAATATAACATGCATCTAACAAGATTTCATGATCAAAATATCAAGATTACCACTTTTTCTCTTACCCATATATCATAGATCCTAAAACATGGATCAAACATATTGTAAATCACACAACATATCAAGAACACCCTTGGGTGCACCTAGGCCGAAATCACCATACAAGTATTCATAGATTATTACAATTTTTTTATGCATAGCAAAATCAACATCACAACCCTTAAACACAAATCATACTCTCACAAAATCCAAATCCTATACATCAATCCTACCAAAATCAACCATGAGCACCATTAGCAAAAACCTCATATACAACCCACCAAAAACAATATAAGGCTAAGGAAAAGACCATTACCTCTCTTGATTGTAAAAATCAAGAACACAAAAGATCAATACCCCAAACTCCACACCCTTGTTCAAGCCTGGGGTTTTTTTTTTTTTTTTTTTTGGGAAAGCCACCATGAGGAGAAAGAAGAATCCAAACACACACAAAACATAACACAAATCAATATCATATTATCAAATAAAGAGATTAAACAAAGAGAAAACAAGAAGACATACTCTAGGGGGTTCCTCTTCACTTCCTTCTTCCTTCTTCCTTTCTTTCTTTCTTCCTCTCTCTCTCTCTCTCTCTACACGCCACTCTCTCTCTCTCTCTCTCTCTCTAGGTCACGGCAGCCACACACACACACACAAGAGCAATGGCTCTTCTCTCCTTTCTTAGCCCTTTTATCACAAATCCTCTCATAAAGTCTCCCCAAACAATATTAAGGTAAGTTTCCATTTCTCTTTTAATTTCTTTGATTTCTCTTTATTTCAAAAAGATACAAAGGGGTAAGATATGATCATGCCTATCCCCAAATGATCATGGTCTTCAAGTCTTGATTTTTTTTACCATCTTAAGGAAATATTCCATTCCCACTAGGTCACACGCCCACTTCCCATTTCCCCTTTCTTTTCTTTTTTTTTTTATAAAATACATTAACCTAAATAAAATCTAAAATAAGGAAACATAAAATGTGTAGAAAATCTACATATGTGCACCATGCTACCATGCACTAGCACACACTAAATCACTAGGGTGCATTACTATCTATCATGCACCTTAGTGCATTCCACCATAGCTCACATAATTACCTCATTTGTCACACTTAAATAAAATGTAACACTAATAGTAAAATAACATGTTACACAATTATTCACTTATTAAATTAATTAACCAAAACATTTCTAACAATTAAATAAAATAACAAACAATCAAATAAAACAAATAAACAATTAAATAAAATAACAACACTTAAATAAAACAATTCATCACACTTAACATTTAAATCAAATAAAGCACAAAATTTAAATAATCTAAAATTTTTTTTTTGGTGCACTATACTTTTATATGTATTCGACACATGCTTGGCATGAGAAATCCAATGCAGGAGACGGGTAAGGTTGATGGATTGTGCATTCCAACGAAGCCAACTTTTGATATCCTCTAAACACCTCTTGCTGTATTTGCACTTGAAAAAGAGATGGTTAATGTCTTCATTATCTACCCCACACAGCAAACAGACCTGATCAATATTGAAATTATATTTAACTATTCGATCCTTTGTGTGCAGACGCTCCCACATGACTAACCACATAATAAATCGATGCTTGGGAGTAATAAATCTATCCCAAACAAATTTCCTCCATGGCACTCTAGATTCTTGAGGAACCAGCAGGTTTACACCAAGTTTGATATTATATATCTGAGACAAGAAGGAATCATGAGAGATTTTCGCTTTGAAACAGTCCTTCACAACAACTAAACGCTTCCAATACCAACTGCAATCCGTGGGACACTTGGGTAATTTTTTAATTAAAAATATTATTAGTGTCGATATGTGTCACCGCTAATAAAATCAAAAATACCCTGAAAACATGTGGGAAATTTCCCACCAACATGAATATATAAGACTATTAGCGGCGATAGGTGTCACTGCTAATAGTGACACTGATATCACCTCGACTTCTCCGTCATTTTCAGTTTTCTCCAAGAAAAAAACCCCAATATCATCAACCATCTCCCTCTCCCCGGCCACCCACTCCGCTCCTCCCTGGAGCTGCTCCCCTCCACCCCTCCCCGAAGCCTCACCCCTCCCCGTGGTCGCTCCCCTCCACCCCCGTCCCTCTATCTCTCTCTCTCTCCCTCCTCGCCCCTTCACCCTCACTGGAGTTGTGCCCCCTCCACCATCGTCCCCCCCCCCCCCCTCTCTCTCATTTTGGCACTCCGGCCCTCCCCGAAGCTGCGCCCCTCCGCCCCTTCCGAGAGTCACGCCCCTCCACCCCCGTCCCTCTCTCTTTCTCTCGTCGGGTCCTCCACCACGCCGACGCCACTACCACCATTATTTATATATAGGTATATGTAAATATATGTAATTTTTTGTGTTTTTATTTTTGTTTTATTTTTCAATTTCTATTATTATGTTTTATTATTTTATGTTTCTATTTTAATTTTTATATAGATATATGTATGTATGTGTATGTATATATATATGTGTGTGTATATATGTATATGTGTATATATGGAAGATTTGTCAATGGTTATTACACATGGATGGTTACCCTAAATTAGTTATATGGTGGCATTGATGAATGTATGTTTAGTTAGAAAAAATGCAAATAAAAATTAGTATATGTTTTGAAATGAATGGACGACGAAGACCAGTGATAATTTTTAAGTAAATTATCAACCTTTTAGCTTTTTAATAAATTAATAAACCATAGAAATTGATAGTTCATATTAAAAAGCTGATAATCATCTATAAATATAAAAATATGTATACTACTTTCCTAGTTTGTTTACTGTTTAAGTTTGTTATTTATATAATTTATTTTTCTGACGAACTCTCATTATCGAAAGAAATAGAATCACTATGTAGATGTGTATATAGTGGATAAATTATTAGTATATGTATTTAATCCAGTTTGAAAGATATTTAATTCCCTGATAAAATATATGTTTTGTAGGGAAATTTGATTCAAGGTGGTCTGAATTGTGCATTTTATTGAGTTATGCTTCAAAAATAAGCGGTGGTTATTTTTATTAGAATTGTACAATATCAACTACTTGACTACCTTGGGTCAACTAGGTAAGTAACTTTGTTCCTTTTATTATTATTATATATAATGCGTATATACTATATATGATTCAGTCAAAATATAAAGTGCCTGATCAATTTTGGCTAAACGAATAATTAAATAAACATGCATTTGCTTTAATTAGTATAAATAATACTTAATGAATTCAAACACTATATATCATATAACATATATATATACTAGATACAAATAATTTCTTAGTTTTATTTATAAATTTATTAATTATTTTTATTAAATTTATATCACTATTATATAAATTTTAAATAAATAAATAAATAATATTATATATAAAACAATACCATAAATATATTGAAAGAAAAATTAACCCAAAACATTGCTTATGATTTTTAAAATATATAATGTGATATATAATAATTTTAAATATAAATAATAATTTTTTTTATAAAAATTTAGATTATGTATTAGATATTATTATAATGATATTTTATAATATTTCAATATATATTAAAATAAATATTAAATATTTAATTTTGTATTAAATATTATTATATACAATAATATTTTATAATATTTGAATGTGAAAATTAGGAATATATATTATATATTATTATCATAATAATATTTTATAACATATAAATTTATATTAATATAATTATTAAATATCTATTTTTAATTAATTTTAATTATATATTCTGTTAAATATTTAAAATATTTCATTAAAGTTAAAAAAAACATTAAAACAAAAAAAAAAGTTATTTATCTACACACTTTTATATAGAAAATATAGAGTGATAATTGATACACTGCTAATTTGCACACAATTTTAATAAAAAGATAAATTAAAATATGTTTTGGAAATAAGTGGACGACTAAGACCAGTGATAATTTTAATAAAATTATCAACCTCTTTTAGCTTTTTAATAAAGTAATAAACCCTACAAATTGACCGTTCATATTAAAAATCAGACAATTATCTATAAATATAAAAATATGTATAATTTGTTTCCTTATTTCAAGTAGGTCTATCCTACTTTATTCCTAGTTTGTTTGTTGTTTAAGAAAGCTTCTACTGCTACTACAAAAAATAAGCTCTTTAGTGGCGACTACTTTATTCCTGTTCTTGTCTCCATATCCTAGTTTTTGGTAAGGAAAATAGGTTAGATTATATGTGTTTATTTGTTTATGTGTTATGATATGCTATGTATATATGTATGAATATGTTTTTAATCACTTGTGGCTTATAGTTGCTTAGATAGCAAACCCCAAGATTTTTATCACTATATGAATATGTTCTTAGTTGCTTGGGGCTTATAGTTGCTTAGATAGCAAACCCCAAGAATGTTTATCATTTTCATGACTTAGAGTTATGATTTACCCTACCTCAATTAGTAGACAGAGGACCTAGATGGGTTATCATATACTATTGTGATCTAACCTACCTCGATTAGTAGACAGATGACATAGATGGTTTTATCACATACCATGTTAATGAGTTAATGACCATTTATATTATAGTATATGTTTATGATATAGTCTTATGTTATGATTTAGGATATATGTTGTTAGTAGATTTTCCTTGCTAGGCATTAGGATCATTCCCTTATTTTAGGATGATGCAGGAAAATGAACATGGATGGCGGGAAGGATTCATGGTAGCTTGGTATAATTCCCCGGTTACCCCAGGACAGTTACGGTGAACCAGAAATTTAACTCGTTACCCGAGTCCTTTGGTTCACTACTACAAATATAGGCTTTCTCTGCGGTTTTTTTTTAAACAATAAATAAAAAGCGCAGAGAAAAGGTTTGAAAGAGTCAAAAAAATTATATTTAATGTCCGCGCCCTATTTTATTGCGGTTTTAAAAAAAACGCAGTGGAAGGTTTGAATGACTCACTTTTCTCCGCGGTTTTGGGTCTAAAACCGCAGAGAAAAGTGTAGAATTTTTCCCCACTTTTCTCTGCGGTTTGTTGACGCCGTTTTTCGTCAGCAGTGAAAGAAGAGCACGTAAACAATAACTGATAATGGCCAATTTAAATATGACAACACAAACACACGATTTTTACGTGGTTCAGCAGTTAAATCTGCCTAGTCCACGAGTCTTTGTTATTAAACTCAAGATTATCTTAGAAAATTCTTCAGCATGAATTCTTTTAGAGTTTTCTCTCCAGGTTCAGAATTTCGGTCCATTACAATGGTGCTTAACCTCTCTATTTATAGAGAAGGCTGAAGAATACTATCCCACCTATTTTGGGTAGTTACTCTTTTTGTGAATAAAATTAATGGCTTTAAATGCCTATAATCAGATATAAAAGGAAACGTCCCCTGTAGACTAGGGGACATATAACTGACCAAATAATATCCCACGATTCTAGGGGATTTACAGTAATAAATGAGGATTACATCTCGTATGGACAACACTTATAGATATTCAAGGTTTTTATCATATATCTCCAAGGCCTTAGCTTCCCAGGTTTCTCGTCATCTTTCGAACTAGAGACATCTCCCGAGGTCACATGGCTTTCGAGATTGCATGTGCGTCGAGCTCGGGGACCCCTGATCCGAGGTCATCCCTGAGGATGGATGCGTCTCCGGAGCTACCTCTCGAGATCATGAATACTTCGAGGTCACCATATTTGAGGTCGTCTATGTCTTGCAGGCTCGATATTTAATCCTGGAGCGTACTTTAAACCTTATGAGTCCAATTGCTGCGAATCCACCTTTCGAGGTCATATTTAACATAGCTCGAAATTTGGGTATATAACCGCGGAGAAAAGTGGTATCCACCCACTTAAGCACAAAATCCTATTTTCCCCTCTCATTTGCACATCTTCTTCCCCTTCACAGAGACACGGCCGAAGCTCTCCCACCACCGTCCCTACCCACGGGTAAGCCCCACATTGTCCTTTTTTTTTGTTTTTTTTTTTTCCATTTCCTTGCATATTAAAGCTTGAAATTATGTATATATACTTAATCTTGAGTTATTTTGAAGTTTTAGGGTAAAAATGAAGAAATTTTGTGTGGGTTTAATGGTGGTTTCTATGTATGTTTATATGGTTCTTTTTTTTTTAATATTTTTGAAATTTTATATAGGATTGGAAGACATTTTCATTGTTTAAAAAGTGTATTGATCACTAAAACTTGATTTCTTTAATGTATATTTCGGTTTTAGGGTATTTTTGTATTATTTTATATATAATAATGTTATTTACATAATTTTTTATATTAAAAATTAGTGCTTGCATAATTTTGTATATTATTTAGGTAATGATTTTTTAAAAGTATATTTTTGGTAATTATATTATTTTAGGATCAATTCAATTACCATATATTTACTAATGTTTAACTTTTTATTGTAGGAAATATTTGTTTGAGTGTGAGGTTGAAATTGTTGAATATTAATTTTTAAGGTAAGTAGTAATTACTACTTAATTTTTTATTTTTATTTTCTATATTTACAAACTATTGTTAGAGGAGTTTGAATATATTAGATATTCATCCATAGTGAAGTAGGTTCTGAGATAAAATTGTGTGCTGCGGAGATAACAGAAGGTTGAGAACATGTGTGTCTTAGTGAAGTAGGATCTGTGAATTTTCTGTGTGCTGCGGTAACTTATGGTTGAGAACATGCATGTTGTTTGTTATATGTTTTGTTTGATGTGAATTTATAGGTAGATAACTTGGGATATGCTATAAATATAGAGGAAACTTTGTCCAATTTTTTTTTGATGATATTAGTTGAACATGTTTTATAATTACTATATATAATAATAATGTTTTTGTTTTTGTTGAAATTTTAAATACATATGAATTTTGGATATGTTATAGAAATAAATGAAACTCTGCCCATTTCATTTTATAATTTAATAATTGAACATAATTTTAGAGTATTACTATACTAATTTTCTTTTCTTAATCAACTTAGGAATTAGGTAGATATTATCATTATGGATAAGTCATGGATTCTTGAGGATAGAGAAACACAACAATTTCAAGACGGATTCAACCCATTTTTAGAATTTTTCCAAACAAATTGTAGTGATCCGGAAAGAATTCATTGTCCATGTATAGATTGTGGTAATGGAACAAAAGGAAATATTACCATGATAAAAAATCATGTATTTTGTTTGGGATTTGATACAAGTTATCGTACATGGTATTGGCATGGGGAATCATTGAAAAATAATAATCCATATCCATTCGGGAGGCGAGGGGTTGATGATTTGGGTTATAGTGATTTTGACGATCATCCTATGGAATTGCTCGATGAAGCACAAGAAGAGTTTGTTGATGATCCTTCAAAATTTGATAAATTGGTTAGAGATGCAGATAAACCATTATTCAATGGTTGTCTGAAACAAAGATTACCAACAATGGTAAAATTTTACAACATAAAAGAAGAAAATAGAGTTAGTGATAAATGTTTTAGTCAATTTTTAGCTGCTTTTAAAGAGATTTTGCCGTCAGATAATTGCTTCCCTGAGTCTACGTATGAAGTGAAGAAAACTTTAAATTGCATAGGCTTGAAGTATGAGAAGATCCATGCATGTCCGAACGATTGTGTGTTATATCGTAAAGAGTATGTAGACATGGACACTTGCCCAGAATGTGATTCACCCCGCTACAAACCTAACCAGAGTAAGGAGATTAGGAAACTTATTCCTCAGAAAGTGATGTGGTACTTGCCTTCGATTCCGCGGCTTAAGTGATTATATCAAAGTGCAGAACACTCTGAAAACTTAATATGGCATGAGACTAGGCGAGTGAAAGATGGTAAACTTCGACATCCTGTAGATTCGCAGGCTTGGAAAAAAGTTAATAACTTAAATCCAGAATTTAAAACTGAAGCAAGACATCTTCGTCTAGGTCTAGTTGCCGATGGTGTAAATCCACATAAATCTCTAAGTAGTAGGCATAGTTCGTGGCCTGTCTTCCTTGTTATGTACAATCTTCCTCCGTGGTTAGTGATGAGAAGAAAGTTTTTGATGCTCACGTTAATGATTTCAGGCCCAAAACAACCGGGACACGATATAGATGTTTATTTGGCACCATTAATTGATGATTTGAAAGATTTGTATGAAAATGGTGTTGAGGCATATGACTGTTTTAAGAAATAAGTCTTTAACTTAAAAGTTGTTTTGTTGTGGACTGTTAATGATTTCCTAGCTTATGGTAATCTATCAGGGTTAAGCACAAAAGGTTACCAGGGATGTCAAATATGTTGCACTAACACAAAGGCTATTCGTCTGTCTAATGGGCACAAAATTTGTTATATGGGTCATAGACGATATTTGTCCCTAAATCATCATTATAGGGACAAAAAAAAAAGCATTTGATGGTGATAAAGAACAAGGTGTTGCTCCTTTGCCACTTTCGGGGCAACAAATTCTTAAAGAAGTAGAGAAAATTGATTTCAAGTATGGAAAAATGCAGAAAAATAAGAAAGTAAGTGGATGTTTCCAAAGGAAATCAATTTTTTTTTGTCTCCCTTACTGGAAATATTTACTTGTTCGGCATTGTTTGGATGTCATGCATATAGAAAAAAATATGTGCGAAAGTATTATAGGTACATTACTTGATATTCCCAGTAAAACTAAGGATGGTTTAACTAGTCGTTTAGATCTTGTTGAAATGGGTATACGAACTGATTTAGCATCTGAACAGAAAGGTAAACGCACATATTTACCTCCTGCTTGTTTCACGTTGTCCAGAGAAGAGAGAAAAGTTGTATGTAAATCATTTGCAGAGATGAAAGTGCCTGATGGCTATTCATCCAACATTCGAAACTTGGAATCCATGGGAAATTTGAGGCTGATGGGTATGAAATCACATGACTGTTATACGTTGATGCAACAATTACTTCCGATTGCTATTCGGTCAGTATTACCGAAAAAAGTTCGAGTTATTATGTTTCAGTGATCACATAGAGTTATTATGATCGATGATTCCAAACAAGATTAAAAATAAAAAAAAAATGGGTTATAGATGAGCATAATAAAACGTTTTGCCAGTGGCTGAAGAATACAATTTTGACGAAGTTGGGAGAAAAAGATCATGGACTGTCGACTGAGTTGAAGCGCATATCTCTTGGAGCAAGCATTGATGTAATAAAGCATCAAGCTTACATTGTTGAAGGGAAACGATTTCATACTAAGTCAAGAGATGATGCTCGGCTGGTTCAAAATAGTGGAGTAAGTGTAGTCGCAGAAGCTATGCATTTTGCCAGTGCAAAAGATAATAACCCTATTTTAGGCACAATGACATACTACGGGGTTGTTGAAGAAATATGGGAGCTAGATTATTCATTATTTAGTATTCCTCTTCTTAAATGTTCTTGGGTAGACAACAATACTGGAGTTAAAACTGACGAACTTGGATTCACGCTGGTTGATTTAAGCAAGAAGGGAAGCAAGAACGTTCCTTTTATCATGGCTGCCCAAGAGAAACAAGTGTTTTACATTCTTGATCCAGTTAATGATAAATGGTCCATTGTTTTATCAGTTCCCGAGCGGAAGTTCTCAGAAAAAGAAGAGTACGATGAAAATTATTATTTATATCATGACTGTTTCATTGTTGGACAACCGATACATAAACAAGTTGAGAATATTCAGGAACATGATAATGAAAGCGATAGCGATGATCGTGATTATCTTAGAACCGACATCAAAGAAGGAATATGGGTCGATTGTGAATCGACTAGAAATAAAATAAGAAAAAGAAGAAAACATGTTTAGTAAGTTATATAATTCATTAGTACTTGTGATTATTTATTTGTATAATGCATTAACACTTGTGATTATTTGTTTGTATAATGCATTAACACTTGTGATTATTAATTTGTATGATGCAGATGGCGGATTAAAGAGATGACAAAGAGAAACAACAAGGTCGTGGTAAAACAAGAATGAGTTACATGACCCAACAAAAAGCCAAAGGAATCAAGAAAAATCTTCAATGGAACGATTTGGGACAACCAACAGGTGATGTGTATACAAACATGAAATCATATCTTGGATCTAGAGTACGAGCCACGATTTCTATCAACTCAGGTGATTGGAGGAAGGTCCCACAAGATTTGAAATATGGTTTATGGGAGGATATCATTGTAAGAAATTATCATTATGATATTTATTTATTTATGTGTGATATCTAAATTTAATAATTACTTTTCTTAATTATATTCTCAGAGTGGTCACAATATTCCTCAAACCTTTGTTAGGGTCATTTTAGGTTTGTTTTAGAGATCGTTTTAGGTTGTGTTTTTAGTTATTTAGGATTGTTTAGTGGAGATTTATGCTTGTTTTCGTCTTGTTTCAGGTTTTAATGGTCAATTGCATAATATGGAGTGAAATGAGAAGAAACATGTTAAATATGATTAATAAGATGGATTTCGTGTTGATTGTGGAGTTTCAAGACATTATGTGTGGAAAATACTACATTGAAGATGCTCAACACACGTCATTTATGCTCTATAACGCAAGTCTGAGACTTCAAGCCACATTTTGACCATGATTTATTCACTTTCTGGAAACACTTCTAGAAATAGACGTTGTAGATATTTCTCTTATCTTTCCATAGCGTTTTGAATCATTCAATGCGGAGTTATATCGAAGGAGTTATTATCGAAATACGATGAGCTGACGCTGCAGGCTGTTCGAACCGAGTTTTGTTCAATTCTGACTTTAGCGCTACAGCGCCATAATAAGAGCACTACAGTGCTAGTGCACTAGATTTTGAAGCATTTTGGCACTGTAAATAGCGCTACAGCGCTCCAGAAGTAGCGCTACAGCACTGGTTACGTATTTTTCAAATTTTAAACCACTTTTTGAAGGGCAATTTGGTCTATTCACTTGGGAACATTGGAGGGCTATTTTAGAAACATAATGTTGCGACTGGAAGGGGGCTGAACAGAGGGAGACGATGGCTGAGAGTGGAGAACCCCATTGGATGATCCATTCTTGTGTTTTTCATCATCTTCTTCAATTTTTATGTTTGTAATTGAATTCTATGATTGCTAGAATGAATATTATGCGCTAATTTCTCCTTTAGGGCTATTATGTGAATCTTTTGGAAACTTTTTTTATGGATTAATGCAGAAATCATGTTCTTCTTCATCTCTTTCAATTCCTTACAATATGTGTCACTTGTGCAATTATTGATTGATCACCTCTAATTTTTATTTCATGAATCAAATTGAAATCTGAAAAGTGAAATTTGGTATGCTTTGATTGTTTGGATGAAAATTCAATTTAGAACGAAAGTATCTAAATTGTTTGCCTATTTTTCTGAGTTGCGTGTTTAATGCCTTCTTCATGATTCAACTTACCATAGAAATATAGGAAGTTGTCATTTAGATTGAATTTTGTAAATCTTAATGTAATGACCCACTAATCTAGACTAATTGGACCATTATCGAAACTATACATAAAAAAACTTACATTTTACGAAAATACCATAATTTATTGAGTAACTTGAAAATAAGAGTTATTTACAAAGAAACAGAATACTAAGAAGGATTTTGGGATCCCATTGTCTTTAAAACAAAATAAGATTTAAAATAAAAGACATTACATAATAATGCGGAAAATACACATAAAAACCATAAAAAAAACATAAAAGGAGACTACATCCTCGAATCGATAACGCTCGGCCCCTTGACTCCATTCATCATCGATACACATCCTCCCAAGCATCACGAATCTTACCGCCTCTAAGCTTATTTTCCTGCACATAAACAGAAAGGAGTGAGCCTAATGCCCAGCAAGGAAAAACCTAACACATAGTCATATACACAATTTCATAAGAAAACATAAAGACTTAACATAATGCATATAACATACACTTATTATAATGGCCATTATTACTTGGGGTCCCATAGACTAAACAAGCATATGCCCATGGGGTTAATGGGGTCCTACTAGCTAAGTAGGTCATATGCCCATAACCCATTTGGGGTCTTGTTAGTCATATGGGTCATATGCCCAAGCCTACATACACATATACATATCATGACACTTTTAATAACATAAACATATAGATAACATAAGCACATAACATATTAATTCTAGCCTATTTTCCTTACCAAAGTTACCGGGATAAAATGGACTGAGTTAGGACTTTTGGAACACTCCTAAAACCACAATGAACAAGGGTGAGTCTAAAGAAAGGAGATGAAATGAAAGAGAATAGGAAGACTAAACCATTAAACGAAAATATGCTTACCACCACTTAAGTGCTTAAGAACTTGGATTCCCTAACCAAAAATAAGAATAAGGTTAGGGGACTGAGTAGAAGGTTTTGAGAAAAGAAATAACATAGAATACAGAAAGGACTAGAGTTTTGGGTTTACCTCAAAGATTGCAAGATCAATCTAACATCCACCGAAATACTATAGCACTTACTTACTTCCCAAGTGTTTGATAAGCTTATGATGTTTAAGCTTATAGTTTTTCCCCAAACCAAGTGTTTACACTCTCTCACTCACTTAACACTAGCAGCCTCTGAACTTAGAGCAAATGGTGAATAATGGCTGGGTACTAGATCCTATTTATAGAGTTTGGGAATGAAAATATCTTGATTTTACTTGAATAAAAATAATGGCTTTTTAGGTGAAAATCATTTGAATAATCGTTCAGCAGAGGCTGAAGACTCGTTCAGAAGATGCTGGACTGTTGAAGGAGTTTGAATGGCTGAAGGGAAAAGAATTCAAATGTATTTGAATTCATGCTGGTGGAGGCGATATATCGCCCCCTATAGGCGATATATCGCCTGGACCTTTGTTCCCGAGGCGACCGTGCATCGATTCGTGTTTTCCGTATCTACGTGCTGCGACATATCGCCCCCTATAGCTGCGATATATCGGCATACGCTGAATATTTAAACACGAATTTACACATTTTTAGCTGAGTTTGAATGGAGTAAACAGCCTTGACTAAGCCCTCAACGTGCTCAAAGCTGCTGACTGACCCTATACATTCAAACTTTTACCCTTATTTAATTTAATCCTCAAAAATACTAAATCCTTAATTACCATTCAAAACATGTGCTTAAAATCCTATTGGTTGATGTCTAAACCTTATAATATACTAATATATTCCTTAATATCAGACACATTAATCAAACCTTAGGTTATACTTAATATTCTTAAACTATAGGTTAAACTTAGAAAATCTATAAGTACTACTATGAGTGTCCAAATAACTCCCGGTCTGAACCAAAAATCCAAAGTAACAATGATAACACTAAACATACTATAATACTACTAAACAATTAGCTAAGTAAAGTTCTTGGACTCTACAATTCTCCCCTACTAAAAAGAATTTCGTCCTCGAAATTTACTTACCAAATAACTCCGGATACCGGCTCTGCATGTCCTCTTCCAACTCCCACGTTGCCTCGCGTTCAGAACTATTGCTCCATAGGACTTTAACTATAGGAAAGCTCTTGGACCGTAACTGCTTCATCCCCCTATCTAGGATGCTAACCGGTCGTTCCTCGTAACTTAAGTCTTTCTGGAGTGCTATGGTATCGTACTTGAGGACGTGAGATGGGTCTGACACATACTTGCGTAACATCGAGATGTGGAAGACGTTGTGACTATCGGCTAGTGCTGGCGGTAGGGCTAGTCTATACGCAACTGGTCCCACTTTGTCCAATATCTCAAAAGGACCTAAGAATCGGGGACTGAGCTTGCCTTTCTTCCCGAACCGCTTGACACCCTTCATAGGAGATATCTTCAGGAAGACTTGATCTCCAACTTGGAACTCCACATCGCGTCTCTTGGTATCTGCATAGCTTTTCTGTCGGCTTTGAGCAGCAAGCATACGCTGTCTAATAAGCGTTACTGCTTCTTGAGCTTGCCTAACAGCTTCGGGCCCTAGAAGCTGCCTTTCTCCTACCTCGTCCCAGTGCAACGGTGATCGGCACCTTCTTCCATATAGCAACTCATAAGGTGCCATCTCGATCGTCGACTGGTAGCTATTGTTGTACGAGAACTCGATCAGCGGTAAGTACTTGTTCCACGATCCTCCGAAGTCAAGTACACATGCGCGTAGCATATCCTCTAAAATCTGAATCGTACGCTCTGACTGCCCATCTGTCTGAGGATGGAAAGCTGTACTAAGACTTAACTTAGTACCCATGGCTTGCTGTAAGCTTTTCCAAAATCTTGACGTAAACACTGATCCTCTATCTGATACTATCGTCTTGGGGATTCCATGCAATCGTACAATCTCTTGGATGTAGATGTCTGCATATTGGTCTGCCGTATAAGAAGTCTTAACAGGTAGAAAATGAGCCGACTTGGTTAGTCTATCTATGACTATCCAAGCAGAATCATGCTGCTTATTTGTCTTTGGCAGACCCGTCACGAAGTCCATGGCTATATCGTCCCACTTCCACTCCGGTATGCTAAGCGGTTGCAATAATCCTGCAGGCCGCTGATGCTCCGCCTTCACTTGCTGGCATACCAGACACTTAGATACATATTCCGCTATGTCCTTCTTCATCCCTGGCCACCAATAGACTGCCTTGATGTCATGAGTCATCTTGGTAGACCCTGGATGAACCGAGTATGGGGTGTTGTGCGCTTCTTCTAGGATCGTCTTCTTAATACTTTGATCGTCTGGCACGCATACCCGATCCTTATATCTCAATAAACCTTGACTGGATATTGAGAAATCTGTAGTCTTGCCTTCTCTGACTGCATCCATGTGCGTTGCTAGTGAATCATCATGTCTCTGACCATTCCGTATGTCTTCTAGCATATTCGATTGGATAGACAAGTTAGCCAACTTGCCTACAACCACTTCTATTGCGGCACTGATAAGCTCCTGCTGTAGTGGCTTTTCTATTCCGGATAAGGCTGCTAAGTTCCCATAACTTTTTCGGCTAAGTGCATCGGCAACTACGTTTGCCTTCCCCGGGTGGTATAGGATTTCGCAGTCGTAATCCTTTACTAATTCCAACCACCGGCGCTGCCTCATGTTAAGCTCCTTCTGAGTAAAGAAGTATTTTAAACTTTTGTGGTCCGTATAAATCTCGCACCGTTCTCCGTAAAGATAATGGCGCCAGATTTTTAACGCAAAGACCACCGCTGCCAACTCCATATCGTGAGTTGGATAGCGTTGTTCATACTCCTTTAACTGACGTGAGGCGTAGGCTATCACCTTGTCATTTTGCACCAGTACGCATCCCAATCCTAACTTTGATGCATCACAGTAGACAACGAACTTGTCGTTGGGTGTTGGGACACTAAGTACTGGTGTTGAGCAAAGCTTATCTTTAAGCAACTGGAAGCTTTCCTCACACTTATCATTCCAGTTAAACTTTTGTTGCTTCCGGGTCAGGTTGGTGAGTGGAGTGGCTATTTTAGAAAAGCCCTCTACAAACTTTCTATAGTAACCTGCTAGCCCTAAGAAGCTTCTTACTTCCGACGCGTTCTTTGGTCTAGGCCAATCCTTCACGGCCTCTACCTTCGATGGATCTACTGCAACTCCGTCTCTCGATATGATGTGCCCGAGGAACGCCACTTGTGAGAGCCAAAACTCGCATTTCTTGAACTTCGCGTAGAGTTGGTGCTCCTTCAATCGCGTCAAAATCATCCTCAAGTGTTCCTCGTGCTCCACTTCATCCTTGGAGTAAATTAAAATGTCGTCGATGAACACAACGACGAATTTATCCAAGTAGTCCTTGAAGACCCTATTCATTAAGTCCATAAACGCGGCTGGCGCGTTAGTAAGACCAAAAGACATAACCAAGAACTCGTAATGTCCGTAACGAGTCCTAAAGGCTGTCTTAGGAATATCTTCCCCCTTTACCTTGAGCTGATGATACCCGGACCGTAAATCGATCTTAGAGAATACAGTCGCGCCTCGGAGTTGATCAAACAAATCATCAATCCGAGGTAGCGGGTATTTGTTCTTAATCGTTACTTTATTCAGCTCACGGTAGTCTATGCACATGCGCATACTTCCGTCCTTCTTCTTCACGAATAGTACCGGAGCTCCCCATGGTGAATGGCTTGGCCTAATGAAACCCAAGTCTAGGAGTTCTTGTAGCTGTGTCTTTAACTCCTTGAGTTCCGTAGGTGCCATCCGGTATGGTGCCTTAGAGATAGGCTCGGTGCCCGGTACTAATTCTATCGTGAAGTCTATTTCTCTAGTTGGCGGCAATCCTGGCAAGTCATCGGGAAATACTTCTGGAAATTCTTGTATGACTCGAACATCTCCAACTTTGAGTGATGTCTCCTTCTCCACATTCGTGATGTTGGCTAAGAATGCTTGGCATCCTTTCTCCATCATTCTCTGAGCTTTGAGAGATGACACTAACGGTGTGCGTAGTCCTGAAGCTTGTCCCATGAAGCACAGTTTCTGGCCGTCAGGAGTATCGAATGTCACCTTCTTGCGTCTGCAGTCGATCGTTGCGCCATGCCATGCTAGCCAATCCATGCCTAGTATGACGTCGAAGTCTTTGATCACCAGCTCTATCAGGTCTCCTTCTAGTTCCTTGTCCTCAATCTTGATTGGTACGCCTCGTACAATTCGTGATGATAGAACTACTTTGCCCGAAGGCAACTCGGTTGCAAACCTAGTTCTAAATCTTTCACTAGGTTTGTCTAGTTTATCTATCATTCCTAACGAAATATACGAATGGGTGGCTCCCGAATCAAATAATACATGACATAATTTATTGAGGATGGAAACCTGACCTGTGACCACCTTGTTGCTAGCATCCGCCTCTCCTTGGGTTAAAGCAAAAACCCGAGCAGGAACCATCTTTTCGTCCTTCTTTCCTTCCGGCTTTTGCTGAGGACAGTCTCTTTTACGATGCCCTTCTTGACCACAGTTGAAACACTCCTTGGTGTTGGCACGGCATTCTCCGGGGTGCTTCTTCTGACATTTGGCACATGGCGGGTATTCCACGTACCCCGACTTGTTTCCCCCATTATTTGGTCGTGCCCTTTTGTTGTTGTCGGCTTGCTTGTTGTCAGGATGCCTTCTCTTCTGTCCGTTACCGTTGTTGTTGGACTGACTGTTGCTGGATTGATTGTTGTTCCGACTGGCCTGAGGTTGGCTCTGCTGCCTAGGTTCCGGCTTGCTGGCTTCTTCTTTGCTCACGTTGGCTTGCAACCTTTCTACTTCAATTGCCGTCTCAAGAACGTCGGCATATGAAGTGTTTCCCGGGTTTGCTAATTTAACCCCCATCTCGATCTTCGGGCGAAGTCCTCTAACAAACTTGTTCACCCTTAGATAGTCGGTTGGAACCAACTCTGCTTCGAACTTCGCTAAGCGATCGAACTGACGAGCATATTCCGCCACTGTTAAATTCCCTTGCTTCAGATTGGTGAACTCCTCAACTCTCGTAGCAAGCACTGCTGAATTGTAGTACTTCTTGTGGAAGAGCTCCACAAATCGGGTCCACGTCATGGTGGCAGCATCGTGGGATTGCTGGACCAAGTCCCACCATATCCTGGCATCTTTCTTGAGCAAAGATGAGACGCAGGATATGCGGTCTGCATTACTAAGGTTCATGTGGGCTAGGATCGGCTCCACATTCCTTAGCCATTCTTCTGCTTCAAAGGGGTCCGTAGTCCCTTCGAAGTTCGGAGCGTGCTGCTTGCGGAACCTCTCGTACACTGGCTCCATGTGCTGAACAGGATAAGGAGCGTAGTTCGTCATAGGCCATCCCCCATACGGACCAACTTGTTGGGGTGCTGGGGCCATTGGCTGTGGCTGCGGCTGCGGCTGTGGCGGAGGCTGAGGCTGAGATTGAGCCTGTTGGCGTTGTTGCTGCAGAAGTTCCTCGACTTGCTGTCGTAGTCTGGCAATCTCTGCAGTGTTGTCAGCTGGCTGTGCCGGTGCGTTGCGGCGAGCAGTAACACGTACTCTCCTTCGGCGAACGGTAGGGACCGCATTGGTCGCTGGAACATCGTTGGAAGCGTTCCCGTTGGTGCGAGCAGATCTTCGGAGAGACATCGTAGCAGAGTTCTAACAGTTAAAAGAAACATGTTAGAACTTTTTCCTAATAGGCTCTAAGGCAAAAACTTATTCTAAAACAAACATATCTCGGACCTGTTTATTATGACTTTTTATGAAAAATTATATAGGTCTTTATTTATTATTAGAGTGGGTTTCTATACTTAGAAAAACAAGTCATATTTATTTTCTAAGTGTGTTTCTAATCATCCTATATGACTAAATTCTCAGGCTCGAAACTTATCTTTGTTCCAAAGTTAACCATATTGAGGGAGGGCTGGGATCAGTAAAATCGTTCCCACTACTAAGGCCCCCTAACTCTCAACAAGGAAACCAGGTTCATTGATTCGTATCCACCCTCACCGAACTCAGTCATTATTCATTTTATTTAGTATTTATTATGATTGTGAAAAATTTCAAACTCACACATGATATTCAAATAGCATGTTTATTCATTTGGAAAACAATTTCACTTATTACAATCATAACATAAAAGTAAATTAAACAAATAAAAACTACTAATCTAAAAATCGGGATCTTCTACATCCGATCCGTCATCTAACATATCATCATCTATAGCCTCATAGTCATCATTATCATGAGCATCAAAATGCCCTCTAGGAAGGTTTGTGAGAATCCTATTCTTTTGCTCCTTGGTGAATTGAAATTCAAATTTTGCGGTGAACCTAACTAAGAGGAAGTAGTATCTCATTGCTAATGGTGATTCATCCTCATCATTCATTTCTTCCCATATTTCTTCTAAGGCTGCTATTACAGGATGGAAATCTTTAAACAACCTAATCACTAATACATATTGTTCCGTTGATCTTAGCATTATTTGTTTAGCCTCTTGAAGGCCACCTATTGCTTGGTGAAACAAAAGCAACCTTCGTGTAATCCTTTCTAAGGCTCCTATGGTGTTTCTTGGCTCCCTTATTCTTTTTAAGGCCTTAATGGCTCGGATATCTTGGTAGGTTAAAGCTCCATTCATTTTTAACTGAAACATAAACACTAAAGTTGTTAGCTATACACATAGACAAAGTAACTTGTAACTTGTAACTTAAACACTTACTTGGCGGTCCGATTCGGAGCTTTGAGCATGTGTATCGAGGAGAACTTCATGCGAAGGAACCGTTTGCTCTGATACCAACTGTAATGACCCACTAATCTAGACTAATTGGACCATTATCGAAACTATACATAAAAAAACTTACATTTTACGAAAATACCATAATTTATTGAGTAACTTGAAAATAAGAGTTATTTACAAAGAAACAGAATACTAAGAAGGATTTTGGGATCCCATTGTCTTTAAAACAAAATAAGATTTAAAATAAAAGACATTACATAATAATGCGGAAAATACACATAAAAACCATAAAAAAAACATAAAAGGAGACTACATCCTCGAATCGATAACGCTCGGCCCCTTGACTCCATTCATCATCGATACACATCCTCCCAAGCATCACGAATCTTACCGCCTCTAAGCTTATTTTCCTGCACATAAACAGAAAGGAGTGAGCCTAATGCCCAGCAAGGAAAAACCTAACACATAGTCATATACACAATTTCATAAGAAAACATAAAGACTTAACATAATGCATATAACATACACTTATTATAATGGCCATTATTACTTGGGGTCCCATAGACTAAACAAGCATATGCCCATGGGGTTAATGGGGTCCTACTAGCTAAGTAGGTCATATGCCCATAACCCATTTGGGGTCTTGTTAGTCATATGGGTCATATGCCCAAGCCTACATACACATATACATATCATGACACTTTTAATAACATAAACATATAGATAACATAAGCACATAACATATTAATTCTAGCCTATTTTCCTTACCAAAGTTACCGGGATAAAATGGACTGAGTTAGGACTTTTGGAACACTCCTAAAACCACAATGAACAAGGGTGAGTCTAAAGAAAGGAGATGAAATGAAAGAGAATAGGAAGACTAAACCATTAAACGAAAATATGCTTACCACCACTTAAGTGCTTAAGAACTTGGATTCCCTAACCAAAAATAAGAATAAGGTTAGGGGACTGAGTAGAAGGTTTTGAGAAAAGAAATAACATAGAATACAGAAAGGACTAGAGTTTTGGGTTTACCTCAAAGATTGCAAGATCAATCTAACATCCACCGAAATACTATAGCACTTACTTACTTCCCAAGTGTTTGATAAGCTTATGATGTTTAAGCTTATAGTTTTTCCCCAAACCAAGTGTTTACACTCTCTCACTCACTTAACACTAGCAGCCTCTGAACTTAGAGCAAATGGTGAATAATGGCTGGGTACTAGATCCTATTTATAGAGTTTGGGAATGAAAATATCTTGATTTTACTTGAATAAAAATAATGGCTTTTTAGGTGAAAATCATTTGAATAATCGTTCAGCAGAGGCTGAAGACTCGTTCAGAAGATGCTGGACTGTTGAAGGAGTTTGAATGGCTGAAGGGAAAAGAATTCAAATGTATTTGAATTCATGCTGGTGGAGGCGATATATCGCCCCCTATAGGCGATATATCGCCTGGACCTTTGTTCCCGAGGCGACCGTGCATCGATTCGTGTTTTCCGTATCTACGTGCTGCGACATATCGCCCCCTATAGCTGCGATATATCGGCATACGCTGAATATTTAAACACGAATTTACACATTTTTAGCTGAGTTTGAATGGAGTAAACAGCCTTGACTAAGCCCTCAACGTGCTCAAAGCTGCTGACTGACCCTATACATTCAAACTTTTACCCTTATTTAATTTAATCCTCAAAAATACTAAATCCTTAATTACCATTCAAAACATGTGCTTAAAATCCTATTGGTTGATGTCTAAACCTTATAATATACTAATATATTCCTTAATATCAGACACATTAATCAAACCTTAGGTTATACTTAATATTCTTAAACTATAGGTTAAACTTAGAAAATCTATAAGTACTACTATGAGTGTCCAAATAACTCCCGGTCTGAACCAAAAATCCAAAGTAACAATGATAACACTAAACATACTATAATACTACTAAACAATTAGCTAAGTAAAGTTCTTGGACTCTACACTTAACCAGATTATGAATTGTTTTTGCAACTTGTTCTTGAATAGGAAGAAGGGGATATAATTCTTGCATTATGAAATAAAAGGGTGGAAAATAGAGGATCATAATTGTCCTAATTTCATTTTCTCTGTTATTTTATTTAAATTTTCATTTTGCTTGGTTAGTATTCTTCTTTGTTTGAAATCTCTGAAATTGTTTAATCAAATAGAATAAAAAAGATTGATTGATTGGTAATTGATAAATCAGTCATTGAGGACGATACTTGGTTTTTACCATATTATTACAAATTGCGACTGTGTGCACTTGCATAGCAAAAATATCGCAACAAGTTTTTGGCGCCGTTGCCGGGGACTATTTAATCAATATCAAATATAATTGATTCTTGATTCTAATTTGGTTTGTATATATATATATATTTTTTTTTTCTTTTATGTTTTTTTTTTCTATGTTTGTTTTTTGTCTTGCGAGGAACTTGAGATGTCTCATATGCAAGTCCTCATGAATTTTTTTCAACACGATTTGGAGCCTTTATACAAGGCATGGTGGAGATACAAAGCTTTGCTAATGAGGTTCCCATACCATGGTTTGTCCAAAGAGTGTCAATTAGAGGTCTTCCTCAATGGGTTGAATGTCGAAGCGAGAGAATGGGTAGAAGGAGGAGATGGTACCGCCAATTTCTACCAATTATCCATGGATGAAGCCTATTGGATGTTGGAAGACATGGCATAATACAATGAATGGTTGTATTGGAATTGTTCAGTGACCAACAAAGGATGGGAGAGCACTTATAACAATATGGAGCCAACTTTTAACACTTGCACTCAAGGACCAAATGAGGAAAATTTGGATGATTTTCAAGAAGTAATTATAGAAGAGAAACCTCACCAAGCGGCTCAATCATGTTCATTGAAGGTATTGATGATGGAGTATATGGATAAAAATGAAGTCGTAATTCAAAGCCAAGATTCATCATTGAGGAATTTTGAAAATTTAAGAGGGAAAGAGCAAAGTGAGGAGGTCAATTTGGGGAATGGTGAGGAAATGGAGTTACCAATGGAAGAATTTGAACATCAAATGGAGTCCTCTTCAATCCAAAGTAAGGAAGAAAAGGGAGAGAAAATAGTAGTGTCGAATGCTATCTCTACCCAAGATGTGGATAAATTTTTTGAGCAAAGTAGTGAAGAAAGGCTACATCCACCATCACACTCCATGAAGAAAGTACACATATGATGATCTGTAACGACCCACTAATCTAGACTATTTGGACCATTAACAAATCTATACATAACACTTACATTTTTGCGGAAATACCATAATTTTATTGAAACTTGTGGAAACAAAGGTTACTTTCATAAAATAAGTAGGATATGGGTACCCATTGTCTTTAAAACAAAAATAACTTAAAAACTAAAAAGAGTTACATAGAAAATGCGGAAAATACATTTAAAACCATAAAAGCATAAACAAGACTACATCCTCGAATCGAATAACGCTCGGCCCCTTGACTCCATTCACCATCGATACACATCCTCTAAGCGTCACGAATCTTTCCACCTCTAAAGCTTATTTCCTGCACATAAACAGAAAGGAATGAGCCTAATGCCCAGCAAGGAAAAATCTAACACATAGTCATAAACATAAACATAATTTCATAATAACGTAAAGACATATCATAACACATAATTCACTTATTATAATGGCCATTATTACTTGGGGTCCCATAGACTAAACAAGCATATGCCCATGGGATTAGTGGGGTCCTACTAGCTAAGTAGGTCATATGCCCATAACCCATTTGGGGTCTTGTTAGTCATATGGGTCATATGCCCAAGCCTACAAACATACACATATACATATCATAACACTTTTAATAACATAAATCATATAGATAACATAAGCACATAACATGTTGATTCTAGCCTATTTTCCTTACCAAAGTTACTGGGATTATGGACTGAGTTGGGACTTTTGGAACACTCCTAAAACCATAAGAAAGAGTGAGTCTAAAGAAAGGAGATGAAATGAAAGAGATGGAAAGACTAAACCATAAAACATACTTACCAACTTATATGCTTAAGAGCTTGGATTCCCTAACCAAAATAAGAATAAGGTTAGGGGACTGAGTAGAAGGTTTTGAGAAAGGAAATAACATAAAATACAGAAAGGAACTAGAGTTTTGGGTTTACCTCAAAGATTGCAAGATCAATCTAACCTTCACCGAAATACTATAGAACTCACTTCCCAAAGTGTTTGATAAGCTTATGATGTTTAAGCTTATAGTTTTTCCCCAAACCAAGTGTTTACACTCTCACACTCACTTAACACTAGCAGCTTCTGAACTTAGAGCAAATGGTGAATAATGGCTGGGTACTAGGTCCTATTTATAGAGTTTGGGAATGAAAATATCTTGATTTTACTTGAATAAAAATAATGGCTTTTTAGGTGAAAATCATTTGAATAATCGTTCAGCAGAGGCTGAAGACTCGTTCACAAGATGCTGGACTGTTGAAGGAGTTTGAATGGCTGAAAGGAAATGAATTCAAAAGAGTTTGAATCCATGCTGAAGGAGGCGATATATCGCCCCCTGTAGGCGATATATCGCCTGGGCCAGTATGCCCGAGGCGACCGTGCATCGTTTCGTGTTTTCCGTATCTACGTGCTGCGACATATCGCCCCCTATAGCTGCGATATATCGGCACACGCTAAATATTTAAACACGAAATTACACATTTTTAGCTAAGTTTGAATGGAGTAAACAGCCTTGACTAAGCCCTCAACGTACTCAAAGCTGCTGACTGACCCTATAACATTCAAACTTTACTCCTTATTATATTTAATCCTCAAAAATCTTAATCCTTAATTACCATTCAAAACATGTGCTTAAAATCCTATTGGTTGATGTCTAAACCTTATAATATAATAATATAATCCTTAATATCAGTCACATTAATCAAACCTTAGGTTATACTTAATATTCTTAAACTATAGGTTAAACTTAGAAAATCTATAAGTACTACTATGAGTGTCCAAATAACTCCCGGTCTGAACCAAAAATCCAAAGTAACAAAGATAATGCTATAAATACTATCATACTACTATCTATCTTAGCTAAGTAAACTTCTTGGACTCTACATGATCCTTATAGGCCACCACCATCTCCACCTCCATTAGAATCATTCCTTTGCATCCATCATGCTTATATTTCCAAAGAAAGTCAAGTTGAACATTGGAGCTCATCAATTCCAAATCTAGCCAAGCTTGAGGGCATTCCCAATGACAACCTTCAAGTTGTCTTGTATGATGCTTATTATGGGCGTCAACCACTCATTGATGTGTTTTGAAATATAAAACACTAACGAGGTTAGCAATGAGAGTCACTACAATGGAGCAATACATTGGATTACATGGAAGTTTTCTTTTCCTTGTCTTTTATTTATACATTGGGGACAATGTTTACATTAAGGGAAGGGATTTGATTTTTATTGCTTTGCTCATTGTAGATATCTTAGTTTGTTTAAGTTTTGTTAGGTTTAGGTTTAGGTTTAATTTATTTTTATGTTTTGAGTCATGTTTTAGAGTATAAATTAAGTTGACAATAATGACCATTTCAATCTGATTGACTGCTTTGTAGTATAATCCAAAGGAAAAAAATTTGTGCTTCTAAATTAATCTGTGTGTTTGGTTAGATTACTTTGTTTTTTCACTGTGATTTGTTGACATCAGAGATCTATTGTTCATACATTGTAAATGGTATACTTGAGTTATTTTATGCATGCCAAATGTGGATTGTGGATTGAAAAGTTTGAAAAATTCTAGAACCTGCTTGCTTACTATTTGAGATGAAATTTGAAACAGTGCACATTTAGGAAAATGATATAGGCAATTTTTGGACTGGTTGTGCCTTTCAAGCTAACCCTATTAATTTTTCTCCTCAGTCAACCCTTTCGAGCCTTATAACCACTTTCTTGATTAACACATTCTTTTGAGCCTAACTGTAAAATGAAATACCATTTACTCTTTTTGACCCATACCATGAGCATGAAAATCATTATATGAGGGGAGTGAATGTGTAAGGGGATGTTGGTATTATGTGTTATTCAGGAAATTACTTTTGATTGAGAAAGAAAACAATTAAAGAAAGAAAAGGAAAAGAAAGTGAAAAATGATTATGCTCCCAAACCATTATTTATTGAAAAATTAAAGTTTGGGGGAGTTTATTGAAAAAAATATAAACATTCTCAATCATTGCACAGAAAAGGGGGTAACAAGGGATGAGTGGTGTGGATTTATTGGAAAGCTTGTTTAATGGAATGCTTGTGGTATGATTAAGCCTAAAAACTGTCTCTTTGTCCACCTATACCTAAGCCTTCTATTTCAACCCTTATAAAGTCCTATTGATTCTTATTTGTGCATTTGTTTATATTAATGGAGAATAGTAAGTGACACAGGCATATGGAATACTTGAGTTTGTGGTTAGTTGGTGAGAATTTGATGTGCATAAAGTAGTTCAATTATTTTATTTGCAAGTTATGAGTAAATGATCTTTGATGTTGACAACTTGCAGTGAATTGTGAAGTGGTTAAGACTGAAAATCTAGATTAAAGTTTAAATTGCATGATTGTTTTTCCTGAGAATTATATATGCATAACAGTCTTGAGTGTTTGAATTGGTTAGTTATGTCAACTTGGTTTGTTAGATTTGAGTCTAGTTAGATTATTTACTCGAGGGCGAGTAAAGGTTAAGTTTGGGGAAATTTGTTAGGGTCATTTTCGGTTTGTTTTAGAGATCGTTTTAGGTTGTGTTTTTAGTTATTTAGGATTGTTTAGTGGAGATTTATGCTAGTTTTCTTCTTGTTTCAGGTTTTAATGGTCAATTGCATAATATGGAGTGAAATGAGAATAAACATGTTAAATATGATTAATAAGATGGATTTCATGTTGATTGTGGAGTTTCAAGACATTATGTGTGGAAAATACTACATTGAAGATGCTCAACACACGTCATTTATGCTCTATAACGCAAGTCTGAGACTTCAAGCCACATTTTGACCATGATTTATTCACTTTCTGGAAATATATCTAGAAATAGAAGTTGTAGATATTTCTCTTATCTTTCTATATCTTTTTGAATTATTCAATTCAGAGTTATATCGAAGGCGTTATTATCAAAATACGATGAGTTGACGCTACAGGTTGTTCGAACCGAGTTTTGTTCTATTCTAACTTAGTGCTACAGCGCCATAATAAGAGCGCTACAGCACTAGTGCACCAGAGTTTGAAGCATTTTGGCACTGTAAATAGCGCTACAGCGCTCCAGAAGTAGCGCTACAACGTTGGTTACGTATTTTTCAGATTTTAAACCACTTTTTGAAGGGCAATTTGGTCTATTCACTTGGGAACATTGGAGGGCTATTTTAGAAACATAATGTTGCGACTGGAAGGGGGCTGAACGGAGGGAGACGACGGCTGAGAGTGGAGAACCCCATTGGATGATCCATTCTTGTGTTTTTCATCATCTTCTTCAATTTTTATGTTTGTAATTGAATTCTATGATTGCTAGAATGAATATTATGCGCTAATTTCTCCTTTAGGGCTATTATGTGAATCTTTTGGAAACCCTTTTTATGGATTAATGCAGAATTCATGTTCTTCTTCATCTCTTTCAATTCCTTACAATCTGTGTCACTTGTGCAATTATTGATTGATCACCTCTAATTGTTATTTCATGAACCAAATTGAAATCTGAAAGTGAAATTTGGTATGCTTTGATTGTTTGGATGCAAATTCAATTTAGAATGAAAGTATCTAAATTGTTTGCCTATTTTTCTAAGTTGCGTGTTTAATGCCTTCTTCATGATTCAACTTACCATAGAAATATAGGAAGTTTTCATTTAGATTGAATTTTGTAAATCTTAACCAGATTATGAATTGTTTTTGCAACTTGTTCTTGAATAGGGAGAAGGGGATATAATTCTTGCATTAGGAAATAAAAGGGTGGAAAATAGAGGATCATATTGTCCTAATTTCATTTTCTCTGTTATTTTGTTTAAATTTTCATTTTCTTGGTTAGTATTCTTCTTTGTTTGAAATCTCTGAAATTGTTTAATCAAATAGAATTAAAAAGATTGATTGATTGGTAATTGATAAATCAGTCCTTGAGGATGATATCTTGGTTTTTACCGTATTATTACAAATTGCGATTGTGTGCACTTGCATAGCAAAATTATCGCAACAAGTTTTTGAAAGTGAGATTTTGAAAAAAGCTAGTCAAATAATGAGAGATTTTAAAAGTGAACTCACTACCGAGTACATCAAACCTTTGGCTGAAATGGGTATGATGGAAGAACTCAAATTTCCTCCAAAGAGGTATAGCGATATAATTGATGAGAGAGAATGGTTACAATTTGTAACTAGTCGTCTAAGCCAGAGTTTCAAATAGTACATCAAGAACAAAAATAACGTGCATTACTAATGAAGTCAAGGCATCGAACCTCTCGTAGAGGAATGGCTAATATAAGAGAAGATTTGGTAAGTATATTTGATATTATAGTCTAAATAATGGTTGATATTATAGCAACATATAACTATAATTATCTTGTACAATGCAAAAAAAAGAACGAAATATTCAAAATCCAGAGAGGTATCAAGTTTGGCTTAGATCGCGTGAAAAAAATAAAGTTCTTGTGACAGAGCTAGACCGACAGATTGCCAAAAAGATAGTAAGTTTTCTAAGGTTTTAGAATCAATATATTGTTTTTATTTATATAAACTAATTTAACCAGATAATATCTTGAGTAGGAGGACGTCAAAGAAAAATTGAGTCGTGGCGAAATTACAACTCAGGATCGATATGACATCTTGACTCAAGCATTAGGGACACCAGAACACCCAAGTCGTGTTCAAGCTGGCGGGTATGATAATTTATAATAGTTGTTTTCTTTTAAGAATTATTTAGATTGGTTTATTGATGGACTTTATTAATTTTTTTTTTTGTAGGTTCACTGCGACCGTTTCCAAAATGTTTGGAAAAAAACATAAAACAATGACTGCAAGAGAGGAGATTGCTCGACTAAAAGCTGAGATTGAAGAGCTAAAAAGACATAAATTTAGGACAGAAGAGGAATTAGCTCAAAATGAAGAATATAATGAGGAAAACGATGAGTGTGGATACTACAATGAAGGGAAATTTGATGAGGGACAATATTATGAGAATACAAGTGATGAAGTCTATCGACCTGCCCCCAACGTAGATGATCATTTTCATCAAACCGAAGACTATCCTTTGATGAAGATTATGGATCATCAATTTATGAGTCTCCGCCACCACCGAGCTATGAAGTTTATTTGTGTTATGATAATATTGACAATGTGGTGGCTAAGGGTGTAATCATTGTACCAAACATGGGTAGCCAAATTACCGTCCATGGAAATGTACTTGATGATTAAGTTGCGAGGGTTTGGCTTATAGATGTCTTACAAGAAGAAGCTAAGATCCCTATTCCCTTTGGTAACGTACGATATGTTGGGGACGCGCGAGACACATTCCTGCCTTGGCCAAAAAATTTAATTGTGGCTTGTCAGGTATAAAATTATTTGCTTAGATATTTAAATTTTATTTTTAAATGGGTACACTATATTGATATGTTTAATGCTATTATGTAGAGTCCATCTTCATCTAAACACAAATCCCTATCACCAAGCCCACATTTATCATCAGTTGGATCTCACGTAGTCATCCCCGCTGAAATAACTCAACCAGAACCTTCAAATTGGTTAACAGATAACCAATGGGACAAAATTGATCTGAGTCTAAAATTTATAGTGAAGGAGTATTATTCCAATAAAGGAATAGATGGGGTTGTACAAGTTCCCATTGACCCGGAGTTTATAGGAGAACGCGAGGCTATCTTCATCACTTCGGAAGACGTTTATCAAGCAGCCTCCATGGATAATATTGGATCCTCAGCTATGCTGTTTGGTATGAGGTATGTATCAATCCGTTATGTCATTACAAACTATTAGAGGAGTTTGAATATATTAGATATTCATCTGTAGTGAAGTAAGTTCTGAGATGAAATTGTGTGCTGCGGAGATAACAGAAGGTTGAGAACATGTGTGTCTTAGTGAAGTAGGTTCTGCGAATTTTGTGTGTTGCGGTGGCTTATGGTTGAGAACATGCATGTTGTTTGTTGTATGTTTTCTCTGAATTGAATTTATAGGTTCTAATAATTTTGGATATGCTATAGAAATAGAGGAAACTCTGCCCAATTTTTTTTTGACGATATTAATTTATTAATTGAAAATGTAATATGAATGATTGATTCTCTACAGATGCATTTGGGAAAGCATGCACCCAAATTCACGACAATTATATAAATGTTTTGACACCGAACATCTTTCTATTGGCAATGATGAAAGTAAAAACTATACGGTGGATCTTATAGACAAATGGATGATGACTATGGATAGACGAGACCAAATATATTTCATTCCTTGGATTGTTGAGTAAGAACGAACTACTTAAACATTATCACTACTATGGTTGAATTTTAATTTTATAATCATCATATTTTATTATTATATTAGTCAACATTGGATGTTGGTGCTCGTGATGATGCGGGGGATGACCATAATTTTGGACCTTTTAAAAAATCATAAATCTCCACCAATAATTACGGAGGTTATGGGAAAGTAAGTTCTTCAATTGTAATGTATGTACTATTAATTTTTAAAAGTTGAGAGCATAATATGTATTTAATTAATTTTAATTTTTGTAGAGCATACACACAATGTTTGGAAAATGAATACATTGAAACATTTACAAAATTGGTGAGAGGTTCTTGTCCAAAACAACCTGAAAGTCATGAATGTGGTTATTATGTACTAAGATACATTTATGATCTTGTAAATGCACCGAATCCGGCAGAAGTTATCAAGAAGAAAGTATGTTATATTTTAAACTCTTTTTTGCTTAAGAAAAACTAGATATAGTATTTAATTATCTAATCTATATTAACTTTTCAATTTTGCAGTGGTTTGACAAAAAGCAATTCAATGTCAAAGAGGATCTACTACCACTACAAAGTTATTGGTTAGCTAGATTAATGCCATTTGTTTATGAAATCTAAATTTTTGTATGTATGTAAGATTAAAGTGCTAACTTATATTGGTTAGAATGATTAAAGTCTTTGATTCATTACTAGCCAATTATTTTGTATTAGATATGAAATGTATATATAACAATTTAAGAAATTAGTTATACTATTGAAAATAATTATGTATAATTAAAATTGAAAATTAATTTTTTTTTATTAAAAATGCTGGGTTATCAACTGAAATTGAAATTTTTTTTTTAATGAGAAGCTCTTTTCTCTGTGGTTGTAGTAAGAAAACCGCGGAGAAAAGAGACTTTTCTCTACGGTTGTAATTGAATTCATCTTAAAATAATATAATTAACAAAAATATACTTTAAAAAAACCATTACCTAAATAATATACAAAATTATTTAAGCAATAATATTTTAATATAAAAAATTATGTAAACAACATTATTATAAATAAAATAAAATAAAAAATACCCTAAAACCGAAATATACATTAAAAAATCAAGTTTTTGTGATCAAAACATGTTTTAAACAATGAAAGTGTCTTCTAATCCTATATAAACTTTAAAAAATGTTATAAAAAACTTTGAAAATAACCATATAAACATATATTGAAACTCCCATTAAACCCACTTAATATTTCTTCATTTTTACACTAAAACTTCAAAATAAATCAAGATTATGTATATTTACATGATTTCAAGCTTTAATATGCAAGAAAATGAAGAAAAAAAAACGAAAAAAAAATGGACAGAATGGGGCTTACCCGTGGCTGGGGACGGTGGTGGAGCGCCGTGTATGCCTCTGCGAAAATGGAAAATGAAAAGTGCACTTTTCTCTGTAGTTTTGGGCATAGAACCGCGGAGAAAAGCTTTGCACTTTTCTCTACGGTTTTATACCCAAAACCGCAGAAAAAAGTGTCCCACTTCAAACTTTTCACTGCAGTTTTTTTTAAAACCGCAATAACGTACGGCGCGGACATTAAATATAATTTTTTCGACTCTTTTCAAATATTTTCTCTGCGCTTTTTGTTTATTGTTGAAAAAAACCCACAGAGAAAGTCTATATTTGTAGTAATGAAACCACCGACATTTAACATAGAAACAATATCGTCGCTCAAATTCTCGGCGGGCCTGGCCCGTCAAGATAGACCAATTTTTTTTGTAGTATTTCTAATAGTGTTCTTTCTTTCTTTCTTTAATTTCCCTCCTCTTAATATTATATTATGCAACTTGTCCCACTAATTTCTAGCAGTGGCTCTTTGTACGAAATATTCTTTGTTATATGGTGGCATTCATGAATGTATGTGTTAGTTAGAAAAAATGAAAAGAAAAATTATAATATGTTTCGAAATGAGAGAACGACGAAGACCAGTGATAATTTTATGTAAATTATCAACCTTTTAGCTTTTTAATATATTAATAAACCATAGAAATTGACAGAATATTAAAAAGCTGGCAATTATCTATAAATATAAAAATATGTATAATTTATTTCCTTATTTCAAGTAGGTCTATACTACTTTCCTAGTTTGTTTACTGTAAGTTTTTTATTTATATCATTTATTTTTCTGAGTAACTCTCATTATCGAAAGAAATAGAATTACTATGTGGATGTGTATACAGTGGTTAAATTATTAGTATATGTATTTAATCAAATTTGAAAGATATTTAATTCGTTGATAAAATATTTGTTTGTAGGGGAAATTTGATTCAAGGTGTTCTGAATTGTGCATTTTCTTGGGTTATGCTCCAAAAACAAGAGGAATTGTACAATATCAACTACTTGACTACCTTGGGTCAACTAGGTAAGTAACTTTGTTCCTTTTATTATTATTATTATTATATATAATGCGTATATACTATATATGATTCAGTCAAAATATAAAGTGGCTGATCAATTTTGGCTAAACGAATAATTAAATAAGCATGCATTTGCTTTAATTAGTATCAATAATACTTAATGAATTCAATCACTCTATATCATATATATATATATACACTAGATACAAACAAGTTTAGTTTTATTTATAAAATTTATTAATTATTTTTATTAAATTTGTATCACTACTATATAAATTTCAAATAAATAAACAATATTATATATAAAAGAATGACATAAATATATTAAAATAAAAATTAAACTAAAATATTGCTTATAATTTTTAATATATATATAATATAATAACCTTTTCAAATATAAATAATAATTTTTTTTATAAAAATTAAGATGATGTATTATATATTATTATAATGATATATTATAATATTTAAATTTATATTAAAATAAATATTAAATATTATTATATATAATAATAATATTTTATAATATTTTAATGTAAAAAATTAGGACATTATTATCATAATGATATTTTATAGCATTTGAATTTATATTAATATAATTATTAAATATCTATTTTTAATTAGTTTTAAATATATATTCTGTTAAATATTTAGAATATTTCATTAAAGTTAACAAAAAAAACCTTTAAAACAAAAAAAAATTTGTTACACCCAGATTTCGAGCTATGTTAATTATGACCTCGAAAGTTGGATTCGCAAATAAGTGGACTCATAAGGTTGGAAACATACTCCAGGATTGTATGTCGAGCTTGCAGGATATAGACGACCTCGAGTATGGTGACCTCGAAGTATTCATGATCTCGAAAGATAGCTCCGGGAACACTCATCTTCAGGGACGACTTCGGATCAGGGGTCCCGAGCTCGACGCACGTACGATCTCGAAAGCCATGTGGCCTCGGGAGATGTTTCTAGCTCGATAGATGACGGGAAACCTGGGAAGCTAAAGCCTTAAAGATACGCGATAACCACCTTGAATATCTACAAGTGTTATAAATATGAGATGTAATCCTCATTTATTATTGTAAATCCCCTAGAATCGTGGGATATTATTTGGTCAGTTATACGTCTCCTGGTCTTCAGGGGACGTTTCCTTTTATATCTGATTATAGGCATTTAAAGCCATTTATTTTATTTACACAAAAGAGTAACTACCCAAAATATGTGGGATATTATTCTGCAGCCTTCTCTATAAATAGAGAGGCCATGCACCATTGTAAATGACCGAAATTCTGATCCTTGAGAGAAAACTCTGGAGAATTCATTCCTGAAGAATTCCTAGAGATAATCTTAAGTTTAATAACAAAGACTCGTGGACTAGGCAGATTTAACTGCTGAACCACGTAAAAATCGTGTGTTTGTATTGTTTTATTTCAATTGGCCATTATCAATTAATTGTTTATGTGCTCTTCTTTCACTGTTTGACGAAAAACGGCGTCAACAAAATTATTTAGAAAAGATAGAGTAATAATTTATACACTCCTAATTTGCACACAATTTTAATAAAAAGAAAAATTAAAATATGTTTTGGAAATAAGTGGATGACGAAGACCAATGATAATTTCAATAAAATTATCAACCTCTTTTAGCTTTTTAATAAAGTAATAAACCCTACTAATTGACAGTTCATTTTAAAAATCAGACAATTATCTATAAATATAAAAATATGTTTAATTTATTTCCTTATTTCAAGTAGGTCTTTCTTTTTTTGTTTATTGTTTAAGGAAGCTTCTACTGCCACTACAAGAAATATACTCTTTGGCGACGACATTATTAATGACAACAAAATATGTTCACCGTTGATATTACATTGGGTAATTTTTTTTTTTTTTTTTTTTATGAATAAGATCATTGTATTGCTCAAACAAACAAATACAACCAAGTCCTTGAACACCCAACACAGATACAAGAATCCAAGACTAACCCAAACAGGGTTATCAGACCAGGACAACTAACAAAAAACTCTCTATCTTTCCTAGAGGCTTTACATGGGAATACACTAAGTAAACGAAATTTACAGTCATTTTGAATTCTACTAACTGTATGGTGAACTTGCCACAGCTTGTGATTCCAAAGCGCATCATTTCTTACTCGCCAGATATAGTACACTGTCGCAGCAAGAATAGAGAAAAACATGCTTTTTGTAAAGAACGCCCTAGACTAATACTTACAAAATATTCGCATAACATAGCTTATGAAAGAATACCATCCATTATTAAAGTCTCAGAGGGACTTATTTAAAATCATGCAAGTTGGCGCCATAAGTTTAAAATAAAACATAGGTTTTTATGCAAAGTTCAAAGAAAACCAATTAAGTTAAATAACAGAGTCCCCACTGATAATTTAGGAAAAAGTCCCTTAAAACAAAACATAATTTAAATGGCGTTCTACGTTGATCGTTTTATCGTCCATAGGATTGCCCCACGCCATACACCCCATGATGAAGAACTCCTCACGTCACCACGCGTGCCATAGAGAAATCTTATTTGCTACCTGGAAGGAAAGTAAGGGGTGAGCTAAAAGCCCAGTAAGGAAGTACAAGCAAATAAGCAAGTAAGAAAGACAACAAACAACCAAACACTAACGTTCATCTAAAAACATCATGGTACATCATAACATAATCGTAACATTTCATCATATCATAACATAAATGTGACATATCAACATATCATAACATAAATGTGACATATCAACATATCATAACATAAATGTGACATATCATCATATCACAATCATACAGCATACATGATGAGCATGGAACGCTAGTTGTCCATGTCACCCTATGAGGTAAACAGGAGATCACTGGTCCTTGAATAACCTCGGCGCGTCCGCCCTAGGAGTCACGTCTCAATGTCCTTAGTAACTCGGTCGATGTATCTGACATCGAAATCTGTTTGATGTATCTAACATCGTATTCTGTTTGATGTATCTAACACCCATACACATATCACATTCAATCATATCATCACATTAAGGCATTCATAATTTCATAACAGTTCATTCATATAACAGCCTTACCATTCATAGCATAAAGTCATAAAATCTATCTAACTTCCTTACCTCAGGTCCAAGCTAAGAATTTCACAATCGTTCAACGAGCCTATATCATAATCAAAATAACGTTTCTTAGGTTCATAAAATTACTATTTTGCCCTTCCATACAACTCATGTGTGCATGGGCCATGCACTCATGATAACAGTTACACTAAAATATGCAATTATCGCCAAAAAGAATAATGCCCGTTCTTCCCATTTTACTAACATGATTGCTTTATAAAAATTACATAGTTGAATAATAATCATGATTCTGGACGTAAAAGTTTATTTGCATGTAACATGCATACGTGGGAATGTTGCGTAATAAAGACGTTTTCAAAAACGATAATTCTACATTTCTTGCTTTTATTGTTTGAAAATCAATAGCCATATTACATGCTTTATTTTTCTTAAAATTTCTAAGTTGATTAAATTTCTCAAAACTTTATTTTATTTTATAAATTTATTTTATTTTAGCTCAAAATAAAATATGTGACATTTTCATTAAATAAATATTAATTTACCAAGAATTAACCAACAAGCTTGGGTTTAATTAAAATACCTATTTTAACATGTTTCTTTAGAAAAATATATTTTATTATTGTGTTACAAAAATGATGTGAAAAATATATTTTAAGTGTGGAAAAATACATTTTGATTTAATTTATTTAAGACTTAATTTTTAAGTAGTAAAAAACCCATATGTGACAATTTAATAACAATTTTTAACCTTTTTAAAACAAACTTTCAGCCACTATTTATTTTATTCAAAAATCACAAATAAATAGAGTTTAAATATTTTTCTCAATCAAAATAAAGAAAAATCATTATTTATCAAAATATGCATTCATACCATTAAAATATCATTTTTCAATATTACTATAACTTAGGAAAAGTAATTTATTCCAAAAATTAATCAAATTCATTTTTAGTGAGACTTACTTCATATTTTATTACAAAATTCCAGCAACCATTTTTTTATCATTAAAATCACCATATTCAATTTTATAAACTCATTTTTTCTCAAAATTCAATAAAAATTCTGTAGGAAATTAATTGGGTAAAATATCATAACATGAGATAAAAATCCTCTTTTAATTTCATAAAAATTAACACATTCATCAAGAACATTATTTATGCATGCAACTCATATTTTTATCAACTTTTACCCAATTATTTTGAAAAAAAACAGCAAGCTTAATTCTTTGTAAAACTCAACTTTTGTCTTAAAAATTACACAAAATCATTCATGCCTAAAATCTCATTATGCTCTTATAATATGCATGATTCTACTAACATAATCACATGAATCCTTTTTAAATCATTTGTTGCAATTCCATGAAAACCAACAAAACATTAACAATAAAAATAGCATATAGTAAATTTATAAGCACCATATTCACATATGCCTTATATTAACCTAGCATATTTCTATCATTATTTTCATGCATCTTATAATTTAATCATTCAAAATATAACATGCATCTAACAAGATTTCATGATCAAAATATCAAGATTACCACTTTTTCTCTTACCCATATATCATAGATCCTAAAACATGGATCAAACATATTGTAAATCACACAACATATCAAGAACACCCTTGGGTGCACCTAGGCCGAAATCACCATACAAGTATTCATAGATTATTACAATTTTTTTATGCATAGCAAAATCAACATCACAACCCTTAAACACAAATCATACTCTCACAAAATCCAAATCCTATACATCAATCCTACCAAAATCAACCATGAGCACCATTAGCAAAAACCTCATATACAACCCACCAAAAACAATATAAGGCTAAGGAAAAGACCATTACCTCTCTTGATTGTAAAAATCAAGAACACAAAAGATCAATACCCCAAACTCCACACCCTTGTTCAAGCCTAGGGTTTTTTTTTTTTTTTTTTGGGAAAGCCACCATGAGGAGAAAGAAGAATCCAAACACACACAAAACATAACACAAATCAATATCATATTATCAAATAAAGAGATTAAACAAAGAGAAAACAAGAAGACATACTCTAGGGGGTTCCTCTTCACTTCCTTCTTCCTTTCTTTCTTTCTTCCTCTCTCTCTCTCTCTCTCTCTCTCTACACGCCACTCTCTCTCTCTCTCTCTCTCTAGGTCACGGCAGCCACACACACACACACAAGAGCAATGGCTCTTCTCTCCTTTCTTAGCCCTTTTATCACAAATCCTCTCATAAAGTCTCCCCAAACAATATTAAGGTAAGTTTCCATTTCTCTTTTATTTTCTTTGATTTCTCTTTATTTCAAAAAGATACAAAGGGATAAGATATGATCATGCCTATCCCCAAATGATCATGGTCTTCAAGTCTTGATTTTTTTTACCATCTTAAGGAAATATTCCATTCCCACTAGGTCACACGCCCACTTCCCATTTCCCCTTTCTTTTCTTTTTTTTTTTATAAAATACATTAACCTAAATAAAATCTAAAATAAGGAAACATAAAATGTGTAGAAAATCTACATATGTGCAATATGCTACCATGCACTAGCACACACTAAATCACTAGGGTGCATTACTATCTATCATGCACCTTAGTGCATTCCACCATAGCTCACATAATTACCTCATTTGTCACACTTAAATAAAATGTAACACTAATAGTAAAATAACATGTTACACAATTATTCACTTATTAAATTAATTAACCAAAACATTTCTAACAATTAAATAAAATAACAAACAATCAAATAAAACAAATAAACAATTAAATAAAATAACAACACTTAAATAAAACAATTCATCACACTTAACATTTAAATCAAATAAAGCACAAAATTTAAATAATCTAAAAAAAAAAAATTTGGTGCACTATACTTTTATATGTATTCGACACATGCTTGGCATGAGAAATCCAATGCAGGAGACGGGTAAGGTTGATGGATTGTGCATTCCAACGAAGCCAACTTTTGATAGCCTCTAAACACCTCTTGTTGTATTTACACTTGAAAAAGAGATGGTTAATGTCTTCATCATCTACCCCACACAGCAAACAGACCTGATCAATATTGAAATTATATTTAACTATTCGATCCTTTGTGTGCAGACGCTCCCACATGACTAACCACATAATAAATCGATGCTTGGGAGTAATAAATCTATCCCAAACAAATTTCCTCCATGGCACTCTAGATTCTTGAGGAACCAGCAGGTTTACACCAAGTTTGATATTATATATCTGAGACAAGAAGGAATCATGAGAGATTTTCGCTTTGAAACAGTCCTTCACAACAACTAAACGCTTCCAATACCAACTGCAATCCGTGGGACACTTGGGTAATTTTTTAATTAAAAATATTATTAGTGTCGATATGTGTCACCGCTAATAAAATCAAAAATACCTTGAAAACATGTGGGAAATTTCCCACCAACATGAATATATAAGACTATTAGCGGCGATAGGTGTCACTGCTAATAGTGACACTGATATCACCTCGACTTCTCCGTCATTTTCAGTTTTCTCCAAGAAAAAAACCCCAATATCATCAACCATCTCCCTCTCCCCGGCCACCCACTCCGCTCCTCCCCGGAGCTGCTCCCCTCCACCCCTCCCCGAAGCCTCACCCCTCCCCGTGGTCGCTCCCCTCCACCCCCGTCCCTCTATTCTCTCTCTCTCTCCCTCCTCGCCCCTTCACCCTCACTGGAGTTGTGCCCCCTCCACCATCGTCCCCCCCCCCCTCTCTCTCATTTTGGCACTCCGGCCCTCCCCGAAGCTGCGCCCCTCCGCCCCTTCCGAGAGTCACGCCCCTCCACCCCCGTCCCTCTCTCTTTCTCTCGTCGGGTCCTCCACCACGCCGACGCCACTACCACCATTATTTATATATAGGTATATGTAAATATATGTAATTTTTTGTGTTTTTATTTTTGTTTTATTTTTCAATTTCTATTATTATGTTTTATTATTTTATGTTTCTATTTTAATTTTTATATAGATATATGTATGTATGTGTATGTATATATATATGTGTGTGTATATATGTATATGTGTATATATGGAAGATTTGTCAATGGTTATTACACATGGATGGTTACCATAAATTAGTTATATGGTGGCATTGATGAATGTATGTTTAGTTAGAAAAAATGCAAATAAAAATTAGTATATGTTTTGAAATGAATGGACGACGAAGACCAGTGATAATTTTTAAGTAAATTATCAACCTTTTAGCTTTTTAATAAATTAATAAACCATAGAAATTGATAGTTCATATTAAAAAGCTGATAATCATCTATAAATATAAAAATATGTATACTACTTTCCTAGTTTGTTTACTGTTTAAGTTTGTTATTTATATAATTTATTTTTCTGACGAACTCTCATTATCGAAAGAAATAGAATCACTATGTAGATGTGTATATAGTGGATAAATTATTAGTATATGTATTTAATCCAGTTTGAAAGATATTTAATTCCCTGATAAAATATATGTTTTGTAGGGAAATTTGATTCAAGGTGGTCTGAATTGTGCATTTTATTGAGTTATGCTTCAAAAATAAGCGGTGGTTATTTTTATTAGAATTGTACAATATCAACTACTTGACTACCTTGGGTCAACTAGGTAAGTAACTTTGTTCCTTTTATTATTATTATATATAATGCGTATATACTATATATGATTCAGTCAAAATATAAAGTGCCTGATCAATTTTGGCTAAACGAATAATTAAATAAACATGCATTTGCTTTAATTAGTATAAATAATACTTAATGAATTCAAACACTATATATCATATAACATATATATATATACTAGATACAAATAATTTCTTAGTTTTATTTATAAATTTATTAATTATTTTTATTAAATTTATATCACTATTATATAAATTTTAAATAAATAAATAAATAATATTATATATAAAACAATACCATAAATATATTGAAAGAAAAATTAACCCAAAACATTGCTTATGATTTTTAAAATATATAATGTGATATATAATAATTTTAAATATAAATAATAATTTTTTTTATAAAAATTAAGATTATGTATTAGATATTATTATAATGATATTTTATAATATTTCAATATATATTAAAATAAATATTAAATATTTAATTTTTTATTAAATATTATTATATACAATAATATTTTATAATATTTGAATGTGAAAATTAGGAATATATATTATATATTATTATCATAATAATATTTTATAACATATAAATTTATATTAATATAATTATTAAATATCTATTTTTAATTAATTTTAATTATATATTCTGTTAAATATTTAAAATATTTCATTAAAGTTAAAAAAAACATTAAAACAAAAAAAAAAGTTATTTATCTACACACTTTTATATAGAAAATATAGAGTGATAATTGATACACTGCTAATTTGCACACAATTTTAATAAAAAGATAAATTAAAATATGTTTTGGAAATAAGTGGACGACTAAGACCAGTGATAATTTTAATAAAATTATCAACCTCTTTTAGCTTTTTAATAAAGTAATAAACCCTACAAATTGACCGTTCATATTAAAAATCAGACAATTATCTATAAATATAAAAATATGTATAATTTGTTTCCTTATTTCAAGTAGGTCTATCCTACTTTATTCCTAGTTTGTTTGTTGTTTAAGAAAGCTTCTACTGCTACTACAAAAAATAAGCTCTTTAGTGGCGACTACTTTATTCCTGTTCTTGTCTCCATATCCTAGTTTTTGGTAAGGAAAATAGGTTAGATTATATGTGTTTATTTGTTTATGTGTTATGATATGCTATGTATATATGTATGAATATGTTTTTAATCACTTGTGGCTTATAGTTGCTTAGATAGCAAACCCCAAGATTTTTATCACTATATGAATATGTTCTTAGTTGCTTGGGGCTTATAGTTGCTTAGATAGCAAACCCCAAGAATGTTTATCATTTTCATGACTTAGAGTTATGATTTACCCTACCTCAATTAGTAGACAGAGGACCTAGATGGGTTATCATATACTATTGTGATCTAACCTACCTCGATTAGTAGACAGAGGACATAGATGGTTTTATCACATACCATGTTAATGAGTTAATGACCATTTATATTATAGTATATGTTTATGATATAGTCTTATGTTATGATTTAGGATATATGTTGTTAGTAGATTTTCCTTGCTAGGCATTAGGATCATTCCCTTATTTTAGGATGATGCAGGAAAATGAACATGGATGGCGGGAAGGATTCATGGTAGCTTGGTATAATTCCCCGATTACCCCAGGACAGTTACGGTGAACCAGAAATTTAACTCGTTACCCGAGTCCTTTGGTTCACTACTACAAATATAGGCTTTCTCTGCGGTTTTTTTTAAACAATAAATAAAAAGCGCAGAGAAAAGGTTTGAAAGAGTCAAAAAAATTATATTTAATGTCCGCGCCCTATTTTATTGCGGTTTTAAAAAAAACGCAGTGGAAGGTTTGAATGACTCACTTTTCTCCGCGGTTTTGGGTCTAAAACCGCAGAGAAAAGTGTAGAATTTTTCCCCACTTTTCTCTGCGGTTTGTTGACGCCGTTTTTCGTCAGCAGTGAAAGAAGAGCACGTAAACAATAACTGATAATGGCCAATTTAAATATGACAACACAAACACACGATTTTTACGTGGTTCAGCAGTTAAATCTGCCTAGTCCACGAGTCTCTGTTATTAAACTCAAGATTATCTTAGAAAATTCTTCAGCATGAATTCTTTTAGAGTTTTCTCTCCAGGTTCAGAATTTCGGTCCATTACAATGGTGCTTAACCTCTCTATTTATAGAGAAGGCTGAAGAATACTATCCCACCTATTTTGGGTAGTTACTCTTTTTGTGAATAAAATTAATGGCTTTAAATGCCTATAATCAGATATAAAAGGAAACGTCCCCTGTAGACCAGGGGACATATAACTGACCAAATAATATCCCACGATTCTAGGGGATTTATAGTAATAAATGAGGATTACATCTCGTATGGACAACACTTATAGATATTCAAGGTTTTTATCATATATCTCCAAGGCCTTAGCTTCCCAGGTTTCTCGTCATCTTTCGAACTAGAGACATCTCCCGAGGTCACATGGCTTTCGAGATTGCATGTGCGTCGAGCTCGGGGACCCCTGATCCGAGGTCATCCCTGAGGATGGATGCGTCTCCGGAGCTACCTCTCGAGATCATGAATACTTCGAGGTCACCATATTCGAGGTCGTCTATGTCTTGCAGGCTCGATATTTAATCCTGGAGCGTACTTTAAACCTTATGAGTCCAATTGCTGCGAATCCACCTTTCGAGGTCATATTTAACATAGCTCGAAATTTGGGTATAACACGGTTCTATACCCAAAACCGCAGAGAAAAGTCCACTTTTCTCTGCGGTTTTGGGTCTATAACCGCGGAGAAAAGTGGTATCCACCCACTTAAGCACAAAATCCTATTTTCCCCTCTCATTTGCACATCTTCTTCCCCTTCAGAGAGACACGGCCGAAGCTCTCCCACCACCGTCCCTACCCACGGGTAAGCCCCACATTGTCCTTTTTTTTTGTTTTTTGTTTTTCCATTTCCTTGCATATTAAAGCTTGAAATTATGTATATATACTTAATCTTGAGTTATTTTGAAGTTTTAGGGTAAAAATGAAGAAATTTTGTGTGGGTTTAATGGTGGTTTCTATGTATGTTTATATGGTTCTTTTTTTTTTAATATTTTTGAAATTTTATATAGGATTGGAAGACATTTTCATTGTTTAAAACGTGTATTGATCACTAAAACTTGATTTCTTTAATGTATATTTCGGTTTTAGGGTATTTTTGTATTATTTTATTTATAATAATGTTGTTTACATAATTTTTTATATTAAAAATTAGTGCTTGCATAATTTTGTATATTATTTAGGTAATGATTTTTAAAAGTATATTTTTGTTAATTATATTATTTTAGGATCAATTCAATTACCATATATTTACTAATGTTTAACTTTTTATTGTAGGAAATATTTGTTTGAGTGTGAGGTTGAAATTGTTGAATATTAATTTTTAAGGTAAGTAGTAATTACTACTTAATTTTTTATTTTTATTTTTTATATTTACAAACTATTGTTAGAGGAGTTTGAATATATTAGATATTCATCCATAGTGAAGTAGGTTATGAGATAAAATTGTGTGCTGCGGAGATAACAGAAGGTTGAGAACATGTGTGTCTTAGTGAAGTAGGATCTGTGAATTTTCTGTGTGCTGCGGTAACTTATGGTTGAGAACATGCATGTTGTTTGTTATATGTTTTGTTTGATGTGAATTTATAGGTAGATAACTTGGGATATGCTATAAATATAGAGGAAACTTTGTCCAATTTTTTTTTGATGATATTAGTTGAACATGTTTTATAATTACTATATATAATAATGTTTTTGTTTTTGTTGAAATTTTAAATACATATGAATTTTGGATATGTTATAGAAATAAATGAAACTCTGCCCATTTCATTTTATAATTTAATAATTGAACATAATTTTAGAGTATTACTATACTAATTTTCTTTTCTTAATCAACTTAGGAATTAGGTAGATATTATCATTATGGATAAGTCATGGATTCTTGAGGATAGAGAAACACAACAATTTCAAGACGGATTCAACCCATTTTTAGAATTTTGCCAAACAAATTGTAGTGATCCGGAAAGAATTCATTGTCCATGTATAGATTGTGGTAATGGAACAAAAGGAAATATTACCATGATAAAAAATCATGTATTTTGTTTGGGATTTGATACAAGTTATCGTACATGGTATTGGCATGGGGAATCATTGAAAAATAATAATCCATATCCATTCGGGAGGCGAGGGGTTGATGATTTGGGTTATAGTGATTTTGACGATCATCCTATGGAATTGCTCGATGAAGCACAAGAAGAGTTTGTTGATGATCCTTCAAAATTTGATAAATTGGTTAGAGATGCAGATAAACCATTATTCAATGGTTGTCTGAAACAAAGATTACCAACAATGGTAAAATTTTACAACATAAAAGAAGAAAATAGAGTTAGTGATAAATGTTTTAGTCAATTTTTAGCTGCTTTTAAAGAGATTTTGCCGTCAGATAATTGCTTCCCTGAGTCTACGTATGAAGTGAAGAAAACTTTAAATTGCATAGGCTTGAAGTATGAGAAGATCCATGCATGTCCGAACGATTGTGTGTTATATCGTAAAGAGTATGTAGACATGGACACTTGCCCAGAATGTGATTCACCCCGCTACAAACCTAACCAGAGTAAGGAGATTAGGAAACTTATTCCTCAGAAAGTGATGTGGTACTTGCCTTCAATTCCGCGACTTAAGTGATTATATCAAAGTGCAGAACACTCTGAAAACTTAATATGGCATGAGACTAGGCGAGTGAAAGATGGTAAACTTCGACATCCTGTAGATTCGCAGGCTTGGAAAAAAGTTAATAACTTAAATCCAGAATTTAAAACTGAAGCAAGACATCTTCGTCTAGGTCTAGCTGCCGATGGTGTAAATCCACATAAATCTCTAAGTAGTAGGCATAGTTCGTGGCCTGTCTTCCTTGTTATGTACAATCTTCCTCCGTGGTTAGTGATGAGAAGAAAGTTTTTGATGCTCACGTTAATGATTTCAGGCCCAAAAAAACTGGGACACGATATAGATGTTTATTTGGCACCATTAATTGATGATTTGAAAGATTTGTATGAAAATGGTGTTGAGGCATATGACTGTTTTAAGAAATAAGTCTTTAACTTAAAAGTTGTTTTGTTGTGGACTGTTAATGATTTCCTAGCTTATGGTAATCTATCAGGGTTAAGCACAAAAGGTTACCAGGGATGTCCAATATGTTGCACTAACACAAAGGCTATTCGTCTGTCTAATGGGCACAAAATTTGTTATATGGGTCATAGACGATATTTGTCCCTAAATCATCATTATAGGGACAAAAAAAAAAGCATTTGATGGTGATAAAGAACAAGGTGTTGCTCCTTTGCCACTTTCGGGGCAACAAATTCTTAAAGAAGTAGAGAAAATTGATTTCAAGTATGGAAAAATGCAGAAAAATAAGAAAGTAAGTGGATGTTTCCAAAGGAAATCAATTTTTTTTTGTCTCCCTTACTGGAAATATTTACTTGTTCGGCATTGTTTGGATGTCATGCATATAGAAAAAAATATGTGTGAAAGTATTATAGGTACATTACTTGATATTCCCAGTAAAACTAAGGATGGTTTAACTAGTCGTTTAGATCTTGTTGAAATGGGTATACGAACTGATTTAGCATCTGAACAGAAAGGTAAACGCACATATTTACCTCCTGCTTGTTTCACGTTGTCCAGAGAAGAGAGAAAAGTTGTATGTAAATCATTTGCAGAGATGAAAGTGCCTGATGGCTATTCATCCAACATTCGAAACTTGGAATCCATGGGAGATTTGAGGCTGATGGGTATGAAATCACATGACTGTTATACGTTGATGCAACAATTACTTCCGATTGCTATTCGGTCAGTATTACCGAAAAAAGTTCGAGATTGTTTAACGAATGTTTGCATATTCTTCAATCTTTTATGCGGAAAAGAATTAGAAATGAAAAAATTGGATGCATTGCATTGTAAGATAGTGGAAACTCTATGCAACCTTGAAATGTTTTTTCCGCCATCCTTCTTTGACATTATGATTCATTTAATGGTTCATCTAGTAAGGGAAGCCAAGTTGTGTGGACCAGTTTGGGCGAGATGGATGTATCCATTTGAAAGAAGTATGAAGGTGTTGAAAAGTTATGTGCGTAATCATTATCGTCCTGAAGCTAGTATGGTTGAATGTTATATTTCGGAAGAGGCAGTAGAATTTTGCTTAGAAGACATGAGTGGGGTTGAAGCAATCGGAATCAGCAAACCACGAAATAACTCAGATGGAGTTGATAAAGGACTACGAGGGAATGGAACAGTGATCACCGTGTCTAGGGCAGAATTAGATCAAGCTCAATTAGTTGTGTTGCAAAATAATCCTGAGATTCAATCATATATAATGTAAGTAGAAAATATATTTCAATCATATATTTTAGAGTAGTGATTTTCTTTTTGTTGTTTAAACTTTTTGCTATTTCTTTTATGTTTCAGTGATCACATAGAGTTATTATGATCGATGATTCCAAACAAGATTAAAAAAAAAAAAAAATGGGTTATAGATGAGCATAATAAAACGTTTTGCCAGTGGCTGAAGAATACAATTTTGACGAAGTTGGGAGAAAAAGATCATGGACTGTCGACTGAGTTGAAGCGCATATCTCTTGGAGCAAGCATTGATGTAATAAAGCATCAAGCTTACATTATTCAAGGGAAACGATTTCATACTAAGTCAAGAGATGATGCTCGGCTGGTTCAAAATAGTGGAGTAAGTGTAGTCGTAGAAGCTATGCATTTTGCCAGTGCAAAAGATAATAACCCAATTTTAGGCACAATGACATACTACGGGGTTGTTGAAGAAATATGGGAGCTAGATTATTCATTATTTCGTATTCCTCTTCTTAAATGTTCTTGGGTAGACAACAATACTGGAGTTAAAACTGACGAACTTGGATTCACTCTGGTTGATTTAAGCAAGAAGGGAAGCAAGAACGATCCTTTTATCATGGCTGCCCAAGAGAAACAAGTGTTTTACATTCTTGATCCAGTTAATGATAAATGGTCCATTGTTTTATCAGTTCCCGAGCGGAAGTTCTCAGAAAAAGAAGAGTACGATGAAAATTATTATTTATATCATGACTGTTTCATTGTTGGACAACCGATACATAAACAAGTTGAGAATATTCAGGAACATGATAATGAAAGCGATAGCGATGATCGTGATTATCTTAGAACCGACTTCAAAGAAGGAATATGGGTCGATTGTGAATCGACTAGAAATAAAATAAGAAAAAGAAGAAAACATGTTTAGTAAGTTATATAATTCATTAGTACTTGTGATTATTTATTTGTATAATGCATTAACACTTGTGATTATTTGTTTGTATAATGCATTAACACTTGTGATTATTAATTTGTATGATGCAGATGGCGGATAAAAGAGATGACAAAGAGAAACAACAAGGTCGTGGTAAAACAAGAATGAGTTACATGACCCAACAAAAAGCCAAAGGAATCAAGAAAAATCTTCAATGGAACGATTTGGGACAACCAACAGGTGATGTGTATACAAACATGATATCATATCTTGGATCTAGAGTACGAGCCACGATTTCTATCAACTCAGGTGATTGGAGGAAGGTCCCACAAGATTTGAAATATGGTTTATGGGAGGATATCATTGTAAGAAATTATCATTATGATATTTATTTATTTATGTGTGATATCTAAATTTAATAATTAATTTTCTTAATTATATTCTCAGAGTGGTCACAATATTCCTCAAACCTTTGTTAGGGTCATTTTAGGTTTGTTTTAGAGATCGTTTTAGGTTGTGTTTTTAGTTATTTAGGATTGTTTAGTGGAGATTTATGCTTGTTTTCGTCTTGTTTCAGGTTTTAATGGTCAATTGCATAATATGGAGTGAAATGAGAAGAAACATGTTAAATATGATTAATAAGATGGATTTCGTGTTGATTGTGGAGTTTCAAGACATTATGTGTGGAAAATACTACATTGAAGATGCTCAACACACGTCATTTATGCTCTATAACGCAAGTCTGAGACTTCAAGCCACATTTTGACCATGATTTATTCACTTTCTGGAAACACTTCTAGAAATACACGTTGTAGATATTTCTCTTATCTTTCCATAGCGTTTTGAATCATTCAATGCGGAGTTATATCGAAGGAGTTATTATCGAAATACGATGAGCTGACGCTGCAGGCTGTTCGAACCGAGTTTTGTTCAATTCTGACTTTAGCGCTACAGCGCCATAATAAGAGCACTACAGCGCTAGTGCACCAGATTTTGAAGCATTTTGGCACTGTAAATAGCGCTACAGCGCTCCAGAAGTAGCGCTACAGCACTGGTTACGTATTTTTCAAATTTTAAACCACTTTTTGAAGGGCAATTTGGTCTATTCACTTGGGAACATTGGAGGGCTATTTTAGAAACATAATGTTGCGACTGGAAGGGGGCTGAACAGAGGGAGACGATGGCTGAGAGTGGAGAACCCCATTGGATGATCCATTCTTGTGTTTTTCATCATCTTCTTCAATTTTTATGTTTGTAATTGAATTCTATGATTGCTAGAATGAATATTATGCGCTAATTTCTCCTTTAGGGCTATTATGTGAATCTTTTGGAAACCTTTTTTATGGATTAATGCAGAAATCATGTTCTTCTTCATCTCTTTCAATTCCTTACAATATGTGTCACTTGTGCAATTATTGATTGATCACCTCTAATTTTTATTTCATGAATCAAATTGAAATCTGAAAAGTGAAATTTGGTATGCTTTGATTGTTTGGATGAAAATTCAATTTAGAACGAAAGTATCTAAATTGTTTGCCTATTTTTCTGAGTTGCGTGTTTAATGCCTTCTTCATGATTCAACTTACCATAGAAATATAGGAAGTTGTCATTTAGATTGAATTTTGTAAATCTTAACCAGATTATGAATTATTTTTGCAACTTGTTCTTGAATAGGAAGAAGGGGATATAATTCTTGCATTATGAAATAAAAGGGTGGAAAATAGAGGATCATAATTGTCCTAATTTCATTTTCTCTGTTATTTTATTTAAATTTTCATTTTGCTTGGTTAGTATTCTTCTTTGTTTGAAATCTCTGAAATTGTTTAATCAAATAGAATTAAAAAGATTGATTGATTGGTAATTGATAAATCAGTCATTGAGGACGATACTTGGTTTTTACCATATTATTACAAATTGCGACTGTGTGCACTTGCATAGCAAAAATATCGCAACAAGTTTTTGGCGCCGTTGCCGGGGACTATTTAATCAATATCAAATATAATTGATTCTTGATTCTAATTTGGTTTGTATATATATATATATATTTTTTTTTTCTTTTATGTTTTTTTTTTCTATGTTTGTTTTTTGTCTTGCGAGGAACTTGAGATGTCTCATATGCAAGTCCTCATGAATTTTTTTCAACACGATTTGGAGCCTTTATACAAGGCATGGTGGAGATACAAAGCTTTGCTAATGAGGTTCCCATACCATGGTTTGTCCAAAGAGTGTCAATTAGAGGTCTTCCTCAATGGGTTGAATGTCGAAGCGAGAGAATGGGTAGAAAGAGGAGATGGTACCGCCAATTTCTACCAATTATCCATGGATGAAGCCTATTGGATGTTGGAAGACATGGCATAATACAATGAATGGTTGTATTGGAATTGTTCAGTGACCAACAAAGGATGGGAGAGCACTTATAACAATATGGAGCCAACTTTTAACACTTGCACTCAAGGACCAAATGAGGAAAATTTGGATGATTTTCAAGAAGTAATTATAGAAGAGAAACCTCACCAAGCGGCTCAATCATGTTCATTGAAGGTATTGATGATGGAGTATATGGATAAAAATGAAGTCGTAATTCAAAGCCAAGATTCATCATTGAGGAATTTTGAAAATTTAAGAGGGAAAGAGCAAAGTGAGGAGGTCAATTTGGGGAATGGTGAGGAAATGGAGTTACCAATGGAAGAATTTGAACATCAAATGGAGTCCTCTTCAATCCAAAGAAAGGAAGAAAAGGGAGAGAAAATAGTAGTGTCGAATGCTATCTCTACCCAAGATGTGGATAAATTGTTTGAGCAAAGTAGTGAAGAAAGGCTACATCCACCATCACACTCCATGAAGAAAGTACACATATGATGATCCTTATAGGCCACCACCATCTCCACCTCCATTAGAATCATTCCTTTGCATCCATCATGCTTATATTTCCAAAGAAAGTCAAGTTGAACATTGGAGCTCATCAATTCCAAATCTAGCCAAGCTTGAGGGCATTCCCAATGACAACCTTCAAGTTGTCTTGTATGACGCTTATTATGGGCGTCAACCACTCATTGATGTGTTTTGAAATATAAAACACTAACGAGGTTAGCAATGAGAGTCACTACAATGGAGCAATACATTGGATTACATGGAAGTTTTCTTTTCCTTTTCTTTTATTTATACATTGGGGACAATGTTTAGATTAAGGGAAGGGATTTGATTTTTATTGCTTTGCTCATTGTAGATATCTTAGTTTGTTTAAGTTTTGTTAGGTTTAGGTTTAGGTTTATATTTATTTTTATGTTTTGAGTCATGTTTTAGAGTATAAATTAAGTTGACAATAATGACCATTTCAATCTGATGGACTGTTTTGTAGTATAATCCAAAGGAAAAAATTTTGTGCTTCTAAATTAATCTGTGTGTTTGGTTAGATTACTTTGTTTTTTCACTGTGATTTGTTGACATCAGAGATCTATTGTTCATACATTGTAAATGGTATACTTGAGTTATTTTATGCATGTCAAATGTGGATTGTGGATTGAAAAGTTTGAAAAATTCTAGAACCTGCTTGCTTACTATTTGAGATGAAGTTTGAAACAGTGCACATTTAGGAAAATGATATAGGCAATTTTTGGACTGGTTGTGCCTTTCAAGCTAACCCTATTAATTTTTCTCCTCAGTCAACCCTTTCGAGCCTTATAACCACTTTCTTGATTAACACATTCTTTTGAGCCTAACTGTAAAATGAAATACCATTTACTCTTTTTGACCCATACCATGAGCATGAAAATCATTATATGAGGGGAGTGAATGTGTAAGGGGATGTTGGTATTATGTGTTATTCAGGAAATTACTTTTGATTGAGAAAGAAAACAATTAAAGAAAGAAAAGGAAAAGAAAGTGAAAAATGATTATGCTCCCAAACCATTATTTATTGAAAAATTAAAGTTTGGGGGAGTTTATTGAAAAAAATATAAACATTCTCAATCATTGCACAGAAAAGGGGGTAACAAGGGATGAGTGGTGTGAATTTATTGGAAAGCTTGTTTAATGGAATGCTTGTGGTATGATTAAGCCTAAAAACTGTCTCTTTGTCCACCTATACCTAAGCCTTCTATTTCAACCCTTATAAAGTCATATTGATTCTTATTTGTGCATTTGTTTATATTAATGGAGAATAGTAAGTGATGCAGGCATATGGAATACTTGAGTTTGTGGTTAGTTGGTGAGAATTTGATGTGCATAAAGTAGTTCAATTATTTTATTTGCAAGTTATGAGTAAATGATCTTTGATGTTGACAAATTGCAGTGAATTGTGAAGTGGTTAAGACTGAAAATCTAGATTAAAGTTTAAATTGCATAACAGTCTTGAGTGTTTGAATTGGTTAGTTATGTCAACTTGGTTTGTTAGATTTGAGTCTAGTTAGATTATTTACTCGAGGGCGAGTAAAGGTTAAGTTTGGGGAAATTTGTTAGGGTCATTTTAGGTTTGTTTTAGAGATCGTTTTAGGTTGTGTTTTTAGTTATTTAGGATTGTTTAGTGGAGATTTATGCTAGTTTTCTTCTTGTTTCAGGTTTTAATGGTCAATTGCATAATATGGAGTGAAATGAGAATAAACATGTTAAATATGATTAATAAGATGGACTTCGTGTTGATTGTGGAGTTTCAAGACATTATGTGTGGAAAATACTACATTGAAGATGCTCAACACACGTCATTTATGCTCTATAACGCAAGTCTGAGACTTCAAGCCACATTTTGACCATGATTTATTCACTTTCTGGAAATATATCTAGAAATAGAAGTTGTAGATATTTCTCTTATCTTTCCATATCTTTTTGAATTATTCAATTCAGAGTTATATCGAAGGCGTTATTATCAAAATACGATGAGCTGACGCTGCAGGCTGTTCGAACCGAGTTTTGTTCTATTCTAACTTTAGTGCTACAGCACCATAATAAGAGCGCTACAGCACTAGTGCACCAGAGTTTGAAGCATTTTGGCACTGTAAATAGCGCTACAGCGCTCCAGAAGTAGCGCTACAACGTTGGTTACGTATTTTTCAGATTTTAAACAACTTTTTGAAGGGCAATTTGGTCTATTCACTTGGGAACATTGGAGGGCTATTTTAGAAACATAATGTTGTGACTGGAAGGGGGCTGAACGGAGGGAGACGACGGCTGAGAGTGGAGAACCCCATTGGATGATCCATTCTTGTGTTTTTCATCATCTTCTTCAATTTTTATGTTTGTAATTGAATTCTATGATTGCTAGAATGAATATTATGCGCTAATTTCTCTTTTAGGGCTATTATGTGAATCTTTTGGAAACCCTTTTTATGGATTAATGCAGAATTCATGTTCTTCTTCATCTCTTTCAATTCCTTACAATATGTGTCACTTGTGCAATTATTGATTGATCACCTCTAATTGTTATTTCATGAATCAAATTGAAATCTAAAAAGTGAAATTTGGTATGCTTTGATTGTTTGGATGCAAATTCAATTTAGAATGAAAGTATCTAAATTGTTTGCCTATTTTTCTGAGTTGCGTGTTTAATGCCTTCTTCATGATTCAACTTACCATAGAAATATAGGAAGTTTTCATTTAGATTGAATTTTGTAAATCTTAACCAGGTTATGAATTGTTTTGGCAACTTGTTCTTGAATAGGGAGAAGGGGATATAATTTTTGCATTAGGAAATAAAAGGGTGGAAAATAGAGGATCATATTGTCCTAATTTCATTTTCTCTGTTATTTTGTTTAAATTTTCATTTTCTTGGTTATTATTCTTCTTTGTTTGAAATCTCTGAAATTGTTTAATCAAATAGAATTAAAAAGATTGATTGATTGGTAATTGATAAATCAGTCCTTGAGGATGATATCTTGGTTTTTACCGTATTATTACAAATTGCGATTGTGTGCACTTGCATAGCAAAATTATCGCAACAAGTTTTTGAAAGTGAGATTTTGAAAAAAGCTAGTCAAATAATGAGAGATTTTAAAAGTGAACTCACTACCGAGTACATCAAACCTTTGGCTGAAATGGGTATGATGGTAGAACTCAAATTTCCTCCAAAGAGGTATAGCGATATAATTGATGAGAGAGAATGGTTACAATTTGTAACTAGTCGTCTAAGCCAGAGTTTCAAATAGTACATCAAGAAAAAAAATAACGTGCATTACTAATGAAGTCAAGGCATCGAACCTCTCATAGAGGAATGGCTAATATAAGAGAAGATTTGGTAAGTATATTTGATATTATAGTTTAAATAATGGTTGATATTATAGCAACATATAACTATAATTATCTTGTACAATGCAAAAAAAAGAACGAAATATTCAAAATCCAGAGAGGTATCAAGTTTGGCTTAGATCGCGTGAAAAAAATAAAGTTCTTGTGACAGAGCTAGACCGACAGATTGCCAAAAAGATAGTAAGTTTTCTAAGGTTTTAGAATCAATATATTGTTTTTATTTATATAAACTAATTTAACCAGATAATATCTTGAGTAGGAGGACGTCAAAGAAAAATTGAGTCGTGGCGAAATTACAACTCAGGATCGATATGACATCTTGACTCAAGCATTAGGGACACCAGAACACCCAAGTCGTGTTCGAGCTGGCGGGTATGATAATTTATAATAGTTGTTTTCTTTTAAGAATTATTTAGATTGGTTTATTGATGGACTTTATTAATTTTTTTTTTGTAGGTTCACTGCGACCGTTTCCAAAATGTTTGGAAAAAAACATAAAACAATGACCGCAAGAGAGGAGATTGCTCGACTAAAAGCTGAGATTGAAGAGCTAAAAAGACATAAATTTAGGACAGAAGAGGAATTAGCTCAAAATGAAGAATATAATGAGGAAAACGATGAGTGTGGATACTACAATGAAGGGAAATTTGATGAGGGACAATATTATGAGAATACAAGTGATGAAGTCTATCGACCTGCCCCCAACGTAGATGATCATTTTCATCAAACCGAAGACTATCCTTTTGTTGAAGATTATGGATCATCAATTTATGAGTCTCCGCCACCACCGAGCTATGAAGTTTATTTGTGTTCTGATAATATTGACAATGTGGTGGCTAAGGGTGTAATCATTGTACCAAACATGGGTAGCCAAATTACCGTCCATGGAAATGTACTTGATGATTAAGTTGCGAGGGTTTGACTTATAGATGTCTTACAAGAAGAAGCTAAGATCCCTATTCCCTTTGGTAACGTACGATATGTTGGGGACGCGCGAGACACATTCCTGCCTTGGCCAAAAAATTTAATTGTGGCTTGTCAGGTATAAAATTATTTGCTTAGATATTTAAATTTTATTTTTAAATGGGTACACTATATTGATATGTTTAATGCTATTATGTAGAGTCCATCTTCATCTAAACACAAATCCCTATCACCAAGCCCACATTTATCATCAGTTGGATCTCACGTAGTCATCCCCGCTGAAATAACTCAACCAGAACCTTCAAATTGGTTAACAGATAACCAATGGGACAAAATTGATCTGAGTCTAAAATTTATAGTGAAGGAGTATTATTCCAATAAAGGAATAGATGGGGTTGTACAAGTTCCCATTGACCCGGAGTTTATAGGAGAACGCGAGGCTATCTTCATCACTTCGGAAGACGTTTATCAAGCAGCCTCCATGGATAATATTGGATCCTCAGCTATGCTGTTTGGTAAGAGGTATGTATCAATCCGTTATGTCATTACAAACTATTAGAGGAGTTTGAATATATTAGATATTCATCTGTAGTGAAGTAAGTTCTGAGATGAAATTGTGTGCTGCGGAGATAACAGAAGGTTGAGAACATGTGTGTCTTAGTGAAGTAGGTTCTGTGAATTTTGTGTGTTGCGGTGGCTTATGGTTGAGAACATGCATGTTGTTTGTTATATGTTTTCTCTGAATTGAATTTATAGGTTCTAATAATTTTGGATATGCTATAGAAATAGAGGAAACTCTGCCCAATTTTTTTTTGACGATATTAATTTATTAATTGAAAATGTAATATGAATGATTGATTCTCTACAGATGCATTTGGGAAAGCATGCACCCAAATTCACGACAATTATATAAATGTTTTGACACCGAACATCTTTCTATTGGCAATGATGAAAGTAAAAACTATACGGTGGATCTTATAGACAAATGGATGATGACTATGGATAGACGAGACCAAATATATTTCATTCCTTGGATTGTTGAGTAAGAACGAACTACTTAAACATTATCACTACTATGGTTGAATTTTAATTTTATAATCATCATATTTTATTATTATATTAGTCAACATTGGATGTTGGTGCTCGTGATGATGCGGGGGATGACCATAATTTTGGACCCTTTAAAAAATCATAAATCTCCACCAATAATTACGGAGGTTATGGGAAAGTAAGTTCTTCAATTGTAATGTATGCACTATTAATTTTAAAAGTTGAGAGCATAATATGTATTTAATTAATTTTAATTTTTGTAGAGCATACACACAATGTTTGGAAAATGAATACATTGACACATTTACAAAATTGGTGAGAGGTTCTTGTCCAAAACAACCTGAAAGTCATGAATGTGGTTATTATGTACTAAGATACATTTATGATCTTGTAAATGCACCGAATCCGGCAGAAGTTATCAAGAAGAAAGTATGTTATATTTTAAACTCTTTTTTGCTTAAGAAAAACCAGATATAGTATTTAATTATCTAATCTATATTAACTTTTCAATTTTGCAGTGGTTTGACAAAAAGCAATTCAATGTCAAAGAGGATCTACTACCACTACAAAGTTATTGGTTAGCTAGATTAATGCCATTTGTTTATGAAATCTAAATTTTTGTATGTATGTAAGATTAAAGTGCTAACTTATATTGGTTAGAATGATTAAAGTCTTTGATTCATTACTAGCCAATTATTTTTTATTAGATATGAAATGTATATATAACAATTTAAGAAATTAGTTATACTATTGAAAATAATTATGTATAATTAAAATTGAAAATTAATTTTTTTTTATTAAAAATGCTGGGTTATCAACTGAAATTGAAATTTTTTTTTTAATGAGAAGCTCTTTTCTCTGTGGTTGTAGTAAGAAAACCGCGGAGAAAAGAGACTTTTCTCTACGGTTGTAATTGAATTCATCTTAAAATAATATAATTAACAAAAATATACTTTAAAAAAACCATTACCTAAATAATATACAAAATTATTTAAGCAATAATATTTTAATATAAAAAATTATGTAAACAACATTATTATAAATAAAATAAAATAAAAAATACCCTAAAACTGAAATATACATTAAAAAATTAAGTTTTTGTGATCAAAACATGTTTTAAACAATGAAAGTGTCTTCTAATCCTATATAAACTTAAAAAAATGTTATAAAAAACTTTGAAAATAACCATATAAACATATATTGAAACTCCCATTAAACCCACTTAATATTTCTTCATTTTTACACTAAAACTTCAAAATAAATCAAGATTAAGTATATTTACATGATTTCAAGCTTTAATATGCAAGAAAATGAAGAAAAAAAATGGACAGAATGGGGCTTACCCGTGGCTGGGGACGGTGGTGGAGCGCCGTGTATGCCTCTGCGAAAATGGAAAATGAAAAGTGCACTTTTCTCTGTAGTTTTGGGCATAGAACAGCGGAGAAAAGCTTTGCACTTTTCTCTACGGTTTTATACCCAAAACCGCAGAGAAAAGTGTCACACTTCAAACTTTTCACTGCAGTTTTTTTTAAAACCGCAATAACGTACGGCGCGGACATTAAATATAATTTTTTCGACTCTTTTCAAATATTTTCTCTGCGCTTTTTGTTTATTGTTGAAAAAAAACCACAGAGAAAGTCTATATTTGTAGTAATGAAACCACCGACATTTAACATAGAAACAATATCGTCGCTCAAATTCTCGGCGGGCCTGGCCCGTCAAGATAGACCAATTTTTTTTGTAGTATTTCTAATAGTGTTCTTTCTTTCTTTCTTTAATTTCCCTCCTCTTAATATTATATTATGCAACTTGTCCCACTAATTTCTAGCAGTGGCTCTTTGTACGAAATATTCTTTGTTATATGGTGGCATTCATGAATGTATGTGTTAGTTAGAAAAAATGAAAAGAAAAATTATAATATGTTTCGAAATGAGAGAACGACGAAGACCAGTGATAATTTTATGTAAATTATCAACCTTTTAGCTTTTTAATATATTAATAAACCATAGAAATTGACAGAATATTAAAAAGCTGGCAATTATCTATAAATATAAAAATATGTATAATTTATTTCCTTATTTCAAGTAGGTCTATACTACTTTCCTAGTTTGTTTACTGTAAGTTTTTTATTTATATCATTTATTTTTCTGAGTAACTCTCATTATCGAAAGAAATAGAATTACTATGTGGATGTGTATACAGTGGTTAAATTATTAGTATATGTATTTAATCAAATTTGAAAGATATTTAATTCGTTGATAAAATATTTGTTTGTAGGGGAAATTTGATTCAAGGTGTTCTGAATTGTGCATTTTCTTGGGTTATGCTCCAAAAACAAGAGGACTTTCAGTAATATAGCATTTTCTGAGTAACCCATGAGCCAAAGCCCAACAAGAAAACATAATATAGCATGAATATAATATCAACAATGATCATAATAATCATTCAGGACTTTCAGTCCAAAACAGATAAGTGACAGTTGCAAAAGTCACTAAAGTGGGTTCCGTTCCCATTAGCCATGTGATGATAGGGTCACCAGGGCTTTACAATTAAGTGAACCTTTCATTAGCTTAAACAGGATAGGTGCTTGATGACTAGTCACCAACATAACCTACCTCATGACCAGAGTCATAACCATGGGATTCCGCTCCCTATCCATGTGACAAGATGTCACCTAGGCCTTTGGCCCTCGCTCTGAGTAACTAGCTTAGACTAGTCAATTGCTTATAAGTTTCATCGACCTTAGGGTCGGTCCGGCATTAATGCTTTCGAGTCATTCGATCATGATATCGATTAGATCTGATATTTAATCAGCCCTGAGTTCAGGACGCTTATGCCGTTTCTGACACTCAAGTCAGTAATATGCAGCCAGTGTCGTCCCTGACTAATCAGTGCCATATACAAGTAAATAAACTCTGCTAGCATTTAATATGCAATCAATGTCCACATTTATCAACCAACATGCCTCAAGAACAATCATGCATGTCATATATACACCGGGTGCAGTTTTCTTACCTCTGATTCGAGCGAGAATGATTAAAAGAACGACCCTTGAGAACAATCAACTTTTAGTCCTTTAGCGGTCACCTAGTCATAACCAAATATGGGACACCATCAATAAAAATGAACAACACAGGTTCCCAAACCAAGATCTAGCCTACATCAATCCCCACTAATCCGGGTAGTAGGAATAATCCCGAGGCCTAAAACTATGTTCCCTAGGTCAAAACACACAAACGGGCTCAAAACTGCTAAAGAGCCGCGGCCCCCAGCCACAACAGAAGCAAGGGCCGCGGTGCCCTGCAAGACCAAAATTTCCCACCTGCTTCTTCAAGCTAGGGCCGCGGCACCCCAAGAACAGAGTCGCGACCCCCAACCCAAAACCAGCCCAAACTCGTTTCCCAACATCCCAAACCCTCAAAAAACATGCCTAAACACTTCGAAATCCAAAAATCAAGGTTCCCAAACTTCCCAATGGTCCAAAACCACAAAATTCTGATGCTTAAACGAACCAAAAACTCAAGGATTCACAAAATCCAATTCGAAGCTTAGAGACTCTAAAAACTCAAAACTTAAAACTTGGATTACCTTTGATTGGGTTGTTTTTCGTTAAATCCTTCGGTCAAGAAGCTTCTAATATTTCCTAGGATCGCTATGCCTCGATCCTCGCTTGATTCCAACTCCTAGAACACGAGATTTCTTCGAAAATGCTTCGAACGGTAAAACGAACTAACGAGAGAGAGAGAGAGAGAAAGTGTTTTTCTCTCGTACGGTTCTATCTGACAAGCTACTTCAAGCTTAAGTAATCTCAAATAAAACCTAGAGCTCGGGGTCCCGAAAACACTCTCATGAGTATTATAGTCAAAACTTCCAAAATTTCCTCATGATCTCAAAAATTCCCAATTTATCATCAAATAAACATTCTCATTACCCAATAATTGACCCTGTTATGACAAAACCGCTAATTTGAAATATAAGACCATCTCATGCCGAACAGCTCGAATAAATCTCCATAATAATGGGATCTCATCCACAAATCACAATATGCACCAAAATACACAGTTATGCCCTCAACGGGCCAAATTACCAAAACACCCTAATAATCAAATGTGGACCCACATGCATGCATATAACATGATATTATAATATAATTTTTTTTATTACAACATTTATATAATAAGATTACATAGTATAGACAGGTATGTGTTTAATTTTTTTTATAATCAAAACAACATTTATCAATAAAGAGTTAAAATCATATCAGATGATCATATATAGATAATCTTGAGTAATCATAAATTCTTATCCATGTTATCTAGAAATTTTTGATTTATTTGTCATGATTTGTTTGTAATAATTTATCTTTTAAAGGTTCATTAGTGGCTTAGAACTTTTTGATTTATTTGTCATGATTTGTTTGTAATAATTTATCTTTTAAAGGTTCATTAGTGGTTGGAAAAATGATCTACAAATAAAATGGTATAATACCTTATGTTTTATTGAAATATAAATTTGGTATCCTATATTTATAACAATGATCATTTGATACCATCGGTTTGTAATTAGTACTTGTTTGGTACCAATTAGTGTTCTATCTTAAAACTAATTGGTGATGAGTTGAATAACTCATGCTCTTATAAATGGTATTAAGTTTCCACACACTTTGAATATAGGACTCTTTAACATGCGGAAATTATAATTCTAGTTTTTTTTATATGAGGTTGTTCATTGTAGTTATAGAGAATGGTACGAGGGAGGGCGGGATTGGGTGGATCTACGGCCCAGTGATGGAGTACCACATGCACAACCAGGGGTGACGCTCGGTGTACTGCATCACCAAGTGCGACGCATTCCGATCGTTCATTAGAATTTTAAAATTAGAAAAGAAGAAATATGTGATTATTTATCTCAAATATATCTCATCTCGCTCAATTTTAAAAAAAAACATCAGTAAACACCAAAACTTAAATCATCATCATCATCATCATATATATATATATGTATTATTTTTAAATAAATAGAAAGAATTGTCTTTGAATGGATTAATTCCTAACAATACATGCCAAAAGAACAAAAAATAATCCGTAAACAACTTTATCAAGACATATGGTCACGAAGTGTGGCTCTGGTGGTGGGTCTGACCAATATTTGAGACGAAGATGCTGAGAAGAGCCTTCTGTGTATCTTCATCAACATACCCATCATGCTTGTCAATGAAAGAAATGACATACTCCAAGATGGAACTCTCACAAGCCAACCTAATAGTAGTATTACCATCTCCATCTCCACCTCCATCCACTGCCTCCATCTCTGTCGACATTCTCATCAGTTCCAATATTAGCAGACTCTCCACTTTCTTCTTCTCACCACTTTCATAAAAATATATTAAATAATCTATTGATAACTATGAACTAACTCTTTTTTTGTCTTCTATGCCCCAAAGATCTCTTTCTTTTTGGCCATGTCTTTCTTTTCTTTTCTTAAGTTTTATTTCCAATTTTGTTTTTTTGTCCCAAATTAGAGGTTAGGGCAACATTGTCTTTGATGATTTATTGTTCATATATTATATGGATTTATAACTTATAATGGAAATCTCCACTATATCAATATGATAAGGCATGCCCTTATAATGGAAAATTATGTTGAATGTTGAAAGTTAAATATAAGAAAGTGTTTGTTGAAGTCTTGCCTGTTTATAGTACGGATACTGCTGAGTTAAACTACCCCTTTTATACATTCTTTCAACTTTTTTTTTACCCTTGTTTTACAATTCACATAGCATGATCCTATTTATAGTTTTTGTATATATTTAATTCAATCTTGGAATGGATGCCCTTTTGATGTGCCACAGTTACAGTTTCTTCAATTTTTCTATTTCTTAAGGTCCCTTTTTCACTTTTGTTTTTGCCTAAACTCATGGTTGATTCCCTTTGGATGTGCTGTAGATGCAATTTCACCAACTTTGCTAGAAATATCCGCTGCCTGAAGTGCAAAGCTGAGGGACCAAAGAATTTAGGAGGAAGTGATATTGAAATGAAGAAAGGTGATTGGAATTATCCAAAGTGGGTCAATTTTTCTCAAAAGTAAGCTAGTATTGATCTTTGTGATTTTATTTTCAATTTCTATTGATTGGTCGATGACATATACATAAAGTATTGCATTTTTTGTTGATTTTCTGATGATCTTTCGAAGTTCTTCTTTCATGTTGTTTCTTCAATTTCTTCTATTACTAATTCCACAGTATACTCCAATACTTTGTTTTTTCAAGTATTGTTCCCTTGCAATATATGTATATATGCGTTGGCATGTTGTATTGGATTCTTCTATTGTATATACTACTAGTATGTGGCCATCATTATTTTGTCTATAAGTTTGAATCACCAAAATACATGTTTCTCTCAGCAAGGGTGTAAAGCATGGGTATCTCTTTTTCTCTCTCTCTCTCTCTATTTATATATCTACTTTCACTACTCTCTTCCTCCCCGTTTATATATGGGCCTTTTTGGGAGGCTACACAAGTCGTGATAAATTTTCGTTATAATATATGTGCTTGACCTGTTGTTTTGGGGTGGATTTATACATTCAAACCTTTCTTGTATCATATATTCCTATGTAATTAAAACTACTCCTGTCAACATGACAAGTTAAGTGATGTTTGTTGGTAAGTTGAAAGGAATTTGTTATGTTGTTGGACATTGATCTCATTCTCATCTAGTCTTACATGTGTATAGCCTTAAAGGCATTTATGTTTTTATTTCCCCTGAATAGATAGATATCCATTCTATGTTTAGTTCTATTCTATATTGATGGCAGCATAAGCCAACCTATTGGTTAGATTTTGGGTTGTTAATGTGGGGTTAAATTACATCTGATATAGAGTTATTATTTACTCAGTCTCGGATTCCAGTGTATTTTCAACTGATCCATGAGATATATTTTATATTGCAGCATTGTACAAACTTTGACTCCTGTTTCTTTAGAAAATAAGTTACAGAGAAGTCCAAGTAGACGAACAAAAAGTTGCTGGGAGCGTCTACCAGAGGAGAAACTTGTTGAAAAATCAGCATCCGTCAATCATAGTACTTTAAAATATTCTGGATGGGCACATGCCAATGAAAGGGACAAAAAGGTATTGTTATTGTAATTGTGAGTCTGTACATGTTTCCTGTTTTCTTTTGTTTTATTATTTTTCACAGGGCATTTCTTAAGCATAAAATATAAGTGTTGATTATGTCGTCTGGACTCATGGTCTTTATCTTCTTTCCAGTTACTTGGACTAGAAACAGGATCACGTGAGAACCTTTGTTGCCTTTTGAGTTTTATATGGATTGACTGTGATTGTTTAGTTGTCAGTTATAACAAAGCTACTAATTTAGTTCATAGCAATAAAAAGTTACTATGGGGTTAGAGACCTCCTTTCGTGGGTGTGTTTGGGTGCATTTGATTTTTTACACACCATTTAGGCTCTCTGAAAAAAGAAAAAAAAAACGAATTTGATTTGTTGATTTGTGTCTTTTAATTTTAGTCTTTACTGGTTTATTTGGCATGAGACTGTCTACAAACCAAAATCTCTTTTGGGAGTCCTTTGATGAGATTTTGAAAGTATTTTATTTGTTTGGATGGTTTTTCTAAGTAAGCAGGTTCTGCTTGGATGAGATTTTGAAAGTATAATATCTCTCAGGTGTCCTTTTTCATTTACCTTTATACCATATTTTTGCTTTCTATCTGTTTTCCATTTTGGTGATTTTCCATAAAAAAAAATAGCTTGGTAAATCTGTTCTCTTATATGAAACTGTAAGATTAGCAAGAGAATTTTATCTATTGGTAGATCTGTTAGCAAAAAAATTAGCTTGGTAGATCTGCTCATATCTGTTCTCTTATTGTGATTACATGGGTTTTCAGACCTGAAATAGTAGAGAACCTCTCTTTCTTGTTCTGTTGCATACATACACACCACTTCAAGATCACACACTTTCTGATTAAGCACAAAACTCAAAACACAATAAATATGGTTACTAAAACAGATATGAAAAATCAAACATGTAGATTTGTTTTACATACTAATTTCCTTCCTCTTATTAACTAAAGATTTGTGTTTGTCAAACATTTTTATGAGGCATTTCAAATTTTGTTTGGTTATGAATTCTCATTTTAGCTCACAGATTCAAGAAACACCACACAAGAGACATTATAAGTTCATAGTTCAAAGCTTCAAGCATTGAAGAATATATTTTTCTTCTTATTATTCTCAGTTTTCATATCCACCACGACATCATTTTCTTTGCTCTTTTAATTGTTAACTGAAATATATTCAACAGGACCCTATTAATAATCACTATTCTCTGCTATGATTATTTGTGTGTGTGGTGCACAATGTTTTAGTACTATTGTAAAAGCAGCCAAGAACTGATGACACTGCATCTGTTTTTGTTTTGTTTTGGAAAAGTTTGCTTAATCACTCTAAATGCATAATGAGTTTCTTAATGTTTGACAATTCAGCCCTTAGAAAAAAGCTATCAAGTACTTAAGTTCTATAAATAGTAGCAATTAGTTCCTTATTATTTATTTTTTCACAATGACAGATCATAAGGTTTGATATCCTGATTTCCTCCAAAGTCTTTTGGTACTTGCATATAATGCGTGTCATCGAAAGTTGAGTTCTTGTTTATTTTTGCTTTAAAAGCTGCAGTTGGAACTTTAATCGGTTTAGGCAATAAAAATAGATCATTTTCATTTCTTGATAGACACAACACCATGCTATATCTACTTTCCTTGCTGAATGGCTGGACTTAAGATGATGCTTGCATTCATGTAGGCATTGTTGGATGATATTTTATATTGGAGAAGATGTTTTCAACAACATGACATGCTTAAATTTTAATTTTTCTTGAGTTATGTTGATAAAGAGTGAATTTATAATAATTTAGGATCAAAATATTGTGAATTCATTATTTTGTATGTGGTGTCCTCTTTTGAAAATAATTTCCATAGCATTTTTCTTGAAGTAATTTGTGATGTTTAATAATAACAATAAAATATTTCTTTGTTTATTTTGCAGATGTGACAAGAGAAATAGAAAATGATACTTAATTTTGAAGGCTTTGTGTTGGGCAACTATAGAATATTTTGTGCTGAAAGTAGTAACTTTTCAATATGTTGAATATTTTAGACTACTTGAATACTTAAAGAACATTTTGTTGTTGATGACAGTGTTGAATGTTTTAAACTAATTTGTGGATTGTTAATACAATGTTGAATGTTTCTACTTTTTGTTATTTGAAAATCAAGTTCATTTGATGATGCTAGTATATATTAGAAAGCTAATTTTAATTATAAAAAAAATTAAAATATAATAGAATAAATTAGTGTTATATAAATGAATATATAATGAGAATTTAAACTTATCTAAATATTAAAATAATACGAAAATTGTGTTATAATATCTATTACAATAACACTTTTTATGTAAAGAATTTTGTTATGGAAACTCTATTATATAACACAAATAATGTGTTATACTAAAGTGTAGTATAACACAAAAAATGTGTTATACTAAAGTGTAGTATAACACAAATTTATAAGTATTGAAATGTGTTATATAATCGACTATAAATAATATAATTAAACACTTATCTATTTATTAAAATAACACAGAAAGTGTGTTATTGTTGACAGTATAATAACACTTCTGTATAACAATAATAAAGTGTTATGTAAAGTACCCTAACCTACGATAACATAGTCGGTCTTAACACATCAAAAAGTGTTATGGTATGTTTTGATAACACAATTTTGGTGTTATTAAAAGTATTTTTTCTTGTAGTGTATATATTCTCTTACTTCTACTTTTTATATTATTAAACAAATGTTAGAGGAGTTTGAATATCTTAAATATTCATCCATAGTGAAGTAGACTCTGAGATTAAAATTGTGTGTTGCGATGATAACGGAAGGTTGAGAACTTGTGTGTTTTAGTGAAGTATGTTATGAGAAATTTGATAGTGTGCTGCGGAGCTATAAGGAAGAAACTTATTGTATTTTGTGTTGAATTGTTTGTTTTGCTATTCACATGCAGATGGTTAGGTTACTATTATAGGGGAAATGCTGCCCGATTTTATCTAGGATAATAAACAATTTAATAAGTAGAATAATATGTATGCATTTTTTAATAAGTTTCAATTTAATAATGAATTACTCATACTTTTAAATAATTAGTGTCTACACCAACCGGACAATGTGGCATGTAGATACTACATAATGAGAATGTTGAAGGATTTGATTGAACATGCGAGTCCCGGACATTACTTGAGAACAGTATTATTAATTAAAATTTATAAATTATTTTTGAAACTATATATATAAATGTAATCAAATAATTAATTAATATATTTTACTTTATATTTTTTGCAGCTAACAAGCACATCATATACAGAGGCACAAATTGATGAGTTGCGACAAGAATGGGAGACATATATGTTGCCAATAATCCAAAGTTACCGACCTCGTTGATAGGTTTTTTTTTTACCTCCTTCTTCATACACAATGCAATATTTGTTAATTTTGAATATGTCTAACAAATATTGTATTTCTTGTATATGTCTAACAAATATATTGTGTTTTTTCTGTATATGTCTAACAAATATTGTGTACTTCTTGCATATTTTTATTTGAATAATTATGTCAATTTTAATTTAAATTAATATTAAATTGATTTCAATTTAATTAATTATTAAATTAATATTAAAATAATTTCAATTTAATTGATTATTAAATCAATTTAAATTTAAATTAAAATAATTTCAATTTAATTATCAATTTAAATAAAAATAATTTCAATTTAATTAATTATTAAATCAAATTAAAATAATATTAATTATTAATTTATTTTTTTTAAATATGGGAGACGTGGGAAGTGATTCTGTTATACCCAGATTTCGAGCCACGAGAAGTTTGACCTCGAAAGATGGATGCATAGTGAATGAACTTGTAAAGTCTAGAATATGTTCGAAGTCTAAACATCGAGCCTGCAAAGCTGAGACGACTTCGAAGATGGTGGCCTCGAAATCCCCACGAGCTCGAAAGTGTAATGACCCACTAATCTAGACTAATTGGACCATTATCGAAACTATACATAAAAACTTACATTTTACGAAAATACCATAATTTATTGAGTAACTTGAAAATAAGAGTTATTTACAAAGAAACAGAATACTAAGAAGGATTTTGGGATCCCATTGTCTTTAAAACAAAACAAGATTTAAAATAAAAGACATTACATAATAATGCGGAAAATACACATAAAAACCATAAAAACATAAAAGGAGACTACATCCTCGAATCGATAACGCTCGGCCCCTTGACTCCATTCATCATCGATACACATCCTCCCAAGCATCACGAATCTTACCGCCTCTAAGCTTATTTTCCTGCACATAAACAGACAGGAGTGAGCCTAATGCCCAGCAAGGAAAAACCTAACACATAGTCATATACACAATTTCATAAGAAAACATAAAGACTTAACATAATACATATAACATACACTTATTATAATGGCCATTATTACTTGGGGTCCCATAGGCTAAACAAGCATATGCCCATGGGGTTAATGGGGTCCTACTAGCTAAGTAGGTCATATGCCCATAACCCATTTGGGGTCTTGTTAGTCATATGGGTCATATGCCCAAGCCTACAAACATACACATAAATCATAACACTTTTAATAACATAAAACATATAGATAACATAATCACATAACATGTTAATTCTAGCCTATTTTCCTTACCAAAGTTACCGGGATAAAATGGACTGAGTTAGGACTTTTGGAACACTCCTAAAACCACAATGAACAAGGGTGAGTCTAAAGAAAGGAGATGAAATGAAAGAGAATAGGAAGACTAAACCATTAAACGAAAATATGCTTACCACCACTTAAGTGCTTAAGAACTTGGATTCCCTAACCAAAAATAAGAATAAGGTTAGGGGACTGAGTAGAAGGTTTTGAGAAAAGAAATAACATAGAATACAGAAAGGACTAGAGTTTTGGGTTTACCTCAAAGATTGCAAGATCAATCTAACATCTACCGAAATACTATAGCACTCACTTACTTCCCAAGTGTTTGATAAGCTTATGATGTTTAAGCTTATAGTTTTTCCCCAAACCAAGTGTTTACACTCTCTCACTCACTTAACACTAGCAGCCTCTGAACTTAGAGCAAATGGTGAATAATGGCTGGGTACTAGGTCCTATTTATAGAGTTTGGGAATGAAAATATCTTGATTTTACTTGAATAAAAATAATGGCTTTTTAGGTGAAAATCATTTGAATAATCGTTCAGCAGAGGCTGAAGACTCGTTCAGAAGATGCTGGACTGTTGAAGGAGTTTGAATGGCTGAAGGGAAAAGAATTCAAATGTATTTGAATTCATGCTGGTGGAGGCGATATATCGCCCCCTATAGGCGATATATCGCCTGGACCTTTGTTCCCGAGGCGACCGTGCATCGATTCGTGTTTTCCGTATCTACGTGCTGCGACATATCGCCCCCTATAGCTGCGATATATCGGCATACGCTGAATATTTAAACACGAATTTACACATTTTTAGCTGAGTTTGAATGGAGTAAACAGCCTTGACTAAGCCCTCAACGTGCTCAAAGCTGCTGACTGACCCTATACATTCAAACTTTTACCCTTATTTAATTTAATCCTCAAAAATACTAAATCCTTAATTACCATTCAAAACATGTGCTTAAAATCCTATTGGTTGATGTCTAAACCTTATAATATAATAATATATTCCTTAATATCAGACACATTAATCAAACCTTAGGTTATACTTAATATTCTTAAACTATAGGTTAAACTTAGAAAATCTATAAGTACTACTATGAGTGTCCAAATAACTCCCGGTCTGAACCAAAAATCCAAAGTAACAATGATAACACTAAACATACTATAATACTACTAAACAATTAGCTAAGTAAAGTTCTTGGACTCTACAATTCTCCCCTACTAAAAAGAATTTCGTCCTCGAAATTTACTTACCAAATAACTCCGGATACCGGCTCTGCATGTCCTCTTCCAACTCCCACGTTGCCTCGCGTTCAGAACTATTGCTCCATAGGACTTTAACTATAGGAAAGCTCTTGGACCGTAACTGCTTCATCCCCCTATCTAGGATGCTAACCGGTCGTTCCTCGTAACTTAAGTCTTTCTGGAGTGCTATGGTATCGTACTTGAGGACGTGAGATGGGTCTGACACATACTTGCGTAACATCGAGATGTGGAAGACGTTGTGACTATCGGCTAGTGCTGGCGGTAGGGCTAGTCTATACGCAACTGGTCCCACTTTGTCCAATATCTCAAAAGGACCTAAGAATCGGGGACTGAGCTTGCCTTTCTTCCCGAACCGCTTGACACCCTTCATAGGAGATATCTTCAGGAAGACTTGATCTCCAACTTGGAACTCCACATCGCGTCTCTTGGTATCTGCATAGCTTTTCTGTCGGCTTTGAGCAGCAAGCATACGCTGTCTAATAAGCGTTACTGCTTCTTGAGCTTGCCTAACAGCTTCGGGCCCTAGAAGCTGCCTTTCTCCTACCTCGTCCCAGTGCAACGGTGATCGACACCTTCTTCCATATAGCAACTCATAAGGTGCCATCTCGATCGTTGACTGGTAGCTATTGTTGTACGAGAACTCGATCAGCGGTAAGTACTTGTTCCACGATCCTCCGAAGTCAAGTACACATGCGCGTAGCATATCCTCTAAAATCTGAATTGTACGCTCAGACTGCCCATCTGTCTGAGGATGGAAAGCTGTACTAAGACTTAACTTAGTACCCATGGCTTGCTGTAAGCTTCTCCAAAATCTTGACGTAAACACTGATCCTCTATCTGATACTATCGTCTTGGGGATTCCATGCAATCGTACAATCTCTTGAATGTAGATGTCTGCATATTGGTCTGCCGTATAAGAAGTCTTAACAGGCAGAAAATGAGCCGACTTGGTTAGTCTATCTATGACTATCCAAGCAGAATCATGCTGCTTATTTGTCTTTGGCAGACCCGTCACGAAGTCCATGGCTATATCGTCCCACTTCCACTCCGGTATGCTAAGCGGTTGCAATAATCCTGCAGGCCGCTGATGCTCCGCCTTCACTTGCTGGCATACCAGACACTTAGATACATATTCCGCTATGTCCTTCTTCATCCCTGGCCACCAATAGACTGCCTTGATGTCATGAGTCATCTTGGTAGACCCTGGATGAACCGAGTATGGGGTGTTGTGCGCTTCTTCTAGGATCGTCTTCTTAATACTTTGATCGTCTGGCACGCATACCCGATCCTTATATCTCAATAAACCTTGACTGGATATTGAGAAATCTGTAGTCTTGCCTTCTCTGACTGCATCCATGTGCGTTGCTAGTGAATCATCATGTCTCTGACCATTCCGTATGTCTTCTAGCAGATTCGATTGGATAGACAAGTTAGCCAGCTTGCCTACAACCACTTCTATTCCGGCACTGATAAGCTCCTGCTGTAGTGGCTTTTCTATTCCGGATAAGGCTGCTAAGTTCCCATAACTTTTTCGGCTAAGTGCATCGGCAACTACGTTTGCCTTCCCCGGGTGGTATAGGATTTCGCAGTCGTAATCCTTTACTAATTCCAACCACCTGCGCTGCCTCATGTTGAGCTCCTTCTGCGTAAAGAAGTATTTTAAACTTTTGTGGTCCGTATAAATCTCGCACCGTTCTCCGTAGAGATAATGGCGCCAGATTTTTAACGCAAAGACCACCGCTGCCAACTCCATATCGTGAGTTGGATAGCGTTGTTCATACTCCTTTAACTGACGTGAGGCGTAGGCTATCACCTTGTCATTCTGCATCAGTACGCATCCCAATCCTAACTTTGATGCATCACAGTAGACAACGAACTTGTCGTTGGGTGTTGGGACACTAAGTACTGGTGTTGAGCAAAGCTTATCCTTAAGCAACTGGAAGCTTTCCTCACACTTATCATTCCAGTTAAACTTTTGTTGCTTCCGGGTCAGGTTGGTGAGTGGAGTGGCTATCTTAGAAAAGCCCTCTACAAACTTTCTATAGTAACCTGCTAGCCCTAAGAAGCTTCTTACTTCCGACGCGTTCTTTGGTCTAGGCCAATCTTTCACGGCCTCTACCTTCGATGGATCTACTGCAACTCCATCTTTCGATATGATGTGCCCGAGGAACGCCACTTGTGAGAGCCAAAACTCGCATTTCTTGAACTTCGCGTAGAGTTGGTGCTCCTTCAATCGCGTCAAAATCATCCTTAAGTGTTCCTCGTGCTCCACTTCATCCTTGGAGTAAATTAAAATGTCGTCGATGAACACAACAACGAATTTATCCAAGTAGTCTTTGAAGACCCTATTCATTAGGTCCATAAACGCGGCTGGCGCGTTAGTAAGACCAAAAGACATAACCAAGAACTCGTAATGTCCATAACGAGTCCTAAAGGCTGTCTTAGGGATATCTTCTCCCTTTACCTTGAGCTGATGATACCCGGACCGCAAATCGATCTTAGAGAATACAGTCGCGCCTCGGAGTTGATCAAACAAATCATCAATCCGAGGTAGCGGGTATTTGTTCTTAATTGTGACTTTATTCAGCTCACGGTAGTCTATGCACATGCGCATACTTCCGTCCTTCTTTTTCACGAATAGTACCGGAGCTCCCCATGGTGAATGGCTTGGCCTAATGAAACCCAAGTCTAGGAGTTCTTGTAGCTGCGTCTTTAACTCCTTGAGTTCCGTAGGTGCCATCCGGTATGGTGCCTTAGAGATAGGCTCGGTGCCCGGTACTAATTCTATCGTGAAGTCTATTTCTCTAGTTGGCGGCAATCCTGGCAAGTCATCGGGGAAAACTTCTGGAAATTCTTGTATGACTCGAACATCTCCAACTTTGAGTGATGTCTCCTTCTCCACATTCGTGATGTTGGCTAAGAATGCTTGACATCCTTTCTCCATCATTCTCTGAGCTTTGAGAGATGATACTAACGGTGTGCGTAGTCCTGAAGCTTGTCCCATGAAGCACAGTTTCTGGCCGTCAGGAGTATCGAATGTCACCTTCTTGCGTCTGCAGTCGATCGTTGCGCCATGCCGTGCTAGCCAATCCATGCCTAGTATGACGTCGAAGTCTTTGATCACCAGCTCTATCAGGTCTCCTTCTAGTTCCTTGTCCTCAATCTTGATTGGTACGCCTCGTACAATTCGTGATGATAGAACTACTTTGCCCGAAGGCAACTCGGTTGCAAACCTAGTTCTAAATCTTTCACTAGGTTTGTCTAGTTTATCTATCATTCCTAACGAAATATACGAATGGGTGGCTCCCGAATCAAATAATACATGACATAATTTATTGAGGATGGAAACCTGACCTGTGACCACCTTGTTGCTAGCATCCGCCTCTCCTTGGGTTAAAGCAAAAACCCGAGCAGGAACCATCTTTTCGTCCTTCTTTCCTTCCGGATTTTGCTGAGGACAGTCTCTTTTACGATGCCCTTCTTGACCACAGTTGAAACACTCCTTGGTGTTGGCACGGCATTCTCCGGGGTGCTTCTTCTGACATTTGGCACATGGCGGGTATTCCACGTAGCCCGACCTATTTCCCCCATTACTTGGTCGTGCCCTTTTATTGTTGTCGGCTTGCTTGTTGTCAGGATGCCTTCTCTTCTGTCCGTTACCGTTGTTGTTGGACTGACTGTTGCTGGACTGATTGTTGTTCCGACTGGCCTGAGGTTGGCTCTGCTGCCTAGGTTCCGGCTTGCTGGCTTCTTCTTTGCTCACGTTGGCTTGCAACCTTTCTACTTCAATTGCCGTCTCAAGAACGTCGGCATATGAAGTGTTTCCCGGGTTTGCTAGTTTAACCCCCATCTCGATCTTCGGGCGAAGTCCTCTAACAAACTTGTTCACCCTTAGATAGTCGGTTGGGACCAACTCTGCTGCGAACTTCGCTAAGCGATCGAACTGACGAGCATATTCCGCCACTGTTAAATTCCCTTGCTTCAGATTGGTGAACTCCTCAACTCTCGTAGCAAGCACTGCTGAATTGTAGTACTTCTTGTGGAAGAGCTCCACAAATCGGGTCCACGTCATGGTGGCAGCATCGTGGGATTGCTGGACCAAGTCCCACCATATCCTGGCATCTTTCTTGAGCAAAGATGAGACGCAGGATATGCGGTCTGCATTACTAAGGTTCATGTGGACTAGGATCGGCTCCACATTCCTTAGCCATTCTTCTGCTTCAAAGGGGTCCGTAGTCCCTTCGAAGTTCGGAGCGTGCTGCTTGCGGAACCTCTCGTACACTGGCTCCATGTGCTGAACAGGATAAGGAGCATAGTTCGTCATAGGCCATCCCCCATACGGACCAACTTGTTGGGGTGCTGGGGCCATTGGCTGTGGCTGCGGCTGCGGCTGTGGCGGAGGCTGAGGCTGAGATTGAGCCTGTTGGCGTTGTTGCTGCAGAAGTTCCTCGACTTGCTGTCGTAGTCTGGCAATCTCTGCAGTGTTGTCAGCTGGCTGTGCCGGTGCGTTGCGGCGAGCAGTAACACGTACTCTCCTTCGGCGAACGGTAGGGACCGTATTGGTCGCTGGAACATCGTTGGAAGCGTTCCCGTTGGTGCGAGCAGATCTTCGGAGAGACATCGTAGCAGAGTTCTAACAGTTAAAAGAAACATGTTAGAACTTTTTCCTAATAGGCTCTAAGGCAAAAACTTATTCTAAAACAAACATATCTCGGACCTATTTATTATGACTTTTTATGAAAAATTATATAGGTCTTTATTTATTATTAGAGTGGGTTTCTATACTTAGAAAAACAAGTCATATTTATTTTCTAAGTGTGTTTCTAATCATCCTATATGACTTAATTCTCAGGCTCGAAACTTATCTTTGTTCCAAAGTTAACCATATTGAGGGAGGGCTGGGATCAGTAAAATCGTTCCCACTACTAAGGCCCCCTAACTCTCAACAAGGAAACCAGGTTCATTGATTCGTATCCACCCTCACCGAACTCAGTCATTATTCATTTTATTTAGTATTTATTATGATTGTGAAAAAAAATTTCAAACTCACACATGATATTCAAATAGCATGTTTATTCATTTGGAAAACAATTTCACTTATTACAATCATAACATAAAAGTAAATAAAACAAATAAAACTACTAATCTAAAAATCGGGATCTTCTACATCCGATCCGTCATCTAACATATCATCATCTATAGCCTCATAGTCATCATTATCATGAGCATCAAAATGCCCTCTAGGAAGGTTTGTGAGAATCCTATTCTTTTGCTCCTTGGTGAATTGAAATTCAAATTTTGCGGTGAACCTAACTAAGAGGAAATAGTATCTCATTGCTAATGGTGATTCATCCTCATCATTCATTTCTTCCCATATTTCTTCTAAGGCTGCTATTACAGGATGGAAATCTTTAAACAACCTAATCACTAATACATATTGTTCTGTTGATCTTAGCATTATTTGTTTAGCCTCTTGAAGGCCACCTATTGCTTGGTGAAACAAAAGCAACCTTCGTGTAATCCTTTCTAAGGCTCCTACGGTGTTTCTTGGCTCCCTTATTCTTTTTAAGGCCTTAATGGCTCGGATATCTTGGTAGGTTAAAGCTCCATTCATTTTTAACTGAAACATAAACACTAAAGTTGTTAGCTATACACATAGACAAAGTAACTTGTAACTTGTAACTTAAACACTTACTTGGCGGTCCGATTCGGAGCTTTGAGCATGTGTATCGAGGAGAACTTCATGCGAAGGAACCGTTGCTCTGATACCAACTGTAATGACCCACTAATCTAGACTAATTGGACCATTATCGAAACTATACATAAAAACTTACATTTTACGAAAATACCATAATTTATTGAGTAACTTGAAAATAAGAGTTATTTACAAAGAAACAGAATACTAAGAAGGATTTTGGGATCCCATTGTCTTTAAAACAAAACAAGATTTAAAATAAAAGACATTACATAATAATGCGGAAAATACACATAAAAACCATAAAAACATAAAAGGAGACTACATCCTCGAATCGATAACGCTCGGCCCCTTGACTCCATTCATCATCGATACACATCCTCCCAAGCATCACGAATCTTACCGCCTCTAAGCTTATTTTCCTGCACATAAACAGACAGGAGTGAGCCTAATGCCCAGCAAGGAAAAACCTAACACATAGTCATATACACAATTTCATAAGAAAACATAAAGACTTAACATAATACATATAACATACACTTATTATAATGGCCATTATTACTTGGGGTCCCATAGGCTAAACAAGCATATGCCCATGGGGTTAATGGGGTCCTACTAGCTAAGTAGGTCATATGCCCATAACCCATTTGGGGTCTTGTTAGTCATATGGGTCATATGCCCAAGCCTACAAACATACACATAAATCATAACACTTTTAATAACATAAAACATATAGATAACATAATCACATAACATGTTAATTCTAGCCTATTTTCCTTACCAAAGTTACCGGGATAAAATGGACTGAGTTAGGACTTTTGGAACACTCCTAAAACCACAATGAACAAGGGTGAGTCTAAAGAAAGGAGATGAAATGAAAGAGAATAGGAAGACTAAACCATTAAACGAAAATATGCTTACCACCACTTAAGTGCTTAAGAACTTGGATTCCCTAACCAAAAATAAGAATAAGGTTAGGGGACTGAGTAGAAGGTTTTGAGAAAAGAAATAACATAGAATACAGAAAGGACTAGAGTTTTGGGTTTACCTCAAAGATTGCAAGATCAATCTAACATCTACCGAAATACTATAGCACTCACTTACTTCCCAAGTGTTTGATAAGCTTATGATGTTTAAGCTTATAGTTTTTCCCCAAACCAAGTGTTTACACTCTCTCACTCACTTAACACTAGCAGCCTCTGAACTTAGAGCAAATGGTGAATAATGGCTGGGTACTAGGTCCTATTTATAGAGTTTGGGAATGAAAATATCTTGATTTTACTTGAATAAAAATAATGGCTTTTTAGGTGAAAATCATTTGAATAATCGTTCAGCAGAGGCTGAAGACTCGTTCAGAAGATGCTGGACTGTTGAAGGAGTTTGAATGGCTGAAGGGAAAAGAATTCAAATGTATTTGAATTCATGCTGGTGGAGGCGATATATCGCCCCCTATAGGCGATATATCGCCTGGACCTTTGTTCCCGAGGCGACCGTGCATCGATTCGTGTTTTCCGTATCTACGTGCTGCGACATATCGCCCCCTATAGCTGCGATATATCGGCATACGCTGAATATTTAAACACGAATTTACACATTTTTAGCTGAGTTTGAATGGAGTAAACAGCCTTGACTAAGCCCTCAACGTGCTCAAAGCTGCTGACTGACCCTATACATTCAAACTTTTACCCTTATTTAATTTAATCCTCAAAAATACTAAATCCTTAATTACCATTCAAAACATGTGCTTAAAATCCTATTGGTTGATGTCTAAACCTTATAATATAATAATATATTCCTTAATATCAGACACATTAATCAAACCTTAGGTTATACTTAATATTCTTAAACTATAGGTTAAACTTAGAAAATCTATAAGTACTACTATGAGTGTCCAAATAACTCCCGGTCTGAACCAAAAATCCAAAGTAACAATGATAACACTAAACATACTATAATACTACTAAACAATTAGCTAAGTAAAGTTCTTGGACTCTACAGAAAGGTAGGCCCCGAGGTGCATCTGTTTTCAAGGGTGACCTCGGATCATGGGCTCCAAGCCTAACGCGCGTACGATCTCGAAGTCATGTGGCCTTGGGAGATGTTATTAGCTCGAAAGTTGATAAGAGACCTGGGAGAATAAGGCCTTGGTGATATAGGATAATAGCCTTGAATATCCTAATGAGTCGTCTATAAGAGACGCGATCTACATTTATTACTGTAAATCCCCTAAAATCATGGGATATTATTTGATCAGTTATACGCCCCCTGGTCTTCAGGGGACGTTTCCTTTTATATCGGATTACAGGCATTTAAGGCCATTTAATTTATTTGCATAAAAAGAGTAACTACCCAAAATATGTGGGATAGTATTATGAAATCTTCTCTATAAATAGAGAGGTCATGCACCATTGTAAAGGATCGAATTTTTGTGATCTTGAGAGAAAACTCTGAAGAATTCATCCTTGAAGATTTTTCAGAGATCATCTTGAGTTTAATAACAAAGACTCGTGGACTAGGCAGATTTAACTACTGAACCACGTAAAAAATTGTGTTTTGTATTATCGTCCTTTTATTGGCCATTACTGTTTATTGTTTACGTGCTCTTCTTTCACTGTTGACGAAAAATGGCGTTAATAGTTTGGTGCTTTCATTGAGAGCTCCTGAAGAAAATTACCCAAGACGTCCTGGGAAACAACCAATGGAAAACCCAGATGTCGAAGAAAGAAGTGGATCTTCCGATTCCCGGGGACCACCTGCTCCACCAAGGGATGAGGATATGTATTACAATCCTGAGCGATATGTTCCCATTGTGGAACTTGAAAACCGGCAGCTGAAACAGCAGTTGGCAGAGGCCAACAAACGGAATGAGGAGTTGGCAAGGATAGCCGCAGAGGCGCAGGTGGCTCAGCCCCTGCCTCCGCGTGAAAACCAAGTCCCGCCTCCAAGGGACGTACACGTTCCTCTCCGTAGGCCCCGTGGGCACCCACGGAAAGATGCTGCCACAAGAAGACCGGCTCAACCTCCGGCACCAGCAGAGCCATCCGCTCCCCCTAGGCCTTAGAGAAGTACTCGGGCTAGGGCCCCGGTTAATCCACCTGTGGAAGTACCTGCGGGAACTGAGAACAACCGAACCCCTGCAGAGGCTCGGACTCAAATCCCTGGGAGCGCACCAAATGCGACCAACCCATCTCAGGCAAACTCCGGACCGTTTAGGCCGCGAAATGGATGGCAGCCACCATCACCCATGCGGTTCCCTCCATCACCTATAATATATCCTTCGCCCCCTCGCAGGAATGCTCAACCAGTTCGAGATGAGGGCGAAAGGCCTACGGGAGGGAAACAAGGAAACGGCGAAGCTTTCCAGGAGCGGAGAGGTGCCCCATCTGAAAAAAGTCAAACATCTCGGTCTCGCACGGCGGAGACGAGGCGGCATGGAAAGAATCCATCTCGAAATAACTATGCGACAAGTTTTACCAGTGACGACTCTGGAGATACCAGGTCAGTCAGCAAGCATGACTGAGGTCGTAAGAAAACTGGAAGCCGCAGAGATCGCCCCGACCAGCGAGAACAATTGAATCAAAGTCGGGGTAATGTTGACCCGATAAATCCAGACCTGAGGGATCGCCTGAATAGGCGTAGAGATCCCTTGCGGAGGCGCGAGCCTGGAATTATGATCGATGACAACCGATTCCAGACAGTACCTCTTGCGGACCCAGTCCAAGAAAGAATCGATCAGCTTGAAAAGGCTTTTAGGCTTTTGAAAAACGAGCAAGAGAATGATCGATATGAAGACTCTGACGAGGAGCTCGAGCCGTTTGCTCCCCATATTCTAACACTCCATTTTCTCAAGGGTTTCGGATCCCTCACGTCCCAACGTTCGAAGGAAAGACCGACCCGTATAGTCATCTGAGCACATTCAACACCATAATGAGAGCCAGTAACATGGGTTACGAGCTCAGATGCATGTTGTTTCCAGCATCATTGACAGGACCAGCCAAAAGCTGGTTCGAAAAATATAAGAGACACTCAATAACTTCTTGGGAGCAGCTGTCCAAACACTTTAAGAAGCAGTTCAGAGCCATGATGGGGGTCAGATCAGAGGCATCAACCCTATCTAACGTTCGACAACAACCGGGCAAAACATTAAAAAGTTACCTAACAAGGTTTAATTTGGAAGTCGCCCGAGTTCGGAACGTAGATGACAGTGGACTCCTAATGGTTGTCTAAGCTGGCGTAATGCCAGGGAGTGCCCTCTGGGACAACATGCAAAGAAAACCGGTGAGGTCCATAACCGAGTTTAACAAACGAGCGCAGAGGTTTGTCAATGTAGAGGAAGCGAGGTCAACACTTAATGTGACTTCCCAGCCCGAAACTACAACGATAAACGTCAACTCTGCCTCAACCTTGGCAGACCCGGCAGCTGCAAAGCCTATGGTGGAAAACCCTTCCAAGAGAAAAAAGAACGAAGGGAGTAACCCCGAGGCTGAGGGAGGAAAGAAAAAGAAAGGGGAGAGATATTTGTCCGTGTATAGAGTATACACCGAGCTCAATGAGTCTAGGGAGAACATATACCTGGCTAATGAAAACCAGGTCCCCTTTAGGCGTCCGGACACGATGAGAAATCAAAAGTCCAAGAGGGACTCCAGTAAGTATTGCCGATTTCACAGAGACACCGGGCATACAACCGATGAATGTCGACAACTGAAGGACGAGATCGAAGGATTGATCTCGAGAGGTTACTTCAAGAAATATGTCAAAAACCAGAGTACTAGTGAGGCGGCCGTGAGCCCGAGAGTAGTCGCACCTCCAACCGCACAAAACAATAATTCCCGAGCTCGGGAAGAACATAGGCCCCCGCCGATAGATGGAGAGGATGTAATAACCATCTCGGGAGGGCCTCATCCCGTAGGAGTGGGCAGGAATGCCCAAAAGAGATGCGTTAATGAGCTAAAAACTGGGGATGGGTCTCCTTATGAACCCGAACCTAGGGCTCCAAAAAGCCAGAGGATTAAAACACAACCAATAACCTTCACTGAGGAAGACGCGTCCCATGTCCAGTTTCCTCACCAAGATCCGCTGGTCATCACTCTCCAGCTGGCCAATAAAAGGGTCCACCGAGTTCTCGTAGACAATGGGAGCTCAGTCAACATTCTATATAAAGCAACCCTCGAGAAGATGGGACTCTCCCTTCGCGACCTGAAAGCGTGTGCAACTACTTTATATGACTTTTCAGGAGAAGGGACCGCCTGCATGGGATCTATCGAGCTCCCCGTGACCTTGGGAGACTACCCAGTCTCGGCAACCAAGATGATGGAGTTCGTGGTAGTAGACCTACCATCAGCCTACAATATGCTGCTCAGGAGACCCGCCCTAGTCGGGCTGGGGGCAGTCTCATTAGTGAGGCATCTGGCCCTTAAGTTCCCCACCCCTAGCGGAGTCGGAACATTAAAGGGAGATCAATTAGTAGGGTTGTAATGCTACAGTATTTCCTTGAGAGGAAAGAAACAGACGAGCGCACAAACACTCGTCATTGTTCAAAATAAAGACGGGGCAATCTTAGAAATTGACGAAGAGATCGATCCAAGGATTGAGGAGAAAGTTGACCTCGAACCCTTAGAGGAGCTCGAAGAAATTCAGCTCGAGGAAGCCGATTCCTCGAAAAAGGTGAAGGTTGGAAAACACCTCCAAGATGAGACAAAATAGCAATTAATTTGCTTTTTGAAGAAAAACCAGGATGTCTTCACGTGGTCGCATTCTGACTGAATATAGCAAGCCACGCACTGAATATAGATAGAAGCTTCCCTCCGAAGCAACAAAAGCGAAGACAGCTGAACGAAGACAGAAAAAAGGCACTAAAGGAGGAGGTTGACAGGTTAAAGGCAAACCGATTCATTAGGGATGCCTTTTACCCTGACTGGGTAGCCAATCCGGTGTTGGTCCCAAAACCCAATGGGACGTGGCGAACCTGTATTGACTACTCAGATCTCAACAAAGCTTGCCCGAAAGACTGTTTTCCGTTACCAAGGATTGACCAGCTCGTGGATGCCACGGCGGGGCATGGCCTAATGTCGTTCATGGATGCCTATTCTGGATACAACCAGATTCCCATGCATGCCCCCGATCAAGAACAGACGAGCTTCATAACAGATAAGGGGCTATACTGCTATAATGTCATGCCATTCGGGCTCAAGAATTCTGGGGCCACATACCAGCGGCTCGTGAACATGATGTTTTCATAACAAATAGGGAACAACATGGAGGTTTATGTTGATGACATGCTTGTCAAGTCTCAATTCAACAAGAACCATGTTGATGACCTCGAAGAGTGCTTCGGTGTGCTCCGAAAGTATAACATGAAGCTAAATCCTCAGAAGTGCACTTTCGGGGTATCATCAGGAAAATTCTTGGGCTTTATCGTGAACGCTCGTGGAATAGAAGCCAACCCCAACAAGATCAAGGCCCTGATTGACATGCCCTCACCTCGAAGGCACAAAGATGTCCAAAGTTTGACTGGTAGGATGGTAGCCCTAAGCAGATTCATCTCGAAATCTACGGACCGTGGTCTTCCATTTTTCAACCTATTGAGAGGAGGTAAGAAATTTGCATGGACGGAGGAGTGTGAGTTGGCCTTTCAGGAGCTCAAAAAGCACCTTGCGGAACCACCCATCCTGTCAAAACCTGAAATGGGAGAAATACTGTATCTATACCTTTCAACCACCGAACACGCAATAAGCGCAGTACTCGTTCGAGAAGAAGAGAAGGTGCAAAGACCCGTTTACTACATCAGTAAAAGATTACTAGGGGCAGAGTCAAGATACCCCTTGATGGAGAAGCTGGCGCTTAGTCTAATTCATTCGTCCCATAAGCTCCGCCCCTACTTTCAGGCACATCCCATCCATGTGCTAACTGATCAACCACTTAGGCAAGTCTTGTCTAAACCAGAAGCTTTAGGTCGACTTCTTAAATGGGTAGTTGAGCTCGGACAGTTCGAGAACACCTACCACCCGAGGACGACAATTAGGGCTCAGGATTTGGCTGACTTTATAGTGGAATGTACTGGCATAGCCGACGACGAGATGATAACCCCGGCCCACGAGCTGTGGAAACTTTACGTCGACGGCTCATCAAATGAAAATGGAGCGGGGGCAAGGGTCATTTTGGTTACCCCAGCAGGGAGCAGATTTCATTCTGCTTTAAGATTTGGCTTCAAAGCGTCGAATAATGAGGCCGAATACAAGGCTTTACTCACGGGACTTCGTATAGCAAAAGAGCTCAAAGCTAGAGCTATACATTGCTACAGTGACTCCTAGCTCGTGGTTAATCAAATCTTGGGAGAATACCAGGCTCACAGCACGAGAATGGAAGCTTATTTGGAGAAGGCAAAATCCGCATTGGAGTGTTTCAAATTTTATACAATCAAACAGGTTCCCCGAGAGCGGAACTCAAATGCAGATGCCTTAGCTCGGCTCGCCACATCCGCTGAAAATGAAGAACTGAACGTTGTGCCCATAGAACACCTATCGACACCTAGCATTAATGAGCCAGAGGAGGAAGATGTGTGTATGATCGAAACAGAGCCTACCTAGATAATCCCAATAGGTTAATATCTCGAGAACGGAGTCCTTCCAAGAGATCGGAACCAGGCTCGAAAGTTGATGTATCAACTTCCCCGTTACACCATTTTGGATGGAAAGCTATACAGAAGGGGATATTCCATGTCGTTACTTCGGTGCGTAACCCCACCCGAAGCTAACAAGATCATTGAAGAAATTCATGAAGGGTTCTGCGGAGATCACACCGGGGGGCATAGCCTATCCAAGAAGATCATACGCCAAGGATATTTCTGGCCAACTATTAAAACAGATTCTTTCGAGTACGTGAAGAAATGTGACAAATGCCAGAGATTCGCCACGATTCCCCGAGCTCCACCATCCGAGCTGACCATGTTGACTTCCCCATGGCCTTTCGCGGTATGGGGCATCGACCTCATAGGCTCTCTCCTGACTGGAAAAGGCGGAGTAAAATATGTTGTAGTCGTCGAGGATTACTTCACGAAGTGGACGGAGGCTGAGCCATTGGCAACAATAACTTCAAAAAAGATCCTTAATTTCGTGGTAAAAAACATTGTGTGCCGATATGGGGTGCCGAGGAAGATTGTATCCGACAACGGAACCCAGTTCGATTGCGACTTGTTCACCAACTTTTGTGAAAAGAACGACATAATAAAGAGTTTTTCATCAGTAGCTCATCCTCAAGCGAATGGCCAGGTCGAGCCTGTGAACAAAACTCTCAAGAGTTCTCTGAAGAAAAAGTTGGAGGAGGCGAAGGGACGATGGCCCGAAGATTTGCCCCAAGTCCTATGGGGTTATAGGACCACAGCTCGAACATCAACAGGGCATACCACGTTCTCTCTAGCATACGGCTGCGAGGCAATGTTGCCCATCGAGGTCGAAATCCCAACGATCCGAACTCAGATTTACGACCAAAATTCAAACCATACTCAGCTCGAGGAAACCTTAGACTTGATTGAAGAAAAGAGAGAAGAGGCTCAGCTGAGAAACGCTGCCTACCAGCAACAAGCTACCAGGTATTTCAACAAGAGGGTTCGAGATCGAAAGTTCAGAATGGGAGATCTGGTGTTGAGACGCGTATTTTTGGCAACACGAGATCCGGCAGCTGGAGTGCTCATGCCGAATTGGGAAGGACCGTACCAGATAGAGTCAGTCATCCGGCCCGGTGTGTACAAACTTGTGAGATTGGATGGGAGCCTGGTACCGTGAGCATGGAATGGCGAACACCTTAGACCTTACTATCAGTAGTGTAGGAAGTGTGTTGCTTGTAACCATGATTGATTATCTGTAGTAGTTTGTCTGCTTTTGAATTCCATCAAATAAAGATATATTTCGTTCAATATGTTATCTCTTTTTATTTTTGCAATCTCTCTTAATTTAATAACCTATGGTCACACTCATAGGATATTAAGGGGGCATCATTGGTAAATATACCATTGATTTAAAAAAATTTAAAAAAAAAACATAAAAGTATTTGGATATAACCAGATACGCGAGCTTAGATAGTTTGGACAATCGAATTATCAAAAACATAAAAGTATTTGGATATAAACAGATACGCGAGCTTAGATAGTTTGGACATAATCGAATTATCAAAAACATAAAAGTATTTGGATATAACCAGATACGCGAGCTTAGATAGTTTGGACAACCGAATTATCAAAAACATAAAAGTATTTGGATGTAACCAGATACGCGAGCTTAGATAGTTTGGACAACCAAATTATCAAAAGATAATAACGTTTGTATTTAACCAGATGTGCAAACTTAATAGGTTTGGAACAAACCAGCTAAAACTAATGGACGAGTTGGAATTTAAACCTACTTCGAAATAAGTCGAGATCGAGGCTGGAATATCTTAAAGAAAAATAGTTTCGAACTCATAACCTCGGGGAGATAACCGAGGATGAGGAAAAGTAACTAAGCAATAAGATATAACTAAACCATTCACATTACATACCATACAAGTACTTTCGAGTTCATGGTTAAAGTAATATCTGACCTTGATCAATAACGAGATCGAAAGCGGATAATTCGAACAAACAATGCGTGGATGCATCGAGTTTCGAGCCTAAATCCCAACTATGTTTGTATGAAGAAATAAACATAAAAAACTCATTCATGTAAAATATGAAAAATATTTCAAGCTAAGAAATGTAAAGCATATGTAAGTTTATAAAAAAAAAAAAAAAATTGTATCAGCCCTACGGGCATAAATAAAAATAGTTACAAACAATAGAGGGACGCAGCCCCGAGGTAAGAATCAAGAAGGAGCAGTTCCCTTGGCTTTTCCAGCGTCAACGGCACTAGACCCCCCAGGACGAATAGCATGACTATCCTTCTGAGCAGCCTCTCGAGTGGCTTCACTCGCCTCAAGACGGGCACTCCACCGCTCTACATACTTGGCCTCGAGAGGACCCAGGAAGCTGGTATCGAGGTCGGCATTGTCAACCCAAATTTTGTACATGGCCTGGTCAACCGCCTTCTCCTTCTGCTCTCTGAACTCGTTCAGGAGGCGGGCCTTCTCGCCTTCCATGATGTCGAAAGTAGCAGCTTTCTCCTCTTCGAGCTTAGCGTTAGCCTTCTCCAGCTCGGCAAGACGAGTCTTCACCTGTTCAACATCGGCTTTCGTCTTCTCCAGCTCCGCGAGACGGGTCTTCACTTTCTCAAGTTCGGTCTTCGAGTCCTTGAGTTCATCACCCATCTTAAGCTGGAGATCCCTCGACTCTTGGGCCAAAGACATACTCGTGTGCACCTCGTTGGTCAGCTTATAATTAAGCTGTGCTGAAACGACAAGGGCCTGAAATACAAAGAACGAATTAGATCGCGAGCTGAGACACAAACAGTTAAAGGAGAGTTGCGAAGGTTACCGCGGCAGTGAGTTCAATACTCTTATCATAAAGAGTATTACAGTCCGAGGCCTTATGCACAAGGTCCCAATCGTCGGCGCCGAAGCCTGAAAAACTCTGACTCACTCGAGAGAGGACGTCCGAGCTAAGCACAGCCCCTTGGGTCCCAGTGGCACCGTCAAGCACGAACTCCTCAACATGAGGTCGGACCGTCGGCAGTTGAACCTTGGAGACGGAAGGTTTCTTTGGGGGTCGGTCAACTGTTATTTGAGTGTCGGTCAGAGGAAGCGAGACGGGCGCGGTTGAACCAGACGCATCAACATGGACAATCGGCTCCTCGGTTGTGCTCGCAGTAGCCTGAGCCGTTGGGGTCTTCTCGAAGCGTCTGGGGACCTTAGATGGTCGGTCGGACCTCCGCGAGGCTCTCGGGCGTTGACTCTTCTGAGCTCCAGCTCCCTCATCACTAAAAAGCACAGCGTCGAGATCGGGATCCATGGCACCTGCACAGTTCCAATCGAAGTTAGACATAATGATAATAATCTTGGAAAATAAAAAGGAAAAAACCAAGTAAAGAAAGACCTAACTGGAACTCTCCCCCGAACTAGAGCTCGGGAACCATGAAATTCCCCCATCTTCAGAAGAGGCGGGGGGAGTACCTTCCCTATAGGTGGACGTCAACCTCAAAAGGTCCCTATAGTCATTTGTCCCATATTGGACGGCTATCCCGTCCCACACTTCATTCAGACTATACATGGAGTCATACTTCCCGAGCCAACTATCAAACGTATGAACTCGGTCATCTACCCAAGTCCAAATATAGAAGCGGTCCCTATCGTCTGGGCACAAGACTAGCCTATCGGGTTTGTATTTTGATAAGGTGGGGGACCACATTCTCAAGCTAAGGATGACTTTACCTTCTTCATCCGAGTCTGAGCTCGAGGCTTCATCATTAGCCTCATTCCCCGATGGCGGACTCTTTCTGCGAACTGGAGGTGGGGGCCTCACCTCTCTCCTCGGAGGGAGGATGCTTGTGGGCAAAGGCACCTGCTCCCAATTTTCATACTTTTTATTGGACCAGTCAAAGGTGGACTGGCCCTCTCCCAAAAGCCCGCAATCTCAGAGCTTATCCTCATGAAAAAGGTACAAGAGAGACCTCCTGCCATGAGGGAGTTGGAGCAGGGTCTCTCTATGCCCCTTCATTGCCTTGTCGGGAGTAGGACGCTGAAAATTGGCTGGAAAGCAAGACACATTTCAACTAAGTACAGATCTTACAATTAAAATCCCGAGCACAGAGATAAAGAAGGTTGGAATACTTACGAATCCGCCTGGATGAGTAGCATTGAGACGGAGACAAGCCATCTGTCCAGAAGAAGGCTTTCTTAAAATCAGGTGGATGATTAGGGAGATCCTCAAACACCTTTTTTTCTTGGGATAGCTCGAAAGGTAGTAAAGTCCATCTCCTCCCCGAGCGATATAAAATCTCCTGCGGCGAAGGCCCCTTCCACTTCAGCTCATGGTATAGCGACCTTAGGCAGACAGAACCCTATAAGAATTGGTGTTGAGCTGGAACGAAGCCAACCCAACAAAATCCGTGAAGTCCTTCAAAAAAGACTTCAAAGGCAATAGCGCCCCTGCCTTCATGTGTTCCTGACTCCATGCCGCATACCTCAGCCTGTTGTCAAGGTTCCCAAGGGCGTAACAGCTTCGCTCGTGAGCGGTCGGAGCTCGACACCTCAAGGAACTTGACAACCTGAGGCCATGGAGGGCCAGGATATCAGTTATCTGACTTGTCGAGGTAACCGAGCTCCAATAGTGCTCGCCCTCGAACATTTCTCTCCTCGGTTGCGAGGTAGAAGGCTCCCCCGTAAGTGAAAATTTGAGCTCTCCCGGGCTGTACACGATAGTCACTATCAGTTTAGGGTCGAGTGGGATCGGCCTGGGCCCTGAATTGGATTCTGGGTAAATAGCCTCTCGAAGGGTCCTCCTTTTCTTCTCTATGACCTCGTCAATTTGGCGGTGGTAATGAGCTCGAATATCCTCCTGTTCGCGTGTGAGATCGTACTCGCGAATTCGACGTTGATTCCAAGCAAACAGCGATTCCGGGCTCGGGGTTTTGGGCGAATAAGGGATTACCAGCAACGACCCCCACCGTCTTTCCAGATTTTGTGACATCTAGCGAGAAAGAAAAAATGGTGAGGTCCATGCATGAAAGAATTACGAGCTTGACAGGACAAGCTCGGAGTTTAGGAACAAAACGAGCTCGATACTAAGACCCTTATTAAAGAGTCAAAACGTGTATTCCACGAGAAAAAGGAGGAGAGTGGACAATTTTTTTTTTTTTTAAATCCCGAAAATTAGGGGAAAAAGAGTGGTGGATAACCAGAAAAGGTAATCTTGGGTATCGTGCATTCTTCAAGGCCAAGGTCTTATACCCGATATCTTGGTGTACAAGAAATGTCTTTTAAAATTTTAAAACCCAGAAAAAAGGGATCTTGCTCAAACACCAAAACTGGGTATGGAACCAGTGATGTAAACCCAGTATGGAGACGTAAACGTGAAAGCCTATCGGTCAAAAATTCCCTAACGTATCGTACTAAGAAAATAAACTAGTACATTCACAGAAATAACAAGAACAATATGAACAGAAACTGGCATAAGGGAAAGTAAAGATTGGACACTTACACAATAATGGCGATTGCAGAGAAATCATTGACTGAAGGAGAGGCTGCAGATATGAGCTCACGGTCTCGAACAAACTGGAGGTCCTTTGTTTTTTTGGCTGAGAGAACATGCTTAAGCAAGAAGTTCTCTGGGATGGCCTCTAGTTTCTTCCCTTCTCTTCTGTTTCTGATGCGTGTAAAATAAGAGGAAGAAGAAGACCTTGTATATATAGAGGGAGAAAAGTGATAAAAAGGATTAATCTGAGCCATTGGCCAGAATCCTCATAAAATCCAACGGTCAGGGATCGATGACATGATGGTACTGAAAAGGTGCCAGCCGAATGATCGTGGGCAGATTTCCAAGGTACTCGAGTACCATGAATGAGCAATACCCAACTGACGCGTGTCCATTCTTAAGTATGTGACGGTACGGTTCCCAAAGAAAGTAGTTCAAAAGTTTCCTTCTCTTAGGATTCGAACAAATACTTTTGAGGGGGCAAGATGTTATACCCAGATTTCGATCCACGAGAAGTGTGACCTCGAAAGCTGGATGCATAGTGAATGAACTTGTAAAGTTTGGAATATGTTCGAAGTCTAAACATCGAGCTTGCAAAGCTGAGACAACTTCGAAGATGGTGGCCTCGAAATCCCCACGAGCTCGAAAGGGAGGCCCCGAGGTGCATCTGTTTTCAAGGGTGACCTCGGATCATGGGCTCCGAGCCTGACGCGCATACGATCTCGAAGTCATGTGGCCTCGGGAGATGTTATTAGCTCGAAATTTGATAAGAGACTTGGGAGAATAAGGCCTTGGTGATATAGGATAATAACCTTGAATATCCTAATGAGTCGTCTATAAGAGACGCGGTCTACATTTATTACTGTAAATCCCCTAAAATCATGGGATATTATTTGATCAGTTATACGCCCCCTGGTCTTCAGGGGACGTTTCCTTTTATATCGGATTACAGGCATTTAAGGCCATTTAATTTATTTGCATAAAAAGAGTAACTACCCAAAATATGTGAGATAGTATTCTGAAATCTTCTCTATAAATAGAGAGGTCACGCACCATTGTAAATGACCGAATTTTTGTGATCTTGAGAGAAAACTCTGAAGAATTCATCCTTGAAGAATTTTCAGAGATCATCTTGAGTTTAATAACAAAGACTCGTGGACTAGGCAGATTTAACTGCTGAACCACGTAAAAAATCGTGTTTTGTATTATCGTCCTTTTATTGGCCATTATTGTTTATTGTTTACGTGCTCTTCTTTCACTATTGATGAAAAATGGCGTCAACAGACTCACCTCTCCCGATGGGAGACATTGAAAGTCTCCTAGGGACTTTCAATGTCTCCCATCGGGAGAGGTGAGTCACTTCCCACGTCACCCATTGGGAGAGGTTGAAAGTCACGTTTGACCTTCAACCTCTCCCAATGGGAGACGTGAGAAGTCTCTCACCTCTACCATTGGGAGACGTGAGACAAACACCTACAATGTCCCGAGCAACAACGTCTCCCCAATTGGGATACATTGTAGACTTTCAATGTCTCCAAAATAAAGTCATAAAGCCCATATTTTGTTGTAGTGGGTGGATCAAACTATAATAATAGTTTTGATATACGTTGATGATATAATCGTAACTGTAAACAATACAGAAAATTTGAGTAAGTTTATTGCTGACTTGAACAAAAGCTTTGCACTCAAAGATCTTTGTTCGCTGAGTTTTTTCTTGGAATAAAGGTTCATCGAGATGATATTCGACTATATCTTACACAAATAAAGTACATAGCTGAACTCTTAAAAAAGTACAACATGTTGAACCTGAAACCATGTCCCGCGCCAATAACAACAGGAAGACCTCTGTCTAAGAACGATGGAGAAGAAATGAAAAATCCTACCATTTATCGGAGTTTGACTAAAGCACTACAATATCTATGTGACACGAGACTAGACATTGATTTTGAAGTAAATAAGCTAAGTTAATTTCTAAAAGCTCCAACAACAGCCCATTGGAGTGGTGCAAAAGGATACTGCGATACTTAAAATGAACTCTACACTGTGGACTACATATTGGATACCATGATAGGATGTCCCTCATGGGTTACTTCGATGTAGATTGAGCATGAATGATAGAAGATCTATTGCTGGCTATTGTGTCTATTTGGGAGAGACTCTTGTGTTTTGGTTATCAAAGAAGTAAGTTGTTGTGTCAAGGTCCAGTACCGAATCTAAATATAGAGCTTTGGCTCCTGTAGCATCAGATATTACTTGAATAGAATCTCTTGTCCGTGAGTTCAAGTTTCCACTACAAGGCACTCCAATAACTTGGTGTGACAATCTAAGTGCAAGTGCTCTAGCCTCTAATCCAGTTTACCGTGCTAGGAGCAAACATATTGAAATTGATGTTCACTTTGTTCACAATAAAGTGTTGAAGAAGGAACTTGAGGTGCGATATATATATATATAACATCTGCCGACCAAATTGTTGATTGTCTTACCAAAGGGTTTTCAGCTCCACAATTTCAGATTCTCGTGAGCAAACTTGGTATGAAACCATCACCCTCTGGTTTGCGGGTTGGTGTTGAGAATCACGAATATACTGCTTGAGATCACCACTGAGGTGTACAGTACTCGTGCATCACTGCAGAGGAGCATTGCTTCTGTAGGTTGCTATTAGAATATCATGAGCAAATGATTATTACGATTTGGTGTCTATGAATTCTGTTATGCAGAATATTCCTCATTCTTCTTTATTTTTTCACTTGTCATTGTATTAGAGGACCCACTGTAATTGACTTTTCAATAAATGAAATGCTCTTTGAGCTGAGAATTTTATCAAATATTAATTTTTTCATAAAATCTATCTAAGACCATCTCTTTGGTGATGTCAGGCAGTATATTCGTGGTTAACATTTCATATATGTTAACATTTTATATATGTATTATTTTTGGATGTCAACATTTCCTACAAAAAAAATTTATTTAGAGAGAAATGAGTAAAACCATCTCAGAATCTTAACAAAGAATACGATGCTCTTTATTATGACTACATTAATATACTAATGAAAACTACATTTATATAATTACGATTGATTAATAAACATTGTTACAAACAATTGACAAAGAACAACCAAACCAAACTTTAGTACAACTATTACTATAAGTTGATTTAATAACGTTAAAAACAGAAAAGTTACAAACTATATCATCAAAGTTGTACGCACACTATATAGTAACTTTATCTCAGTACATGTCTACTGATATCTCTCCGGACTGACGTGACTTAATTTTTTTCCTTCTCCTTTGAGCCCAACGCAACATTAGTTGTTGTAGAAAATCAATTGCAAAAGGCTTCAAGCTCTCAGGCATAGATGAGTAGGTGCGAGAAAACATGTACCAACATTTGGAGAGCACACGTTCCAAGTTAATGGCCATAAGAGCAAGGGCTTCAACATTGTTGTGGGTTTTAACATTAACAAGTGAGATAGGAAACTCATCATATGATGTTGATTTTAATCTCCATTCTATGAGCTCATTGCCATAGAATTCACCTTTTTGAAGGCGACTCATAGGACTAGTAGTATTTCCAAAGGTCCACACAACACCTTGTGTTATGAAGAGCATCATATCAAGTGGCTCTCCTTTTCGAATGATATAACTGTTCTCTGAATATGTGACTGGCTTCAAATAATTGCAGATTGTGTCGTAAACAACTTCGTCCTTGTGTTTGAAATAGTGGAACCTACAAAAAATCAATATATTATAATTATATTGATTATTATACCTCAAATTAAAGATCAAACTTGGCAACATACTATAGAAGATAACTTACTTTTTGTAACATAGGGAGACACATGTGTTTCTTAATAAGCACTACATCTGATGGAGGAAGAATATGCAAAATGTGGTTGATATCCACATCCTTTCCATCTTGCAATCTCAATTGTATGTATTTCTTAATCTTTTTCTTTATATTTTTAGGAATTTCATTTTTTGACATCCACAAATATGCCATTTGTTCACTGGCGGCGTTCCTCTCACATTTTTTCTTGTTCATCATTTTGTTTACCCAAGCTGCAAATGTCTATTACAAAATGCATAATAAGTAATATAATTAATCTGTATATAGTCCATGCAAACTACGAACCAAATGTCTTATGAGTAAGTATTTGTTTTACGAACCTCATTATTGTGATCAACATGCTCTTCTAGTAGAGAAAACAGGGGTTTGATATCTAAATCTTTGTCTTCTCTAATTATTCCACTTAGGTATCTCTTGATGACTTTCTTCTTAGACTTTGAAATATTGTCATGGTTTGATAGAAAATAATCTATTTCTAATTGCTTCATACTTAGCGTTCTTCTTGCCTCCACTGATTTTGTGGTTGCCAACTGTATGTATGTCTGTAATACATGTAAATATATATATATATCAAAAGTAATTATATATTTTGTTGGGAGATGGGGTTATGTGATGATTATTGAAAAGTAAAGAATTGTAAAGAAAAGAATTCTTCTATATTGATCATCAAAGTAATATATATGCTTTCAGAGGTTATACTTTCTAAATAGGCAAACTATAGCCATTTTCTAATATATTTACAAATTATACTACTGATGCATAATTAATGTAATTCATATTTTAACTCTTTTTATTAAAAATAATAAGAAAAAATGTCTAACAAGAACTGAATACATACCTGTAGATTTCCAATAAGATATATAAATAAAAGTAAACCCAAGACCGAAATGATCATTGCGAATATGTTTTCTTGTACATTGCTAGTTGTGTCAAGGTTTTGACCTAAAGAACTACAAAAAAAAAAAAAAAGAGAGAGAGAGAGCGAAGTATGAGATAATAAGAAGATTAGAAGTGTCGCATCTTAAATATATGTACACATTTAATAATTTAAAGGATTATATATAATACAAGTATATATATGTATATTTATGTGCAATGTCCAAACCTCAAATTTCTCAAACCCCACCAAAAACTGCGAAAGAATTTTTTGGAAAAATCAGTTTTGCAGACTATACGAGATTCAATGGCTTCAGAAAATATTCCAAAATTGAAGATTTCTGGATTTGGCGGATCAACTGGGCAGTACTGATTGAGTGTTGCCAAATTCTTAATGGGATGAGTGCCAAGACTACAGTCGAAAGGACCAGTAATACAATCTTTATAATGATTTTTACAGGCATCGTGCCAGCAAGCTGTTTCACGATAAATTGAATAGAAGTACCAAAAGGCTCCAAATGTTAGAGAATAGAATCCCACATGGAAAGTATGTGGGATTATCATACCATTTATAAGAGTATGAGTTACTCCACTCATCACCAATTGGTTTTGAGATGTAACCTCATACTTCTTACCATGCATCACTTTCCACATTCTAACATGGTATCAGAGCCAAAGAAAACTCTAACGAGTATGTCCGATCCAAATCCAAAACCGGTCCAAAAAGATAGCCAAAAGAGCCCTTTGTGATTCGGGGATAGTGAGCCAAAAGAGCCAACGAGCCACTTGTGATCGAGCCGTCCAAGATTGGTGAGCAAAAATAGCCACCATCTTGAGGGGGATGTTAGAGAATAGAATCTCACATGGAAAGTATGTGGGATTATCATACCATTTATAAGAGTATGAGTTACTCCACTCATCACCAATTGGTTTTGAGATGGAACCTCATACTTCTTACCATGCATCACTTTCCACATTCTAACACCAAACACCTGTATAATGATCAATGATACATATATATATTAATTATACAAGCCAGTTTATTATTGTAAGAATAAATAATAATCATGCTATAATAAAAATGAATAATATATGATATAAGATTATACTTACATGACCAGAAATAACATAGAGGAAGAAAAAGAAGGCACCTCTGACCCATAGACGTCGTGTGAGTGAGTCAAAAGCCCTTCCTAGATCTTTGGCTGAGAAGTACACACGAAGAATCCGAGGCACGTATTGGAGAAGAAGTAGTATGTTGATGAACTTTCTTGCTGTCAAAGAACTTGATCCTGTAATCTTGGAGAAGTACACTAAAACCACCACCTATATATATATATATATATATATTAGCTAGATACACTATATTAGGGTAAGCATTTCTCAAGAATGTCAAGAAAAAAGCTCTACAGTTACAAAATTATATTTGAAGAAAAGAAAAGAGGTAGTTTAGTTTAGTTTTACCTGAGGGAGAGGAAGAATGGCTAAAACATCTATCAAAAGATAAGACCAAGGAAACTTTGTGAAGATGGATTGACTAAGTTCCTTGGACATATCTAGTGCCATTTTAAACCGAAAGATGATATGTAATACATAAGAGAAATCGGTAATAGATCGTAAAACAAGAGATATGATCATAATATTGTGATCTCTGTCGAGACATTTTCGGTCATCGTTCACAATTGGAATGTAGAGGAACAATGGATCGATCGAAACTCCAATCACACATGAAGCCAGGAATGTCTTATTCCATAGTCGCGAGTATGCTGTCCATGGATTCAGTATTTTCGCGGCTTTTGTATCAATTTTTTTGTCCATTGAACTATCTTCCTTCAAATAATCCCTAGAAAGGGTAGAATAAATACATTCAAAAGCTGTCATTAGAGAAGTCAATAGGAGATCCTGATCTTTGACTTAATATAATGTTAAAATAAATAAATCATATTGTTCATACACGTTTGCATAAAAAATGTCTACACTACCTATAGGAAAAGAAGAATTTATATAAATAAATTATTATAGTTCTATTATAATAAAGAGAGAGGGAAATAAAACTCACCAAGACTCTAGGCAACTCTGTAAATTCGGGTGTGGTGGCGATCGAAGCTAGAGCTATTTAAGTGACTACTACTGACTAGTTAATAATGATATTTATATGTATAAATATATACTCATCTTGGATTCTATAATTATATATATAAGCAACGTATCTTTTTTAAAAAAAACTTTCTTTCACTATCATCATTATTGGAGAGAATATGAAAATAGGAGGCGTCCTAATTACAATTTCTTTCACTATCATCTTTTAGTTTAGTTAATTTTTATGATACGTGTAAATATATATATATATAATAACTTTTATGATACGTGTAAATATATATATATATATATATATAAATAAATTATTATAGTTCTATTATAATAAAGAGAGAGGGAAATAAAACTCACCAAGACTCTAGGCAACTCTGTAAATTCGGGTGTGGTGGCGATCGAAGCTAGAGCTATTTAAGTGACTACTACTGACTAGTTAATAATGATATTTATATGTATAAATATATACTCATCTTGGATTCTATAATTATATATATAAGCAACGTATCTTTTTTAAAAAAAACTTTCTTTCACTATCATCATTATTGGAGAGAATATGAAAATAGGAGGCGTCCTAATTACAATTTCTTTCACTATCATCTTTTAGTTTAGTTAATTTTTATGATACGTGTAAATATATATATATATATATAATAACTTTTTTTTTTTGAATAAGTACTACTTTTTTGGCTTTTTTAATCATCTATTCATATAGATTATTTTACTTGGTTTTAAATTTAAATGGTCTGTATTTTTTTTCTTTAATCTCTCCTAAGTTCAAATTTAAAATATCTAATAATATTCTCATTTTAGAAGTTAATGTCACTACAAGAAATGTCAATATTAGGGGTGGACGCATTAGAGGCGGACCTGAATCCGCCTCTAAAAAGATAGATATTAGGAGTATCCGAGAAGAGTTGCACCTCAAGGAGGACCAGTTTACATGATGTGGATATATTCGTTTGAGCGATATATGAAGAAGTTGAAAAATTATGTCAGGAATAAGGCGCGCCCTGAAGGTTCCATAGTGGAGGGTTATGTTGCCGATGAAGCTTTAACTTTTTGTTCACAATATCTTCAAGGCATACAGACTAAATTTAATCGTCCGGAAAGAAATGTAGATATTGTTATCCCTAAAAGACAGTTGTCAGTTTTTCAATCACAATGTCGTCCAAGTAGCAAAAAGAAAATCATATCCCTTGACTATCTTCATTGAAAAGAAGTGGAGTGGTTTGTACTCAACAATTGCCCTAAAATCCAACCATATATGGAGTAAGTAGCTCAATACATATATGAATTCATTAAATTTAATTCATGGAAAACTGTTATCTTACCTTAATTATGCTATACAGTGAATGCCTTCGAAAAAATTCAAACATAAATATTCAAAAGGATTTCCCTATCTGGTTTAAATTGAAGGTAAATTATCAAAACTGTAGAATTCTTATGAAATTCGTATCAATTAATATTCATCTCATTGTGTTTTCTTTTTTGTGTCATACACTATAGAAGGGTCGTTTGCGGCAAGTATAGTCAACTGAGTGTACTGATGAATTATTTGCTTTAGCAAACGAGTCCAATCAAAATGCATACTCCTACACAGCTTGCATTGTTAACAGTGTGAAGTTTTTAGTCAATAGTCGTGATGAAAGACGCACCATTCAAAATAGTGGAGTTTTGGTGCCAGGAACCGATGGTTTCACTTTCGATGGCCAACTTGAGGAGATTGTAGAATTTCGATGCAAATGGTTCAACACCGATGCAAGCAAGGGTCGAAATGTGACTGAGAATAACATAACTAGTATCATGATTAATTCTTAATGGTAAAAGAACGATCAGTTTATTCTCGCCACTCAAGCAAAACAAGTTTTCTACTTGGAAAATCCTTCAAGAAACAAAAATTGGAAGGTAGTAGAAGAAGTCAATCATCGAAAGATCTGGGATCATCTAAGTATCGATGATGATAACGAGGTTGATGTCGTGCATGATAGCACTTCATCAAATTTTGTACTCACTGTGGAATTGGGAGAGTTGGAGATTATGCATTTGGATCGACCTAGTCACACTAGCATAATTGGGGAAACGTCTCGATCTGTTCCGGATGCGGATGATGATTTCATCAATGACAATGATGATGACGAAATTAGTGAAGATGATTTAGAAAATATTGATGATGATGTAGGAATCGACATTGATGAGGTGTAATATTTTCTTATGCATATTCATATTTGTATGTTTAATGTGTATGTTTTAATTTCAAGACTTTTCAATCAATATATGACTTTTCTCAACAATGCTTGTTGTTCAATAGTTTCAACTGCATTACCGAAATTATTTAAGCTATGTAATTAACTTCCAACTATGACTGAATTTAAGTTAATAATTATTTAAATTGCAAAGATATGTCTGCTACTATTACTCGTTCTCATAGCGGTGATGGAGCGGATCCTCCTCCTCCAGATCCCACGTGAGTTCCTACTTCCTGGGAGATAGGTAATATACTATAATTAGTCTATCTTTTATCAATAAATGGAAAATTGTTATTATTTTATTCAATTTAATTGTATTGTTTAATTAACATATGCAGCGGTTGTCGCAAAAAGAAAAGGTCAGTCTCGATTCAAAAATTTGCAGCAGCTCGTTAACGACAATAACGGTCCGTTGGCTCTACAATTTGATATGAAGTAGGGAACCTACAAAGCAGTTGGTGATTTTGGGACGTTGTTCACGAGACTTATTGGTCACCATGTCCCATTATATTATGACTCGTGGCAGAGTGTTCCAGATGAGCACAAGATTAGATTGATGAAAAATCTTGGGATAAATTTATCTACTTATTCAAATGTAATGTTTTTTTTTTATATAATTTAAAAAATCTCACCATTTTTTTTAAGGAATTTTTCATTCTTCCCCAAGCTCTCCCTGAGTGGCGACTGATAGAGACTGTGATTGAGCGAGAGTTTCAGGATCGCTACAAGGATAGAAAAGGTCGCAAGAAAAGACACTTCGATGAACATGGAGGGTCTCATGATATTGATACAGCTGGAAAGAATCAACCGGAGGAAATAGACAACGAGAGCTGGCAATAGTTGTTTAACCTTTTCACCACTCCACGGTTCATGGCATGCTCAAAGGCAAATGCCGTCAACAGAGCAAAACAAAAGTATCCAAATCTCCATGGATCGACTTCTTATACTTCTGCTCAATTTAAGAAGGTAAATAAAATATATAGATAATTTGAAATATTTTAAGCTATCTTAATAATAATTTCAATATTTAACTAAGATTTTGATAAATTTTGTTTTCTAAAGATGAATCTTCAGACTAAGGAATTGCCCAACATTATCGATACGTTCCATGACATGCACAATCATTCGACACGTGGATAGGTGAACACGAATGCTAAGGATGCATATGTAAGTAACTTTCTAAGTTTTGTATCTATGTATATTATTCAATTATATTATGTATTAATTGTCTTGTTTCTAAAGTGCAGGATGCCTTGCAGCAAGAAGTCCAGACACAATCTCAATCTCAATCTCAATCTTAAGTTGAAGCAGGAAGTGCCATTGTCGATGAGACACAAGTCGTCTCAAAGGTACTTGGTCAACGTCGTGGCTACAACCGAGGTATTGGATGGAAGTTGAAGGGCACTAGTACCTTTGCCTCAAGTGCCACCTAATTATCTTCACAATCAGAGGCACCACCATTTCCGTCCACCACAGTTGGCCCTCCAACGATGCCACTTGAGGCTTTCCAGTTCATGATTCAACACTTCAGTCAAGCCTTTATGACCCAGAATAACAACTTCCAGCAAATGCAACAATATTTCCAAGCAACAAATTCGAACATCCAAGTTCCACAATTTCAGCCTCTCAACTTGGACATGAATATGATACAGTCCATGATGGCAAGCTTTCAACCACAACAACCACAGCAGCCACAACCACCACAGCCACCACAAAAACAACCACTACAGCAACCACCACAGCCCGACGATAATGACTTTCAAATTGATTTTGATGACATTTAGTTTTATTATATTACTATTTTTAAATTATTAATATTTTGTGTTGTTTTTCTTATTTTGGAGACAATACTACTTATGTATTGTTATCTTACATTTTGGAGACTATGGATATTGTTAAATTAGTTTTATTATTTAATTAAATAAGTTGGGTTTATTTATTTAATTAATATTTAATATTTTATTAAATATAATTAATTAAATATACATGTTTTTAAAAAAAATTATACCTACAACGAAGACATGTCGTCGCCGTAGGGTGCACGCTGAACACGAAAATTTGAGTTTTCGTGATACTACAACGACGCCATGTCGTCGCTGAAGAGTGCGTGGGTTTATATGTCTTCAGTGACGACATGGTGTCGCTGTAGATGGGGCGGTCGACGGACCTACAATGACCACATGTCGTCGTTGTAGAAGTTTATGAAATTCAAATTTTGCAACCACCAATAGCGATGACATGTCGTTGCAATATCCCAGTCCAACCGAAAAAAATGATTTCCTACTGCGACCGACATGTCGTCGCTGTAGTAAAACACTACTGTGACGATTGTGTTTTGTCGTCGCCGTAGATTGCTACACATATAGCAACGTCGTTTTGGCGACGACAAAATTCGTCGCTATAGACTCTTTATCTTGTTGTGTGTAGACATATATTTATGCAATATCTCATTAGACTACAATATCTATCCATATATTTTTTATCTAAACTTTCGAATCATGTTGTATCAGCGCCATACCAATACTACAACAACAAATTGTTTAGAAAAAATGAACGAATACAACATAAGAAGCGCGTTTTCAAATTTTTATAGTTCTGAGGATTAATTTGTACTATATAAAAAAAGTTTAAGAGGTAAAACCCTACAAAAGGGTCATAGTTCGAGAAGAAAGTCCTATTTATCCTACTTTTAATACAGTAAGATTGTGGTTTTTCTGTGTGTTTGATATTTTAAAATTAACTAGAGATTTTGTTGACCCTATTTTAACAATACTTTCATTTATGACTATATAATGAGAAAAAGTAAATATAATGAGAAAGAAGACTCGTTAATTAGATGCTGAAGTTGCACTCAACGAATGGAGGACAGAACTTATATTTGCGATAAGAACCAAACTAACTTTAAGCATGTCTAATTTGTATGAATTGGAATAAATTTTTTACTTTATTTTTTAAAAAAAATAAAATAAATAAGTAAATATAGAAAAAAGATACACACATGTGGAAACTATTTGTCCTCTTAACTCCCCTTTACGCCACTCCCTTACTCCTTTTCTTTTTCTTCATTGTTTCCATTTGTTCTCTCTTTACTTCACTTAAAAAGTACAAAAAACAAACACAAAAAACAAAATGAAATTCTAACGACAGCATTTTCAGAATTCGAAATCACTCCTAGCTTATGACGTTAGTTATTATAAATTAACATGATAACATTATTATATAGAAAAATCAAATAAATCTTTAAAATAGAGCAAAAGTGCATATACACTATTAGAAAGTAATACTTGAGGAAGAGGAAGAATGGCTAAAACGTCGCGATTAGAAGATAAGACCAAAGAAACACAGTGAAAATGGACTGATCAAATTCCCTAGACACAATTAGTGCATTCTTAACCCGAAAATTGATGTTTAAAACATAAAAGAAATTGGTAATAGATCGTAAAATCGAGGTATGATCATCCTATTCTCGTCTCTATCGAGGTACTTTTGTTCATCAGGAATATTTTAGTCCACACACTACAAAAAAAACGTTCTATACCGAGAACATATTACCGAGAACACGTTCTCAGTATAGATAATTCAGACTACCGCCTTTTTTATGCAGTTTTTTCATTTTAGTTTCTGTACCGAGGACCCTATACCGAGAACATGTTCTCGGTATAGGGTCTTTATAATCTTCATCTTCCCCAAACAGAGAGCTCATTTCTCTGAAACGGAAAAAACCCCAAAACCGTTTTCTCCGCCCCCCATTTCTATTTTCCTGGATTTCGGCCCCCACAAATAAAGTTTGGTTTTTGTCAAAGTTTACATTCCAAAGAAGATTTAAGTGGATATAAGGTCTATTAAGGTAGTTATTTACAAATATTTCAGTTTTTTTTTTTGTATAAGTTTATAAAAAAAAATTCAGTTTTGGGTTTTTATAATGAGATTTTTGTGGTATTTTTTTTAGGATTTGCATTGTATACCAGCGGTTTTAGAGGTATTTCACATTTCCTTTGTAATTTTTTGGTTTTATTTATATTTTTTGCATAAATATATTTAGGGTTTTATTTATAATTTTTTTAATATTGTTAATATATTGTTATTTGTTATATTATATATATAATTTCTGATTATGTAATTAAAATAGGTAAAAATAATAATTTGTGATGAAAATTAGTTAAAAATTTAGTGATATCAAATTTAGAGGAAATAATATATTGTGTAGTATTTTTGTAAAATACATATATAGTTTTAAGATTTAGTTAGTTTAATCATATGATAAATAATTAATTTATTAGTATGAAAATTTATTAATTTAATAATTTATTTTTTAGGTATATAATTTGACTTTTAGTTATAAATATATGTTTATATGAAAATTTAATATTTGATTGTTTGTTTTTTAGATTGGGTTAAATAATTTTAGTTTTAGATTATTAGATTTGGTTAATAAATTTTGATTATTTGAGTGAGTTTTGTTTATTTAATTTGAATTTTGTTGTTGTTGTTAATTTTTTTATTCTTAGTGTTGATGAATATTGATGCTTTGTTTTTGTTGTTAATTTTTAGTAGAATTATGATATTTTAAATAGAAAATTGAATAATTAATAAAATTTAGAGTAATAATTATAAATTATATAGTCATTTATAATATATTTGTATTGCTTTGTGTATGTTCTGCGACTGGATATTTTTTTATGTATTATTTGCAGGTTTTTAAATTTTGGGATATTTGAAAATACAGCCGTTATGCTGCCCAATTTTTTTTAGAATTAAAAATACTCAATAAAATTTATAATTTAAGAAATAGTGAATTGGTAAGTTGTATAATATATTTTTAATCATGATTAAATCAAATTAACAATAACATTATGCAACCAAATTTTAATAAAAATAAACATTAATCCTGAAATTTTATTTAAATAAGTAATAAATTTTAAAGTAATTCTAACGATTTATTCATTTTATATATATATATATTTATGAAATTGTATAATGATATTTTGTAATTTTTGTTTGAAGGTTGGGTATTCGGTTTTTGTTGGACTAAAGAGATTGCTAGCAAGATATTGAAGGCATTGGTAAGTTTTTTTTAATTTTTCTGTATTTTTTTAATTTTTTTTCAATTTTTGAATAATTTATGTTTTTTTATATAAATAATATAATATTAATTTTAATAAAAATATGAAATTATTATATTAGATAGAATGTATTTATTTTTAGGTTTTCAAAATATGTATTAGTAAAAATGATATTAGGAATTGGAAAATTGTTATATGATTGATTAGTATTTTTTTAAAAATAATTTCTATGTTGTTTTGGTGAATTTTATGTGTATTAAACATATTAGTAAACATATTTAATATTTTTTTAGAATTGTAAAATTTAGAGATATTGTGAATAAATTTTAATAAAAATAAACATTAATTAAATAATTTAAGTAATAATTAAATCCTAAAGTAAATAAATAAATTTTAAACAAATCTTAGAAATTTTGTTTAAATTAATCAAACTATTCAATAAAGCATAAGTAAAATATGTAATTTAATAAATACTAAATTAATATGTAAAAAAATAATATGTGTTAGTTCTGATTAAATAAAATTAACAAATATATTATTAGAAAATCATTATTAAAATTAAAATTTTAAAAATTAAATTTAATATTTGTTATTTTTAATCATTATTAAAATTAAAATTAAAAAAATATGTTTTTAATAATATTTGTTAGTTGTTTTTAATTTTTCTGTATTTTTTTTAATTTTTTTTTCAATTTTTGAATAATTTATTTTTTTTATATAAATAATATATTTTAAAATTAAGATTAAAAAAAATTAACATTAACATTATGCAACTAAATTTTAATAAAAATAAAAATTAATCCTAAAGTAGTTAAATAAATTTTAAACAAATTTTAGAAATTTTGTTTAAATTAATCAAACTATTCAATAAAGCATAAGTAAAATATGTAATTTAATAAATATTAAATTAATATGTCAAATTTAAATAATTTTAATAATATTTACACTGAAATATATTATAGTTAGATATCATAAAACAACATAATTAACTTCAAAAAGCATAAGACATTAAAAAAACATATTTAATTATATTTGCTTTTTTCTTTGGTAATAAGAAATTATTACCAAAGATATAATAGTGTTATTATCACCTAGTGATAATATTATATTTTTTTAGTGTTCATCACAAGAAGCCTTAGACCCGTTTAGAGAGGGTGAGTCATTGAAGACTCTTACATTTGCCTCTCTCTGAATTAGGACACACACAAATTGATTGTAAGTTTGATGATTAGTGTTCCGTGCAGTGCTACATTCATACAATGTCGATCGACAAGAGTTGGATTAATTTGACAGATCGATTATCCGATGAGTATGAGGCTGGTGTGATGGATTTTCTCCAGAGAGCCCGGCAGTGCGTTGACTCAACGGGATCGGTGAAATGTCCGTGTAGGAGGTGTGTCAACGTTGAATTTCAGACGATTGATGTATTAGAAAATCATCTTTTTGTAAATGGTTTTCTACGGAAATATACCGATTGGCATTGGCATGGAGAGGATGAAATAATACCAATGAGACCTCGGATAGATCAAAATGATGAAGATGAAATGATGGATGTTCTCACTGATCTTATGCAAAATGACAATGACGAACAAGCGGAGAATGAGCGCGGTGAAGAGATACCTACAACAGACTACAGGAGTGGGCAACATTATAACGATTTGTTTGCTGAGATCGAGGCTCCATTATTCCCCGGGTGTCAAAATTACACTTCATTGAATTTCCTAGTGAAGTTAATGCATTTTCAAAGTGTTGGGAAAAATTCCCAACAAAATATTTGATGGAATGCTGGAGTTGTTACATGATGCATTTCCAGCCCCAAATAAGCTTCCAAAATCGCACTATGCAGCAAAAAGGTTGTTGCGGAAGCTTGGATTGGGCTACGAGTCAATCCATGTCTGCAAGCATGATTGCGCACTGTTTTGGAAAGAATATGCTGGAAAAAGCAAATGTCCTGTTTGTGGAGAGGATCGATGGGTGGACAAGAACACCAAGGGAAAGAAAGTGCCTCATAAAGTGATGCGTTATTTTCCTTTAACCCCTAGGTTAATGCGAAAATATGCATCGAGGCATCGAGGCACATTGCTCAACATTGGACCGTTGCCACAAATCAGCTTTGAACGTACGGGGGCTCCATTACAATTTGTTGAGATAGATAATGTTGCAATTGAGGAGGAGAGGGAGGAGGAAATGGAAGAAGAAGAGGAGGAGGAGGAAGAGGAAGTGGAGGAGGAGGAGGAGGAGGAGGTTGAATATGAAGATGATGAAGAGGAAGATGAACACATAGAAACCGATGATGATAGTGAAGATTATTATAGTGATAATTAAGTGGTAATTTTATAATATGTTGAAGTAATTATTTTTAACAATAAATAATTTTATATTGTCATTTTTAACTGATAAATGTAATTTTAATATCGATTAATTTGATAGATATGGCTGATGTTATTGCTCAATCTCATGGGGGTGATGGTGGAGGATGCGATCCTCCACGTGGACTGTCAGATATCCCAGCTGATTGTGAACGAGGTAATACTTTACACATTGATATACTCCTTAAAATTTAACAATTAATCCATATTAATTTTAAAATATTGAATTTGCATACAATAGCGCCTCCAAGTAAACGTGGACGCCATAAGGGATTGAACACGCGGGAAAAGAGGGAACAGTTGGGGCGTCCTCTCCCTCTCGAGTGGGATGTGCGGGGGAGAACATATAAAGAGATCGGAGAGTACAGCTCAAATTTCTCAAGAGAGCTCGGATTACTTGTTCGACAGTACACAGATCCGGACTGTCCTCAATGGTCAAAAGTACCAAATGCCTCGAAAGAAAGAATACTTGCACATTTGGAAGTAAGCAGTTTATGTATTTTTATGTTAATTCTCATTTTATGTTATATATGATATTTACTAATAAATGTTTGTAAATTAGGATGATTTGTTTGATATTGGGCGTACTAGATATGGAGAAGGGCATATGCCTGGGATCTTGAGAGGCATTGATACTTCGTGTGCTAAAAAGTATTCTGACTGGAAGTACGATATTAAAGAGCATTTAACGATTAATGGGCCACAAAATCGTTATGGTGGTTGCACGGATACGCAGTGGCAAAAAGCAATTGATTTTTTCCGACGCCCAGAAATTACGGTATTAATTTCTTGCTAAACTTAACTATCTTAATTAAATATATTACTAACGATAACTTTTTGCAGAAACGTTCTGTGGTCAACAATGAAAATAGAAGGAAACTGAAAGAGCTTAGCTATGGAGGTTCTCAGTCAATCCCAGCCTTACGCTATAAAAATGTTAGTTAATTAATTATTTAATAGTTTATTTTTCTTATTTACGTTTAATTATTAATTTTATAAAAATATATGTACGTGACAGCGCAATTTAGAGACTGGGCAACTTGAGTCCATCCCGGATAGCTGGATGGATACTCACCATAAATCAGGCACAGGGTGGGTGACAGAGACAGCCAAAAATACTTGGGTACGTTAAGTTTTTTTAAACATTTTTTAAATTTTTAATTGTTTTAAAATTTTAATTACATTATACATTGTATCACAGGAGGAATTGCGTGCATACCGCGACACACAGCAGACACAGGCAACTGATATTGAGAGTTCCACACCAGTTTCGAGTGCGCCTGAAGATGAAGACATATCTTTGGTACAAAATGTCTTCGGAAAACGACGGGGCCACCAGAAAGGATATGGACGTATCCTTAACATAAGGGACCGAACTCCATTTGATTTTCGTCCTTCACAAACTAGAGATGAAGAGTTGTCTGAGATGAGAGAGCGTCTTCGACAGTTAGAGGAGCATGTCCGGACTCATTGTATCACCCCGGGATCTCAATCTGCCCCACCACCACCCGATGATCCCGATGTTGGAGCACCGACTCAGTAGGACTTATGTATGAATTTTATTACAATTGACTATTACATTATCATGTTTAAGACAAGTCTTTATTTTGATTTAGCGAATATACTCTTATGTTTTTATTTATATCTTTAATATAAGTGTTTTAATTTTATTCTATTTTTTTATATTTAATTCAAAATAAATAAATAAATAAGGGAATAACAAATATAAAAAAAAAATTGGGGACAAGTCTATACCGAGGACATTGTCCTCGGTATATACCACCAAGATGTCGGTATATACCAGAACGATGAGAAATTAGGGTTTGTTGTACCGAGGACATTTGTCACTTTCTACCGAGGACATTATCCTCGGTAAAACTTATACCGAGAACATTTTTAATGTCGTCGGTAGACGATTTGTTTTACCGACGCGGCTGTACCGACAACTTTATACCGACGACATTGTCTCGGTAGAAGATATACCGAGGACATTTGGGCTTATACCGAGGACATTTGTTCTCGGTATAGGCCCTGATTTTTGTAGTGACAGTTGTGTGTAGTACGCTGCCCAAGGATATTTAGTAGCATTGGAATCGTAAACTTGGACAGCATACTACCCACAAACTTTGCCAAAAGATCATGTGAAATTGGATTAGAATAAAACTTATAATGAAACAAAACAGAAATGAGATAATTTGGCTTCATTAAGGTTAAAAGATCATGAATATCTGGCTTTAGGGGTTTCTTATAACTCATAATATATACACGATTATTTACTTGGCTTGTAAATGAGATTCTAATGATTTATGAGGTCTGAGATGTTTGTGAGCTTCATCAAGTATGTTTAAGAGATGTGTTGAGGAAGAATAGGGTAATAAGAATATGCCATTCCAAAACTGTACATAGTCATGAGTTGCACAGCTGACATACGATATTCACCAAGTTCCCAATAAAGTTGGCATGTTAATAATTGTGGACTCTTCTGTTTTTGCAGTAGTACCATGCGTTGGCACAATTAGTGATGTAGCAAAATCTCCAAGTATTTAAGAAATTATGGAAGCACCATAATATATATATATATGTCTGTCTACCTTGTATTTATTTTGCATTTTGAGATTGTAGGTCTTAAATGTTTCGCAACTTAAATATATTTATTCCAATCACTAAAAGAAAAACTGTTTTCAATTTCACCGAAAAATTATTATCTAATACATATCATAATACTTTTTTCTGTGTTAAGGAAAGCGATATTGTTATTGTAGGTTGGGGCACTTTGCATAACACTCTTCTAGAGTTATAGTGAAGTGTTGTTGAATAGCATACTATAATATTTTTGTTGTGTTATTTTTATAAATATATAAGTATTTTTCCTTATACCATTTATAATAGTTTATATAATATTTTTTGCCACTTATAAAATAGTAATATAGTACACTTTACAATAACATATTTTATGCATTATATAAAATAGTTTGTGTTGACGCGGTTCTTCGGCAACAAATAATTAAGAGAAGAAGAGAAAGAGATTAGTACTAAAAGTAGAACCGTCACAGATATGAAATCTTTTGGGAAAGAACTAGGTGACTCGAGACACGTTTTTAAGTGGTTCGAAGGTTAAAATCTCTCTACTCCACTAGTCAATATTATTGATATTCTCTGGGTATTTGGTTTACAAAGTATATAGTTCTTCAAGGACTATTTTTTCCAACCCCTATCAACTCCCAGGGTCTCCTTATTTATAGGAGAGGGCACCTGGAAGTTGGTAGGGAGGTCATCCCGTGACCTTACCATTTGTCATATCAAATCTATGACATTCATGATTAATTTCTAAACCTGACACACAAGTGTGGTCTAATCAGTATGGAAGGAGATAATGGGCCGCACGGCCCAACCCGTCCGTGGGTGTCTGAATACGCACGTTCCTGCTGCGTGTCCGAGAAGTCAGGGGGATATCGGACACGTGATGGCAGGAATATGCACGTTTATCTTGCGTGTTGACTTCCCATAGGGTCGGAGCTTCCTTAGAAGCTCGCGACCGGAGTAGTTCATAACCCGAGCTGCTCCCGTCTGTGGCCTTTGGATGTCATTCTCAGCTCCTGGGGCAAAAATGTGAGCTGGAAACAGGACCCCCTCGAGCTGACAAGGGCCCGTCCTGGAAATAGAGCCTCCGGCCTGCGGGAGCCTTGGACTAAACCAGGTTTAGTCCGGGGCTCGCCCTGCTAAACAGCCCGTGGGAAAACCAGGGCGTACAGTTTGCATAACACAAGAGAAATTTCATGTTCTATGCATGATAACTTAGTGAAAATTTTTAACATGTCAACATAAGTTACTATTTTAAATATATGACAATTTCAATTTTTTGGACAAAAATACTTCTGACATTCAAACACTCATTTTCTCTCTCAGTCCGAACTCTCTCTCTAACGTCTCTCATTCTAATATTGTAAATCTCGAAAAAAATACCAAAATTAAAAAAAAAAATCATCTAAAACGGACATTTGAGAAAGAAAAATATGAACCTCCAAAATTTTCGTTAAATTTCAGTGATGAAATTGAAATTTCATCAACAAAAAATCAACTTACCAATTAGCCCATCATTTATTGGTATTTTGACAATTGGACTTCTTTACACATACATAATCAAAGTATATAATATGCAATTAAGTTTTCTTTTATCAAAAAAACTAATATCGACATACATATTTTTTTATAAACAATGAAGTTTATAACACAACTATGGATTATATCTCATTCTATAACATATATTAGAGTGTCAGAAGTGGGATTTGAACCCACGCCCTCATAAGAGGACCAGAACTTGAGTCTGGCGCCTTAGACCACTCGGCCACCCTGACTTTTTCTCTTCGTTTAACATTTTAATAATGTTTATTAATTAGTGTTTAAATTAATCTAAGACAACGTGAGTCTGGGATTGTTTATCGGTTCCTCACTAAAGTGGTCACAAGAAAAAAAAAAACAAAAAGACTACAACCGCAAAACGCAATTTTAAATACATACAGACATCCTAACAATATTCCAACCCTAAGAACATGCTTTACATGAATCTGAATATATATATATAACCTAGGATTATATATATTGATCAACAACCATGGATACATTTTCCATTGTTGTCATGGTGAATTGTTGAGTGAATCTAGATCTAGTGACAAAACACTCAGTCAAATCATCAATTAGCCCATCATTTATTGGTATTTTGACAATTGGACTTCATTACAATAGAGCCTATACACAAATAATGGTATTTTTGCAAACTTACTTAATAAACAGTATTAGATCACTTTGATTGGATTTGAGCTTGAATTAAATAGAACTCGTGCATGTATTATATAAATAACACATGCATTGCCCAAATTATATAGAATATAACTAACAAATTATATATGTTTTCTAATTAATTAGGAGCTTTAATGAAATTATGCAAAGAAATAAGCACATAAGCTAAATAAGGGGAAATTACATCTGATATGGAATTTTTAATAGAGTGTGCAAAAATATGGTTTTTTTTTTCAAAAAAAAAAGTTAATCTATGGTTTTTTTTTAAGAATTTTCACTTTTATAGGTTTATTTTCCCATATTTTTGTATAAAAGTTGGTTTATGTCATAATTTTACTCTTAATCAAGTTTTTTTAATTTGGAATATTATGTTTGTAATTTGATTATTATTTTATTTAGCTTATTTGTTTTTTATATTGCTTTTATATTACTAATTTTATATTAAATTTATCTTTGATTGTTTTGCAATTTTTTTTTTTTTTGGTAATATGAATTGTTTTTAAAATTATTTTTTATTTATTATAAACATGTTTTTTTTTCCAAATTTTGGGTAAGGTAATCAGTTATTTGATTGATCTTTGATAGTTATGTAAAAGAAATCCTAGAGCTAAGTTAAATAACATGCACCAGGAGGGGTCACCAGTTATCCTGAGATGAGTAACTTTCTGCCATAAGATGGGTAACCAGTTACCTAAGAGGGATGACGAGTTACTCATATTAAATATGAAAAGAAACATCAAATTTGAACGAAAAAGTGGAAGAACACTTCATTAAAAAAGGAAGAAGAAGTAACTATGATTTTAGTAACATAGGTAACTAGTTACCATAAATATATACACATCAGAAACATGAAGGTAACCAGTAACAGTCATAAATATACACACAAAGAATGTGAAGGTAACCAGTTGTTCATTCACGTTTTCATACTTTTATTAGTTTTCTTTCCAAATTTTGGTATTCATGTAAGTATTACAGTAAAAACAAAATGGTAAAAAAATTGATTTGAATTTTTTTTACATATAGTTGAAAAAACTCTAAAAAAATACAACAATAAAAGATAAAAAATAAAAAATAGTAAAATAATTATGTAATGTTAAAATATATGTGTGAAAAAAATGAAAAAAAAAATGGAATGAGAAAAGAATAAGTACAAAAATGAAAAAAAAAAATAGATGAATAAATAAAAATGAAAAGAAGAAGAAGAAAAATAATGGAAAAATGAAAAGAAAAAAATATGAATGAAAAAAATTGGTAGAAAAAAAAATAAAAAAAAAATATATGGAAGAAGAAAAAAAGCTCATATGCGTGAAAAAATTAAAAAAAAAATAGAAGGAGAAAATAATAAATACAAAAATGAAAAAAAAAAATATAATGAAAAAATGAAAAAAAAAAAAAAGGAAAGAACACTGAAAAAATATGAAAGAAAAAACAATACAAGTTAAAGAAAAAAATAGATAAATGAATAAAAATGAAAAGAAGAAGAAGAATAATAATAAAAAAATGATGAAGAAAAAACTTGGTAGAAAAAATAAATAAATAAAAGAATGGAAGAAAAAATAAGTAAGGAAAAAAAATAACTACAAAAATAATGAAAAAAATGAAGAAAAAAATTAAAAATTAAAAAAATAAAATAAAATTACCTTCAAAATCAAAGAAAACATAACTATGATTAAAAAGATGTGGTATTTCCGTATTTAGTTATCTACTAATTGTGTTTCCCATAATTTATCTTTTTCTTTAATAAATTTTCCCATATAAATTAAAAAAATATATAATTTTCATATTTTTGCACATTGATGGTGTAAAAGCCATATTTTTTTAAAAATTCCCATAAAATAAAGACATGTGTTTTATTACAAGCCCAAGTATATAGTTAGTAGATATACGTATGCTTATTTTATATATTCTTTATATTATTCTTACATTTATTTGATTTTTTTATCTTCCTTGTTTTTTTTTTTACTATAAATAAGAGTAACATTTTTAGTCACAACTTTTTAGTCACAATATATATTTTGTGTGAGTAAATGTCACTTTTAGTAACAACAAAAAATTACTTGTGACTAAAAAATCATACTTAATCACAAGTTGTCACTAATGTAGTTTTAGTCACAACCTATTATTTTTAGTGATAAAGTTTGTTGTGACTAAAAATACATTTAGTGATAACAAATTGTGATTTTTGTGACTAATACATTTAGTCACAGATTTTATAGTGATGACATTGATAAGATAATTTTTTTAGCCACAAATTTTTTATTTTTAGTCACAAATTTTTTTTTTTTTATTGTCCGTAGAATTCCTTCACGAATTATTGCGTCATGGATTTGATGAGTACTACATAGGTCCACTCACTTTTTTTAACTTAGACTTTTAATGAGATATACTTACAATGTTAACCTAGACTTTCTTGAAGATATGCACACTTTTGTTGTCTAACTATAGTTTACAATGCTTATATGAGCCATTTTGTAATTAACTTAATTAAGACTCGTTATTTTGGATACTTAGTTCAAATTATAGTATTTTAAAATTACTATGATATTTGTTTTGTTTTATTCAGTTTGTTTGTATAAAAAGCAGGATTTTTTTGGGCATAATACTCTTTTTAATAAAAAAAAAACACCATAAGTCGAATATGAACCGACTTATCATGTTTTACACCAGAGGTCGGTGTGCCACACAGACCTACCATAATTTACACCAGAGGTCGGTGTGCAACAGACCTACCATGGTTTACACCAAAGGTCAGTTGGTGCCAAACCGACCTTTAGTGTAAGACATGGTAGGTTGGTTTGCAACTGACCTACCATGTCTTACACCAGAGGTCGGTGTGCAACCAATCTGCCATGTCTTACACCAGAGGTCGGTTTGCAACCGACCTACCATGTCTTACACCAGAGGTCGGCTTGGCATCAACCGACCCACCATGTTTTTCTATCATAAGTCACTGCATGTAATTTTTGTAGTAGTGTTTTTTAGTTTATGTTGGGTTGATGCAATGTATTGAGTCTATTTTTGTGGGATTGATGTCTAGTTGACTTTAAGTTGCTTTTTCAATACCATATTGTTTAGGTTTAGATTTATGTGTAGTTTTCTAATATCATTTTGTTTTTTGTGTTGTTTTTTAATTGTTTTGATATAAATATTTCAAGTTTATTATTGATACATTTTCGAATGCAATGATAAGTTTTTTTGAAGTTGTTTTTGTTGTTTTTTTAGTTAATTTTTGGGTTGATGCAATTAGTGTCTCTAATATTAATATTGTTAATAAAGCAGGTAGAACCTGTGGTATGTTAGCTTATTGTCATGTTTAGTTATTTTTTGAAAAATACAGTGTTAATTTTTTCGATTTTGTTTTTGGGTAGCTATCGGTTGCACTATGTTGTTGTGAGATTGCTGTCGTATTGCATTTACGTTACTTTTTTGATATTGTATATTGCTTTGTGTTGTTTTTTTTAAAATGTAAGAATGAGTTTTTCGATGTTGTTTTTGTGTTAATTTTTTGTTTTTTTTTTGTAGCTACAGTATGATGAGTTGCACTTTATTGTTGTGAGGTTGTTGTCGTGTTGTTTTTTTAACATTATGTTTTGTGGGTTGATATTTAGTGTAAATTATCTTTTAGTAATTTTGAAACATTAAAATCATATTTTTGAAAACTTAAGTTAATAAAAATGTAAAAAAAAAAACATTTGAAGCACAGTAAAAATGTAAAAAATCATATTTTATTTTTCTGTTATAAAATATGTATTACGTTTGTTTTACATACCATTATCGGATTAATTGTACATATATTTATTAGAAGTCTAAATACATCAAACAAATTATATATTAATCCAAGCAAATTATATATTAATCCAAGCATTCCGTTTTTATAATAAAAGGGGACAAAAATCCAAAGCCTATATATATACCACTATTTGTGGAAGTGCTGATAGTTGGAACTCTGTGACTTCACATCATCATCATTATCCAACTGCACCGAGGTCTCCTGCCGTTGTTGATTGGTCGGGATATTCCGCCTGAAGAACCTATAGTTCTTCTTCACTATATTTAACAAGTCGTTGGCCATAAGAGAGAAGGCTTCAACCTTGGTGTGGGACTTGACATTGATGGTCGCAATGGGAAAATGAATGATGTGAGATTGAGTTCTTGACCACTCCAACAGCTCTTCTCCAAAAAAATCACATTTCTTGAGGCGTCTCGTTCTGCTATTTCTTGTACTACTGCTCACATTCAAGGCCTCATTATGATCACTAGCATTGTTTGTGTATGCCCAAGCTGTGCCGTGTGTGATGAAAATCACCCGATCAAGTGGGTCTCCTTCTCGGATCATGTAGCTACTCTCTGTGTAGATTACAGGCTTAAGATTCTCGCAAATCATGTCAAGTATTTCCCTCTCCATATTTTCAAGCATTGGAACCTAAAAAACATGCACATAATCAAGCTCAAAAAAGTTAGAAACATCTCAGTCTATGTAGCTAGCTATATATTGTAAGTAGTAGTAGGGTTTAATATATATTTACGTACTTTTTGTAGCAAAGGGAAGCACAAAAGATGCTTTATACGCTTTCTATCTTCGGAAGGAAGTATAGAAAGCAGATTCTCAACATCAACTTCTCTATTTTCCTTCAACTTGTGTTTGACTTTTTGCATAATTAAAGCCTTTTCTTCCTTTGGTAAACCATTTTTTTCAATCCAAAATTCTATTTCTTGTTCTTTCAATCTCATCTTCTCTCCTAACTCTTCTGATTTTGTAGTTGACAACTGCAAATATGTCTATGCATGCATGCCACAAGTATAATTAATGATCAAGCAATAATGCACAAGAGTCTAAGTAAGTAGATACACAATATTATTTTATATATACATTTATATATATATATATATATATATACCAACCTGCAAGTTTCCAATTAAATACAAGAAGAGTAGCAAGCCAATGATAGAAATAGAAACGACAAAGAAGTTCTCCCAAAAATAGCTACTTGTTTCGAGGTTTTGACCAGCCGAACTGCAACATTTGATAAAATGATTTCATATTTAAAATTATTCAATGCTGTCAATTGACGATCGAGTTGTTATGAAACCAACAACAAAGAAAATTATAAATTCTAACCTGAGATTTCGTAGTCCCCACCAAAAACATTTCATGAGCTTTTGAGGAAAATCCATTGATTCTAGCACACCGGATTCAAGGGCTTCAAGAAATATCCCAAAATCGAAGATTGTTGCATTCCCCGGATTTATTGGACAGTATTTAGTGATCAGATTGGTCATATTTCTTTGTTCGAATTTGCTCGTGCCATTATTACAAATTTTATTAATTTCAAATTTTTCACATAATTCTTTCTCTCCATGTGTTTTACAGGCACTGTGCCAGCATGAGGTTTGTCTTTGAAAAGAGTAAAAGTACCAAAAGCTTCCGAACACCTAAATCAAACACAGCAAGCAATTCATATAAATATAATCGTTCAAAATAACTGTTGTTAAGAAATTTAGTAATAATATTTTAAACTAGTTAAATATATGGATATCTTATAAACAATATGACAATCATGTGGTACTATAATTAAACAAAACTTAATTAATACATATATATATATATAACCAAATGGAGAATTATGTGTTTGATTGAACTTACATGACTAGCCAGGATGTAGAGGAAAAAGTTTAGTCCACCCTTAACCCAAACAATTCTAGTCACTGAATCTTGGTTCTGTGCAAGTTCTTTACATGATAGGTAGATTCGAAAAACCCTTGGTAAATATTGAAAAAGAAGGAGAGTGTTTATCAATTTTTTGCTAGAAGATGCCGAGGTCTCATTCCCTTCATCAAAAGCTAAAATTATTACCTACAAAAAGATAATTAATTATTGTACATGAAATTATTATTATAAGTCTCTCCATCAACAATTTTCATTTTGAATAATTATAAATGTAAACTGATATATGTTTCTTAGAATAAAATATACATACCTGAGGAACTGGTAGAATGGCCAGAAAGTCAACGAAGATGAGAGACCAAGAGATTTTCTTTGCTACTGCCGAAACACTCTTGACTATCTGATCTTTTTCTAGTGACTTGTAGGTTTTAGCTACGATACAACTAATATCTATGATATAGATAATATCCATTAATGATCTTAAAATTAGAGCTGAATTTCTCAACTTCTTGTCAGTCTTAATGCACTTTTTATCCTTGTCTATGATGGGAATATAGAAGAACAAAGGGTCTAATGTAACAGCAATAACACAAACCAAAAGAAATATCTTATTCCACATTGGAAGAAACCAGCTCTTTTGCATTAGAATTTCCTTTATTTTGGTCCACCCTTTCTTCTTCTTCTTCTGATCTATTCCACTGTTCATCCTCATGCTTGCACCAATCGTGTGCTGTATGCTCCAGTCTGGTTCTGCCATGCTGGGCAAAAAAAACAAAAAAAAAAACTGAACACTACAATCCTTGATGATATAACTGTTAATATTGATTATTATTACTGAACTATTGATATTTATTGCAAAGTAATGCAAAAGTAAATCTTGAAGAGATTGATATTCATGTTTTCATATGCTCGAAGAGTGAAAAAAACTTACCACATCTCTATTTTGGCTTCCTTCTTGTCTTCCATATTGCTTTGATTTCTTCTATTCCTGCCCTAATAAATGTGGAGAAATTGTAGTAGTATTATGCAAAGTAATTAAAACCTGGAGATTTCTGTTGTGTTCTTCTTTAGCAAGGCTAGTTGGAGGAATAGATATCTGAGTTCCAAGAATAATAAGAACAGAAAGTGGGAGTTTTATTGCTAATTATGACCAAGTATGTGTTATATATAAGTAAATATTTTCTAACCAAAAACGCATCAAATTCTAATTTAATAGACTTAAGACTTGGCAGTGGTCTATTTTTAATTTTTGTGTACCACGAATGACGAAATAAATAAGAGCTACATCATCTGTAGAAACCACGAAGTTTCGTTGTAAAAAGTTGCTAATTAGATATATATATATATTTATGAATTTTTCTGTGCGTTAAGTCTTACCGGTGGAACTTTCAGTGTTCTCAACTCGTAAATAGTATTCGACACGATAGGTATCTATCGGTAAAACTCAAAGTGAAATCCCTATAAAAAAATTATCTTCATATATATTAGGCAGAATAAAATTGTAGATATTTTTTATAATTTTAATAAAAATTAATTCACAATTTTTAAAATATATATAAATATAATAAAATGAACTACGTACAATTTTAATAAAAATTAGTTTTCTTTCATATTCGTATTATAAGTCAACAGTCAACTATGAAACTTCTATGCATTGCAGAGCTTATCCAACGTCAATAATAGACAACAAACGTGAACAATGAATATATAATTCAGTAAACTTTGTTTTTGTCTTTATAAGATGAGACGCCATCAAGTTTCTGTGGGCTTCTCAAGCCCCAATTTTCTGTGAATTTATATTAAATATATATAGTCTGATATTAAATATTATTATAATAATAATAGTTGAAGTTATATTAATATAATATAAAAAAATTATTTTTAATTAATTTTAAAAATATATTTTGTTAAATACTTATAATATTATATTAAAATTAAAAAGGAAATATTTAAAACAACAACAAAAAAATTCGTTATCCGCATACTTTTTATACGAGGAACAATACCACTTGAAAAACCACAACTACAAATAGATAAAATATTGGATGTCTTTATGTAGTTCTTTTCATTTTATTTTTGCTTGGTTCTTGGTTATGTGGCTTTTATGTTCAAATTTGATGTATGTATTTTATAAGGCATTTTTTATTTTATTTTAAAAACAGGACTATTAAAAACAAATAAAAAAAATTACAATGTGAGGTGGTGAAGGATTTGGACCTTTCCTATTATATGCTTGAGTGAGTGGAGTCAAGTATGACAATTCTTTCTATGCATTGGATCAGATTAGTCATTATCGGTGGCTGACTAATATATAGTAAGAGACAAAACAAAAATTGCGGTATAACACAATGAGAAGCGCTAGAAAAATTCTCTATTGCACTATTTTTTTACATTTTTCTTCGTACATGGATATAATGTGGATATTATTTAATATTTTATATTTTACTTTTTTTTTCAAATCCCAAGTGAAATCTGCTTATTATTTATTAATTTAACATAATATAATATATAATCTTTATTATTAGTAGTATTATTATTTACAATGTTTAATGTTTTTTCTTAAATGATATGCATTAATACCTTACTAAAAAGCCTCTCAAATCTGTGGCTGGCCAACCAATTTGAGGAGTGAAGGATTGGACCATTCTACGTAGCTCCATATTCCTATGAAAATAATACTATTATATGCTTGAGTCAACAGTGGAGTCAATTATGGAGGACAAGTACAACAAAGATAGGACTGCATGATCAAACTTCTATGCATTGGAGCTTATCCTTTTTAAATTAATATAGTACGTACCTACATTAAAGATGATTTGGGTCAAAATTCCAAAGGAAAATCTTAAAAAGGAAAAAGAAAGCAAATTAAATAAAATGGCGGCTAACACAATTATATATAGTTTTAGTAATGTCATGAAATAATACGTGAAGCTAATAATATATTGGATAATTTTTTTTATAGGAACTTTATTTTAAGTTTTATTAGTGGGGCTCTCAGTGTTCTCGACATGTGAACAGTTTTTACGAAGCTTTTTTTTATGACCGTGTATAATGTAGCTATTTAAAGCATCCTGTAAATTTTCAAAAAATTATAAATAGTTTACAGTACCGAAAACTAGGTTAAAAAAATTAGTCACGAGTGCAAAAATATTAATTTAATAATTAATTAAATTGAAATCAATCTAATATTAATTTAAATTGAAATTGACATAATTAATAAAATGAAAATAAGCAAGAAAAAAAATGGTTAGATATATACAAGAAACACAATATTTGTTAGATGTATTCAAAATTTACAAATATTGCATTGTATATGAAGAAAGAGGTAAAAAAATAAGAAAACCTAATAACAAGGCCAGTAACTTTGGATTATTGGTACATATATGTCGCTCATTCTTGTCGCAACTCATAAATTTGTGCCTCTGTATATGACATAGTTGTTTGCTGCAAAAAATATAAAGTAAGATATATTAATTAATTATTTGATTACATTTATATATATATGGTTTCAAAAATAATTTGTAAATTTTAATCGGGCAGCATTTCCCCTATAATAGTGACCTAACCATCTACATGTGAATAGCAAAATAAACAATTTAAACAACACACAATAAGTTTCTTCCTTATGACTTCGCAGCATACAACCAAATTTCTCAGAACTTACTTCACTAAAACACACAAGTTCTCAACCTTCCGTTATCACCGCAACACACAATTTTAATCTGATAACCTACTTCACTATGGATGAATTGTGACAATCAGAATCCCGTGATCCGTAAAGGGAAAGACCGGGTAAAGCTGTGCAATCCCACACTGCCTGAGGAAGGTCAAGTGTGATGATTCTAAGACTGTGTAGGTATGAGACTACACAGTTGAAGATGACTTAAATAGATTGATGGGTGCTGTAGTGGGCAAAATCAGTCTTCTTGATAAAAAAGAATCCAGCAAGCAATCACCCAGCCCAATAAGCTAGCCTAATTAGCCAACAAGGCCCAAACCCATGTAAATGGGCTCGCATATACAAAGTACCATCCAAATACCCAAAACCATACCCGGACCCGAATTCGGATACACTCAGTCAGCCAGGGACCTTGAAACAGTCAAGGCTCCCATCACGTTCGCCAAGAATCTCGGAACGAAACCACTTGGAGCGAGTCAAACGAATCAGAATGACGGAGGAGGACGGAACGAAGAGGAGGACAATAAATAAGACCATCAGAGGTTGAGAAAAGGCATCAGATAATCACTGGACTTTCTAGGCTCTCTAATTGAAAAAAGGCTACTCTATTTCTGAGCGATCCAGTCAAGCAAGACTAGTTATTCAGTCTAATTGGACCTGACCTAGTCGCTCGGCCCCTCCGTCATCGCCACCGTCACTCTGACCATTTTACGACTCTTCCATCCATCATTATTTCGATTATTCATATCGTAATTTTATTGCTTTCTATTATCTCTCATTACAACCCGACTGACTTGAGCGTCGGAGTCCCTTTGGCTGACACCCCACCGGTGCTCCCAATTGAACTCTCGTCTCTCTTCTCTTTGTTCTTGACAGGTTGCTGGTGCCCATCTAATCAATTGTAGGAAATCCCCTCTACAGGTACTACTTATATCAACAAGATGCATCATCTTTTCGGTAGTCCATCACTTTAGAACTGCAAAGTTAAGTATGCTTGACCTGGAGTAGTCTCATGATGGGTGACCTCCTGGGAATTTTTCCTAGGAAGCGTGTGAGTGAGGAAAAAACACGCTGGAAAGACTTATGTTGGTTTGTAGGGTCACTCGTCATTCCAGGAAGCAGCCATAGTGACGTGGGGCGTTACATGAATATTTAAGATATTCAAATTCCTCTAATATTTGTTTAACAATATAAAAAGTAGAAGTAAGAGAATATATATGTACCTCTTGCAATTAATAATCCAAAAGCTAACAAAATTACTTCACGTAGTAATCGAATTCGCTATTAAATCCACAAACCAATAAAAGTAAATTAATAAATAATAAATAAAATATCACTAAATATCTAGAAATATATAACTTATTATTGTAAATGTAGAAACTTAATTACCTCAAATGTGTGATTGATATAGAAATTTTGATGCAAAAAATACTCTCTAAAATCTCACAAACAAAATCGCAACCTAGGAAATTAAATTAATTAATATGTTAAATATTAGTAAACAAATATCACTAAATATCTAATAAGTAAATAATTGTTAAACAAATAAAAAAAAACTCCAATGAGCCACTAATGAACCTAAACAAAAAATCAATAACATTTTTCATAACCTAAAAACTCAATAATCAATAAAAACATAAAAAATTTCATATATTTATATTTTTAAAATTATTTAATAAATTTATTTTAACATAACTATATATATAACAAAATAGTTAGCATTTAAAAAATAAAAGTTTAAATATATATACAAATATATCTAAATTTTGAAATAAATAATGATAAAAATTTTAAAAAAAACATGAACATATATATTCTAATGAAATCTATACAATGTGATAGGTTAAATTAAAAAAAAAAAAACTTAGAAATCCTAAATCTATAGAAACCTACCATGGAAAAACTAAGAAATCATACAATATATATAAAAAAAAACGCATAAAAATGTAAAACTAACACAAAATAATGTATATTACTCATCTTAATGCTAAACCTATGATTTTTTTTCTTCAAAATAATTAACTAAAATTCATGAAAATTGATAAAAACTTACCTTAAAACTCTAAAAAAAGCAGCCCCTTCGTATATTTTACTCTCTGTAATCGACTGTGGTGTGAAGGAGGAAGAAGAGAAGCAAGGGTTATAAATAAGTGGGACATACAACGTCTCCCAGTGGGAGACGTGGGACATGTGGCACGTCTCCCAGTGGAAGACGTGGGAAATGTGGCACGTCTCCCAGTGGAAGACGTTTGATGTCCTCCTTATACATCCAACGTCTCCCACTAGGAGACGTGCCACGTGTCCCACGTCTCCCAGTGGGAGATGTTGGATGTCCTCCTGGCCACATATCCAGTATATTTCTAACGTCTTCCACCGTTTTTAATGTCTTCCAATTGTAGCCATTAATAAAAAAATTCAATGTCTCCCACCACCAGACATTTAAAATCTCTGATAAGTTTTAATGTCTTACACCAATGGTGTAAGACATTGTAGGGAGTCATTATATATCAAATTTGTTGTAGTGATAGTTGCAAATAAAAGAAATTTATTCCATATCTAATTATCTTTCAGTACCATTTCTACTTTTTTGGTAGCTATTGACAATCAAATAACTAACAACCTTACTTTTGTGGGAACAACTATATAAATTTTAGGACCACTATATAAATTTTAAATTATGAAATAAACTAAATAGTATTTATATCCTAATATTTTTTTTAAAAAATCATAATCTCTCAAATAATCAATCAACATAACATATAAATTAGTTTACTTTGGCTTTTATTAAAACTATAAACAAATATATATCCAACAAATAATAAATACTACAGTTTAATTATATACCACATTAGAAAACCTATATAAAACTAGAAAGAAATAAGTATTTAATAAAGAATATCTTTTAAACACATGAACTATACGTACACATATAATTAAGGGTTTATACCTTTATGGACCCTGAATTTTTTCTCATTACCTGTTTGGTCCCTGTATTTTGACAAATTACTTTTTGGACTCTATATTTTGTAAAATAGTTAAAATAGAACCCTAAATTCAATTTTGATGAAGAAAAAATTGAATATAACAACACAGTTTTTAAGCAGAATGGTTTTATTTTTGTTCTGAATTGTTAGTTTAGTAAATTATTTGTGATTTTAGTTGAGAAAACATTGACCAAAATAGGGTTTATGGTTCTATTTTAACTATTTTATAAAACATAGAATCCAAAAAGTAATTTGCCAAAATACAGGATCCAAACAGATAATGGGAAAAAACACAGGGTCCAAAAAAGTATAAATAGTTGGTGAAGGACATCATGCACCTGTTGAATACAACGAGTATGGTCAGATAGTTGGTGAGACTAGAAGCAATGTTTCATCACAACTTGGAGCTATTGTTCGAGCCACTGTGTCCATCAACACTAACACTTGGAACGATGTTAGTATGGTGGATAAAAATATAATATGGGATACAATGAAGGTATGATTTTATTAATTATAATTCATTTAATGTTTTTAAAATATATATTATTTTGACAATATGATTCTTATTACTTTCAAACTTGCAGAAAACTTATAATTTGGACTCCAAACAAAAGAAACAAATGTTGATGGATGCGGGAAAGTACTTCAGAAATTGGAAGACTAATCACACAAGGGTACACGTGTATGGTGCTATGAAAAAATTCTCAAATGAGTTCCCGCCAGCTATTCCACTTGGATTTGAGAATGTCATAACTCCAGATAAATGGTTAAATTTTGTGAACTCAAGATTAACTCCCGAGTGGCGTAGAAAGAGAGAAGAGATGCAAAATTATCAAGCATTGAATAAATACAATCACAACCTCTCTAGAGGAGGCTATGTGCGTATTGAAGAGATGTTAATGGAACAAAGTGGGAAAAGTCTAACTGAACTTGACAGGGTAGACTTGTGGAGCATGGGTCGTCGGAATGCAAAAGGAGAGCTAGTTGGAGAGGCCTTTGAGATTCAAAAAGATATTGTAAGTGTTCATATTTAGTAATGTTGATTTATCAAATTATATATTATCTTCTACATAGAACTTTCTGTGAATATTGTTTCATAGGATCATTACCGACAACTCCAAGCTGAGGGTAAATGGGCACCTGATGGCCCTGGTGATGTGCTGACGAGGGTGTTGGGCACTCCTGAGCCCCGAGGACGTGTTAGGGCTGGAGGACACGGTGTGCCCTGCACAGTATACTGGAATACTCCAACACCTACCTCAACGAAAAAATAATCGAAAGCCTCTTCTTCGAATGACGACATTAGAAAGGAGTTTGAAGAAAGATTTCGAAAACAAGAAGAAGAGCATCGTCAACAAGCACAACGTCTAGAAGAGCGCCTTCAGCAACAAGATGAGCTCTTGAGAAAATTCATGGCCCAACAGAGTGGGTCGGGATCCAACGTTGGAGTCCCACCAACACCACCATCTTACTATGTGCCCGACCCACCAGTGCCACCAGCGCATGCATCCTACTATACTCCTGACCCACTAGTGCCTCAAGCAAAAGAACAAATTATTGCACTACAACCGCTTTTGCAAGAGGTAATTAAACTTTCTTGAATATTCTGAAACCAAATAAATTTCTTTACTGTTTCAACATGCTTATTTGTATATAATATATTTCTCGCACAGGGCTGAGCATGCCAATTAGCGATTGGTTCGGTTTCAAACATTGTTGCATCAGGTAAACTCATTGAAAGAGAGGCAGGCAACAACTACCAAGTTATGATTACTAGCGTTATTAAGCCAACCTGTCCTCTCCCTTTTGCATATCCTGATTTGGATATGTACTTAGTTGCTCAAGCCATTGGGACGCCAATAGCATGGCCTAAGGATTTGGTCATTATATCTGAAGATATATATCATGAGGTGATGCCAAATTTTTACATAATTATCTTTACAATTCTATATTTATTTGTTTGCATCTTTTTTAATTGTTGATATGGTTGCATACAGGCTCCCTCTACAAGTAGGACCAGATCACAACGACCAAAAGCTCCATCAACACAACAACCACGAGAAAGAAGACGACCACAAACTCCTCCAACACAATTACCCCACACTCCATTGGAACGATTACAAAATATCGTATCTCATTGGGCTGATGGCGAGTGTGTCAATCTAGGCATAGAGTCTGAAGTTTTTGATCAGGATATGTCTCACTGTTATATATTTAAGGATGACATACTTCAGTTTGCTCGAAAGGAGATGATTGGACAAACAGTGGTCGTTAGCTACATGAGGTATATATCTCACAAAGTTCGTTCATTTAATTTTCTAATTTGATTTATTTAATCATATAACAATTTTCATATTTTTGTATTAGGTTCATTTACAGATATGTGGTACAACAAGGTTGCCAAAATAAGTTTTTATTTGTCAATCCTAATATTGTTGCCACTCAAGGGAGTTCATTCGACGATCGTGTTCAAAATCTGTTCAGATGATGCAATGACATAAAATCAAAAGAACAAGTTATGCTTGTCCCTTGGAACCATGGGTAAGTTTAAAAAGTTGTCATTTTTCCAACCCATATCAATACTTTCTTTGTTTAACATTTGAGTTATAATTTTTTGGTTTTTCTTATGCAGTGAACATTAGATGTTGCTTATTTTGGCACCGTATGCATATCATGTTTATTGTTGTGATCCGGTGAATTCAGATCTCAATAACCGTGAGGAGATTGTATCAGTGATCGTCAGTGCTTTAAATTTTTTTTTCTCTATGAATCTTCCTAATGTCGAGATCCATGATCCTCTACTCATTAAGCAACCTCAAGTAAGTAGTTACAACTTAAATTTTTGAACTTTTATAATTATTAAGTAGAATAATATGTATGCATATTTTAACAAGTTTCAATTTAATAATGAATTACTGATACTTTTAAATAATTAGTGTCCACACCAACCGGACAATGTGGCATGCGGATACTACATAATGAGGATGTTGAAGGATTTGATTGAACATGCGAGTCCCGGACATTACTTGAGAACGATATTATTAATTAAAATTTACAAATTATTTTTGAAACCATATATATAAATGTAATCAAATAATTATTTAATATACTTTACTTTATATTTTTTGCAGCTAACAAGTACATCATATACAGAGGCACAAATTGATGAGTTTCGACAATAATGGGCGACAGATATGTTACAAATAATCCAAAGTAACCGACCTCGTTGATAGGTTTTTTTATTTTTTACCTCTTTCTTCATACATAAATGCAATATTTGTTAATTTTGAATATGTCTAACAAATATTGTATTTTGTTTTTTTATTTTTTACCGCTTTCTTCATACACAATGCAAATACACAATGCAATATTTGTTAATTTTGAATATGTCTAACAAATATTGTATTTCTTGTATATGTCTAACAAATATATATGTATAACAAATTTTCTGTTTCTAGCATATTTTTATTTTATTAATTATGGAAATTTTAATTTAAATTAATATTAAATTGATTTCAATTTAATTAATTATTAAATCAAATTTAAATAATATTAATTATAAATTAATTTAATTTATTTTTTTTAAATCTGGGAGACGTGAGACCTATACCTACAATGACCCCGCCTACAACGTCTTCCCAATTGGGAGACATTGTAGACTTTCAACCTCTCCCAAATAAAGTCATAAAATCTTTATTTTGTTGTAGTGTCTTGACGCCGTTAACGACTCTCAAGTTTAGTCGTATGCTTCTTTAGGTTCTGATTTTCTAGCATAATGTCCTGATTTTGCTGCAAAATGGTGTCCACTTCAGGTGGCAATTGCCCAGACATTTGAGAAGTTGACGAAAATGCTGCCCTCTTTGCACCAATTTCCTTCAACCTAGGTAACCCCCCAAACCCTTTCTTATAACGTGAGTGGGGTCCAAGGACATCTGTGACAATATCCATATCAGGCGGGAACTGACCATCGACATTATCGCCGACACAAGAAGCAGCAGATGATATAGGGGCCGTACTCTGCGATGCTCGATGCTCGGTCATCTCAGTCTGCACAATAAAAAGCACATATCTCGAATTCCAATATAACATTATTTGAAAACCTAACTTATAAATTTTTAATATAACAACATATAAAATATAACTTTATTATCTATCTGCTAACATCCTATCATTAATGACTGCAGACCAGTGATTGAAAAAGAGTGTAATTAATTTTGTTCCTGTATCAAGGAGCAAGTGGGCTAAAGTAAATTTGGTCATGAAAATCCATATCTATATCAAAACCATGAAGATGTTGTTGTGGGGCTCGGGTGGGGTGTCGTCGGGGTGGGGCTCGGGTGGGGTGGGGTGCTGTCGGGGTGGGTGGGCTCGGGGTGCGGCTGGTGGGGGTGGTGGTGGTGTCGTTGAAGAAGGGAAGAAGGGGAAGAGAAAATTGAAAATTGCAAAAATGGGGAAGAAGGCTCGGGCGGTTGTGGTATATCGTTTTGACTTTTGCCGACGCGTTTCGTTGCGCCGGCAAAAGTCTATCAGAAAAACCCTAATGTAAAACGACACCGTTTAAATAAGAACATTTTTGCCGGCGCAACAAAAAACGTCGGCAAAAGTCTGGCCACCTACCTCTTTAAAAATGTGCATCAATTTAATATCCACGTTGACTTTTGCCGGCGTGTTAGGTGAAATGCGTCGGCAAAAGTCTCTTCTTTATTTTCTAATAAACTTTTGCCGGCGCAAGTTGGAATTGCGCCGCCACTTGCACCGGTAATGGATACATTTTCCATTGTTGATCAACAACCATGGATACATTTTCCATTGTTGTCATGGTGAATTGTTGAGTGAATCTTCTAGAGACAAAGCACAGTCAAATCATCAATTAGCCCATCATTTATTGGTATTTTGACAATTGGACTTCATCACAATAGAGCCCATACACAAATAAATAAAAAATGGTATTTTTGCAAACTTACTTGATAAACTGTATTAGATCACTTCGATTGTATTTGAGCCTGAATTAAATAGAACTCGCGCATATGTTATATAAATAACAGATGTATTACCCAAAATATAAAGAAAATAACTAACAAAAAATATATATATTTATATGCTTTCTAATTAATTAGGAGCTTTAATGAAATTATGCAAAGAAAGCACGTAAGCTAATAAAATAAAGACGTGTGTTTTATTACAAGCCCAAGTATATAGTTAGTAGATATACGTATGCTTATCTTATATATTCTTTATATTATTCTTACATTTATTTGATTTTTTTTTATCTTCTTTGTTTTTTTTAATTACTACAAATAAGAGTAACCTTAAGTGAGACACAATATATATTTTGTGTGACTAAATGTCACTTTTAGTATCAACAAAAAATTACTTGTGACTAAAAAGTCATATTTAATCATAAGTTGTCACTAATATAGTTTTAGTCATAACTTATTATTTTTAGTGATAAAGCTTGTTGTGACTAAAAATACATTTAGTGACAACAAATTGTGATTTTTATGACTAATACATTTAGTCACAGATTTTATAGTGATGACATATATAAAATATTTTTTTTCAGTCACAAATTTTTTGTTTTTAGTTACAAAATCTATTGTGACTAAAACTAAGATTTTTTGTAGTCATTTTCTTTTATTTCCTCACATCACCATAATGAAATAACTATTGTCGTGATGATTTTATATTCTGACTAAACTCTCATATGGTGGAATTATATCCGATGTATAAAACTTAACGTTATTTTAAAATTGACATAAATTTTTAAAATTTTAACGTCAATAATTTTTATACCAATTTTGTAACCATGCAAAAAAATTTACATCAATTAAACTGACATGAAAACACTTTACTTTTAGTACAATTGGATAGGAAAGAAAGACAACTTTAGAAAGAAGAAAAAAATATAATTTGAAGTTGATGGAAAATACATTTTTGTTAAAATAGTTGGTCTACTTTAAACATCAACAAAGTTTACATTTTTTTCTCCTAGTTTTGTCTGTGATTCTATCAGTTATGTCTTGGTTTATTTATCGTATTTTTAAGTTTGTTGAAAATTGTACAAACTTTATAAATAGGTCCTATTATCTCATTTGTGAAAGGGTAATGAGAACACAGTTCATTGTAAAGAATATGAGTTATTTTATTGAGAGAGAGAGAGCTTGAGAGAGAAACACTTGGGTTTTAGGAGAGAGATTTATTTGTACATAGTCAAGTGTACTTGGAGTTTTGCCTAGGTCTAAGACATTATAACTAGTCAAATGTAGAGTGTCTCAAGTAGGGGTGAACATTTGACCCGTAAAACCCTCAAACCCGTCCGACCCGCAACCCAAAAACCCGAATTTTTCAAAACTCGTCGGATTCGGGTGAAATCAGGTCTGAACCTGACACAGTTTGGGTCAGGTTTGGGTTTGGGTTTTGAAACTAAGGACACACGGGTTTGGGTGTAACCCGAACATAATTTAAAAAAATATATATAGATTTTAGAGACTAATACATTTTTCAAAAAAATTTTACCAAGGCCCAATTTGTAAAAAATAAAATTACCAAACTAACAACAAAGTTAAAAAAACATGTGAAAAGTAAAAAAAAATTGTATTTTTGAAATTTTTTTACCAAGGACCATTTTTTGCGCAAAATTCAGTTTTAGACAAATCCCACCAGAAACTCGACCGCACCCGACCTGACCAAACCCGACACTCGAAATCACCCCAAAAACCAAAAACTTCGGAGCGGGTTCGATATACTATTTTTCCATCTGAAACACGCAAAATCCAAACCCGATGCACCCGAAACTCGACCTGTGTGCACCCCTAGTCTCAACTGGTGACGAGTTATTATAATCTCCATTCCTGTTTTATAGTGCATAAAAGAACATCCCAAAGGGAGTTCAAAAAGGTAATAAGCTCAAATTTATTTGGGTTGAACCTCTATAATTATTAATGTTGATTTTAATGTTTTTTTTGTTGGTTGTATCTCAGCAAGTTGTGTCTCTACTCGTTTGTTGTCCTTGTGTGTGTAGATAAAGCTGGTGTGAGAAAGATGAATTTCCTAACAATTTTGTTATTAGATCTCGTACAATGAGATTATAAAAAACTTCTAATATATTGGGAGTTAGAGCTTTTGATGGTATGTAATTGTTCATATTGGTATCTATAAGAATGAAAATTTACTCGATAAAATACAGTGAACTAGAGTAAAGCTTCCCACTATTTGATAAAGTGAAACAAATAAAGTTACACCTACACTTGAGTAAAGCTGGTGTGAGTAAAGCTTCTGACCTTGTAGTTTCCAACTGCATGTATGTCTGTAATTTATATCAACAGTATTCATTAGTTTATTTAGATATTAACTACACCAAAATACTTATTTTGTGTCAACCAAACGAGTTTTGACTGACACCGTTAACCGAGAATCAACATTTATATTAGTTACATATTAGTGCCGTTTCAGTCAGTGAGGCACTGACGATGTTAATGACATCAGTGATATAAAGGTCCCCACTAACACCGTCATAAATACTATATTAGTATGTATGTAATGCTAAACAAGACCTATAATACACTCTATTTCAATATTAATACATTTACATAAAGTTAACAAAGACTGGGAATGAATATATATACCTGTAAATTTCCAATAAGGTATAAAAACAAAAGTAAGCCCAGGATAGAAATAAGAACTGCGAACAGATTTTCTTCTACATTGCTACTTGTGTCGAGGTTTTGACCAAAAGAGCTACAAAACAGAATGGAACAAAGCATGAGATATATGGAAATTAGAGGGTATCACGTGCACATATTAAATAGAATATACATGTACTATATATATATATATATGTGCGAACCTTAAATTTCTCAAACCCCACCAAAAACTACGAGAAAATTTTCTGAGAAAATCAGTTTTGCACACTATACGAGACTCAATGGCTTGAGAAAATATTCCAAAATTGAAGATGGAGGGATTTGGTGGATTAACAGGGCAATGCTGGTTCAGCAATGTTAAATTCTTAATGGGATGAAGGCCATGACTACAGTCAAAAGGACCAAGTGTGCATTCTTGTGGTCCAACTCTTACACATGCCTTGTGCCAGCAAGCTGTCTCACGAAATATCGAATAAAAGTACCAAAATGCCCCAAACACCTATTGGTGATGATATATTACAAAAGTTTATTATTAAATGACCAAACAAATCAATTTATATATATATATATATATAAAAATATGATGATAAAACTGATCATGCTAATTAAGATGATATACTTACATGGCCAAAAATAATGTAGAAGGAAAAGAAGAAGGCACATCTGACCCATACACGTCGAGTGAGTCACAAGTTTTTCCTAGCTCTTTGGCTGAGAAGTACACACGAAGAATCCGAGGCACGTATTGGAGAAGAAGTATTAAATTGAGGAACTTTCTTGCAGTCAAAGATTTTGATCCAGTAATCTTTGAGAAGTACATTAAAACTATCACCTACGTACACATAAATACAGTAAAACCTTTATATAAGAATGCATTAGGACTAAATTAATTATATTCTAATTGAGATGTTATAATTAAATAGAAGCATCGGTACAAAAAGATTTCAAAACACTCAAAAGTATCAACTTTAACAACAATAATAATAAAAATATCTAATAAACTATTAAATATTTAAAAATAATTCACGTAATTCAAATGTGGAATCAATCTTTGATTTTCTCCTTTGAGTACAAATAAATGATATAATATATATTTATTCGACAGTATATATAATTATTATTATATAGATGTATAATATCTTAATGCGGGACTTTAAAAACGAATAACTAATTATAATTTAGAGGTTATTCTTATTTATAACTGGCCCAAATTCGGATCAAATTTTTTACAATAAAGTGAAGTTATATATTATTATATATAGAAGTTTTACTGTACAATATTTGCTACAAAAGATATCATAAGAGTTATAACCAACTTTGACAAAGAAAGATACTAAGGGACCCAAAACCAGGTCACACATACATTTGAAGTTAATAAGTTTTGTGAGGTATCTAACCAATAATATGATGTAACCTCATGTGTTGGAGACCTTAAGATGCCAAATAGCAACACTCACATTACAAAGTATCATGTCAGTTAGTAATACTTAAATAAAGAGTACTAATTAGCTTATTAGTGTTACCTGAGGGAGAGGAAGAATAGCTAAAACATCGATTAGGAGATAAGACCAAGGAAAACCAGTGAAAATGGATAGACCAAATTCCTTGGACATGGCTAGTGCAATGTCAAGTCGAAATATGATGTGTAAGATATAAGAGCAATCTGTAACAGATCGCAGAAGAAGAGCTATGACCATCATATTGTTGTCTTTGTCGAGGCACTTGTTTTCATCGTTTACAATTGGAATGTAAAGAAACAATGGATCGATTATGACTCCAATTACACATGAGGCCAAGAATATATTATTCCAAGCTCGAGGGGATGCTGCCCATGGATTAAGTATTTTCTCTACTTTTATTGTAGTAGTATCTTTATCATGGTGTGGTGAATAATGTTCTCTTAGTCCATCTTCAATGGGGCTTGATGAATCAATATGCTTCGCATAATAATCCCTAATAAAAGTATATAGAAAAGACACATTAATATGTGTATATATATATATATAATGAAATTTTTGGTTGAAAAGAGATAGAGAGAAAGAAATTTCACTAACCGCAAGGAAACTGTATCCTTATCTTCATCGTAGTGATGATTCATCATCATCACTTATAGTAATGATCTAATTATGAGGGGGGTCTTGTTTTGACAAAGATTAGAAGAACTTCGACTTCTGTTAATTGACAATAATAAATCATTGGTTATACTAATTAATTAAGATTATCATTTCAAGCTCAGAAAAGTACACTGAAAGTAACGAAACTGCATACCCTTACCGGAGAAGAAACAATTCTGAATCAAAATACGTCCAAATCAAACGAAGTGGTAGACAAATATAAGCCGTCCTTATAGTGTACAAAGGTGTTTAGATATATGTAACAAGGAACACACCAAAGATATATAACAATGTATAGTTATCTGTATAGTATTTTATAGTACTTACTCTGATTATACTTATGCTCTTTCTCTTTAATAGCTATATATATAAATATATATATATATAATATTCATGCATATTGGATGCTTTGTGAAAAACTTGGTAATTTTTTTTTTTTTTTTATAAAATAGAAATTTGTGAAAATGATATATTTGTTTTAAGTGATTTTCCACTTTAGTCTACATTTTATAATTTTTTGCAGAATAACATATGTCTAAATTTCGACTAGTTGTTTAAATTTTTTGATTAGTTGTCTAAAATTTTCAAGCAATTATTTATTTTTCGATCACATATCTAAATTTTTTGACTAATTGTGTAAATAACTGTCTAAATTTTTTTCGATTAGATGTCATTTTGTAAAAATTTATTAAAACTAATATAGAATATAAAATAACTTTAAAAAATATATATTATACCAAATTACCCTTAAAAAAACTATTATTTCCAACGCGGCAACAATTATTTGACTAGTTCAAAGTTATAAATAAATAAATAAATGAATATGACACCTTTATATAGAGTTTGACTGCTTAAAATGATCAATGATGTAGTAGTGTGATTTTGGAATTTTAAACTAGACAAAAAAAGAAGAAGAAAAAAAATATATTAACCCCACAATATATAGATGAACCAATGGTATAATATTATTGAAGTATATAATGATTTAGAATTTTTTTTATGACCCATAATAATATTAATTGATATAAATAATGATTTGTCAATAATGCTCAAAATTTTATAGTCTTTCAACGTTAATCTAGACGACGATTCCTACCAAAAAAAATAAATTATTATTATTATTATTAAAGACTTTCATAAAATATAACAAAAACGACGTTACAACTGTTTAATTTTTTACTATAAATAAAAAATAAAAAGCAAGTTGATGTTGTTATGTCTGAGATCAACCAAAGCCAAAAACACAAACTGTTAAGCATATTATAAAGGGTAGATACTATTTTGGACCTTGTATTTTATAAAAATATACTAATCAGATTTTGTGTTTTGTTAAATGACAATTTGGACTATGTATTTTGCAAAATAAAACAAAATAATACATTGGGTCCAATTTTGGTCAAACTTGTTTTGAATATGACCAAAATACCTCTACTTATAAAAATTAATTAATAAAAAAAAACAAATAAAAAGGTAAATAAAAATAAAGAAATATATTTTAATTATAAAAATAATATGTAAATAAAATAAATCTAAATCAAACCTAAACCTAGATCTTCCGACAAAAAAATAAAATCTAAGCAGGGACTATTCTTCTTCATCTACGATTTCTTCTTCATCTACGTTGATGTCCAGGAGGCAAGATGCTTGGAGGTGCTTCAGTGATCGGTGAACATGTTAGATCTTGGCTTGGAGGCGCGTCAGTGATCGACGAATGTGCTAGATTTGGGCTTGGAGGCCAGACTGGAACATTGTTGAGGACTAGCTTGTGTCTTCGGGAGGGGTTCCACTTGGGTTGGCTCGGAGCTGATCTTCGGTGAGCTTTGATCTTCGTCGGCATTGAGGACAATGTTGGATGCTCGGTTGAAACGACAAAGCTGCAAAGATCAGAGGCTTTGACCTGGAATATAATCAACACGGCAAATTCGAGCTTCGACGACATTAAGGATGGCTTCAACGATGCAAAAGGTCAAGAAGGGGGCTTTCCAACAGGGATGATTTGGCTTCGAAAAAGGTTGTGATTCACTGCAAAGGGAAAATTTGACTGTGTTTGAGCTTATATTTATGAAAATAATGATGCAAGATAAAATTGGTGAATGAAATTTGTGTGTTTTGGATTTTGTTTAGAAATTTTTGTTTGTAAATCTAGAATGAATTTAAATTTGAGCACGACAAGTGCATTTGAGTTTTAAATTTGTTAAATATAAATTTATTGTGTATTTAGGTAAAAATTTGGGCTGATTTGTTTTGTTGAGTTGTGGTATAATTTTGAATATTTTTTTTGATCCATTTGAGTTGATTTTGTTTCTGATGAGTTTGTTGACGAAGAACAATGGGAAGTTTGGGTTTTTATGATTTATGATGATGGATGAATTAAATCTTTGAAAAGTTTAGGGGAAAATGTGAAGAATTTGTGTTGTTGATAGAATCTAGGTTAGATAAATGATGAAGAACATGTAGAAAAAATAAGTTTTAGTTTAATGTGGACTTAATTTTGTGTTTTATTTTTATTAAGCATAGATTTAAGTTTAAATATTGATTTCTTAATCATGCTTAATATTATTTAATTATTTAAATATATTTCTTTTTTTTTTAATTTAATAAATTTATAAAATATAGCGGTATTTTGATCATATTTAAAAAAAGTTTGACCGAAATCAGGCTCAGGGTATTAAAATGTTAAATTTTGCAAAACACATGATTCAAATTGTTATTTAACAAAAAATGGTGTCTGATCGATAATTTTTACAAAACAATGAGTCCAAAATAATATTTACACTATTAAAAATTACAACTAGTTAACAAAATTTTAAAGTCATCTTATTATATATTTAATTTGGATAAGAAAGGAATCTTTATTAAATATTATTATATGTTTGTATAATATGCTACCGATTAACTAAGAATTAATTAATCTAAATCAATAGTTACCTATAGAACAGCAACCATTAATATAGTTCTGATTATTATTTATTGAAATTTAAAATCCAGCAAATACAAAATCATCAACTAGCCACTTTCAAAAAGGGTACGTTTACAATGTTTTATATGTAACGTTAAAGACTTTTGCTGCTAAAAAATAAAAAATCAGGGCTTAAATGCTTCAATATTGAAAAAATTAGTACTTTAGCCGGTAAATTTCTAATATTTTTTTTCACAAAAAAATCAAATACTTTATATTTAACATATAAAAAAATTTCTTAGATTTGTTAAGATGCTATGCATTGACAATCCCATAAGTGTTAAATTGGTCCCATTAACAGTCACAAGTTAAGGATAGAAACACAATTTTAACAACATTGAGGGGAACATTACAAATACTTACCTACTTCACATCTTTGCACCTCCACTACCTAATAAGTTTATATATATATATAAATTCTTTATCATCTCCTAAGTAACGCGTATTTACATAATTATTATAGTAACAAAAATGAGGGAAAAACCATCAGGTTGACTCAGACGACGACTATAGCTATAAAGAAATGGCAAATTAGGAAGAATAAAAAAGATAAGAGAAAAAACAAAACAAGCGAAGAAGACGAGTAAATGCTCGAGTGTCGAGTCAACAGTTAACGATGAGGTCAAGTATACGTACCAAGGAAGAAATACTCTATATATTTAGGGAGCGACAAGTAGACCCTATCTATTTTATTTTATAACATCGACGCATCACTTATAATTTTTTATATAGATAGAATCTTTTTATTTTTATTTTTTTGTAGTTTTTTTACTTAATACACCGTAATTTTTTAGAGTATTGTAAAACGTAGTGTATTCGACTACAGAAAAAAATACTGTGAAAACCACGAAGAAAAGCTACATCTTTCATTGTAATTGTGTTGAAAAAATCGCAAAGAAAGATTACTTTTCTTTGAGGTTGTGTTAAATAAAGCACAGAGAAAAACACATCTTTTCTCTGTGATTTTTTCAACACAACTGCAGAGAAAAGTTTTCTTTCTTTGTGTTTTCTTTAATACAACCACAAAGAAATGTTATTTTTAAAATATTAACTTTAATTACTAATTATATGTATTTTTAATAATTTAATTATGATTATATATAATTTTTTTCAATAATTTAATTATGATTATATATACTTATTCAATTCCAGAAATATATATATATTTTTAATATTATATAGTAATAACCTAATTTAATAAATTATTATCTAATTAAAAAATTCATTATGTAAATAATAAAAAAATTATGTAAACAATAATATTATAATATAAGAAATTAAGTAAAATATAATACATTTTAAAAATATAACATAATTAATATTAGCATTATAAAAATACAAATAAATTAGGTAAATAAAATAAAAAATACCCAAAATTCGAAATATTAAAAAAAAGAGATTTTAGTAATCAATACCTATTTTGAACAATAAAAATATATTCTAATCTACTACTTCAAAAACGTTATAAAAACGCTTGAAAATCGCCCTATAAACATACATTAAAATCTCATTAAACGCATTCAATATTTATTTATTTTTGCCCTAAAACTTCAAAATAAATCAATATCATGTATATTTACATGATTTAAAGCGTTAATTATACAAGAAAATAACAAAAAATCAATGAAAAATAGTGAAAATGGACCTTACTATGGTTGGGGATGAAGGTTGTGTTGTTCTTTTCTTTGCCTCTGTGAAATGAAAAATGAAGAGAGAAATGAGGCTCAAGCTCGTCTTGTAAGGTAAGTGAGACTTTTCTTCACGGTCTTATTGAAAAAACCGCAGAGAAAAGTGATGCGTGTCGTATTGCGTACCAAATTTAACAAATATTTTATTTACTCTAAAACCAATTATTTAGTATAACGGCAAATAGAGGTCGAACCTGTAATGACCCACTAATCTAGACTCTTGGACCATTATCGAACTATACATACAAATTCTTACTAAAACATACATTTGCGAAAATACCATAATTTATTATAAACTTGTAGAAACAAATGTTACTTTCATAAAAATAAGTAGGATATGGGTACCCATTGTCTTTAAAACAAAAAAATAACTTAAGGTAAAAAGAGTTACATAGAAAATGCGGAAAATACATCTAAAACCATAAAAAACATAAACAAGACTACATCCTCGAATCGAATAACGCTCAGCCCCTTGACTCCATTCACCATCGATACACATCCTCTAAGCGTCACGAATCTTTCCACCTCTAAAGTTTATTTCCTGCACATAAACAGAAAGGAATGAGCCTAATGCCCAGCAATGAAAAATCTAACACATAGTCATACACATCAATTTCATAATAACGTAAAGACATATCATAACACATAATACACTTATTATAATGACCATTATTACTTGGGGTCCCATAGACTAAACAAGCATATGCCCATGGGATTAGTGGGGTCCTACTAGCTAAGTAGGTCATATGCCCATAACCCATTTGGGGTCTTGTTAGTCATATGGGTCATATGCCCAAGCCTACAAACATACATGCATACATATTCATAACATATTCATAACATATCATAACATAACACATAAGATAACATAAACATAAACATATAGATTCTAGCCTATTTCCCTTACCAAAGTTACCGGGATATAATGGACTGAGTTGGGACTTTTGGAACACTCCTAAAACCATAATGAACATGAGTGAGTTGAAAAAGGAAAGAGATGAAAAGGAACTGGGAAGATTAAACCATTTGAGAAACATGCTTACCACAACTTATGTGCTTAAGAACTTGGATTCCCTAACCAAAATAAAGATTAAGGTTAGAGATTGAGTAGAAGACTATGAGGAAGAAAATAACATAATACAGAAAGGAACTAGAGTTTTGGTTACCTCAAAGACTTGAAAGACCAATCTACACCTCAACCGAAATACTATAGAACCTCACTTCCCAAAGTGTTTGATAAGCTTATGATGTTTAAGCTTATGATTTCCCAAACCCAGGTGTTTAACTCTCACACTCTCCTAGCACTTGCAGCTTCTGAACTTAGAGTAAAAGGTGAATAATGGCTGGGTACTAGGTCCTATTTATAGAGTTTTGGAATGAAAGTATCTTGATTTCACTTGAATAAAAATAATGGCTTTTTAAGTGAAAATCATTTGAATAATCGTTCAGCAGAGGCTGAAGACTCGTTCAAAAGATGCTGGACTTATGGAGGAGTTTGAATGGCTGAAAGGAAAAGAATTCAAAAACAATTGAACATATGCTGAAGGAGGCGATATATCGCCCCCTGTAGGCGATATATCGCCTGGGCCAGTATGCCCGAGGCGACCGTGCATCGTCTCGTGTTTTCCGTATCTACGTGCTGCGATATATCGGCATACGCTGAATATTTAAACACGAAATTACACATTTTTAGCTAAGTTTGAATGGGGTAAACAGCCTTGACTAAGCCCTCAATGTATTCAAAGCTGCTGACTGACCTTAGGGGATTCAAATTTTACTCCTTATTAAATTTAATCCTAAAAAATACTTAATCCTTAATCACCATTCATAACATGTGCTTAAAATCCTATTGGTTGATGTCTAAACCTTATAGTATAATAAATATAATCCTTAATATCAGTCACATTATTCAAACCTTAGGTTATACTTAATATTCTTAAACTATAGGTTAAACTTAGAAAATCTATAAGTACTACTATGAGTGTCCAAATAATTCCCGGTCTGAACCAAAAATCCATAGTAACAAAGATAATGCTATAAATACTATCATACTATTATCTATCTTAGCTAAGTAAAGTTCTTGGACTCTACATCAATCCTCCTGTATTGTGCATGTTATTAGCGGCGGATTAGAGGGTCTGCAGCTAATAATATGTAAATATATAAAAAAATATATATAATTCTTTTTATTAGCGGCAGCCTTACCATTATTAGTAGTGGATGGTTCGCTGCTAATCCATCAAAGGAAATGTCTGGGAAAACATCAGTGCTTTATTTTTAGAATCATTAGTGGCGAGTAATCACCTTTATTAGAGGTGGACTATTCGCCGCTAATACTATTAGCAGCGGGCAATCACTTTTATTAGAGGCGGACTATCCGCCGCTAATAATAAATATTAGCAGTGGGAGAATACTAATAGTTGCAGGTCCCGCCGCTAATACTCTTGCATAGTTTAAAATTTTGCACAACCCTCTCGTCTCCGTCTCTTCTATTCTCCCAATTTCCTCGTCCACCCCTCTCTCGTTCTCTCATTCTTTTCACTTCTCTTCTCTCTCAGGTGCAAGGCAACGAAATCCACCCACCCACCACAGTTGAAGGCGTTCACCATCCACGACTCTGACAAACCCAACAACACTACTGCCACCCTTCAACGACCGTGAAGGACCACCATCGATTGACTTTGCCACCTCCACCAGTGACCCACGCCGATTGGTCGCCTTCTTTTTCATTTGTAAGGTTATTTTAAATCATGTTTTAGTTGTTTGGAATTATAATATTGGTCATTTTAAATCAATATATTGTTTAATTGTTTGACTTCATGTATTTTATGGGCTTGTCATATTCATGGTATGTGATATTTTTATTTATTTCAATGAAACTCGATAGTCCGTGATAGTTTTCAATAGGTTTTGATGCTGTATTTAACATAATGTAGTTGATACTACTATTTCGATGCTTTTTTATTTGTTTTGATAGGTTTTGATGTTTGCATCATAGTGTTGACCCAGATTTTGGCCAACTGACACGGAGTCAGAAATACGCTTGACGTGGATGAATATGTTGAAATGCGTGTGATGACGAAAATAATAAGAACACAAGATTTTATAGTGGTTCGGCCCCAAGATCTGGTAATAACCTACGTCCACTTGAATTGTTATTAGAATGAGATTAAAAGGAGTGATCAAAGAACTAGGGTTCAATGAGTTTCACCAACCTCTGAAGAAGAAAAATACAATTATTCTCGTGTAATTTCTCTCTAATCTCAAAGCTCAAAAGAAAAAGGATCGGATCCTCTTCCCTGAGCCATCTTCTTCTATTTATAAGCTCAGGGAAGATTTACATTGATTTGTTACATATATTCTTTCCTAAATAATCAGATACTCAGGAAATCATGGGAGATAATTTCGGATTCCATCATAACTGCCTAAGATCTTCTCTGCGTATAATGTGCGTACGACTAGGCTGGTCGTATGAAGAAACCGATCACATGACACTGGGTGTTTTCCTGGTCGATAGTCGAACACAGATTCTGCCAGGTGTCAGCCACGTATAATTAATGCTTGCCATGTCATTCACTTCTGATTTTTGGGATAACATTTGCCCCCCAAGTTTGTTTAGTGTGACCAGTAATAAAGAAACTTAAGGGAACAACCGTTCATATCCCCACAATGTCTGTCAGAACCCTCGTGCGTTTTCGAAAACCGTGACATAATTATGTCTAATCAAGTCTTTTCAGTTTCCAAAAAGACACTTTTGACGGCTTATACACTTCCCCACGTTTCGAAAGTGGGAAGTGATGATTACTGCCTTTTTTCCATACCTTCAATCCCTATAAGTAAGATTTTCTTTCTCATTAAGAAATTTTTACTCATCATCTTTGCCAATATTCTTAAGAACTTGCACCAGAGTTCAGAGCTTCAAAAACCAGTCCGACGCCTAGCCGAAGGTCTTTCGGTTCGAGTTTTCATTTTCTTCCGAATCTCCATCTTCGCTCAGGTAAGGACTCCATCCTTTAAGCTCTCTATTACGCCATGCATGCCATTTTTATGCTCTGATATTTATGTGTTCTTGAATAGGGGTTTTTGGTATAAACTGCCTACTGTTTGGTAAAAGTGCGTCTTTATGCCTTGTATAGGTTAGGTCGATACTTTGATAGATAGAATCTCTGATTTGGGATGCTAGGTTGACGAAAGATTCAACCTTTAAGCCAGGTGAAAAAACCGAAATTTTTTCCAGCCCTTCAGGAGTCGAAAAAGTTCTTTTCAGAAAACAATTTTCTTTCCTTTTTGTTTTTATCCGTCTTTTAAACTACCCACGTTGAAGTTAGTGTAGGATTAGGATGCTACTGGTTACTTAGGCACGAGCAACGTTATTCCAACTTCCCACACTACTTCGCTGATTGTGTCTTATCTCCTCCATTGTCTGTTTGCAGTTCATATGCAAGACCCTTGGGGGGGAGAATGACCTATCGAAGACGAAATCTTGGCCCAACTGCTCGAAGGCGAAGAGAATCCATCCACGCTGATTCCAGAAATCCCATTTTCACATCCTAACCCAAATCCTCCACCAGCTCCTACTCAGAAAATGGCCAGAACAAAAACCAAAGCCAGAAAAAGACGCAACCCTTATACTCCAAATCAGCCTCCTGCTGAAGCCCCCTCGACCAGTGGTCGAGGTGAATTCCCTCCTGAAACTGAAGTTCAGAGGCGTGCCCGTCCTCGCCATGCCGACCAGCCGGCTGTCGAGTGGCACGTGGTTTCTCCAAGTTCGGTGACAATTCATATGATCACCAACTATTTAAACAAATACAATCTGACGGGGGTGACCCTAGTCAGACCTTCCATCGACCAGCGAGCCAACCTGCCGGGGGGGGGGGGGGCTTATAGCGCCTGGTCGAGATACCATATCGAGGCGGGTACAACCCTGCCTCTTCATTCATTTTTCCAAGGGGTGGCAAATTACTTCGGGGTGGCCCCCTTTCAAATTACCCCGAATGGGGTATAGGATGCTGACCGCGCTCTATATCCTCTACAAGCTCAAGAAATGGCCAGCTCCTTCTCCTCATGAGGTCAATTATCTGTTTGACCTTAAGTCCAACCCCAATCAAGACGGTATGGGGTTTTTCCATTTTTTGCCACCAGGAGACTGGACGCACCTTTCTGTCCGAGACCACCCACATCTCCAACGTGGGGAAGTATCATCTAGAGTACTTCCTTACGCCTGATATTGCCGCGAACAATCTGGCCTTCACTCGAGGAGGTAAGGAAAATAATAATCCTTAAACCATTAGTTCCTGTACCTTAAATCTTTCTTGTCGTAATACTTCACTGTTCCATTGTGTTCTAGGTCCATGGTTACGCCCGACCCCCACTCCAGGAATGGAGTCGAGGGTAGCACTCTTAGCCAGTATGTCAAATGCTGCTAAGAGTGTAAAAAACTTGATTAATGAGGCTAACCTTAGGCTGACTGGCCTTATGGGCTCCCAACCTGCGACTAGCGAACCCGCGGCGGGTGGTGTCCATGCTGATGTGGAACCTGAGCAGGGACCCAGCAGCAACCTCAGGCACCCCCTCCTAGGAGGAGGCCAACTGAGGTTATAATCAGGGAACCTACTGTTCACCACCGAGCAGCAGAATCGTCGGTCCCCAAGGGCAAGGGGAAACAAAAGGCTGCTGAGCTTGCCGAACTATCTGACGACTCGTCGGATGTTAACGGTACACCATTCTCGTTTTTAAATATCTTGCCAATTCCCCTCCACCTATTTGATGGGGATGGCAATTTTAGGAACGCCCCTTCTTTAAATTCAGATTTCTTCCAGGAACTAGGTAGTTCAGTAGATAATGTTACGACCAGTAGGTGTAGCTCGGGTACCTTACTTTTGTAATCCTTCTACTCTAATCTCTGTTTTCCGCGACCCTTTAATCTCATTGTTTGAACTATTACTCTTTGTGCAGGCATGGACTCTGGGGGCTTCTTCGACCATTACCAAGCTGCTGCTAACTCTTCTGTCCCGAAGAAGGACAGTAAAAGGGCTCGAGGGGAAAGTAGCAAGACCCCTTCGAAGAAGGCCCAGACAGAAGATGCTCCCGCCGACGCCCCTTCCAAGGAGGACTTACCACATCCACCTGTCAATCCTCGGCCTTCCTCAAAGGCTGGAGATAGGGCTGTTCATCAAACCGCCCAAACCGCTCGCACCGCACCACACCGCAAAAAAAATGTGGTTTGAAATTCTTCGCGGAGCGGTCGCGGTTTGAATTTTCACTAAACCACGCGGTGCAGTGCGGTTTGCGGTTTTGAATTATTAAAATGCGGTTCAAACCGCACCGCACCGCATATTTTAAAAATACTATTTTTTGATATTTATTTAAGTCTAATATTATAGTTGTTGACTTATAGTTGTTGTTGTTGTAACTTTATTAGTCTCAAGTTTGTTGTATTTTCTTAGGTGTTTTGTTGAGCCATTATTAAGATTATTGTATTGTTGAAAGTTTTCTTATTTTTTATTTTCACGCTTTAGGTGTTGCTGAAATATTAATATGATTATTTATGATAGTTTAATTATTTGGCGGTAGTCCAAACCGCACCACACCGCACCATTTTTTTGCGGTGCAGTTTCTGCGATTTTTTAGTTTCGCGGTGCGGGTGCGGTTTGGAAAATTAGAAAAACAGCATGCGCGGGTTGGTTTGAAAAAATGGTCAAAAACCGCACCACCCGCACCGCGTACAGCCCTAGCTGCAGACAAAGAGACCTTGGACCATTTGTCCGAAGGCTCCCTGTCCAGCAACATAGTTGGCATGGCCAGGGAGAGAATATATCGGCTGTCAAAGCATAAGCGCACTCAGGTCGCCATCAATGAGACCATCACTATGGACGTCGACCAGGTCATCAACAGGGGGCTAAATGAGATAGCCAGCGTAAGTCATCTTTTGCTATTTCATGGTTTATATTATACTTCTTTTCCTGACTTTCCTCATTTTTTCTTCAGGGGATGCTGTCTTTGATTGCTGGCTGGCACTACTAGAAATATAGGTTTTTACTTCAGTTTTTATAGTGAGCATACAAAAAAAACGAAGTAAAAACCTATTCAAACTCTTTTACTTCACTTTTGAAAATGGAGCCCTGAAAAAAATTACATACTACTTCGCTTTTTTAAAAAAACGAAGTGAAAAATTCATAGTGAAGAGGCCCGTGTTTGGTTGCACAAGCCCGTGACTTATGTTTAGAGATAATAAAAATGCAAAAAAATGGCCAAGCCAAATGCGACCCTTATGTACATTTCACTTCGGTTTTTAGGTAAAAACCGAAGTAGAAAGTGCACTTTCCACTTCGGTTTTTACCTAAAAACCGAAGTGAAATGTGCACAACCATTATTCCCTTGTGCACCTTTAACTTCGGTTTTTAGGTAAAAACCGAAGTTAAAGGGTTTTATAACCCTTTTTTAACACCCGAACGGTCATCTCCCTCAAGCCCTACTCTCTCCTCTGTGCAAAAAAACCCCCAAAAACCACCATTAACAATCGTGATCCAAGACCCATTTTCATTCTCCACACCTTTTTTTTTTTGTTTTTTCTTTATTTCTTGCTGCTTTTCTATACTATAAACCGAAATATAGTCCAAAAATCTGTTTTTTTTTTTTGTTTTTTAGAGACAAAAAAGCATTTGGCCGTGGGTATTTTCTCCATTGTTTCTTGGTGTTTCTTGCCGAATTTTGACTGGAGTTTTGTCATTGCAATGGGATTTTGAGCTTCAAAACAGGTATAGATTACTAAAATATGGTTTTGATGATAATTTTTTATTTTTCTATGTTTTTTATTATTTCAAATTTTATAATTAATATTTTGTTAACTTTTATAATTATTTGTTTATTTTGTTAGGTTAAATAATGTGATAAAAATTAGGTTTATTATAAATATATATATATATGTATATTAGTGAATTTTAGAAATTGTGACAATAGATAAATTTGTTTTTTAAATATTTGAAAAAAATAAATAGCTTGAAGATGATCAAAGTGTTGTTCATTAGTTTCATTAACTAGTTTGGATTTTTTTTATTATTTGGTTTGATAATTAATTATGTAGTTTACTAATTATGTAATGTTTTAGTAGGGTCGTTGATTGAGTGGTGAACTTTGTTGTTCATTTCGGGTGCATTGAAGAGTAATATTGAAGGTTAGTTATTTTTTTATTTATAATACTACAAGATTTATGTATAAAGATAAGGCAAATGTAATCATGCATATTAGATTTAGTGAAAGTTATGTTTGAAAATTAGTGAAGTAGGCTCTGGAAAATTTGCGTGCTGTGGTGATATAAGGATGAATTGATTTATGCTTGATTATTGTGTTTGTTTGTGTTGTTGTTATAGGAAATTTTGAAATTGTGGTATGCTATAGAAACAGAGGATACTCTGCCGAATTTTTTAAAAATTTTATAAGACTAGAACCTAATAATGATGGATTCATCTATATGCTTGATTGTTGTGTTTGTTTTAATTGGTTTTATAGGTAATTATGAAATTACGGTATGCTATAGAAACAGAGGATACTCTGCCGAATTTTTTAAAAAATTTATAAGACTAGAACCTAGTACGAGAAAAGCACGAGAAAAGAAGAAGGTTCTTGTCACAGATTTGGACAAACAAATTGAAGCAAGAATTGTAAGTGGTTTCAAGCAAGTATTTTAAAGTAATGTAGGAATGATAAAGTTCTTATAAGTCACTAATATAAGTGACCACAGGTTTGTTCCACAGAATGAGCTGAAAGAAAAAGTTAGTAGTGGAGAAATCATTGCAAAGGGTCGGAATGACATATTAACGCAAGCTTTAGGGACACCTGAGCACCCAGGGCGTGTTAGAGCACTTGGGTATGATATTATTTTTTTATTTGATGCATTGAACTTAATTCTATAATATTTTAGTTTAGATATTAAATATATAAATAATACATGCTTTTATATTTTAAGAAATACCTTGTATATATAAATATATATCCATTAATATGCTTTAACATTAGAGGCTAAACCTAGACAATGCATGCTTGCTGAATTAAACATGATGTTTATTTTTTAGGGTAATTAACGGCTAAAGTCTCTGTTCTTTTACAAATGTAGCATTTAAGTCTCCAACTTTACGTAATTTGTGCATATTTTCTCAAACCCGTTATTCGTGCGTTAAAATAGGGACTAAACATGAATGTTAGGGATTATTACCGCTAAAAAATAAAACATCGATGACTTAAGTTAAACTAAAATATTTTATATATTGTACGGGCTTCAAATGCAATAGAAAATTAATTTATATTTATTAATTTTACAGTTTGGTGGGAAGACGCAATATTGTGAGATTGCAGACCTCTTGCCAATCCAACACGAATGGTTAGGTCAATTGATGACATACATTTATCAGTAAGCCTATTTTGTTTATAAGTTCATTTAGTTGTAATTATAGTTTTTTGTAAATTTATTAGTGTTAAGGCTAGTTATCTTACTTAAGTACTTGTGTTTTATATGCTCATGTATAACATTTTTAATTAATAAAAGTTATTATTTTTTCATTCAAAAAAAATTCTTAACTAATTTCAATTGTAAAAATATATATAATTGTAAATTCATATAATTAAATTGTTGAAAAATAATTAGGCCAAAAAATATATATATTAATTAGACCATTTAAATAAAATTAGGCCAAAAATATATATATATATAAATAGAAATCGTCCATTTAAAAATAATCAGAAATATATATTAAATAAAAAGGCGGGCACATTCTACTTCGGTTTTTACTAAGAACCGAAGTAGAAAGGGGACTTTCAACTTCGGTTCTTACTAAGAACCGAAGTAGAATGTCCCATTTCTACTTCGGTTCTTAGTAAGAACCGAAGTTGAAAGTCCCATTTCTACTTCGGTTCTTAGTAAAAATCGAAGTTGAAAGTAGCCCTTTTACTTCGGTTTTACCTAAGAACCGAAGTAGAAAGTGCCCAGGATGGTAGCGTATATTCACTTTCTACTTCGGTTTTTAACTATTTTTTACTTCGCTCCGAACTACTGCAGTTGCGAATTTTAGCGAAAACCGAAGTAAATCAAGCTTAAAAACTGAAGTAAAAGCCCATTTTCCTTGTTGTGTGGCGCCGTGCTGGGGCGTTGGTCTCTCGAGAAAAGAACTACGACTCCAAGCTGGCCTAGGCCAAGGAAGCGCTTGAGGCTGCTAACGCTAAGCTGCTCAAGGATAAAAAGGAGCTGGCCAAGCTGAACGAGCAGTTGTGCGAGGATCAATCCACTCTCTCCCTGGAGCTTCAGGAATCCCAAGAGACATTGAGGCAGGCCCATGAAGAGCGTAAGACCTGGAGGGAGAGCGTTGTACTCGTTACCCAGGAGTGTAAGCAGGCCCAACTTGACCTGGCTGGCAGTAGGGAGGAGTCAAAGAGGCTCGAAGGGCGCATTCAGGAGCTTGAAGGGCGCATTCAGGAGCTTGAGGAGGACGGGGCCAGAAATATGAAGAAGTACAAGGAAGCCACCTTCCTAAGTTTCTACGATTTCTGGAAACACAACCGAGGTGCCAAAATCGACTACCTCTCCGAGAAGTTGCAAAGAACGCTGATGGCACAGTGCACTGCTCGGTTGGAGGCAGAGGAGAGAGCTAAGGCCAAGACCCCTGCTGCTGGTGCTAAGGCTGATCCATCGGCTGATAAGAGTGCTCCTACTCCAAAAGACCCTCCTGCTCCTCAATAATTCTCTTTTTATCTTTCACAATTTTTATGGCCCACGGGCCTACTTGTAAAGACAATTTTCTTTTATTGCTGCGAGGGCAGCTTATTTACTCATATTTGAACAATTACAGCCGAGCAGTACTGCTCGCAGTGTAAAGGTTTTTTCCTTTTAATTTCATATTTACATCCGAGCACTAATGCTCGCGGTGTAAATAATTGCCTTATTGATATTATAATGTTTCTTTTATTATAATACATGTTTGCATGACCGAACTTAGCATAGTATTTTGGTTTGATTTAACAAAACATAAATTTTGAAAAATGCTCTAAGTACCGTAGCGTTCCTTCACTCATTTTGTTCACGTGTTTACATACCTCATGGTATGCTTTGCAATCGATGTGGTAGCAAATCTATAACATGTCTGTTTGCACTATATGTGGTATTTTTGCAATTGGGCTTAGATGCATATAGTGGCCCATATGTTTGTAAGATATATGGTATTTTTCCAAATAAAATATTCATAAAATGATAGGTTTTATTTGGGCCCATTAGAAAATGTAAAGTTTAAATTCCTCTCTTGTGGGTGATTCCACTTGTGAAGGCCCATTTTCTTTGCATGATTATAATGGGCCTAATCAATTAATAACAATTAATAAAATGAAGGTTTAAATTCATGTCTTTTGGGCCTTGTATGGAAGATAGGGGGCCTTTGTAGTGGGAACGACATACTAGGCCCAGCCCTCCTCCATACAAACCCAATTGTTAAGGCTCATTTACCTGAGTTGGACTTAATTGTATAGGTTCATTATATTAGTTAAACCTAAATATTGATTAGCAACAAATTAATTCTAAATTAATTTTCTCAATGTCGTGCCGTCAAAATCAATCCCCAAAACACCTTTAGAACGCTGGAATGGTCGTGAACCTAGTTTACGCCATTATAGAATCTGGGGGTGTCCCGCTCACGTCCTAAGGAAAAAGGAGGGAAAGCTAGAACCACGAACTGAAGTTTGCATGTTTGTTGGCTATCCTAAAGGTACTCGGGGTGGACTTTTCTATAGTCATTCAGAAAATAAAGTGTTTACTTCTACAAATGCTACTTTTTTGGAAAATGACTATGTCTAGAACTTTAAACCTCGCAGCAAAGTAGTTTTAGAGGAGATGGTTAAAGAATTGACTCTAACCAATGTTCCATCGTCATCAACGCGAGTTGATGATGAAATTCCCACTCTTCATGTACAACCGACGCAAGTCGATTTAAATGAAGAAAGTACCACTGTTCCTGAGCAAACAGTCACGGACCTCGTCGTAGTGGGAGGGTTTCTAGAAACCCAGTTCGCTATGGTTTGGATGGTGAAACCAATATGGTTGTTGGTGACACTAGTGATGATGATCCATTGTCTTTCAAACAGGCAATGGCTAGCCCTGAAAAGGAACTATGGCTCGAAGCCATGAAACAAGAAATGGAGTCTATGTACTCAAATTCCGTCTGGGATCTTGTGGAAGCACCTAGTGACTTTAGGGCCATTGGGTGCAAGTGGATCTACAAGAAGAAACGAGGTGTTGATGGAAATATCGAGACTTATAAAGCTCGATTAGTGGCAAAGGGTTATACCCAAAGAGAATGCGTGGACTATGAGGAAACTTTTAGTCCGGTAGCCATGCTCAAATCCATTCGCATCCTCCTATCCATAGCAGCCGCTCTCGACTATGAGATTTGGCAAATGGACGTCAAGACAACTTTTCTTAATGGAAAGCTTGACGAGGTCATTTATATGGATCAGCCAGAAGGATTTAAAGTATCTGGACAAGAAGGAAAAGTTTGTAAGTTAAATAGGTCCATCTATGGACTTAAGCAAGCTTCTCGTTCCTGGAATCTTAGGTTTGATGAAATAACACTACTACAAAAAAGGCCTTTCTCTGCGGTTTTTTTACTCAATACATTGCGGTTTTCGAGAGTATTGAAAAGCGCAGTGTATTGGACCGCATTGAAAAGTGTTACGCAAACCGCGGAGAAAAGCTACACTTTTCTCTGCGGTTGTAGTAAGCCAACCGCGGAGAAAAGAGAGCATTCTCTGCGGTTGTAATATGCAAACTGCAGAGAAAAGTTTCTCTGCGGTTTGCTTATTACAACCGCAGAGAAAGCTCTCTTTTCTCCGCGGTTGGCTTACTACAACCGCGGAGAAAAGAGCTTAATAAAAAAAAAAAAATCAATTTCGGTTGATAACCCAGCATTTTTAATAAAAAAAATTAATTTTCAATTTTAATTATAAATAATTATTTTCAATAGTATAACTAATTTGTTAAATTGTTATATATAAATTTCATATCTAATACAAAATAATTGGCTAGTAATGAATCAAAGACTTTAATCATTCTAACCAATATAAGTTAGCACTTTAATCTTACATACATACAAAAATTTAGATTTCATAAGCAAATGGCATTAATCTAGCTAACCAATCACTTTGTAGTGGTAGTAGATCCTCTTTGACATTGAATTGCTTTTTGTCAAATCACTGCAAAATTGAAAAGTTAATATAGACTAGATAATTAAATACTATATCTAGTTTTTCTTAAGCAAAAAAGAGTTTAAAATATAACATACTTTCTTATTGATAAATTCAGCTGGATTCGGTGCATTTACAAGATCATAAATGTATCTTAGTACATAATAACTACATTCATGACTTTCAGGTTGTTTTGGACAAGAACCTCTCACCAATTTTGTAAATGTGCCGATGTATTCATTTTCCAAACATTGTGCGTATGCTCTACAAAAATTAAAATTAATTAAATACATATTATGCTCTCAACTTTTAAAAATTAATAATGCATACATTACAATTGAAGAACTTACTTTTCCATAACCTCCGTAATTATTGGTGGAGATTTATGATTTTTTAAAGGGTCCAAAATTATGGTCATCCCCTGCATCATCACGAGCACCAACATCCAATGTCGACTAAAATAATAATAAAATATGATTATTATAAAATTAAAATTCAACCATAGTAGTGATAATGTTTAAGTAGTTCGTTCTTACTCAACAATCCAAGGAATGAAATATATTTGCCCTCGTCTATCCATAGTCATCATCCATTTGGCTATAAGATCCACCGTATAGTTTTTACTTTCATCATTGCCAATAGAAAGATGTCCGGTGTCAAAAAATTTATATAATTGTCATGAATTTGGGTGCATGCTTTCCCAAATGCATCTATAGAGAATCAATCATTCATATTACATTTTCAATTAATAAATTAATATCGTCAAAAAAAATTTGGGCAGAGTTTCCTCTGTTTCTATAGCATATCCAAAATTATTAGAACCTATAAATTCAATTCAGACAAAGCATACAACAAACAACATGCATGTTCTCAACCATAACCCACCGCAACACACAAAATTCGCAGAACTTACTTCACTAAGACACACATGTTCTCAACCTTCTGTTATCTCCGTAGCACACAATTTCATCTCAGAACTTACTTCATTACGGATGAATATCTAATATATTCAAACTCCTCTAATAGTTTGTAATGACATAACGGATTGATACATACCTCATACCAAACAGCATAGCTGAGGATCCAATATTATCCATGGAGGCTGCTTGATAAACGTCTTCCGAAGTGATGAAGATAGCCTCGCGTTCTCCTATAAACTACGGGTCAACGGGAACTTGTACAACCCCATCTATTCCTTTATTGGAATAATACTCCTTCACTATAAATTTTAGACTCAGATCAATTTTGTCCCATTGGTTATCTGTTAACCAATTTGAAGGTTCTGGTTGAGTTATTTCAGCGGGGATGACTACGTGAGATCCAACTGATGATAAATGTGGGCTTGGTGATAGGGATTTGTGATTAGATGAAGATGGACCCTACATAATAGCATTAAACATATCAATATAGTGTACTCATTTAAAAATAAAATTTAAATATCTAAGCAAATAATTTTATACCTGACAAGCCACAATTAAATTTTTAGGCCAAGGCAGGAATGTGTCTCGTGCGTCCCCAACATATCGTACGTTACCAAAGGGAATAGGGATCTCAGCTTCTTCTTGTAAGACATCTATAAGCCAAACCCTCGCAACTGAATCATCAAGTACATTTCCATGGACGGTAATTTGGCTACCCATGTTTGGTACAATGAGTACACCCTTAGCCACCACATTGTCAATATTATCAGAACACAAATAAACTTCATAGCTCGGTGGTGGCGGAGACTCATAAATTGATGATCCATCATCTTCATCAAAAGGATAGTCTTCGGTTTGATGAAAATGATCATCTGCGTTGGGGGCAGGTCGATAGACTTCATCACTTGTATTCTCATAATATTGTCCCTCATCAAATTGCCCTTCATCGTAGTATCCACACTCATCGTTTTCCTCATTATATTCTTCATTTTGAGCTAATTCCTCTTCTGTGCTAAATTTATGTCTTTTTAGCTCTTCAATCTCAGCTTTTAGTCGAGCAATCTCCTCTCTTGCAGTCATTGTTTTATGTTTTTTTCCAAACATTTTGGAAACAGTCGCAGTGAACCTACAAAAAAAATCAATAAAGTCCATCAATAAACCAATCTAAATAATTCTTAAAAGAAAACAACTATTATAAATTATCATACCCGCCAGCTCGAGCACGACCTGGGTGTTCTGGTGTCCCTAATACTTGAGTCAAGATGTCATCTCGACCCTGAGCTGTAATTTCGCCACGAATCAATTTTTCTTTGACGTCCTCCTACTCAAGATATTATTTGGTTAAATTAGTTTATATAAATAAAAACAATATATTGATTCTGAAACCTTAGAAAACTTACTATCTTTTTGGCAATTTGTCAGTCTAGCTCTGTCACAAGAACTTTATTTTTTTCACGCGATCTAAGTCAAACTTGATACCTCTCTGGATTTTGAATATTTCGTTCTTTTTTCTGCATTGTACAAGATAATTATAGTTATATGTTGCGATAATATCAACCATTATTTAAACTATAATATCAAATATACTTACCAAATCTTCTCTTATATTAGCCATTCCTCTACGAGAGGTTCGATGCCTTGACTTCATTAGTAATGCACGTTTTTTTTGTTCTTGATGCACTATTTGAAACTCTGGACTTAGACGACTAGTTACAAATTGTAACCATTCTCTCTCGTCAATTATATCGCTATACCTCTTTGGGGGAAATTTGAGTTCTTCCATCATACCCATTTCAGCCAAAGGTTTGATGTACTCGGTAGTGAGTTCACTTTTAAAATCTCTCATTATTTGACCAGCTTTTTTCAAAATCTCACGTTTGAAGGTTTGAGGAATGTTGTGACCACCCTGAGAATATAATTAAGAAAAGTAATTATTAAATTTAGATATCACACATAAATAAATAAATAAATAAATATCATAATGATAATTTCTTACAATGATATCCTCCCATAGACCATCTTTCAAATCTTGTGGGACCTTCCTCCAATCACCTGAGTTGATAGAAATCGTGGCTCGTACTCTAGATCCAAGATATGATATCATGTTTGTATACACATCACCTATTGGTTGTCCCAAATCGTTCCATTGAAGATTTTTCTTGATTCCTTTGACTTTTTGTTAGGTCATGTGACTCATTCTTGTTTTACCACGACCTTGTTGTTTCTCTTTGTCATCTCTTTTATCCGCCATCTGCATCACACAAATTACTAGTTTTAATGCATTAAACAAATAAATAATCACAAGTGTTAATGCATTATACAAATAAATAATCACAAAATTATAAAATGAAATGGACAGAGTTTCATTTATTTCTATAACATATCCAAAATTCATATGTATTTAAAATTTCAACAAAAACAAAAACATTATTATTATATATAGTAACTTATAAAACATGTTCAACTAATATCATCAAAAAAAAAATTGGGCAGAGTTTCCTCTGTATTTATAGCATATCCCAAGTTATCTACCTATAAATTCACATCAAACAAAAATTATAACAAACAACATGCATGTTCTCAACCATAAGTCACCGCAGCACACAGAAAATTCACAGATCCTACTTCACTAAGGCACACATGTTCTCAACCTTCTGTTATCTCCGCAGCACACAATTTTATCTCAGAACCTAATTCACTATGGATGAATATCTAATATATTCAAACTCCTCTAACAATAGTTTGTAAATATAAAAAATAAAAATAAAAAATTAAGTAGTAATTACTACTTACCTTAAAAATTAATATTCACCAATTTCAACCTCGAACAAATATTTCAACCTTGAGTGGGAGCTCACACTCAAACAAATATTTCCTACAATAAAAAGTTAAACATTAGTAAATATATGGTAATTGAATTTATCCTAAAATAATATAATTAACAAAAATATACTTTACAAAAATCATTATTTAAATAATATACAAAATTATGCAAGCACTAATTTTTAATATAAAAAATTATGTAAACAACATTATTCTAAATAAAATAATACAAAAATACCCTAAACCGAAATATACATTAAAGAAATCAAGTTTTAGTGATCAATACACGTTTTAAACAATGAAAATGTCCTCCAATCCTATATAAAATTTCAAAAATATTACAAAAAATAACCATATAAACATACATAGAAACCACCATTAAACCCACACAATATTTCTTCATTTTTACCCTAAAACTTCAAAATAACTCAAGATTAAGTATATATACATGATTTCAAGCTTTAATATGCAAGGAAATGGAAAAAAAAACAAAAAGAAATAGACAATGTGGGGCTTACCGTGGGTAGGGACGGCATGGTGGGAGAGAGCTTCGGCCGTGACTTCAACAAAGAAGAAGATGAGCAAATGAGTGGGAAAAATAGGTTTTTGTGCTTTAGTGGGTGAAGACCACCTTTCTCCGCGGTTTTATACCCAAAACCGCAGAGAAAAGTGGACTTTTCTCTGCGGTTTTGGGTATAAAACCGCGGAGAAAAGTGTCCCATTCAAACCTTTCACTGCGTTTTTTTTAAAAACAGCAATAAAATAGGGCGCGGACATTAAATATAATTTTTTTGACTCTTTCAAACCTTTTCACTGCGCTTTTTATTTATTGTTTAAAAAAAACCACAGAGAAAACCTATATTTGTAGTAGTGTAATCAAAACCTATGGCTTTGAACAAAATATTGATGAGCCTTGTGTTTACCAACTGAAGGCAAATCAAATAGTGGTATTCCTGGTTCTTTATGTAGATGATATCTTACTCATTGGAACAATGTTAAGAAATTATCAGATGTGAAGAATTGGCTGAGCACTCAATTCCAGATGAAGGATTTGGGTGAAGCAAGTTATGTTCTAGGTATCCAGATCATCAGGGATAGAAAGAACAAACTTTTAGCTCTATCTCAAGCAGCTTACATTGATAAAGTGCTTGAACGTTTCTCAATGACAAATTCCAAGAAAAGGCGTCTACCGTCCCCCCATGGAATTCATCTTTCAAAGAAGCAGTCTCCCTAGAATCCTGAAGAGGAAGATGCAATGAGAAAAGTTCCTTACGCATCTGCAGTTGGAAGTTTGATGTATGCCATGTTATGTACTAGACCAGATATCTGCTATGCAGTGGGAGTAGTGAGCAAGTATCAGTCAAACCCAGGACCGGAACATTGGATAACAGTTAAGCATATCCTGAAGTATTTGAGACAGACTAGGGATTATATGTTAGTCTACAAGGGTGGTGTTCTGAACCCTGTAGGCTACACCGATTCAGATTTTCAGACTGATGTCGATGACAGAAAGTCTACCTCTGGAATGGTGTTTACTCTTGGGGGTGGAGCTGTGATTTGGAGAAGCGTAAAGCAGTCTGCAATCTCAGATTCCACCATGGAGGCTGAGTACATAGCCACATCAGAAGCAGCTAAGGAAATAGTCTGGCTAAAGAAGTTCTATTCAGATCTGTTGGGGTTTTATGCCCTAATTAAAACCCAAATTCTTTGTAATCTCATTTTATTATCAATAAAAGAATAGAAATCATTTTTTGACTTGGTCAATCACTTTGCTCACATGTTTTATTTTCATGATTATTTTTTTAATATAAACTTCTATTAAATCCCGAGCATATAGCTAATCTTATTTATAGTGACGTAATCACAGTGGAATATAAATATGATTATATGTTCAAAATAAGTTAGTCCTAAGATTAGTCAGTGCACCGGATTTACACTAACTTGCCAAACTACGATTTGATCTACTTACACATTATAGTGTTATGTTCTTTCCAGAACATTAGCAAAGTAGATAAGATCATATGTATTTGTTACATCGGACATGACCGATATTGACAGTTGATAAGATAAGTAAACATACCGTTATTATCTATTCTAGTCATATCATATAGTTGACCATAGGTCAATTCAATCTCAATTCTGAGTGGTTAGTATTCTAACTGATTGTATTATTTGAGTTCTTTAACTTGTTCGTTACCAGCTTACCCTACGGACTAGCCCATACTTACATCTTGGGAACTCGGTAGTATAATTGAGTGGGAGTGTTAATCATAGATATGAACATCTATAGCTTCTGATGAAGAAGTGAAACGATGGTTTCCTTTTAGTTTGGTTCAAGGTGTTAAATGATAGAGATCTCATTTCAGTAATTAAATTAGTTTACTGAAATATCATTTACAAGCAACTAAGTGTTTTAAGGATAAAATACAATGAGGGGTAAAATGGTATTTTAGTCCTATCTCATTGTAGACCGTCTATAGAGGATTGAGTCTGTAATGACCCAACTACTCTAGACTGTTGGACCATTAACGAAAACTATACATAAATATTAATCCTTAATAAAACTTTACAAATGAAAAGACCATAACTTGATTAGGAAACTTGCAAAAATAAAGTTAAACTTACATAAAATATCAAGTAGGATATGGGATCCCATTGTTTTAAAATCAAAACATGACATAATTAAAAAGAGATTTACATAACAAAATGCGGAAAAATACATGTAAAAACCATAAGAAACAAAACTACATCCTCGAATCGAAACGCTCGGCTCTTAAATCCATTCCGCCTCAATACACATTCTCCAAGCTTCCAAGAACCTTTCCCGCAACTAAGACTATTTTCCTGCACATATAAACAAAAAGGAGTAAGCCTAATGCCCAACAAGGAAAAAACTAACACATAGTCCATATACATAAATTTCATAAAAACATAACATAACACTTATATCATACACAAACTATAATGGCCATTATTACTTGGGGTCCCATAGACTAAACAAGTCATATGCCCATTAGATTAGTGGGGTCTTGCTAGCTAAGCAAGTCATATGCCCCTAATCTATTCGGGGCTTGTTAGTCATATGGGTCATATGCCCAAGTCTACAATCATACTTATCATAACATATTGCATAACATAAAATCATAAGATAACATATAAAAACATATAACATATAAAGTCTATCCTATTTTCCTTACCAAGATTACCGGGATATGAGGAAAGAGTTGGGACTTTGGAACACTCCTGTAGTGTCCAAGAACTTTACTTAGCTAGTTAGATAGTAGTATTATAGTAATTATAGTATTATCTTTATGACTGTGGATTTATTGTTCAGACCGGGATTTATTTGGACACTCATATTAGTACTTATAGATTTTCTAAGTTTAACCTATAGTTTAAGAATATTAATTTTAACCTAAGGTTTGATTAATATGACTGATATTGAGGATAATATTTATTATACTATAAGTTTTAGATAAGAACCAATAGGATTATAGCACATGTTATGTATGGGTTATTAATGATTAAGTATTTTGAGGATTAAATTTATTAAGGGTAAAGTTTGAATGCTCTAAGGTCAGTCAGCAGCTTTGAAAACGTTTGAGGGCTTAGTCAAGGCTGTTTACTCAATTCAAATTAAGCTAAAAATGTGTAATTTCGTGTTTAAATAATCAGCGTATGCCGATATATCGCAGCACGTAGATACGGAAAACACGAAACCATGTACGTTTGCCTCGGGCATAATGGTCCAGACGATATATTGCCTATAAGGGGCCATATATCGCCTCCTTCAGCATATTTTGAATGTTTTCAAAATCGTTTCCCATTCAAACCTTCAACCTCCTGATAAGTCCAGCACCTTTTTGAACGAGTCTTCAGCCTCTGCTGAACGATAATTCAAATTATTTTCACTTAAAAAACCATTATTTTTATTCAAGTTAAATTAAGATCTTTTCATTCCTAAACTCTATAAATAGGACCTAGTACCCATCCATTATTCATCTTTTGCTCTAAGTTCAGAGGCTGCAAGTTGCTAGGTGAGTGTGAGAGTGTAAACACTTGGGTTGGGAATCATAAGCTTGATCATCATAAGCTTATCAAACACTTGGGGAAGTAAGGTTTTATATTATTTCTGTTCAAGATTTAGATTGGTCTTACAAGTCTCCAAGGTAACCCAAACTCTAGTTCGTTTCTATACTTTTTCTTTAAAAGTTCTCATAGCCTTCTACTCATTCTAACCTTATTCTTATTTTGGTTAGGAAATCTAAGAACTTGCACATAAGTTTTTGGTAAGTATTTTCTCAATGGTTTAGTCCTTCCATTCCTTTCATTTCTCTTCTTCACTATACTCACTCTTTTTCAAATGGTTCTTAGGAGTGTTCTAAAGTCCCAGCTCTGTCCTCTTATCCCGGTAACTTTGGTAAGGAAAATAGGATAGAATTCATATGTTATATGTTTATATGTTATCTTATGTTTTTATGTTATGAAATGTGTTATGTTATGTATGTATGTAGGCTTGGGCATATGACCCATATGACTAACAAGCCCCAAATGGATTATGGGCATATGACCTGCTTAGCTAGTAGGACCCCACTAATCTAATGGGCATATGACTTGTTTAGTCTATGGGACCCCAAGTAATAATGGCCATTATAGTATGTGTATGATATAAGTGTTATGTTATGTTTTTTTATGTTTCTTATGAAATTTATGTATATGAACTATGTGTTAGATTTTTCCTTGCTGGGCATTAGGCTCATTCCTTTTTGTTTATATGTGCAGGAAAATAGACTTAGTGGCGGGAAAGGTTCTTGGTAGCTTGGAGAATGTGTATTGAGGCGGAATGGATTCAAGAGCCGAGCGTTACGATTCGAGGATGTAGTTTTGTCTTTATGGTTTTTACATGTATTTTTCCGCACTTATTATGTAATTTCCTTTTTATTTAAATTATGTTTTGTTTTGTTTTTAAAACAATGGGATCCCATATCCTACATGATATTTTGTAAGTTTAACTCTTATTCTTACAAGTTTCTTAATAAAGTTATGGTATTTTCACTTGTAAGTTTTATTAAGGATTAGTATGTATAGTTTTCGATAATGGTCCAAAAGTCTAGAGTAGTGGGTCATTACAACTCCTAAAAACCATTTATAACAGGGTGAGTAAATTGAAGAAAAGGAATGAAAAGAATGGAAGGACTAAACCAATAAGAGTATACTTACCAAAAACTTATGTGCAAGTTCTTAGATTTCCTAACCAAAATAAAGAATAAGGTTAAAAACTTCATCCTCAAATCGAACGCGCAATCCACCGATTCCATCCTGCCTCAATACACATCCTCAAGCTGCCAAGAATCTTTCCGCCGCCATAATTATTTTCCTGCATATATAAACATAAAGGAATGAGCCTAATGCCCAGCAAGGAAAAACTACTAACCACATAAACATACACATAAAATCATATCATAACATATGCTAAAAACATATCATAACATATACTATATAATACTATACTAATAATGGCCATTATGACATGTGATAAACCATCTACGTCCCCTGTCTAATATTTGAGGTAGGTTAGATCACATGTAGTGTATGATAACCCATCTACATCCCCTGTCTAATATTTGAGGTAGGGTAAATCATAACATAACATATAAAAACATAAACTTATCATAACATATCAAACATAACATAACATAAAAACATAACATATCATACAAACATACAAGATCTAGCCTATTTTCCTTACCAAAATACCGGGATGATGAGAACAAGGTCAGGATTTTGGAACACTCCTAAAAACCATTAATAGAGATGTGAGTTTTCTAAAAGAAAGAGATGAAGAGGAATGAACTAAACCATCAAGAAGATACTTACCAACAATAAATCTCAAGTTCGAAGAACTTAGATGCCTAACCAAGAATAGAGAAGATTGGGTTAGGAATTGAGTAGAGAAAAACTATAAGAACTAATGAAACAATACAGAAAAGGAACTAAGAATAGGAATACCTTTGAAATCGCTATGACCGAACTACACCTCAAAACTGAAATACACTCTATGAACCTTACTTCCCAAGTGTCTAATAAGCTTAGAATGACAAAGCTTATAACCCCAACCCAAGTGTTTATCACTCTATAGTCTCACTAGCACCTAGAAGGTTCTGATCAATGCTTGAAGAATGAATGAAAAGGCTTGGTGCTAGGTCCTATTTATAGAGTTCTCGGAATAAAAATCTTCTAATTATAATCCAAATTTAAATTTAAATTTAAAATAGAATCCTAAGGAATAAAAATCTTCTAATTATAATCCAAATTTAAATTTTAATTTAAAATAGAATCCTAACTTCTAACTTTCTAAATCTCGTAACTCTAAACTAACCTACAGTAAAATCAACATATCTGGAGCTGTATGACTCCGATTTAGAATATCTTTATACCATTAGAAATCTAATTAAATTATCTACAACTTTTTAGATATACTATTTTTCGAAATTCATAACATAACTGGGTCAAAAATAGGTCGGAAGTTACAGTACCCTAAAGTTACGAAAAAAAAATCTATTTAATTATCTAAATAACAACCTAATCCACAAATAAATAAAATTGTGAGTCTAAATATCTAAATAAATATCATGCTCCTAACAGATTCTGGTGAAGACTAAGTCTTATATTTCCCTTATTAAAATAATGATTCCTTAATAATCATGCATATGACAAGTGTCATAATCCTATTGGCTCTATCTAAACCTTAGGTTATAATAATAATCATATTAATAACCAGCAATATTAATCAAACCTTATGTTATAATTAATATTCTTAAACTATAGGTTAAACTTATAAAATCCATAACTATTGCTAGGAGTTTCCAACTAAATCCCGGCTTGAACCAAAATCCACAATAATAAACATACTATAACTACTACTAGCTATTACTATTACTATTACTACTATTATCTAACTAGCTAAGTAAAGTTCTTTGACTCTACACCTTGTAAGCAGAAGCTAGATTAGCATGAGCTTCTCCCATTGAAGGTCGGATATTGATGGCTCGAATATAATCTTGAATGGCTTCATTAACTCTCCCAATCTCTTTATATGTGTTCCCTCTATTAACAAGTGCATCGCCGCCAAAGGATCAATTCGGAGAACTTCATTATGGCAAGATACATCATCTGTGTAATTGCCTTGTAGTATTTTTTTTATATTATTATATAAGAAACAAACTTTAGTTAATAGAAAAAACCGAATTGTGAAGAGAAGAAGAAATATATTCTTTTATACAAAAGGAAATAGAATAATACAGAATGAAACCGGAAAGCAAAACAGACTAAACACCAACCATATAACCAAAACGTTCGCTGTAACCATATAACTTAAAATTACCAATGCCATCTTCTCTTAGTTGGAAAAGGCAGAGCAAGAAACAAAACAAATCAAGGTGACCATTTTATAGATGATAACCTTTCTCCATTTGGAAAGAAAAAAATATTGTATAATTAAGTATTTTCCCAAAACAAATATAAGCAAGCATTACAAGCATGATATAAATATATGATTACCTGCTGTTTATATATAATTGCTAAATTGTTAAAAGGAGCAGAAAGTCTTGTTGTCACAGACAATGTTCCCTTCTCCTGCAGCAGTGACAGTGGAACCATAAAAGATACTAAAGATTACCTTCCAAGCATTTGCCATGTTTCCATAACACTCAGCAAAGCGAGGATCAATTTAAATAGCTTCTTCATTTTTTGCAATGCACGTATCAAAATCATGTAGCTAAAACAGAATAAAATAAAATTTAAGAATCAGGTGCAAGTAAATTCACTTACAAGCTAGAAAGCACTGAAGATCGTACATATATTGAGAAAATACATGAATGCTAATAAGCTTCATTGAGAACCTGATAATGGACTGCACCCAAGAGAAGGAGATTATCTGTGCTCCGAGGATTTCTTTCATATATGATTTATATAAATGGCATTACTATGCTCTAATGCTTGCTTGTAGTTCTTATTTCACTTTCTCCGAGGATTTATATAAATGGCATTACTATGCTCTAATGCTTGCTTGTAGTTTCCAGCTTTGTACTTCTGGTGAGCCAGAGACATAAGCATGTCTTCATTGACTGCAAGGACTCAAAATTAGGCAAAGGAGAAAGTGAAATAACTAGAAAATGACCAAATCATTGAAGTAAAAAAAATATATATATATATATTGGCCCCTTTAAGTTCGCACCTCACTGCTAATTTGGAAAAAATATAAATGAAGTTAAACACTAAACAACTACAAAAAAAGCATTGCACCAAAATCCTAATAACAAAGGACCGATCACTCAAAGACCAAAAACCTAACTCAATTACAACTGAGGAAAACAGGAAAAGACAGTAACCTTCACGAGAATCCAAGGGCTGAGATTGTTTGATGGAATTAACAGAAGACGAAGCAGAGGCAGAAACTAAATACTTACCTGGCTTGCCAAGACTGAATAGAAGAACAAATTTGAGAAGCCCAACGACTGGAAATTGAAGGTTGACAGAGAGATAGAGAAAGACGAGAGAGAGAGAGAGAGAGTGAGGAGTTCGGAGACCGTACGACCAAGCCGAAGAAATGGGTCTCTTCTTTGTGTCGATATGTTGAAGGAAATGGGTCTCGGAAAGGTTGAAGGAAAGAAAATGGGTGAGAAATGTTGAAGGAAAGCTCAAAAATGGGTGTCTCGGGTCTCAGAAATGTGGAAGAGAAAGGAGATGGGTGTCTCGGGATTCTTAGGGCTCAAAAATGAAAAAAAAATTATAAGTGGCGGGATGGTGAAATATATTACTGCCTTTTTACATAAAGTTGCCCAATATAATACTCTACCATAATACTTTTCTATTAGTATTATATTCATGTGTTGTGGAAAGGGTATTTGGTGTAGTGGCATCTCTTTATTTCGACTCTGCCACGTGTCAACCAAATGTGAGAAATCTTTCCCACATCATCAGCAGTCGTTTTTTGGGTAAACAGACTTCGTGACAAATGAGTTTTCAATGCGATGGCTAACTAGTAACGTAAGTGAAAATATTCATTATTAAAGTTATAGCTTTACCTTAATATTAAGTATATTAATTCAACTCATGCAATGATTTTGTATTAGTGTGGCGGGAAGAAATCTTTAACAAATGATGAGATCAATGAAGTACGTGAAGAATGGGCACAATGCGTCATGGATTTGATGAGTACTACATAGGTCCACTCACTTTTTTTAACTTAGACTTTTAATGAGATATACTTACAATGTTAACCTAGATTTTCTTGAAGATATACACACTTTTGTTGTCTAACTATAGTTTACAATGCTTATATAAGTCATTTTGTAATTAACATAAGACTCGTTATTTTGGATACTTAGTTCAAATTCAAGTATTTTATATTACTATGATATTTATTTTGTTTTGTTCAGTTTGTTTGTATAAAAAGCATGATTTTTTGGGGCATAATACACTTTTTAATAAAAAAAAACACCATAAGTCGGCTATGAACCGACTTATCATGTTTTACACCAGAGGTCGGTGTGCAACAGACCTACCATGGTTTACACCAAAGGTCAGTTGGCGCCAAACCGACCTCTAGTGTAAGACATGGTAGGTTGGTTTGCAACTGACCTACCATGTCTTACACCAGAGGTCGGTGTGCAACCGATCTACCATGTCTTACACCAGAGGTCGGTTTGCAACCGACCTACCATGTCTTACACCAGAGGTCAGCTTGGCATCAACCGACCCACCATGTTTTTCTATCATAAGTCACTGCATGTAATTTTTGTAGTAGTGTTTTTTAGTTTATGTTGGGTTGATGCAATGTATTGAGTCTATTTTTGTGGGATTGATGTCTAGTTGACTTTAAGTTGCTTTTTCAATACCGTATTGTTTAGGTTTAGATTTATGTGTAGTTGTCTAATATCATTTTGTTTTTTGTGTTGTTTTTTAATTGTTTTGATATAAATATTTCAAGTTTATTATTGATACATTTTCGAATGCAATGATAAGTTTTTTTGAAGTTGTTTTTGTTGTTTTTTTAGTTAATTTTTGGGTTGATGCAATTAGTGTCTCTAATATTAATATTGTTAATAAAGCAGGTAGAACCTGTGGTATGTTAGCTTATTGTCATGTTTAGTTATTTTTTGAAAAACACAGTGTTAATTTTTTCGATTTTGTTTTTGGGTAGCTATCGGTTGCACTATGTTGTTGTGAGATTGTTGTCGTGTTGCATTTACGTTACTTTTTTGATATTGTATATTGCTTTGTGTTGTTTTTTTAAAATGTAAGAATGAGTTTTTCGATGTTGTTTTTGTGTTAATTTTTTGTTTTTTTTTTTTGTAGCTACAGTATGATGAGTTGCACTTTATTGTTGTGAGTTTGTTGTCGTGTTGTTTTTTTAACGTTATGTTTTGTGGGTTGATATTTAGTGTAAATTGTCTTTTAGTAATTTTGAAACATTAAAATCGTATTTTTGAAAACTTAAGTTAATAAACATGTAAAAAAAAAACATTTGAAGCACAGTAAAAATGTAAAAAATCATTTTTTTTTTTCTGTTATAAAATATGTATTACGTTTGTTTTACATACCATTATCGGATTAATTGTACATATATTTATTAGAAGTCTAAATACATCAAACCAATTATATATTAATCCAAGCATTCCGTTTTTATAATAAAAGGGGACAAAAATCCAAAGCCTATATATATATATATATATATACCACTATTTGTGGAAGTGCTGATAGTTGGAACTCTGTGACTTCACATCATCATCATTATCCAACTGCACCGAGGTCTCCTGCCGTGGTTGATTGGTCGGGATATTCCGCCTGAAGAACCTATAGTTCTTCTTCACTATATTTAACAAGTCGTTGGCCATAAGAGAGAAGGCTTCAACCTTGGTGTGGGACTTGACATTGATGGTCGCAATGGGAAAATGAATGATGTGAGATTGAGTTCTTGACCACTCCAACAGCTCTTCTCCAAAAAAATCACATTTCTTGAGGCGTCTCGTACTGCTATTTCTTGTACTACTGCTCACATTCAAGGCCTCATTATGATCACTAGCATTGTTTGTGTATGCCCAAGCTGTGCCGTGTGTGATGAAAATCACCCGATCAAGTGGGTCTCCTTCTCGGATCATGTAGCTACTCTCTGTGTAGATTACAGGCTTAAGATTCTCGCAAATCATGTCAAGTATTTCCCTCTCCATATTTTCAAGCATTGGAACCTAAAAAATATGCATATAATCAAGCTCGAAAAAGTTAGAAACATCTCAGTCTATGTAGCTAGCTATATATTGTAAGTAGTAGTAGGGTTTAATATATATTTACGTACTTTTTGTAGCAAAGGGAAGCACAAAAGATGCGTTATACGCTTTCTATCTTCGGAAGGAAGTATAGAAAGCAGATTCTCAACATCAACTTCTCTATTTTCCTTCAACTTGTGTTTGACTTTTTGCATAATTAAAGCCTTTTCTTCCTTTGGTAGACCATTTTTTTCAATCCAAAATTCTATTTCTTGTTCTTTCAATCTCATCTTCTCTCCTAACTCTTCTGATTTTGTAGTTGACAACTGCAAATATGTCTATGCATGCATGCCACAAGTATAATTAATGATCAAGCAATAATGCACAAGAGTCTAAGTAAGTAGATACACAATATTATTTTATATATACATTTATATATATATATATATACCAACCTGCAAGTTTCCAATTAAATACAAGAAGAGTAGCAAGCCAATGATAGAAATAGAAACGACAAAGAAGTTCTCCCAAAAATAGCTACTTGTTTCGAGGTTTTGACCAGCCGAACTGCAACATTTGATAAAATGATTTCATATTTAAAATTATTCAATGCTGTCAATTGACGATCGAGTTGTTATGAAACCAACAACAAAGAAAATTATAAATTATAACCTGAGATTTCGTAGTCCCCACCAAAAACATTTCATGAGCTTTTGAGGAAAATCCATTGATTCTAGCACACCGGATTCAAGGGCTTCAAGAAATATCCCAAAATCGAAGATTGTTGCATTCCCCGGATTTATTGGACAGTATTTAGTGATCAGATTGGTCATATTTCTTTGTTCGAATTTGCTCGTGCCATTATTACAAATTTTATTAATTTCAAATTTTTCACATAATTCTTTCTCTCCATGTGTTTTACAGGCACTGTGCCAGCATGAGGTTTGTCTTTGAAAAGAGTAAAAGTACCAAAAGCTTCCGAACACCTAAATCAAACACAGCAAGCAATTCATATAAATATAATCGTTCAAAATAACTGTTGTTAAGAAATTTAGTAATAATATTTTAAACTAGTTAAATATATGGATATCTTATAAACAATATGACAATCATGTGGTACTATAATTAAACAAAACTTAATTAATACATATATATATATATAACCAAATGGAGAATTATGTGTTTGATTGAACTTACATGACTAGCCAGGATGTAGAGGAAAAAGTTTAGTCCACCCTTAACCCAAACAATTCTAGTCACTGAATCTTGGTTCTGTGCAAGTTCTTTACATGATAGGTAGATTCGAAAAACCCTTGGTAAATATTGAAAAAGAAGGAGAGTGTTTATCAATTTTTTGCTAGACGATGCCGAGGTCTCATTCCCTTCATCAAAAGCTAAAATTATTACCTACAAAAAGATAATTAATTATTGTACATGAAATTATTATTATAAGTCTCTCCATCAACAATTTTCATTTTGAATAATTATAAATGTAAACTGATATATGTTTCTTAGAATAATATATACATACCTGAGGAACTGGTAGAATGGCCAGAAAGTCAACGAAGATGAGAGACCAAGAGATTTTCTTTGCTACTGCCGAAACACTCTTGACTATCTGATCTTTTTCTAGTGACTTGTAGGTTTTAGCTACGATACAACTAATATCTATGATATAAATAGTATCCATTAATGTTCTTAAAATTAGAACTGAATTTCTCAGCTTCTTGTCAGTCTTAATGCACTTTTTATCCTTGTCTATGATGGGAATATAGAAGAACAAAGGGTCTAATGTAACAGCAATAACACAAACCAAAAGAAATATCTTATTCCACATTGGAAGAAACCAGCTCTTTTGCATTAGAATTTCCTTTATTTTGGTCCACCCTTTCTTCTTCTTCTTCTGATCTATTCCACTGTTCATCCTCATGCTTGCACCAATCGTGTGCTGTATGCTCCAGTCTGGTTCTGCCATGCTGGGCAAAAAAAACAAAAAAAAAAACTGAACACTACAATCCTTGATGATATAACTGTTAATATTGATTATTATTACTGAACTATTGATATTTATTGCAAAGTAATGCAAAAGTAAATCTTGAAGAGATTGATATTCATGTTTTCATATGCTCGAAGAGTGAAAAAAACTTACCACATCTCTATTTTGGCTTCCTTCTTGTCTTCCATATAGCTTTGACTTCTATTCCTGCCCAAATAAATGTGGAGAAATTGTAGTAGTATTATGCAAAGTAATTAAAACCTGGAGATTTGTGTTGTGTTCTTCTTTAGCAAGGCTTCTGAGTTCCAAGAATAAGAACAGAAAGTGGGAGTTTTATTGCTAATTATGACCAAGTATGTGTTATATACAAGTAAATATTTTCTAACCAAAAACGCATCAAATTCTAATTTAATAGACGTAAGACTTGGCAGTGGTCTTTTTTTAATTTTTGTGTACCACGAATGACGAAATAAATAAGAGCTACATCATCTGTAGAAACCACGAAGTTTCGTTGTAAAAAGTTGCTAATTATATATATATATATATATGAATTTTACCTTCACTTAATTCTTACCGGTGGCACTTTCAGTGTTTTCGACTCGTGAACAGTTTTCAGCATGATAGATACCCATTAAAGCTCAAAGTGAAACATTTATAGAAAAATTATGTCATATATATTAGGTAGAATAAAATTGTAGATATTTTTTATAATTTTAATAAAAATTAATTCACAATTTTTAAAATATATATAAATATAATAAAATGAATTATGTACAATTTTAATAAAAATTAGTTTTCTTTCATATTCGTATTATAAGTCAACAGTCAACTATGAAACTTCTATGCATTGCAGAGCTTATCCAACGTCAATAATAGACAACAAACGTGAACAATGAATATATAATTCAGTAACTTTGTTTTTGTTTTTATAAGATGAGACGCCATCAAGTTTCTGTGGGCTTCTAAAGCCCCAATTTTCTATGAATTTATATTAAATATATATAGTCTGATATTAAATATTATAATAATAATAATAGTTAAATTTATATTAATATAATATAAAAAAATTATTTTTAATTAGTTTTAAAATTATATTTCGTTAAATATATTGAACACCTCAGCTCGGCTGTTACTTAACAGTCTCATCTTGGAGCTTACTTAGTTACACAGTTAGTTATTTTAACTAACTTGTCTTGTAATATCGGTTCTTGACCATTCTGTTTTCTTTTCTGTTGTAACAAACTTCTTCTCTCTTGTTCTATATAAGCTCCTTAGTCTCAACAATTCTGGTTGAGCTACATTTTACCATTTTCAATCTTTCCACATTTTTCCACTCTCTCTGTTTCGTGTTATGGTACCAGAGCCATGATCGACATGGCAAATGACAACAACAACAACAATTCAAACTCTTCGTCTCCCTCCACAGGTGTTCTCCCTCCCGTAGCTCCCATGGCGGTCAATCCAGTTCCTCTTCCCAGTAATCATCTCCTTCTGCTTCAATTACGTCTTGACAGATCCAATTACTCCTACTGGCGAGTTCTTGTTTTGGCGGCGGCGCGTGCTTACAGTCTTGATGGTTATCTACTCGGCACTACTTCCTCACCACCTCCTCTTCTCCTCAACAATGATCCCAATCCGGCGTACCTGGCGTGGCTCAGATCCGATCAGTTCTTGATGCATTGGCTGCTCAACTCGGTTTCGGAATCAATGCTCGGACACATCATTCAATGTCGATCCTCCTCTGAAATCTGGTCTGTTTTGGCGCGCATCTTCGCTACAAAAGCTCGTCTTCTCCAAGCCAAAGGACTCCTCCAGTCGACCAAGAAAGGATCCTCATCCATCGATGACTACATCCTCAAGATGAAAGGGTATGTTGATGCTCTTTCAGCCGCTAGTGAACCTCTTTCTGATGAAAGTTTATGTCTCTATATTTTAGGTGGTCTTGGTGCTGAATATGAGACTACTGTTGTGAATCTAACCAATCGTACTGAGCCCCTTACTGTTCAAGATCTTCAGTTTAGCTTGCATACCCAGGAAATGAGGTTGAATCAACAGTTCACAGGTTCTCTTGATACCATTCAGGCTAATCTTGCCAATCTTTCCCTAAGAGGCAATCACAGGTTCAACAACAGGGGTGATCGTCCGAGCTATCGCGGTTCTTATTCCAACAGGGGTGGCCGATCTAATAGGCCAGTATGCCAACTTTGTGGGAGGACAGGTCACATTGTTCAGAAATGTTACCACAGGTTCGATGTCAACTTTACAGGAACCACTGGAACCAACACTCCATCTCCTGAGTCCTCCTCTTCAAATTCTGGTACAGACAATGCACAGGCATATCTATCTGAGTCTTTCCTTCGTGATGATGCAGCTGGTTCTTGGTTCTTGGACTCGGGTGCTACCAATCACATCACCCCTGATGCTCAGAATCTCTCCTCGAAGATTGACTATAAAGGAAAGTCCAAAGTCTTAGTTGGTAATGGTAATTCCATGTATATTTCACATATAGGCTCTAATTTCATTCATGCATTACATAATTCTAAATCTTTAGAACTTAGGGACATTTTACATGTTCCACATGCCACGAAAAATCTGCTTAGCATCTCCCAATTTACTAAGGATAATAATGTTGTGCTCGAATTTGACTTTCTTTGTTATCTTATCAAGGACAAGACCACGGCCCAAGTACTTCTACGGGGATCACTCATTGATGGTCTCTAAAAACTCCAGCTTCCATGTCCTGTTCGTTCCTGTTCCACTCCTGTCCAGTCCACCAATACACCAGATTCTGCAGTTCATGTTTACAACTGTAATACTACTTCTAACCCTGTAAATGATAAGTCACAAGTAGCCAAAATTTGGCACTGTCGACTTGGTCATCCTTCCAAACCAATTTTGCAAAAGGTCTTGTCTATAGTGCAACCAAATACCAAATGTACATCGTTACCATTCTGTGATGCATGTCAAGTTGGCAAGCTTCATCAATTTACTTTTAAATCAACCATAAATAAAACATCATTTCCTTTTGAGCTTGTATATTCTGATGTATGGGGTCCCTCATTTTACAGTTCAATGGATGGCTATAGGTATTATGTGAGTTTTGTAGATGCATACACTAATTACACATGGATATTTCCTATGCAAGTAAAATCTGAAGTTTCAAACATCTTTCAAAATTTTAATTCTTATGTTGAAAGAGACTTTGATGTCAAAATCAAATCTGTACAAACTGATTTAGGTGCTGAGTATAAACCTCTTTATAATCTGTTCAACAAATTAGGCATCATTAGAAGGCATTCACGTCCCCACACCCACCAACAGCAGGGTCGGGTTGAACGAAAACATAGGCATGTGGTAGATGTAGGTCTCACGTTATTAGCTCAAGCCAATATGCCCTTACAGTTTTGGTGGGAAGCCTTTTTATCAGCAACCTTTCTCATTAATAGGCTCCCAACTCCCACCCTTAAACTCATCTCACCATATCAAGCCTTGTTTCACCATGAACCAGATTATAATCTTCTAAAGTCCTTTGGTTGTTCTTGCTTTCCTTTATTAAGGCCATATCAGAGTCACAAAGTCTCATTTAGAAGTTCCAAATGTCTGTTTCTTGGTTATAGCTTACTGCATAAGGGGTATAAATGTATGCATCCATCTGGTCGAATTTACATAGCCTGTAGTGTTACATTCAATGAAAATGAATTCCCCTATACATCTCTTTTTCCACAACCTGATTCACAACCTATTCCACATACTACTTACATCAATATTAGTAATCATCCGATGCCTCATTTGCCTACATTTCCTTCTGCTCAGGTTGATCCGCCTAGTTCTCCTACCCCAACTGTTCCAGGGTCCTCTCCAGCATCATTAACTCAGTCCAACACTTCCACTTCTTCTCCTATGATCGCAGCTGATAGCTCATCTCAGTTAAACACCTCATTACAATCATCTCGGTCACCCTCTGCTAGTTCACCACCATATATTCCCATTTCTGATATACAAATCGATTTGCCCATTCCACCTGTTCCAACAAAGACTCACTCGATGCTAACCAGGTCCAAAACTGGCCATTCTCAACCTAAAGTTTTCTTAAGTACTGCATTACATGATTTAGAGCCTATATCATTTAAACATGCTATTACTAACCCCTCTTGGCAGCTCGCTATGAAGCAGGAAATACAGGCTCTTCAAAACAATCAAACTTGGAATTTGGTGCCTGCTGAGCCTGAGATGAAAGTTATCAGCAACAAGTGGGTTTATAGAGTAAAAACAAAGCAGGATGGCACAGTGGACAGATATAAAGCCCGTCTAGTTGCCAGAGGGTTTCAACAAGTTGCAGGCCTTGATTTTTTCGAAACATATAGCCCAGTTGTGAAGCCTTGTACAATTCGACTCATATTTACATTAGCTGTTACTTTTGGATGGGATATACAGCAAATTGATATAAACAATGCATTCTTGAATGGCATTCTCCAGGAGACAGTCTTATGCAGCAACCCAAAGGTTTTGTTGATCCCAATTTTCCACAGCATGTTTGCAAGCTTAACAAGGCAATTTATGGCTTGAGACAGGCTCCTCGAGCCTGGTTTGATAAACTCAAAGGATCATTACTGAGGTATGGTTTCATTAACTCCAAGGCAGATTCTAGTCTATTTTATACAAGGAAAAATGGCAAGTTGGTTCTTCTGCTTGTCTATGTCGATGACATACTCCTTACTGGTGAAGATACTGCTTTGATTCACAAAGTTATCACTGATCTGCACTTAGAGTTTGCTTTAAAAACTCTCGGGTCTGTTACTTACTTCCTAGGCTTTGAGGTTATTCGCGATTCTATTGGGCTTCATCTCAATCAGAGAAAGTATACTCTCGACTTACTACACAAAACCAACATGTTAAGTGCCAAACCCCAGCCTAATCCTATGTGCTCGAGTGTAAAGTTGGCCTCTGATTCAGGTATTCCTCTTGCTGATTGAAAGGTTTACAGGAGTGTAGTTGGTGCTTTGCAATACCTCACAATGACACGACCTGCATCTCGTTTGCTGTCAATCGCCTTAGTCAATATCTAAAGGCTCCTACTTCGATCCACTGGGCTACTTGCAAGAGGGTTCTGAGATACTTAGTTGGCACTACTACTTTTGGCTTACATTTCACTCCTGCTTCTTCATTTACTGTCCAAGCTTACTCTGATGCTGACTGGGCTGGCAACATCGATGACAGAAAGTCCACTTCTGGATATTGTGTTTTCCTTGGTCCCAATCTTCTCAGTTGGTCTTCCAAAAAGCAAAATGTGGTGGCTAGATCAAGCACAGAAGCTGAGTATCGATCATTGGCCCTTGCCACTGCCAAAACTATCTGGATTCAATCCTTGCTCTCTGAAATTGGCTTTCCTCTGCATACTTGTCCTGTTCTTTGGTGTGATAATATGGGAGCTGGTTCCTTAGCTAGTAATCCTGTTTTCCATGCAAGGACAAAACATATAGAGATAGATCTCCATTTTGTCCAAGACAGAGTGTTGTCTAAGCAGCTGGATGTTCGACATGTGGAATCAGCTTCTCAAATTGCAGACATTTTGACAAAGCCTCTGCCTCATCATCAGTTTACTGTTTTTTGCAACAAGTTGGCTCTTCATCAGACTCCGTCCAACTTGAGGGGGGGTATTGAACACCTCAGCTCAGCTGTTACTTAACAGTCTCATCTTGGAGCTTACTTAGTTACACAGTTAGTTATTTTAACTAACTTCTCTTGTAATATCGGTTCTTGACCGTTCTGTTTTCTTTTCTGTTGTAACAAACTTCTTCTCTCTTGTTCTATATAAGCTCCTTAGTCTCAACAATTCTGGTTGAGCTACATTTTACCATTTTCAATCTTTCCACATTTTTCCACTCTCTCTGTTTCGTGTTAAAATACTTAAAATATTATATTAAAATTAAAAAAAATTATTTATCTGCATACTTTTTATATAAGGAGGAACAATACCACTTGAAAAACCACGACTACAAATAAATAAATAAAATATTGGATGTCTTTATGTAGTTCTTTTCATTTTATTTTTGCTTGGTTCTTGATTTTGTGGCTTTTATGTTCAAATTTAACGTATGTAATTTATAAGGCATTTTTTATTTTATTTTAAAAACAGGATTATTAAAAACAAATAAAAAAAAATTACAATGTGAGGTGGTGAAGGATTTGGACCTTTCCTATTATATGCTTGAGTGAGTGGAGTCAAGTATGGCAATTCTTTCTATGCATTGGATCAGCCTAGTCATTATCGGTGACTGACTAATATATAGTAAGAGACAAAACAAAAATTGTGGTATACAATGAGAAGGGCTAGAGAAATTCTCTATTGCACTAATTTTTTACATTTTTTTTCGTACATGAATAATATATAGATATTATTTAATATTTTATATTTTACTATTTTTTTTTTCAAATCACGAGTAGAATCTGCTTATTATTTATTAATTTAAGATAATATAATGAATAATCTTTATTATTATTAGTATTATTATTTACAATGTTTAATGGTTTTTCTTAAATGATATGCATTAATACCTTACTAAAAAGGCTCTCAAATCTGTGGCTGGTCAATCAATTTGAGGAGTGAAGGATTGGACCTTTTTACGTAGCTCCATATTCCTATGAAAAAAATACTATTATATGCTTGAGTCAACAGTGGAGTCAATTATGGAGGACAAGTACAACAAAGTTAGGACTGAATGATGAAACTTCTATGCATTGGAGCTTATCCTTTTTAAATTAATATAGTACGTACCTACATTAAAGATGATTTGGGTCAAAATTCCAAAAGGAAAATCTTAAAAAGGAAAAAGAAACCAAATTAAATAAAATGGCGGCTAACACAATTATATATAGTTTTAGTAATGTCATGAAATAATATTGTACAATTCTTCTACAGATATTTTATTTTAAGTTTTATTAGTAGAGCTCTCAGTATTTCTCGACCTGTGAATAATTTTTGGCATGATATTTTTCTATGACCGTGTATAATGTAGCTATTTAGAGCATCCTGCAAATTTTCAGAAAATTCTGAATAGTTCACAGTACCGAAAACCATGTTAAAAAAAATTAGTCACGAGTGCAACAACGTGTTTGAAATTAGTTTTCGATACTGTAAACTATTCGGAATTTTCTAAAAATTTGCAGGATGCTCTAAATAGCTACAGTATACATGGTCATAAAAAAAATCACATCGAAAATTGTTCAGGGTTGAGAACACTGAAAGTCATATATATGGGAATTCTTCTATAGGGGCTTCACTTTAAGCCTTATCGGTGGGGCTCTCAGTGTTCTCGACCCGTGAACAGTTTTCGGCACGAATTTTTTTATAACCGTGTATATTGTATCTATTTAGAGCATCCTGCAAATTTTCAGAAAATTCCAAATAGTTTACAGTACCGAAAACTAAGTTCAAACATGTTGCACGCGTGACTATTTTTTTTATGCGCGTGGAAAACAACATGTTTGAACATAGTTTTCAGTACTGTAAACTATTCAGAATATTCTCAAAATTTGCAAGATGCTCTAAATAGCTACCACGATCATAAAAAAAATCGCGCAAAAAACTGTTCACGGGTCGAGAAACACTGAGAGCCCCACCAGTAGGGCTTAAAGTGAAACCCCTATAGAATAATTGTCCCACAATTATATATTGTTTTAGTAATGTCATGAAATAATATGTGAAGCTAATAATACATAAGACAATTTTTTTTATAAGGGTTTCACTTTCAGCTTTATCGGTGCGGCTCTCAGTGTTTCTCGACCTGTAAACAGTTTTCGACGCGGCTTTTTTTATAACCGTGTATAATGTAGCTATTTAGAGCATTCTGCAAATTTTTAGAAAATTCTAAATAGTTTACAGTACCAAAAACTAGGTTAAAAAAATTAGTCACGAGTGCAACAACATGTTTGAACTTAGTTTTCAGTACTGTAAACTATTCCGAATTTTCTAAAAATTTGTAGGATGTTCTAAATAGCTACAACATACATGGTCATAAAAAAAAATCGCGCGCGAAAATTATTCACGGGTCGAGAACACCGAGAGTTATATATAGGGGAATTCTCCTATAGGGGTTTCACTTTAAGCCCTACCGGTAGAGCTCTCAGTGTTCTCGACCCGTGAACAGTTTCGGCACGATTTTTTTATGAACGTGTATATTATAGCTATTTAGACCATCCTGCAAATTTTTAAAAAATTCAGAATAATTTACAGTATCAAAAACTAAATTCAAACATGTAGTTGTACGCGTGACTAATTTTTTTTACGCACGTAGAAAACATGCGACTAAAAAGTTGATACTAAAGGGTACATTTATATTTATTTGTAGTGAGCGCAGAACCTGCTTTACATGAATCTGAATATATATATATATATATATAGGATTATATATGTTGATCGACAACCATGGATACATTTTTCACTGTTGTCATGGTGAATTGTTGAGTGAATCTTCTAGTGACAAAACACTTAATCAAATCATCAATTAGCCAATCATTTATTGGTATTTTGACAATTGGACTTCATTACAATAGAGCCCAATACACAAATAAATAAAAAATGGTATTTTTGCAAACTTACTTAATAAACTGTAGTATTAGATCACTTCGATTGTATTTGAGCCTGAATTAAACGGAACTCGGGCATATGTTATATAAATAACACATGTATTACCCAAAATATAAAGAAAATAACTAACAAAAAAAAAATATATATATATATATATGCTTTCTAATTAATTAGGAGCTTTAATGAAATTATGCAAAGAAAGCACATAAGCTAATAAAATAAAGACGTGTGTTTTATTACAAGCTCAAGTATTTAGTTAGTAGATATACGTATGCTTATCTTATATATTCTTTATATTATTCTTACATTTATTTGATTTTTTTTATCTTCTTTGTTTTTTTTTTATTACTAACAAATAAGAGTAATCTTTAACAAATAAGAGTAATCTTTAGTGACAACTTTTTAGACATAATATATATTTTGTGTGACTAAATGTCACTTTTAGTAACAACAAAAAATTACTTGTGACTAAAAAGTTATACTTAATCACAAGTTGTCACTAATGTAGTTTTAGTCACAACCTATTATTTTAAGTGATAAAGTTTGTTGTGACTAAAAATACATTTAGTGACAACAAATTATAAATTTTGTGACTAATCCATTTAGTCACGGACTTTATAGTGATGACATAGATATGATAATTTTTTTTAGTCACAAATTTTTTATTTTAGTCACAAATTTTTTGTTTTGTAGTCAACTATTTTAATTAATGCTTCTTTTATTTCTTAACATCACCATAATGAAATAACTATTGTCGTGATGATTTTTTATTGCGACTAAACTCTCATATGGTGGAATTATATCCGATATATAAAACTAAACGTTATTTTAAAATTGACATAAAATTTTAAAATTTTAACGTCAATAATTTTTAAGCCTATTTTGTAACCATGCAAAAAAGTTTACATCAATTAAACTGACATGAAAACACTTTATTTTTAGTACAATTGGATAGGAAAGAAAGACAACTTTAGAAAGAAGAAAAAAATATAATTTGAATTTGATGAAAAATACATTTTTGTTAAAATAGTTGGTCTACATTAAACATCAACAAAGTTTACATATTTGTTCTCCTAGTCTTGTCTATGATTCTATCAGTTAAGTCTTGGTTTATTTATGGTATTTTTAAGTTTGTTGGCAGTTGTACAAACTTTATAAATAGGTATTGTTATCTCATTTGTGATAGAGTAACGAAAACAAAGTTCATTGTAAAGAATATGAGTTATTTTATTGAAAGGAGAGAGAGCTTGAGAGAGAAACATTTGGGTTTTAGGTGAGAAATTTCTTTGTACATGGTAAAGTGTACTTGGAGTTTTGCCTGGGTCTAAGACATTGTAACCACTCAACTGTAGAATGTCTCAAGTAGGGGTGAACATTTGACCCTTAAACCCGCAACCCAAAAATCTGAATTTTTCCTGTCCGAACCCGATATGGTTTGGGTCGGGTTTGAGTTTGGGTTTTGACACTAAGGACACACGGGTTTGGGTGTAACCTTAACATAATTTAAAAAAAAAAATAGATTTTTGAGAATAATGCATTTTTCAAAAAATTTTACCAAGACCCAATTTGTAAAAAATCAACATTATCAAACTAACAACAAAGTTAAAAAAAAAAACATATGAAAAGTAAAAAAAACAATTAAAAGTGTAAAAACTAGTATTTTTGAAATTTTTTTACCAAGGCCCATTTTTGGCCCAAAAATCCATTTTGGACCAATCCCACCAGAAACCTGAGCCCACCTGACTAAACCCGACACCCGAAACCCGAAATCACCCAAAAAACTTAAAACTTTGGAGTAGGTTCGATAAACTATTTTTCTATATGAAACCCACAAAATCCGAACCCGAAGTACTTGAAACCCGACTCAAGTGCACCCTTAGTCTCATGTGGTGACAAATTATTATAATCTCCATTACTGTTTTATAGTGCATAAAAGAACATCCAGAAGGGAGTTAAAAAAAAATAATAAGCTCAAGTTTATTTGGGATGAACCTCTATAATTATGGAGGTTGATTTTATTGTTTTTTTTGTGTTGGTTGTATTTCAGCAAGTTGTGTCTCTACTCGTTTGTTGTCTTTGTGTGTGTAGATGAAGCTGTTTTGAGAAAGATCGATTTCCTAACAATTTTGTTATTAAATCTCATACAATGGGATTATAAAAAACTTCTAATATATTGGGAGTTCGAGCTTTTGATGGTATGTAATTGTTCATATTTGTATTTATAAGAATGAAAATTTACTTGATAAGATACAGTGAACTAGGGTAAAGCTTCCCACTATTTGATAAAGTGAAACAAATAAAGTTACACCTACACTTGACTTGTAGGCTATTACAAGAGTTTAACGAAATCGTTGGTCAACACATATACTTAACTTATTATTTTCTTGTGCCTTTCTATTTCTCATGTTACGTCGGAACCTTCGTTGCATATAAATCACTGCGAAAGATTTTAAGCCCTCAGAAATGGATTCATTGGTTGAGCATTCAAAAAACTTAGACCAGCAACTAGAGAGCACATGCTCCAAGTCAATTGCCATCAAAGCAAAGGCTTCAACTTTCGTATGTGATTTGAGATTGGCAGTAGAGATTGGAAAGTCATTATAGGATGTTGAGTTAAACTGCCATTCTATGAGTTCATTTCCATAGAAATCTCCCTTTTGAAGACGATTCGTTGGACTATTATTACTACTTCCGAAGGTCCACACAGCACCTTGTGTGATGAAAAGCACCATATCAAGAGGCTCTCCCTTTCGAATTATATAGCTGTTCTCTGAATATACGACTGGCTTTAAAGATTTGCAGATTGTTTCATAAACATATTCATCCATGTTTTGAATCAGTGGAACCTTCAAATACAATCATCAAATAGTAATATGTCAATTAAAACTTAAATTAAAGATCAAATTTATTGTTAATTATAGAAGATATATGACTTACTTTTTTTAAGATAGGGAAACACATGTGTTTCTTAATAGACATTCCTAGTGTCAAAGGAAGAATTTGCAAAAGATGTTGGATATTGACATCTTTTCCTTCTTGCAATCTCAATTGTGCATATTTCATAATCTTTGGCTTTATATCCTCAGGAATTCCATTTCTTGATATCCATAGCTCTGTCTTGTGTTCAATTGTGTTCCTCTCATGCTTTTTCACATCCAATATTTTGGTAACCCAAGCTGCAAATGTCTATATATATATATATATATATATATACCAAAATGAATACTAATATGATAAGCATATATAATAATTAAATTCAACATTATGAATTATAACTATTCATTGACTAACCTCATTCTTGTGTTGGTCATGATCAGCATGTTCTTCAAGTAAAGAAAAGAGATGTTTGACATCGAAATCTTTGCCTTCTCTAATACTTCGAGTTAGGTATCTCTTGATGACTTTCTTTTTATGTGGTGGAAGGTCATGGTTTGATAGATAAGAATCTATTTCTGGTTGTTTGATACGAATTTTTCTCCTAGCTTCTTCTGACTTTGTAGTTTCCAATTGCATGTATGTCTGTAATTTACATCAAGAGTATTCATTACTTAATTTAGATATTAACTCCACCAAAATACTTATTTTGTGTCAACCAAACGAATTAGTCAACGCAATTGATACTGTTAATCGAGAATTAATATTTATGACAGTTGGATACCGACACAAATGAAATAGTATTTGCGTCTGTTGCATATTAGTGGGGCCGTTGAGTCAGTGGAGCACTGACGCTGTTAACGGTATCAGTGATATAAATTCTATTTATATCAAATATCCCCACTAACACCGTCATATAAACACTATATTAGTGATACCTATGGTTGATTGATATAAATTCTAAATATATTAGCATGTATGTAATGCTAAACAAGACCTATAATATACTCTATTTCAATATTAATACATTTACATAAATTTAACAAAGACTGAGAATGAATATATATACCTGTAAATTTCCAATAAGGTATAAAAACAAAAGTAAGCCCAGGATAGAAATAAGAACTGCGAACAGATTTTCTTCTACATTGCTACTTGTGTCGAGGTTTTGACCAAAAGAGCTACAAAACAGAATGGCACAAATCATGAGATATGGAAATTAGAGGGTATCACGCGCACATATTAAATAGAATATACATGTACTATATATATATATATATGTGCGAACCTTAAATTTCTCAAACCCCACCAAAAACTACGAGAAAATTTTCTGAGAAAATTTGTTTTGCACACTATACGAGACTCAATGGCTTGAGAAAATATTCCAAAATTGAAGATGGAGGGATTTGGTGGATTAACAGGGCAATGCTGGTTCAGCAATGTCAAATTCTTAATGGGATGAAGGCCATGACTACAGTCAAAAGGACCAAGTGTGCATTCTTGTGGTCCAACTCTTACACATGCCTTGTGCCAGCAAGCTGTCTCACGAAATATCGAATAAAAGTACCAAAATGCCCCAAACACCTATTGATGATGATATATTACAAAAGTTTATTATTATTAAATGACCAAACAAATCAATGATAAAACTGATCGTGCTAATTAAGATGATACTTACATGGCCAAAAATAATGTAGAGGAAAAAGAAGAAGGCACCTCTGACCCATACACGTCGAGTGAGTGAGTCACAAGTTTTTCCTAGCTCTTTGGCTGAGAAGTACACGCGAAGAATCCGAGGCACGTATTGGAGAAGAAGTATTAAATTGAGGTACTTTCTTGCAGTCAAGGATTTTGATCCAGTAATCTTTGAGAAGTACATTAAAACTATCACCTACAGTACATAAAAATACTATATTTGTTACAAAAGATATCACATGTTCTTAACCAACCTGATAAAGCGAAATGTTAGGGGACACTACTGGTGCCCAGGTCACACATTCATTTGAATTTAATAAGTTTGATAAGGTATCACTAACCAACATAGAGTATCAACTCACGTGGTGTTAGAAAACTTAAGATGCAAAATAGTTCAATTAGTAATACTTAAATAAAGAGTGCTAGCTAGCTAGCTAATTAGTGTTACCTGAGGGAGAGGAAGAATAGCTAAAACATCGATTAGGAGATAAGACCAGGGAAACCCAGTAAAAATGGATAGACCAAATTCCTTGGACATGGCTAGTGCAATTTGAAGCCGAAAAATGATGTGTAAGACATAAGAGAAATCTGTAACAGATCGCAGAAGAAGAGCTATGACCATCATATTGTTGTCCTTGTCGAGGCACTTGTTTTCATCGTTTACAATTGGAATGTAAAGAAACAATGGATCGATTATGACTCCAATTACACATGAAGCCAAGAATATCTTATTCCATGCTCGAGGGGATGCTGCCCATGGATCAAGTATTTTCTCTACTTTTTTTGTAGTACTATCTTTATGGTGTGGTGAATAGTGTTCTCTTCCAGCTTCAATCGGGCTTGATGAATCAATATGCCTCGCATAATAATCCCTTAAAGTATAGAAAAAACACATTAGTATTTCTGAATAAATATAATGAAAATTTTGGTTGAAAAGAGATATAGAGAAAGAAATTTTACTAACCGCAAGGAAACTGTATCCTTATCTTCATCGCAGTGATTCATCATGATCTAATTATGAGGGGGGTCTTGTTTTGACAAAGATTAGAAGAACTTCGACTCCTGCTAATTGACAATAATAAATCATTGGTCATACTAATTATTAAGATTAATTATCATTTCAAGCTCAGAAAGTACACTGAAAGTAACGAAACTGCATACCCCTTACCGGAGAAGAAACAATTCAGAATCATAATACGTCCAAATCAAACGAAGTAGACAAATATAAGCCGTCCTTATAGTGTACAAAGCTGTTTATATATATAACAAATGTATAGATTATAATACTTACTCTGATTATACTTATGCTCTTTCTCTTTAATTAGCTATATATATATATAATATTCATGCATATTTGATTTTGTCAAGAACTTGGTAATGTTTAATTTTTCTTTAAAAAAAAAAAGAGAAATTTCTGAAAATGATATTTTTTTTTTTAAGATTTTGCAATTTAGCATACTTTTGATAATATTTTGTAAAATAACATCTGTTTAAAATTCGACTAGTCGTCTAAAGTTTTTAATTAGCTATCTAAAATTTTCAACAACAACTGTTTGAATTTTTCGACTATCAGTCTAAATTTTCGACTAGCTGTCTAAATTATGAGAAATTATTTTACAAATAAAATTATTAAAATTAGATTGCAATAAAAAATAACTTTGAAAAAATATCATTATGGTCACCCTTAAAAAAAAACTATTATTTCCACGCGGCAATTATTTGACTAGTTCAAAGTAATAATTAAATATATGAATATGACACTTTTATATAGAGTTTGACTGCGGATCAAAATGATCAATAATTAAATATCATTATGGACTTTTTAACAAGTAGACAAAAAAAGAAGAAGAAAAAAAATACATTAACCCCACAATATATAGATGAACCAATGGTATAATATTATTGAAGTATATAATGGTTTAGAATTTTTTTTTTGACCCATAATAATATTAATTGATATAAATAATGATTTGTCAATAATGCTCAAAATTTTATAGTCTTTCAAAGTTAAACGACGATTCCTACCCAAAAAAAAAAATTATTATTATTAAAGACTTTCATAAAATAAAGCAAAAACCATGGCACAACAGTTTAATTTTTTACTATAAATAAAAAAAAAAAAAAAAAGCAAGTTGATTTTGTTATGTCTCAGATCAATCAAAAGCCAAAAATACAAATATTAAGCATATTATAAATTAGAACTAGTTAACCAAATTTGAAAGAATCATCTTATTATATATTCAATTTGGATAAGAATAAAGGAATCTTTATTAAGCATTATTATATGTTTGTATAATATGCTGCCGATTAACTAAGAATTAATTAATCTAAATCAATAATTACATATACTAATAGAACAGCAACCACTAATAAAGTCCTGATTATTATTTATTGAAATTTAAAATCCAGCAAATACAATATCATCAACTTGGGACTTTTAAAAAAAGAAGAAATTAGACTAAGTGCTCACTTTTAAATAATCATTTTAATTTTTACCCATTTATTAATCTTCTTACTTTTATACCTAGATTTATAATGAATATTCTTATTATACTATTTTTCTACACAATAATACATTACAATAACACTTAGAACCATATGCTCAAATAAGGATAATTTGGGAAGTCTCATGATAATAATGGGTAAAATTCAACTAAATATATTTAGTGTCTAATTTTAGTTAACTACTACTAAAAATGGGTAGTTCTCAACTTTTCCCTTTTAAAAAGGGTACGTCTACAATTTTTTAGGGTCCGTTTTTTATACATATAGGTAGACTTTACAAGAATGTGAATCTCAATACATATATTTCTTTATACAACATATATATATATATATATATATTTATGTTTAGGAAATGAATCATATTTAATTTAATTATTTTAAATCTAAGTGATACATATGAAATTCATTTAAATAGGTATAGTTTACACATTGCCATATATAATTAATAAAAAGAAGTGTTATTGGCGGTTTAAAGTGCTTCTTTTTTTGTAAGTGTAGTATTTAAGTCTTTTATTTTTTTTCGGCAAAAGTCCGTGCCCAAACCATTATTTTTCCGTTAAAATAGAAAAACGGTGCAATAATTATTCAATATTAAAGCTTTTTGCCACTAAAAAATAAAATATCAAGACCTAAATGCTTTAATTTCGAAAAAATTGATTTAGCTACCAATTTTCTTTTAATTTTGTTTGCAAGAAGATCAAATACTCTATAATAAATATATAAAAAAAAATCTTAGAATTTTTAAGAAGCTATGGACTACCTTAGATAATCCATAAGTGTTAAATTGGTCCAATTAACCGTCACAAGTTTAGGATAGAAACACAATTTTAACAACATTGAGTGTAACATTACAAATACTTACCTACTTCACATCTCATTTTAAGACTTTGCACCTCCACTATTCAACAAATCACAAGTTAAAAAAAATGCTCCCACAACTATGTTAGAAGTATCCTATACATATATATATATATATATTCTTATAAATATATATAAATTCTTTACTATCTTCTAAGTAACGCGTATTTGCATGATTATTATAGTGACAAAAATGAGGAAAACCCATCAGTTGACTTAGACGACGACTAGCTATAAAGAAATGACAAATTAGGAAGAAAAAAAAGATAAGAGTATAAAAACAAAACAAGCGAAGAAGACGAGTAGATGCTCCAGTGTCGAGTCAACAGTCAACGACGAGGACAAGTATACGTACCAACTAAGAAATACACTATTTATATATTTAGGGAGGAGTGACTAAGTAAGAACACATCCACTTTTTTGATAACATAGGTACATCACTTTTTTTTATAGTTAAAATTGTGTAAATGTCATTTTTCGTCAACTTAAATTAGAAGAACACTAAACACAAAATTAAGAATTTAATAAAAAACACACGAGTTTTTATGTGGTTCAGCACTTAAATTTTGCCTAGTCCACGAGTCAATATTATTAAGTAGTGAAATTCTCTCATAGTTTTAGAAAAAAAAATTTCACAGAGTATTCCCAGTACCCAAATTGTCTCTATCCCCAAATGAATATCTTACTGGTTTACAAAATATATTCCCTATTATTTCGGGTAGTTACAATTCAAATTTGAAATAAATACAAATAAATAGATTAATTACATAATATCCGATGATAATAGGGATTTATTATCAGATTACAACAAATCTCAAAGGAATAGGGATTTTAAAATAGCAATCGCGTTCAAACTGGATTACCGACCTTGAACATACAAATAGCTCACTTAGCCAACGACTTTACCGAGCACAACCATCGGAGACCAACCTCATCGAGCTTGCAATGAAGGTTCAAATTGCACTCAGACTTAGGAGAATATTCATTCTTTTGAGCTTGATGCCTAAGCTCGAACCTTCTTAACTCGTGCTCGATCACTAATAAGAACAAATCAGGAAATTTATTTATACAAGTGTTGAACCCTTGCAATTATTCAGTTGTCGCTTCGAGCTAACTTGTAACCTCAAAACATCTTCAAGATCACATGTAGCTCCGAGCTCACCAATTCCATCACCGTCACCTTAATGTCGAGCGAATATGTCAAACTCAATCCGCGTATATGCTGATGATGTGGCATATTTGCCTATTTTGAGCTTACACTTTGAGAGCCTACATTTCGAGGCCATAAATTCTATTATCAAAATTTGGAAGTAACAAATCCCAATTTTTTTATAAGACGGTGTATATTGTAGCTATCTAAAACATCTTACAAATTTTCAAGAAATTCTAAATAAATTATGGTACCGAAAACAGAGTTTAAACTGTCTGTTGCACTCGTGTTAGTTTTTTTTTGTGCACGTATAAAATTTGACAGTTTGAATCATGTTTTCAGCTTCGTAAACTATTCAAAATTTCTTAAAAATTTGTGGGATGTTCTAAATAACTACCATATACATTGTCATATAAAATAATTTAAGATTATATTTATTTAGATGCCAAAAACAAAAACAAAAAAATCAGCAGTATTATAAAAAAAAATGCCTTGTTCTCGTATATTCATATCAATATCTATTTGTGGCAATGCATTTTTTTTAAATATATACATTTATATTTATATAAAGTCAAGAATAACTGCATGTATGACACTCAAATTTATTATTGAATGACACTGCCGTTGAAAATTTAAACCAAACAAAAAATCATATCCATATAATAATAATAATATTCAAACAAAAAATCATATCCATATAATAATAATAATATTCAAACAAAAAATCATATCCATATAATAATAATAATATTCAAACAAAAAATCATATCCATATAATAATAATAATATTCAAACAAAAAATCATATCCATATAATAATAATAATATACGTAGAGCCAATAACGAAGACAATAACTCTTCTGGAACAATGCCTGTTTAATGCAATGTGTAACCAATCCGAAGTTTTCACTAATGTTTAATGGTGTACTTCATAGTTTTTTTGCTGCTCAAAGAGGGTTGCGACAGAGGGATCCAATGTCACCACTCTTATTTGTTTTGGGAATGGAATATCTGTCACGAATCATGAAGAAAATTGGGCAAAAAGAGGACTTTCGATTTCATGACTGATGTGCGGAATTACAATTGAATCACTTGAGTTTTGATGATGATGTACTACTTTTTTGTCATGGTGATTTTAAGTCCATATATTATATGTTGCAAGGTTTGAAGTTATTTTCAGCGACATCAGGTCTTCATCCAAATGAAACCAAATCGACGGTCTATTGTTGTAGTATGTCAGAATATGACGTACAAAGGGTCCTTGAGGCTTCCAGATTTAGTAGAAGTCAAATGCCATTCAAGTACTTCAATATGTGCGAAAAAGATTTCAGCAAAGGAATGTGAACTTTTATTGAAAAAAATGGTGGCAAGAATTCGGACATGGAGTTCCTGAAATCTTTCATAGGCAGGGAGAATAACTTTAATTAACATTGTCCTGATTTCTATACACTCATATTGGTCACAAATTATGTTTTTTCCCAAGCAAGTGTTGAAAAGAATAAACTCTATATGTCGTGCCTTTTTATGGAAAGGTCAGGCTGATTTTGAGGGGCTAGGAATGTGGCCTGGGAGAAGGTTTTCCGACCAAAGAGAGAGGGAGGCCTTGGCTTCTGAAACATTCTCAAATGGAACAGTGCAGCTCTCAGGAAATACATATGGGTTGTAGCTACTAAGAAGGACAATCTTTGGGTGAAATGTGTACAATGTATATATCAAGAATGAAGATTGGTGGGCTTATCGAGCCCCTTTGCAGAGTAGTTGGTATTGGAAAAAAATAGTGGAGGTTAAAAAAAGATTCAAGCATCTTATTGATATTCCAAGATTCATTCAGGAAGAATATACCATCAAAAATGGTTATCAACTACTTTGTGCAACCTCAAAACGTACCCAATGGTGCTCAGAAGTATGGGGTAGACTCAACATACCGAAAGATAGTATCATTTTGTGGCTGGCCATGCTCGACAGGTTAAAAGCTAAGCAATGATTATTGAGATTTCAGATGGTGAACAACTCATTATGCTTGTTTTGTGATATTCATGAAGAAAGTGTAACTCACCTTTTCTTTGATTGTCATCTTAGCAAGAGATGTATACAACAGGTGAAAGCGAAGAAGCAATGGGCTGCTCAAACTGAATCACTAAGCAGCCTTATGAGATGGATTTCTCGGGCTCACTTGAGTAAGTTTCAAAAAATGGTGTATGCGGTTTTTGTGGCTGCGGTGGTCTACCACATTTGGAAAGCACGGAATGAAGTTGTTTGGTTACTTCGGGTGAAAAGGATAGAGATAATTGTGCATAATATTGTTAGTGATGTAAAAAATAGAGTAAAGAGTGTCATGCCGAAAAAAAGTCAGTAACATTGATTTGGAATGGTTTGAATCTTTGTAAAAGATTTACTCAAAGCTTGTATAGAAAAAAAGAGTATACTCAGGCCATACATAGGTGCTGGTAAGATGTAATGTTTGATTGGTTTTAATGAGAAGCTTCTGATTTACCAAAAAAAAAAAACAATTCCTGTTTAATTTTCACTTTATGACTTTTAATTTTCTTTTTAAATAATCGGAGATGGCTGGGCCAGTTATAAGGCTCAGTTGGGCTTGAAGGTCATGATAAAAAAAAATGATGAAATTATATTTTATATGAGATTTTTAATAGAGTGTGCAAAAATATGGATTTTTTTTTAAAATTTTTTACTTTTATGGGTTTATTTTCCCATATTTTTGTATAAAAGTTGGTTTATGCCACAGTTTTACTCTTAATCAAGTTTTTATTAATTTGGAAGATTATGTTTGTAATTTGATTTTTTTTTTTTAGCTTATTTGTTTTTTTATATTATTTTTATATAACTAATTTTATATTAAATTTTTCTTTGGTTGTTTTGCAAATTTGTTTTTTTTTTTGTGATATGAATTGTGTTTATTATTATTTTTATTTATTATAAACATTTTTTCCTTATTTTTATATTGTACGTTTCTTTTTTCAAATCATGGGTAAGGTAACTAGTTACTTGATTGATTTTTAAGAATTATGTAAAAAAAATTCCTAGAGCTATGTTAAATAACATGTACCAGGAGGAGTAACCAGTTACCCTGAGAGGAGTAATATTCTACCATAAGAAGGGTAACCAGTTATCATAAGAGGGGTGACGTATTACTCATATTAAATATGAAAAGAAACATTAAATTTGAATGAAAAAGAGGAAGAACACTTCATTAAAAAAAATAACTATGATTTTGGTAACATAGGTAACCAGTTACCCCCAGAAATATACGCACAAATAATGTGAATATAACCAGTTACCCCAAGAAATATACACACAAATAACGTGAAGGTAACCAGTTTCCACAAATTTGAAGATAGAAAAAAAATCAGATCCACTCTCTTTCCTTTCTCTCCCATCTTCTTCATATAATTTTTTTTTCTAGATTTGATTGTTCCCATCAAGGTAACTTGTTACCCATTCACATTTTCATATTTTTGTTAGTTTTCTTTCCAAAATTTGGTGTTCCTATAATGGTTATAGTAAAAAGAAAATGCTGAAAAAATTTATTTGAATTTTTTTACATATAGTGAGAAAAATTATAAAAAAATTACAATAATAAAAGATAATAAATAAAAAATAGTAAAATAACTATGTAACGTTAAAATATGTGTGAAAAAAAAAGGAAAAAATGGAATGAGAAAAGAATAAGTACAAAAAAAGAATGAAAAAACTTAGGAAATCAAACTAAAAAAATATGAAAAAAAAACAAAACAAAAGAAATGATGAAGAAAAAAATAGATGAATGAATAAAAATGAAAATAAGAAGAAGAAAAATAATGGAAAGAAAAAAATGAATGAAAAAATTGGTAGAAAAAAAGAAGAAAAAAAAAGCTCATATGTGTGAAAAAAAATGGGAGGAGAAAATAATAAATGCAAAAATAAAGAAAAAATAGAAGGAAAAAAAAGAAAAAATAAATAAAAATAAAATAAAGAAAAGTGAAAAAAAAACAATACAGATGAAATAAAAAAAATAGATAAATTAATAAAAGAAGAAGAAGAAGAATAATAAGAATGAAAAAATGGAAAGAACAAAAAATATAATGGAAAAAATTGGTAGAAAAAAAAATAAGTAAGGAAAAAAAAAAGAAAATATAACTAAAAAAATAATTATAAGTAAAGGAAAAAATAAAAAATTGAAAAAAAATAAAATAAAATCACCTTCAAAATTAAAGAAAATATAACTATGATAAAAAAATATGGCATTTCCATATTTTACTAATTGAGTTTCTCATTATTTAATTTTATCTTTAATACATTTTCCTATATAAATTAAAAATATATATAATTCTCATATTTTTGCATATTAATAGTATAAAAGTCATATTTTTTTAAAAATTCTCAAAAAAATATATTCTATAATTTTAATTGAAAAATTGTCCACCAACATATTAAGAAAATCTCCTATAATTTTTTATAACAGTTAAATCCCTACAGAATAAAATAAAATCCATAAAAGTAATTAAAATGATCGTTTGAAATAGGCAAAATATATATAGATATAAATATATATATATATATATATATATATATTTCGAGCTCCCACCAACCAAAAATCCTTCTCACATTTATAATACAGACAATTCTTTGGTCCCCATGGGTTATGCCCCCATTAATGGGGTCATTTCTTCCATCATCCATTTCAAAAATTAAAAATTAATCTGGACCGTGGATGTATGTTATTATGGTACGTTGTGTATATCCCTCTCAATTATTTTCTTGGTTTCAACTTATTATTAGGCCACTTTTTTTAAAAATAATAATAATAATGTGTATTATTTATTATTTATTTGTTACAATAAAAAAACCATCGAATCAAACTAATTAATTTTTGAAGCCTTTCACAAGAATCTCTCTCCCTACAACATTTCATGACATTAGCCTCGCAACAATTAAATGTGGACTCAGTACACCTCTATTGTGCAGGTTATTAATTGTGGACTACGGTCCGCCGCTAATAATATGTAATATATATATAAATATAATATTTTTTATTAGCGGCGAACTTACTATTATTAGTGGTGGATCACTTTTATTAGAGGCAAACTACTTGCCGCTACTAATATTATTAGCAGCAGGAGAATACTAATAGTGGCGGGACCCGCCACTAATAGTTTAAAATTTTGTACAACCCTCGTCTACCCCTCTTCTCGTTCTCTTTGTCTCTTCACTTCTCTTCTCTCTCAAGTGCAAGGCAACAACACCCACACCCACCCACCACAGTTGAAGGCGTTCACCATCCACGACTCCGACAGACCCAACAACACTACTGCCACCCTTCAACGACTGTGAAGGACCACCATCGATTGACTTCGCCACCTCCGCCAGTGACTCATGCCGATTCACTACTACAAAACTGGGCTTTCTCGACACCCAACCACGACAGTCAAGTTGCTTAGCGGGACTCTACACTGATAGTTAAAAACTGTAGGCAAAGAGACCATATATTGAGTTTTGAAATGTTAAGTTCATATAGTCATCTTCTAAATATTTGATTGTTTGTTTTCTAGTAAACATTAGATGTTATTGCTATTTCAATCTCACTCACATTCAGTTGTATTCTTGGATCCCATTAACCTTCAATTATGCATTGAAATTAAAAATATAGTTAGTCCGCATTCCTTAAAGTATATTATCTTTTTAATAGTACTTGTTTGCTAATTAAAATACTTTTATTATGTATAGTGCTTTCACGCTATATGATACGGAAAAAGGAAAAAGAGTTGTAAGTCTAAAATATTATAATCCAAAAGTAAGTAACATTCAACTTTATAAAACATAAGATTTAAATTATAAGTATACTAACAAGAATATGTAATATACTTTTACATTTGTCTATGTTTAACAGTGCCGACAACAACCAAAAATCACAGAGTGCGGTATCTACTGCATGAAGTATGCTAGGGATCTCATTTCACAACAAAGAACCAGAGCATATCTAATGAATAATATAATAATTAAATGTGTTTACCTTTTAACTTTAAAAAAGTTATATTTTAATTTCATATATATTTGACATGTAACTTATAATTTAAATTATTTGTAGTTCAATTAAGTTTTACCATATACTGACGCTGAACTTAATGAAGTTCAAGAAGAGTGGACAAAATATATTCTATCGCAACTCGCTAACTGATGTCATGCATGCTTAGTACCTATGGAGGGGATTTAGTCATTTTTTGAACTTTGTATTTCTTTGTTAGAAATTGTTAGAACTAATCAAATACGGAATCAATCTAACAAATTATAGGTAGTTAATTTAGCCTTTTGAGGTGCATACTATGCTAAATATTCATTTTATGACAAACTTTTTTGGAATTATGTATTTCATTTATTTAGAAAGTGTTAGAACTAATCAAATGTAAAATTAATGTTACCAATATTAATTTAATTTAACTTTTGATGTGCATTCTTTTACTACAATTGTTGCGTTGATTTTGAAATCATGGGGCATTGGCAACATATTTGCAATGTCCTCTGCTGTAGAAACTTTGCAACAGTTAAAAACTGTCACCATAGATAACCAATCACGACACATAATAACTATCGGCGTTGCCAGCAACGGCGACACCTATTAACTGTCGGCGTTGCCAGCAACGGCGACACCTAATAACTGTCGGCGTTGTCAAAATGACGACACCTAATAACTGTCGGCGTAGCCAACAACGACGTCACCTAATAACTGTCGGCGTAGCTACCCTATACCAGTATAAACAAATACAACAGTTAATCGACTGTCGTTGTTGCTCAATAACAACAATTTAAAACTGTCAAAAAATCCCTTTTTCAGTAGTGTTTGGACCATGCTATTTCATATTCTATTAAGTTTGTCAGCCGAAAAAAAAAATAACATACCAATGTATAACGACGACAAGAATTCACAGTAATTATCTCCCTGCAATAATTGAATAATTTGCATCATGTCGTTGAAATTAGTTTAGGTTGGCTTTTTTCTACAAATATATTCATCATAGAGATAAACAATAATTACTTTACAAAAAACAAGGAATAACGTATACATATATATTTTTTATTTTGATAAATAAAGAATAACAAGTATAAACTTTGATATAATAAGCTTTTATATAGATCATTAGTATTCAAATTTATAAGTAATAATTAAAATAAGAAAACAAAAGAACTAGTACTGAGATCAAGGCTGGCTCTTTCGTTCTGGAAATGATAATGATGATGATGCTTCAGGAACATCGTTGTCTTCCTTAATATAGATGTCGTATTTCTGCACATACTTATCGTTGACTTTGATATTTGAGATGGGAGAAATCTTGGCCCATTCCTCACCTATCCTCTTTTTGCAACATTCCGCAAGTATCTCTAATGAGTGTATGGTTAAAACTTTCAGTGAGATCAGTGTTTGAAGTAAGTTTGGTAGTGTTTCTAGGCGAGGACACTTCCCAATTAACAATTCAGTAAGAGAAGGCATTACTAGGAAATGGTTCTCTTTTTTTACAACGCTACCTTCCCAATTTTCCTCCTGCGACCTTGGGAATGAAATAATTAGATTTGGTGAATTTAATCGACCATCCCCGCTTGTTGCACCATCTTCTTCTTCTCCTCCATCTTTTTCAGTTTTTTTCATAAATTCTATACCAACTTTTTCAGCCTTTTCATTACACGTATCTCTAAATTCTCGAGAAATTGTAGTTCTTGTAACGAGGGTGAGAAAAAAAAAGTTTTACTGATCTTAGATGAATTAACGACAACTGTTAGATTAAAAATCAATCTAGATGCATAACAATCCTAATGCAGAATAAATAGATTGTTAAATAGAATTTAGAGGATCGAAATTGTATACCTTCAGCCATTGATTTGATGAACCTCAATCTAAAAGCTTTAGAACTACAAAAGAAATTAGAACAAGTACACCGGCTTCTAAGCTCTCACTAACTCTTTTAGATAGAGTTACTGAAAGTCAGAATGAACAGTCAGCTTGGGGACCAGTACTCTATATTTATAGAGTGAGACCTACCATCAGAGTCTCTGCCACAGTTACAGAGGTCCAGATAAATGTTGACCATTAATTTTGATATATTAAATGAATAAAAAATCAATTAGTTGAACAAATTGATTTTTAATATATATTGCAAAAAAATATTTCAACATTCTCCCACTTGGTCAGCATTTAATTAATATATAACTTAATTCCAACGATTATCCCTGTTAGATAATAAACACATGAATCATGACGACAAGTCCTCTTTTTATGGCAAGTATTATATTCCATGTATTACAATATATTTATTACATAACAATGTACTTTATGTGGCTATATGTACTTAAACGAATAAATCCTATATTTATTCAGGTCCTACAAAATTTTCTCAAATAAAATTAAAATGCCCATAAATATGAGAAAACATCAAAATAAGAGTTTCATTGATAATAACTTCAATTTGTACAATAACTTTACATAAGGGAACCAAGTCCCATGTTCACTACATGATCCTTGAATTTATGAGATGGCAAGCCTTTCGTCATAGGATCAGCAATCATCAATTCAGTGCTAATGTGTTGAATGACCACTTTATTTTCTTTAACGTGTTCTCTCACGGCTAAGTACTTTATATCGATGTGCTTACTTCGACTACCACTTTTGTTGTTCTTAGCCATGAATACAGCAGCTGAATTGTCGCAGAACATTCTCAATGGACTAGATGTGAAATCTACAACTCTAAGGCCTAAAATGAAACTCTTTAGCCATACACCATTCGATGTAGCCGCAAAACATGAAATGAACTTTGCTTACATAGTAGAAGTAGCAGTCAAGGTCTGTTTGTGACTCCTCCATGATATAGCTCCACCGACAAACATAAACACGTAACCAGAGGTTAATTTACGTGAATCAGTACAACCAGCAAAGTCTGAATCTGAGTAGCCAACTACTTCCAGGTTGTCGGTTCGTCTGAACATGAGTTTGTAATCCTTAGTACCCTGAAGGTACCTCATAACTTTCTTTGCAACTTTCCGGCCAGTGGTCTAACCCCGGGTTACTCTGAAATCTTCCTAGCATTCTGATAGGAAAGGAAATGTCGGGTCTTGTGCAAACCTGAGCATACATTAAGCTTCCGACAGCAGAAGCATATGGAATGTTCTTCATTTCTTCCTTTTCAAAATCATTCTTTGGACTCTAGCTCAAATTTAATTTATCACCCTTAACAATAGGAGCAACACTTGGTGAACAATCTTTCATCTGAAATCTCTCTAAAAATGTGTTAATGTAGATTTCTTGAGATAGACCTAAGATACCTTGGAATCTATCTCGATGGATCTTAATGCCAATGACATAAGACGCATCACCCATATCCTTCATCTCAAAGTTCTTTGAGAGAAATTGCTTCACCTCATGTAGCATGCCCTTATCATTAGTTGCAAGAAGAATATTGTTCACATATAAAACAAGAATACAAATCTTACTCCCACTGACCTTCTGGTATATACATTGATCTATGACATTCTCTTCAAATCCAAGAAAAGAGATGACATCATGGAATTTTAAATACCATTGGCGGGGTGCTTGTTTTAAACCATCAATGGACTTCTTAAGCTTGCATACCAATTGCTCACCATCACTAGAGGAGAATCCTTTTGGTTGTTTCATGTATACCTCCTCCTCTAGGTCACCATTTAGGAAAGCAGTTTTCACATCCATCTGCTGCAGCTCTAAATCGAAGTGAGAAACTAATGCCATGATAACTCTATGGGAATCTTTCTTAGATATATACCGGAGAAAAGGTCTCGTGTAGTCAACTCCTTCTTTGTGTCTCTCAATTTTGCCTAATGAGTCTTTCTTTGTTTTGAAGACCCCTTTACACCCAATAGCCCTCGCCCCATGAGGCAACTCAACAAGATCCCAGACTCCGTTGCTCTTCATAGAATTCATTTCTTCATTCATGGCATTGTACCACAGTTCTGCTTCTTTGTTATTCATAGCTTGTGAAAACGTTTTTGGATCATTTTCGGCTCCAATATTGTAGTCAGATTCTTGCAAATACACAATGTAGTCACTAGGTATCGTCGATTTTGTTATCTTAGTGGATCTTCTTAAGGCTACTCCAGCAGGCTCTTGGGGAGCGAGTTGTTCAGCTTGTTGTTCAAAAATTGTACGCAACTCCTGAACAATTTGATCCATTTGAACTTCATCATCGACTTGTGGATCTTCAACAATTGGTTGTGGTGGTTCAACATCCATTTCGACTCTAGGAGTGCTATCAACCACAATCAATGTTGCTCTTGAGGTGGAGGGTTCTAAAGGATATTTCTCAGAACCTAAGTCCTTTGATTGATCACTCCCACTAATCAAGGCAATTTCAAGAAATTTAGAATTCCTTGATTCCACAATTATAGTGCTATGAGATGGACAATAAAACATGTAACCTTTAGACCTTTCAGGGTATCCAATAAAGTATCCACTTATGGTCCTTGGGTCCAGTTTCTTCTCTTGTGGATTGTATATCTGAACTTCATATGGCATCCCCAAATGCGTACATGTTGCAAACTCGGTTTCCAACCTTTCCATAATTCAAAAGGAGATTTTGAGACTGCCTTGGTTGGAACTCGATTTAATATGTACATGGATTTCTTTAGAGCTTCAGTCCACAAGGATTTAGGAAGATTAGGGTTATTGCTAAGCATACTCCGCACCATGCCCATCAATGTTCAGTTTCTCCTTTCTGCAACACCATTTTGCTTGGGTGTACCGGGCATGGTATACTTAGAAACAATCTCATGTTCTTAAAGAAACTTTTCAAAAGGGCCAAGTGCTTGTCCATCTTCAGTGTATCTACCATAATATTCTCCACCTCTATCTGATCTAACTATCTTAATTTGTTTGTTGCATTGTTTCTCTACTTCAGCTTTAAATATCTTAAAGACATCTAACGCTTCACTTTTTTATGAAGTAAGTAGATATACATGTAGAATGAGTAATCATCTATGAAAGAGATGAAGTGTTTCTGACCATATGAGTCCATGTCTGGACTACATATATCACTATGTATGATTTCTAATAGTTCGAAACTCCTATGGACACCACTTTCCTTAGACTTGGAGGTATGCTTTCCCTTAATGCAGTCCACACAAGTATCGAAGTCAGCAAAATCTAAGGTATTGAGTACCCTATCTTTTACTAACCTTTTAATTCTATCAATGGAGATGTGTCTCAATCTTCGGTGTCATAATGTAGAGGAATTCTCATTCATAACACATCGTTTATTGCCAGCGTGAACATGCATAGTATTATAAGCGGTATTGTTTTGTAAATTAATGCAGTAAAGACCATCAGACAGAATACAATTTCCAACACATTCAAATTTATTATATAAATTAAAAGATTTGTTTGAAAATGTAAAGGGAAAACCAAAAAGTACAGGTCTTGAAACTGAAATCAAGTTTCTAGAGAAACTTGGTACATAAAAGGTCTTTTCTAACTGTAAAACAAAACCACTGCCTAAAACTAAATGACAAGTTCCAATAGCTTCCACATGTGAGCCCATCTTGTTTCCGGGTAAGATGCTTTGCTCACTTCCCACTGGCTTCCTTAAGTTTTGTAAACCCTGCAAGGAATTTGAAATGTGAATTGTTGATCCAGAATCAATCCACCATATGTGTTAATATTAACATTAGCCATATTAGATTCATAACATACTAATGAAATTGGATTACCTTTGTCGTTCATCCATTTCTTGAAGTCGGCGATGTAACGCCCTGGATAGCCAAGACTGTTACACTATGTGTTTATAAAAGTGCTAGACTTGCTAATCAAGTCATTTAATTAAAAACATGTTACTGAAACTATAATGGAACTAGGGTTAAAATATTTTGGTCTCAAAAGTCGCATTTCTTATAAATAACATTTTCTGTTTACACGGGATCCAAAAAATAATAAGATTAAAACCATTTACAGAGATTCAAGATTTAAATACAGTAATTAGCCATTCTAAGGCAAAACAGACTGTTAGGCATTCCTTGTCCTTATCCACTCCTCGGCCAAAGCGATCGAACAACTGACTATGTACATTCAGCCCCGCAGCTCTCCATCTCAGATTTGTTCCAACTTGCCTTTGCCTTTACCTGCACCACGTAGCACCCGTGAGCCAAGGCCAAGCAAGAAAACGCAGTTACAGAGCATAAATAATCAATAGACAATCCAATATCTCATATCACATAAACATGTTCTCAACAGTTTAAGCATTTATGATAACCAAGTATTCAGCATACCAAACATATTATCTCATATCTATAATTAATTCACAAATGATAACTAGGGTTAGCGCCCTTAGGACGCACCCTCTGTTTATCCCACTGACTCCGGCCCACTTAAACCGAGCTCAGTGAATATTAAGCTGTCCTCGGCTACCAATGCCCAAGCCACGCCCTGTGCGCAAATATTGTATACGACACCCTTAGGCCGTTTATCACATGTCCCATGACATAATACCATCCATGACATTATACAGATATCGAGAGCACTTAGTCCCATCACAAACATATAACCGGGTGCAGTTTTCTTACCTTTAAATTCCCTAGCTTCGTTCACTTTGATCCTTGAGCACGATCCCTCTTGAGCCCTTGCGCACACCTAGTCACAACCATAGGTCAGAATCACCACCAAACCTCAAGTCCAAAACCTAACCTTGGGACCAATCCCGAGCCCTCGGGAAGCCCCAATTCCACCAAACGGGGTAGTGGAATCGAACCTCGAACCCCCGGGCAAAAACCCTTGAAAATAACTCAAAAACCCCTTTTCTGGAAATAGGGTAGCGCTACAACGCTCTAAGGAGGGCGCTACAGCGCTACAAACATAGCCCAAAATCATCCCAAGGCACTTGGCCTAGTGCTAGTCACATAACAGCTAATGTTGTTTTTCCCTCCTTCAACTTTCCCCAAGCCAAACCTTACCAAAACTTCTCCAAACTTCCACCAAACCTAGAATCATGCTTACTAACATGTCTAACTCATCCCAAGCATCCCAACTATACAAAACTTAAACACATGCATCCCTAATCTCAAAATTCACCATGGTTGAACCTCAAACTCAGAAACTTCAACAAAAAAACCAAAACCTCAGAATTTAGAGCTAGAATTTCATACCTTCAATGGGGATTTGACCATAAGTTAGCCTCTACACCTCCTTGGTTTACTCCTCCTCAAACCCTTAGCTTTAATTCCCTAGAGTTCCCATCAAATTCAGCTTAGACATCATAGTTCAATACCAAAACCAGAAACTGAAGAAAACTTCAAAGTCTTACGTCAACTGAATGAATTGCTCTGCCAATCCCTCAAGCTAGAACAGGGATCCTAGCCTCTAGCTCTTGCCCAAACTATTCCTGAGTTTCTCCTCCAAAAGACCTCAAGAACTGATGGGGGAAAGCCAAACCGACCTTGAAAAATACCCTGTTTTCCTTTCCCTTTTCTTTCCCTTCTTTTTCTTTCTTTCCTTCAGAATTTCCAGCCTTTTCTACACTTCCCACTAAGGCATAAAACCTGAGTTATACCTATCCTTATATGCCAAATGACCACAATACCCTCCCCTTTAATTCTAAACCTTTTAATCCACCTAGGGGCATTTTGGTCATTTCACCCAATTCCCGCTAATTCCTCGAGTGTCTCTAATATTTTCCGCTTACTTCCCGATTCCTAATTAATCACCAATTATATTCCTCAACGTCAAAATTAACCCCAATATATTATCTAAATTCCCAGAAATACCCCCCTGACTCGCCCCGAGCCGGGTATAAATCCCCGCCATGACTTTTTCGCTAACCCGCTCACTAGGATCATCTCGAATCACAGATCACAAATATATCCACATAATAATGTGGTCTCGAAAATTTATCACATATATATACAGTTATGCCCTTAACGGGCCAAAATTACAGTTATGCCCTTTCTAACCTAATGAGGGCCTACATGCATACTAATGCACATAGTCATGCATCTCAGATATTCAAATAGTCATATAGCATACTTTTAATCACTAAATCACATATATTCCAATTATGCCCTCCCGACACTCTAATCAATGCCCTTAAGCCTTATTAGTAAATTTGGGTCGTTCCAGGCGCATTCCTTTTTTCGCATGTCCCTTCTTTTTACAGAAAAAATACATGATGGAACCCTTCTTTATATCGCCTTGGGGAGACACTTTATTTTTCCCCTTGTCCTTCTTGTCCTTCTTGGATGGTTTGTGTTTCTTTCCTTGGGTGGCCATGTGAGCACTTTCACCTTGTTCCTGTAGTAGCCTTGCTTCTTCTTGAGTACTCATGGTTATCAGTTCATTGATACTCCATTTATCCTTATGTGTGTTGTAAGAAATTTTGAAAGGCCCGTATTGAGGTGGAAGATTGTTAAGGATGTAATGAACCAGTAAAGTTTCAAGAATGACTACTTCGAGCTTTTTCAGTTGAGCAGAAATGTCCCTCATCTATGAGATATGTTCTCTAACTCCTTTGACACCAGTGAGCTTTGTTGATGAGAACTAGTGGATGAGGTTGTTGTAAAGTGGTTTGTTCGAAGTGTCGAACTGCTTATCGATCAGTTTGATCAAGTCTTTGACTTTCTCAGGTTGCTCCACCGCGATCCACGCATTCCCAAAGGGATCTTGGACATAATGAACATTATGCTGAGACGATTGGATCGCTCCCATTTTTCATATAGTGCGATCTCAGCAGTAGTGCTAGTTGCAGTGATTGCAGCAGGTTCGTCCTTCCTTATTGTGTGGTCTATGTCGATGCAGCCTAAATGAAGAAGAACTCGTTCCTTCCAGATTTTGAAACTATCACCCCTAAGCTCAGGAATTTCGGTAAGGATTTCAGCGAAACTAGAGAGGGATGAAGTATCTGCATGAATATGATTACAAATTTAGAATTATGAAGATTAAGACTGAATGAAGTCATGTTTTACCAATGTATAACATGCTGAAAGATGCAATTTTATTAAACAAAAATTGCATGTGGGCTAAATTTTTAATTTGATAAAATTGGATGTACATTATGATAGATTATTCAAACTAAGTATTTAGGATAAATTAAGGTTAATTTTTCTATCTAAATTAAACTGTATAATAAAACTTTCAAATTAATTATCATAACTCCTGTGGGTAAATTAAGAAAATTAATTTAATATATTATCCTAATTAATTATATAAATATAATAAAATCCCTGTGGGGTAAAATTATTATATCTATATAATCAATCACAATTTATGTCCATTATGTGAACCGAATCAGCTTAATATATAAGTTTATATAATTAAAGATGTTGTGGCTACTCCCTAATTATTTAAAATTATATGGTTCACTAGACATTAGGGTTTAGGCTCTAAGAAAACCTAAGAACAATTTCGTTATAACATAATAAGCAATCACAAAGATTAGTGCTCCTAGTGTGGTCGTCCGAAGATCATTAAAAACTGTTTTAGATTGAGTATTTGTCTCAGTTTCATGCTTTCTTATGTCAACCACAAAATCGTTTATATAGTATTTAGAAGTTTATTCACCCTAAATGTTTTATGAATAATTTATGAATATTAATGTGCTAAATATTATTCAACCTATCTTAATGTTTGAATATAATCTAAATATATGTAGCACAAATATGGAATATAAAATGTATTTAAAATTATAAAGTCATACATATAAAATTAAAGATAATTATACTAAGAATAAATTTTGCATGAAGAATAACAAAATAATCATACAAATTAGCATAATTAAATATATGTACGAAAATAAATACAATAACTCCATATATATACTTAATGCCAGAAAAAATCATGCTAAATAAGACAATAAAATCAAGTAATTGCACATTTTAAATAATTTCCAAATATATAATATACCAAAAGTATATGTTTTAATTAAAGTGGCAAAAGAATTAAAAATGAATTTTAGTGTCTAAATAAGCATTAAAATCAAGAAAATAATAAAATCCCAAAATAAATAAAAAATGTAATTTTCGGAATTTTTCTTCAATATTTTTTTAAAATCTGCCATGTTTCCCCTTATTAGTGTCGTGTGACCCGTCAAACGACGGGTTATTTTTCTGCAGCAGGGGGGTCGTTTCCCCCGTTTTCTTCCTCCAGCCGGGTCGAAATCGACCTGGTTTCTGCGTGTGGGTCGAACAGACCCGGTTCAAAACCCGGTCGGAAAAATGCATTCCGACGACCAAAATACTCGTTTCAAAGCCCAGATTACATGGAAATGAATAGATAAAGAGATCCATGACATTAGATTGATTAAACAACAACAAAAAATCGAACTTTAATATCAAAATTGTTTTTGGCCATAACAGGATTTTTCAAAAATTCAGCAACATAATGAGTTGGAAAACTCGTTTTTAATGCATAAAATTATTTGAAAATATAAACTTAAGGATTTCTAATGATGTTGAGATTGAAAAATCGGTGTTGAATCAAAAAACAAAATATTAAGGCATAAAAAACTTGCGGGTATGTACACAAATGAATATATATATGTGTGTATATTTGACCAGATTATTATGTTTATATTGCAAAAAATATGTTACATATGAACAAAATAACATATACGTAAACACAAAAGCAATACAAACACAATCAAATTACAAAGAATATTTTGAGATGTACGGTCAATACATATTCGAAAATTATTTATAGATATATATATATATATATATATATGTGTATATATGAATATGAATATAAAGGCATATATAAATCAAATAAATATATATATGCAGATAAAATTACCAAGACATGGAAAAGTATGGCGACTGATACCAACTGTTAGATTAAAAATTAATCTAGATGCATAACAATCTTAATGCAAAATACACAGATTGTTATATAGAATTTAGAGGATCGAAATTGTATACCTCTAGCTATTGATTTGATGAACCCCAATCTAAAAGCTTTAGATCTACAAAAGGGAAGAGAAAAAATAGAACGAGTACACAGGCTTCCAAGCTCTCACTAACTCTTTTAGATGGAGTTACTGAAAGTCAAAATGAGCAGTGAGCTTGGGGATTGGTATTCTATATTTATAGAGTGAGAGACCTGCCATCAGAGTCTCTGCCACAGTTACAGAAGTTGAGATATTCTCTCAACTTAATTGAAATATTCCCTCCATTTAATTAGAAAATTCAAATAGGGTTTAACAGATAAATGTTGACCATTAATTTTGATATATTAAATGAATAAAAAATCAATTAGTTGTAACAAATTGATTTTTAATATATATCGTAAAAAAAATATTCCAACAACAACTTCCAACTTGGAGACATGCAAGGACCAATGTAGATCATATGATTATTACCGTTCTCAAGTTTTGTTGTGGTTCTAAGGCTTCGAGTATAGCACTTTCATCTTCAACCCCACACATTTTTCTCCAACTTCCCAAAATTATATCAAGCACTAAACAATTATCTTCGCTGACACCACAATTAATATTATTGAGACCTATTGTCTTGACCTCAGCTGGGCTTCCTAAATATCTGCCTCCCTTTATACAACCAATATACTTATGTCTAAGGTGCTTCAAACTTTTCAAATCTCCAATATCAAAAACGAATTTTTCGTGCTCATGTAGCACCAACATAAATAAACATAAATAAACAGCAACCCGATATAAATTTAGGGTTCTCAAGTTTAGAATAATTTTGGAGCTTTACACATGTAGCAAACAAAAACGAATAAAGGGAAAGCTATGTACACACATATCACATCCTGGATAGAAACCAATGCAGTATTAGATTAGAAAAAATGGGATCACAATGGGGGTAACCAATTCTTACTCCCTAACACACCATTTACAACATCCTCGAGATCAAAAGACAGTAAATTTGGACAGGAAAACTATATATATAACGCTTGGTGAGGCCGGAAGCTTGTTGATTATAACGCTTATATAGAGCTTAATTTGTTGATATGCAATCATAGGATTATTCACAAGACCGAAAACCCATGCGTGCATTAGATAGATTATTAATTATACATTATAGTGAGCCGTAGCTAAACCTTACAATTACTTTCTGATAAAACGAACCAAAGAAAGCCACACATATGCAAATAACAGTGTTCACTAATACCGTTTATGTATGTTATCAGTTGACACATATACTGAGCTTATTTTCTTGCGCCTTTTTGTTCTTCATGTAACGTCGAAATTGTCGCTGAACACAAGTAGCTGCGAAAGATTTCAAGCCCTCGGATGACATGGTTTCATTTGTTGAGTAGCATTGAAAGAACTTGAGCCAGCAACTGGAGAGCACATGCTCTAAGTCAATTGCCATTAGAGCAAAGGCTTCAACTTTGGTATGTGATTTGACATTGGCAGTAGAGATAGGAAAGTCTTTATAGGATGTTGAGTTTAACTGCCATTCTATGAGTTCATTTCCATAGTAATCACTTTTTTGTAGACGATTCATAGGAATGGTACTACTTCCAAAGGTCCATACCACACCTTGTGTGATGAAGAGTACCATATCAATAGGCTCTCCCTTTCGAATGATATAGCTTTTCTCTGAGTATATGACTGGCTTTAGATATTTGCATATTGTTTCATAAACATATTCGTTTATGTTTTGAAACAATGGAACCTATAAATACAATCAATTATTAATGTAAAACTGAAACTAAATATCAAATTTAGTAAATATATAGAAGATAACTTACTTTTTTCAAGAGAGGGAAACATATGTGTCTCTTTATAGACATTCCTAGTGTCGGAGGAAGAGTATGCAGAAGATGTTGGATGTCTACATCTTTTCCTTCTTGCAATCTAAACTGTACGTATTTCATAATCTTTTGCTTTATATCCTGAGGAATTTCATTTTTTGATATCCATAATTCTACCTTTTGCCCCATTGTACTCCTCTCATGCTTTTTCACATCCAATAATTTGGTCACCCAAGTTGCAAATGCCTACACAAATGAATGAAAATAAGTATAGAAATTCAACATTATCAATAAATAAATGGAAGCTACCATATCTTAATAATCATATATAAGTTATAACTATTCATTTACAAACCTCATTCTTGTGTTGGCCATGATCAGCATGCTCTTCAAGTAGAGAAAATAGATGTTTGACATCAAAATCTTTGCCCTCTCTAATTGTTCGACTTAGGTATCTGTTGATGAGTTTCTTTTTTTGCGGTGGAAGGTCATGGTTTGATAGATAAGAATCTACTTCTGGTTGTATGATGTTTATCTTTCTCCTAGCCTCTTCTGACTTTATAGTTTCGAACTGCATATATGTCTGTAAAATATACATCAAGAATATTATTAGTTCCAACAATTCTAGAGGACTGAGACTCACTAAAAAAGCTATATTGTCATTGAAATATGGTGAGGGCATCATGGAGTTTAAACTTACAACTAATATAAATAAATAGAGAGAGATAGGCTACGTTAGGAACCTTTTTTTTTTAACACACCCATATGTCCTTTTAATTTTTTTATTTTTAGTACATAGATTAGTTTTACATAACCCAAATTTTTTTATATGGTCACGTATATTATAGTTATTTAGGATATTTTACAAATTTTTAAAAACTTCTAAATAATTTAAGATGCAAAAAACATAGTTATAAATAGCTTATTTTACATTCGTATGAACAAAAAACATGCACGAGTGCAAAATACTATTTGAATCTAAATTTCGACACTCTAAATTATTCATAATTTTCTAAAAATTTATAAGATGTCCTAAATAAATAAAATATACATTCCTATATACATACATTAAATATATATACATATTTATACAAGGGGTTTTGTGAAGGTGCCTAATTGAAAGTATGGCAAACCATGAGATATGTTATGATATCAGCAAACTCAAGATAGTAGCATTTATAGTAGCGTTTATTATATATTATAGAAGTTATGAAGAAAAATAAAAGAGGAAAGGATTAACCAAGATTAAGGAGTACATACCTGCAAATTTCCAATAAGATATAAAAATAGAAGTAAACCCAAGATAGAAATGAGAATTGCAAACAAGTTTTCTTGTACGTTGCTACTTGTCTCAAGGTTTGAGCCAAAAGAACTACAAAAATAAAACCAAAGCATTAGATATCAAAATTAGAAATGTAACATCTTAAATATTTTTAGAAGATTATTATACAATAAATATGTATGCATATATATATCTTCAGACCTCAAATTTTTTAAACCCCACCAAAAACTACGAGTGAATTTCTGGGGAAAATCTGTTTTGTTGACTATACGAGACTCGATTGCTTCAGAAAATATTCCAAAATTGAAGATATTTGCATTTGGTGGATCAACAGGGCAAAACTGCTTTAGTTTTGTCACATTCACCATGGGATGAGGTCCAAGACAGTCAAAAGGACCAGGTGTGCATTCTTCTGGTCCATGTTCTAGACAGGTATGGTGCCAACAAGCTGTCTCACGAAAAATTGAATAGAAGTACCAAAAGGCTCCAAACACCTAATATGATTGTACATATTATATTACAAGCAACTTTATTATTAGTATTATAAGACTAAATAATCATAAAAACAAATATTTAATTATGACACACGTAAGTATTGGCCTGGCCATGCAATAACAAATATGAATATAAGAAGAGATAATAATTCTTACATGACCAAAAATAATGTAGAGGAAAAAGAAGAAGGCACCTCTGACCCATACACGTCGAGTGAGTGAGTCAAAAACCTTCCCTAGTTCTTTGGCTGATAAGTACACACGAAGAATCCGAGGCACGTATTGGAGAAGAAGTATTAAGTTGATGAACTTTCTTGCAGTCAAAGATCTTGATCCTGTAATCTTGGAGAAGTACACTAAAACTATCACCTACACACAATTGTTAGTACATTAGCTATATACAATATTCGATTCGGGTAAGCATTGGCATATTTGGATAGGATACGTGGCCCAATAAGGAGAAGCCACTTAAACCGAGCTAGACTCATAAAAAAATATATTAAATAAACTACGGCAAGTGCAGAGAGATGTATATATAATAAAAGACTAGCTAATAAGTAGGTTAGTGATATATAGTTACCTGAGGAAGAGGAAGAATGGCCAAAACATCGATTAGAAGATAATACCATGGAAACTTTGTGAAAATGGATTGATGAAGTTCCTTGGACGTATTCAGTGCACTTTGAAGCCGAAAAACAATATGTAAAACATAAGAGAAATCGGTAAGAGATCGTAAAACAAGAGATATAATCTCCATTTTGTAGTCTCTGTCGAGGCACTTTTTGTCATCGTTTACAATTGGAATGTAAAGGAACAATGGATCAATTGAGACTCCAACTACACATGAAGCCAAGAATATCTTATTCCATAGGCGAGAGTATGTTGCCCATGGATTGTATATTTTGTCTACTTCTCTTCCATCTGCAGTGACTTTGAAATTATCTTGCTTTGCATTATTGTCCCTAAAATTATGGAAAATATATATGCATTAAAATCAATGTAAGAACATAAATATAACATTGGACTGTACGTATATTTCACTAAGAATCATAGGTTAGACATATATATGTTCTCATAAATGGATTAATATTTTCACACACTTGTAAAGTGGGATACTCTAATATGCCAAACTTTTAAATTCCTTGTTAATATAAATATATATATATATATATATATATCTAAATACATAGCAGTTGGTTTGTTTAATTATTTTAGTTTATTTATTTATTTATTTTTCTCATATCCTAAAACATGACTTAGTGGAGATTTAGTTAGATAGTAGAAAAAATAAAGGTAAATTACTATTTTGGTCCTTTCGGTTTACGCTGATTACTATATTTAACTCTCGGTTTCTAAAAAAGCTAACAATAACCTTCTAGTTTTTAAAATATTAAAAAATGCCCCCTTAGGTTTATTTTTACTTAATGTTTCCTTGATAATGATAAAAATACCCTCATTTAAAATTCATTAATATATTTATTTTTTATATAAATAATCTATAAAAATGATTATACATAAACTTCTTAGAAATCCAAAATAAAACTATATTTTTTTAGCTAATTTTATAGATTTTACTTATTTTTATACTTTTAGATCTTCTCAATTAATTTTATTTAATTTGAGAAAATCTAAAATTAAATAATAATAATATCCAAAAGCTTAAAAAATATACTTTTATTTTAGATTTTTTAAAAAGGATTAAGTTTAATTATTTTTATAGATTATTCATATGAAAAGTAAATAAAAATGTGATTTCTGTAGAAGAATATCTTACTTTTTGTTGTGATAATTAAAATTATAAGTAGCTGGAGATGAAAAAAATAGTTAGTATAAAATTATACTATTTTTGTACAAAATTATAATATTATAGATTCATCATATATGGAAAACTAAATATGGTTGGAATCCCCTTTCATCACTAACGCTAATTAATTAACTTTTGTATAGATATTAAGAAGCAAAAGTTGAAAATATATATAGTACTCATGAGTTGTAATTACACTTTTAATTTCACTTATAATATAGTACTAGCCAAACGGTGTTTTAATTTGGAAGAAGAAAATATATACTTACCGTGATGCGACCAAACCCTTGTCTTCATCAAGATTGCTCATAACTCGATCAGTGTATAAAATCTGCAATTTATATCTTTATCAAAATTATAAATTGCATACGAAGTAAGTAGCTCTATATCAAAATTAGACGTGTATTTATATTTATACATTGTAATCAGAATGAAATGAGAACAACTCACCAGAGAGGCTATGGTGTGGCCAAGAGCAAGGTGACTATCGATAAAGGATAAATCTTTTCCTTACTTTTTTTCATTAGCTTTATACATATAGACGACTTAAAGACGACGACTTCTGTATAGCAACGTGAACAATTAATAATTTTTTTTAAACAACATATAAATTTATATAATATATATATTTTTAAAATAAATAAATAACATATAAATAATTTGCTTTCTCTCTTATCCGTCGAATAACTTTTTTTTATACTTTTGTTGTTTTCATAAATTTTTTTATTTTGTATGAATTATTTATTTTGGAGAAGAGATTCGAATTAGGATATTTTTCTGTCGAGGGAATTACTGTACATATATGACCAATTATTTTGAATTCTTAATATGTGATTTTTATATCTTCTAACTTTATATTTTTGAGACATTTTTTTTAGAGTAAAAGATTATTCTCATCAGTGAAGAATTATATAGTAAAATATTTAGATGTATATATTCTTTTTATTAATGATATTTTTTGTAATATTTTAATTCAAAGACTTCATTGCTATCATTAAAAAGGAAAAGAGACAGCTATATACAAATCAAAGAAAGAAGACTTGCATTATTGCATATGCTTAAGTCAACAGTCTGCGTGGAAAACACTTACATTAATAAAGATACTGTAACCATGTGACGTGAAAGTAATTAATGTCTTTTTTCAGCTTTCTCATTGGGTCAGAGTAATCCTATGGTTGAAAATTCAAAAGAAAAATCATACAACTTTATCGTATGGAAACTTTTTGCCTTTTATTAGGCCAAAAAAATAAGTAGAAAGGGTGATCAATAGTAACTAATTAATATTAAGAGAAAGAAAAAATGGCAACGAATAATAGTAATGCTGTGGAATAATATATCAAGCTAATAGACGGTAACTCGATCTTTAGATTACTTTTTTTTTTAAAACTATATTTTAATCATTTTCTTAAATGAAATTTCAAAATTTAAGGCCTAATTTTAAAGAAAAAATCATCAAATTAGAGTAGTTTTACCAATATATGTACTATATGTCTCTAAACTTTTAAAAATACATGTGTCCATATAAAATTAGATGTTAAAATATACACTACAAAAATCAGGGCCTATACCGAGAACAAATGTCCTCGGTATAAGCCGAAATGTCCTCGGTATATCTTATACCGAGACAATGTCGTCGGTATAAAGTTGTCGGTACAGCCGCGTCGGTAAAAACAAAACGTCTACCGACGACATTCAAAATGTTCTCGGTATACGTTTTACCGAGGATAATGTCCTCGGTAGAAAGTGACAAATGTCCTCGGTACAACAAACCTCAATTTCTCATCGTACTGGTACATACCGACATCTTGGTGGTATATACCGAGGACAATGTCCTCGGTATAGACTTGTCCCCAATTTTTTTTTATATTTGTTATTCCCTTATTTATTTATTTATTTTGAATTAAATATAAGAAAATAGAATAAAATTAAAACACTTATATTAAAGATATAAAAAAAAACATAAGAGTGTATTCGTTGAATTAAAATAAAGACTTGTCTTAAACATGATAATGTAATAGTCAATTGTAATAAAATTCATACATAAGTCCTACTGAGTCGGTGCTCCAACATCAGGATCATCGGGTGGTGGTGGTGGGGCAGATTGAGATCCCGGGGTGATACAATGAGTCCGGACATGCTCCTCTAACTGTCGAAGACGCTCTCTCATCTCAGACAACTCTTCATCTCTAGTTTGTGAAGGACGAAAATCAAATGGAGTTCGGTCCCTTATGTTAAGGATACGTCCATATCCTTTCTGGTGGCCCCGTCGTTTTCCGAAGACATTTTGTACCAAAGATATGTCTTCATCTTCAGGCGCACTCGAAACTGGTGTGGAACTCTCAGTATCAGTTGCCTGTGTCTGCTGTGTGTCGCGGTATGCACGCAATTCCTCCTGTGATACAATGTATAATGTAATTAAAATTTTGAAACAATTAAAAATTTGAAAAATGTTTAAAAAAACTTAACGTACCCAAGTATTTTTTGCTGTCTCTGTCACCCACCCTGTGCCTGATTTATGGTGAGTATCCATCCAGCTATCCGGGATGGACTCAAGTTGCCCAGTCTCTAAATTGCGCTGTCACGTACATATATTTTTATAAAATTAATAATTAAACGTAAATAAGAAAAATAAACTAAAAAATAATTAATTAACTAACCTTTTTATAGCGTAAGGCTGGGATTGACTGAGAACCTCCATAGCTAAGCTCTTTCAATTTCTTTCTATTTTCCTTGTTGACCACAGAACGTTTCTGCAAAAAGTTATCGTTAGTAATATATTTAATTAAGATAGTTAAGTTTAGCAAGAAATTAATACCGTAATTTCTGGGCGACGGAAAAAATCAATTGCTTTTTGCCACTGCGTATCCGTGCAACCACCATAACGATTTTGTGGCCCATTAATCGTTAAGTGCTCTTTAATATCGTACTTCCAGTCAGAATACTTTTTAGCACACGAAGTATCAATGCCTCTCAAGATCCCAGGCATATGCCCTTCTCCATATCTAGTACGCCCAATATCAAACAAATCATCCTAATTTACAAACATTTATTAGTAAATATCATATATAACATAAAATAAGAATTAAGATAAAAATACATAAACTACTTACTTCCAAATGTGCAAGTATTCTTTCTTTCGAGGCATTTGGTACTTTTGACCATTGAGGACAGTCCGGATCTGTGTACTGTCGAACAAGTAATCCGAGCTCTCTTGAGAAATTTGAGCTGTACTCTCCGATCTCTTTATATGTTCTCCCCCGCACATCCCACTCGAGAGGGAGAGGACGCCCCAACTGTTCCCTCTTTTCCCGCGTGTTCAATCCCTTATGGCGTCCACGTTTACTTGGAGGCGCTATTGTATGCAAATTCAATATTTTAAAATTAATATGGATTAATTGTTAAATTTTAAGGAGTATATCAATGTGTAAAATATTACCTCGTTCACAATCAGCTGGGATATCTGCCGGTCCACGTGGAGGATCGCATCCTCCACCATCACCCCCGTGAGATTGAGCAATAACATCAGCCATATCTGTCAAATTAATCGATATTAAAATTACATTTATCAGTTAAAAATGACAATATAAAATTATTTATTGTTAAAAATAATTACTTCAACATATTATAAAATTACCACTTAATTATCACTATAATAATCTTCACTATCATCATCGGTTTCTATGTGTTCATCTTCCTCTTCATCATCTTCATATTCAACCTCCTCCTCCTCCTCCTCCACTTCCTCTTCCTCCTCCTCCTCTTCTTCTTCCATTTCCTCCTCCCTCTCCTCCTCAATTGCAACATTATCTATCTCAACAAATTGTAATGGAGCCCCCGTACGTTCAAAGCTGATTTGTGGCAACGGTCCAAGATCAACGAATAATTGGAAATTAGAGGAACTAGTGTCGTGCATAACATCTACTTCTACATCCTCCGCTTGTTCTTCAACTAGTGGGATGTCCCACACATTTCTGTGATGCACTTCTTGGACGACTTTCCAATGAGATTTATTTTTAAGGTCTTCAATGTAGAAAACTTGGTTAGCCTGAGTTGCTAAGATAAATTTATCATCTTTGAAGGCCTCCGAACTGGTTTTGATACTCGTTATGTTTTGCTCAAACTTTAATCCTGAAGACCGATTAGTGTCAAACCATTTGCACTTAAATAATACAACAGAACAACCAGAAAGATAAGACATCACTAAAACTTCTTCCAACTGGCCGTAATAAGTACTATTTTCGACACCCGCTACAGAGACTCCACTATTTTGAGTTTTGCGATTCTTGTCCCTGTCATAACACAAAAATCTTACTCCATTTACAACACACCCAGGGTACGACGCAACACGAGTTGAAGAACCGTTTGCTAAAGAGATTAATTCTTCATCTACTTCCAAGGATCCTGTTTGTCGAAGATGATAAATCTTATTATAAAACCAATTAGGAAATTCCTCTCTATGTAATTGGTCTAGGTTTTCAACACCTCTAGTCTGTAAAATTTCCCTATGCTCTCTGCAAAAAACAAAAACAACTAATTTAAGAGCTACTAATAAGAGTTATAATAAACATGCAATGAAATGATGAACTACTTTAATTACTTACCGAAGATATGGCAAGATCTCATTGCAGTTGTTTAGAATATACCAATCTGCTATTTTCTTCACTTCATCTTCCAAAATTGTCAATGATTTCTTACCAATTGGACGACCCTGAGATCGAAAGACCGACATCTTTTTAAGTGATGGACCAACATCTACATTTCGGTCTGGACGATTGAACTTTGTCTCAACACCTTTCAAGTACATGGAGCAAAATGTTAATGCCTCATCAACCACATATCCTTCTGCTATTGAGCCCTCTGGACGTGCTTTGTTACAGACATAATTCTTCAATTTTTTCATATACCTTTCAAAAGGATACATCCACCTCATGTGAACCGGTCCTCCAAGTATTGCTTCTTCCGGTAAATGTATTAGTAGATGGACCATGATATCGAAAAAAGCAGGTGGGAAAATATTCTCTAACTTGCAAACAATCTCAACAATTGAAGTTTGGACTTTTTCTAAATCTGAGACTTTTAGAGTTCTCGCACAAATGAGCTTGAAGAAAGTGCATAACTCAATAATAGTTGTACTCATTGATTTCTCTAGGAATGCATGCACACCAACTGGCAAAAGGCGTTGCATAATGATGTGACAATCATGCGATTTCAAACCAGTTATCTTATTGTCATTGTCAATCACATTTTTCCTTAGGTTAGATCCAAAACCATCTGGAAACTTCACTGATTTAAGAAATCGACAAAACTTTTGGCGATCTTCAACAGTGAAAGTGAATTTGGCCGCAGGCTTTTGTATCCGACCATTCAACTTCCTCAGCTGTAACTCTGGTCTCATCTTCATCTTCTCCAAGTCTACTCTGGCACTAACTGTGTCTTTGGTCTTATTCTCCAGCCCAACTATTGTGCCTACTAAACTGTCACACACATTTTTCTCAACATGCATAACATCTAGATTGTGTCGCAGCATTATGTTGGCCCAATATGGGAGCTCAAAAAATATACTTTTTTTCCGCCAACCAACTTGCTCTTTTGTACGCTTTCTTTTTTGGCCGCCATAACTGACATGCTTACCAGGAAGAGAATCAGGTATAAAACTCATTTGTGTGAACATTTCTTGCATGGTTAATGGCTGTGGTGGTAATCTCTTTTCAACGACACCATATGTCTTCTTGTCCCTTCTAATGACATGTCTGATTGGTAAAAAATGTCTATGACCATAAAAAGCAACCTTCTTTTGTAAACGAATAGATGGTGTTGCCACATTGCAAGTAGAGCAAGCATGATAACCTTGAGCAGTCCATCCAGAAAGGCTACTCCTTGCTGGGTAATCGTTTATAGTCCACATCAAAGCTGCCCGAAGAGTGAAGAAACTGCCATCGACTGCATCTCGAGTCTGTACACCAGTCACCCATAATTCTTTTAACTCATCAATCAATGGTCTTAAGAAAACATCAAAATCTTTTCCTGGCGAATGAGGTCCCGGAATTAATAAACTCAACATGAAATTAGTTTCTCTCATGCACAACCATGGTGGCAAGTTATATGTCGTCAACACTACTGGCCACATACTATAAGACAGACTCATATTACCAAAGGGATTGAATCCATCTGCAGCCAATCCAAGCCGCACATTCCTGGGTTCCATTGCAAATGTTGGATTATTTCGGTCAAAGTCCTTCCAAGCTTTCCCATCAGCAGGATGACGCAATACACCATCTTCTTTTATACGTTGCTCGTGATGCCATCTCATATGTTGAGCAATGTGCCTCGATGCATATTTTCGCATTAACCTAGGGGTTAAAGGAAAATAACGCATCACTTTATGAGGCACTTTCTTTCCCTTGGTGTTCTTGTCCACCCATCGATCCTCTCCACAAACAGGACATTTGCTTTTTCCAGCATGTTCTTTCCAAAACAGTGCGCAATCATGCTTGCAGACATGGATTGACTCGTAGCCCAATCCAAGTTTCCGCAACAACCTTTTCGCTGCATAGTGCGATTTTGGAAGCTTATTTGGGGCTGGAAATGCATCATGTAACAACTCCAGCATTCCATCAAATATTTTGTTGGGAATTTTTCCCAACACTTTGAAATGCATTAACTTCACTAGGAAATTCAATGAAGTGTAATTTTGACACCCGGGGAATAATGGAGCCTCGATCTCAGCAAACAAATCGTTATAATGTTGCCCACTCCTGTAGTCAGTTGTAGGTATCTCTTGACCGCGCTCATTCTCCGCTTGTTCGTCATTGTCATTTTGCATAAGATCAGTGAGAACATCCATCATCTCATCTTCATCATTTTGATCTATCCGAGCTCTCATTGGTATTATTTCATCCTCTCCATGCCAATGCCAATTGGTATATTTCCGTAGAAAACCATTTACAAAAAGATGATTTTCTAATACATCAATTGTCTGAAATTCAACGTTGACACACCTCCTACACGGACATTTCACCAATCCCCTTGAGTCAACGCACTGCCGGGCTCTCTGGAGAAAATCCATCACACCAGCCTCATACTCATCGGATAATCGATCTGTCAAATTAATCCAACTCTTGTCGATCGACATTGTATGAATGTAGCACTGCACGGAACACTAATCATCAAACTTACAATCAATTTGTGTGTGTCCTAATTCAGAGAGAGGCAAATGTAAGAGTCTTCAATGACTCACCCTCTCTAAACGGGTCTAAGGCTTCTTGTGATGAACACTAAAAAAATATAATATTATCACTATGTGATAATAATACTATTATATCTTTGGTAATAATTTCTTATTACCAAAGAAAAAAGCAAATATAATTAAATATGTTTTTTTAATGTCTTATGCTTTTTGAAGTTAATTATGTTGTTTTATGATATCTAACTATAATATATTTCAGTGTAAATATTATTAAACTTATTTAAATTTGACATATTAATTTAGTATTTATTAAATTACATATTTTACTTATGCTTTATTGAATAGTTTGATTAATTTAAACAAAATTTCTAAAATTTGTTTAAAATTTATTTAACTACTTTAGGATTAATTTTTATTTTTATTAAAATTTAGTTGCATAATGTTAATGTTAATTTTTTTTATTCTTAATTTTAAAATATATTATTTATATAAAAAACATAAATTATTCAAAAATTGAAAAAAAATATTAAAAAAAATACAGAAAAATTAAAAACAACTAACAAATAATATTAAAAACATATTTTTTTAATTTTAATTTTAATAATGATTAAAACTAACAAATATTAAATTTAATTTTTTTAATTTTAATTTTAATTTTAATAATGGTTTTCTAATAATATATTTGTTAATTTTATTTAATCAGAACTAACACATATTATTTTTTTACATATTAATTTAGTATTTATTAAATTACATATTTTACTTATGCTTTATTGAATAGTTTGATTAATTTAAAAAAAAATTCTAAGATTTGTTTAAAATTTATTTAACTACTTTAGGATTTAATTATTACTTAAATTATTTAATTAATGTTTATTTTTATTAAAATTTAGTTGCATAATGTTAATGTTAATTTTTTTAATCTTAATTTTAAAATAAATGATTTTACTTATCAATTCACTATTTATTAAATTAGAAATTTTATTGAGTACTTCTACTAATATTCACAATATCTCTAAATTTTACAATTCTATAAAAAATTCGGCAGCATAACGACTATATTTTCATCTATCCCAAAATTTAAAATCCTGCAAATAACACATAAAAAATATCCAGACCCAGATCATGCAGAGAGCATTACAAATTCATTTTAAATAACTATATAATTTATAATTATTAGTCTAAATTTTATTAATTATTCAATTTTCTAACCAAAATATTAAAATTCTACTAAAAATTAACAACAACAAATTAATCATCAATATTCATAAAATCTGAATTTTTACTACTAACATAAGCAAAAAAATTAAAATTGACAACAACAACATACTAACATTACCACCAAAATTTTCAAATTAACACTCAAATATTTAATATGTTTACTAATATGTTTAATACACATAAAATTCACCAAACACAACATAGAATTTATTTAAAAAAAATACTAATTAATCATTTAACAATTTTCTAATTCCTAATATCATTTTTACTAATACTTATTTTGAAAACCTAAAAATAAATACATTCTATCTAATATAATTATTTCAGATTTTTATTAAAATTAATATTATATTATTTATATAAAAAAACATAAATTATTCAAAAATTGAAAAAAAAATTAAAAAAATACAGAAAAATTAAAAAAAACTTACCAATGACTTCAATATCTTGCTAGCAATCCCTATAATCCAACAAAAACCGAATACCCAACCTTCAAACAAAAATTAGAAAATATCATTATACAATTTCATAAATATATATATATATAAAATGAATAAATAAACCATACCTTCAACAAATACACAGAAATTCCTTCACCCTTGGCAATTTTGGGGCTTAAAACCGAGCTTTTATGGAGGAAAACGACTATAATCGGCGGAGGGAGGCGGAGGTTTCGGAGAAAACCCAGAGAAACCAGAGAGGAAGGAGAAGGGGCTTCGCGGCTGAGTGTGATATTTATAAACCCTATACCGAGAACATGTTCTCGGTATAGGTCCTCGGTATAGCAACTAAACCTATTCAGAACCGCGAAAATGTCCCGCGCATATGAAATGTCTATACCGAGGACATGTTGTCGGTATAATGTTCTCGGTATTGAACCTTTTTTTTGTAGTGATATAAGGAAAAAGTTAATTATGAAGTGTTGCTATTTGGTATTTTAAAATATTCAATATTATATGAATTGACACTTTAATTATGATTAATGTTAGAGAAATATATTTATATTCTAATGGAATTATGAAACCAAAATACAACTTTAAGTCAGAAATATAAATTGGACTTAGAAAATTGATAAATAAATGTTACAACTCTAATGTAAAAATTACAAGTAAATAGAAAGCATCCATGAAATATAGAAGAAAAATACAACTCAAAAACAGAATGATAAAAGTAAATAGAGACTACAAAAGCTAACAAAAAAATATTAAACTTTTGAGTTGGAAATTATTCTAAATTAGTTATATACTAATTAATTGATAAAAGCTAGCAATTGTTTATATTAATTTTATATATGTACCTATAGTCCTAAGACCCTACAATTTCCAACACATTAATTTCCACCACACATGCACCATTATTATTACATCCAACGTAATATCAAGTGACGTAGCTCGAAAGATGCTTAGTGACGACACTTACTTTTTGTTAGTGAGACAACGTAATATTGATGATTGGATTGGGAAAGTTCTTAATTTGTTTGGTAGGAAAGATTAATTTTATGAGAGGAGAGAGATGAGTAGAATGAGAGGGAATTGAAATTCTATTTTTAGTAATTACAAAATTAATTAAATTATGTGAATTAATTAAAGTGTGAAATGGTAATTAACTGTTTAACCAAATTTTAGTTCTGTCGGGACAGAATCTGAACTTGTCACAACAGAAACTGAACACAATAAAAAGACAGTGCAAAACAATAAAAAACACAACGAATTTTTACAAGGTTCAGAAACTCTTTCGGATAACCTACTCCTTAGGGCCACGCCCAAAGAATAAAACAAATTAATAAAGAATCACAAGTACAAAATGTTGACTTAAACAAAACAAGACTCCATCTTGAGATTTGTTGCAACTTTGTTGTACTTCTCTTTACTAATCTGATCTTGAATGAAACGCTCAACCACTTGAACCCCCTTCAATGGCCAGTGAATGCTTGCATCCTCCCGATGCAAGGCTTGTAAAAATCTTCTCCCGAATACTATAGAAGTTGTGTTCAAATTACAATGTATATTCACCCATGAACGTGGTACAAACTCACCGCATAAACTAAACTCTCATATTTTTACAAGATCACGTGAATACAATGATCTTGAATACAAAGAAGGAACTCTCACAAATATTACAATATACTAACAAATTATGCATCTAAGAGTTCCTTTTTTCTCATTGCCTTTAGAACCGTATTTATAGAGTCATTTTTCGTGCTCATAAAGGCTAAGAAAGAATCTCCTAATAAATGCAAGAATAATTGAAGATATTCTTGATTGATGAAGAGTTGCATTTTTTAGAAGATGATAATCCAACAAATACGATTTTGGTGGGGACAGCTCAAAATAGAAAGAACAATTAATGACATTAAAGATTCAGATTTCTGAATTTCAATTCTTAAGCTGCACGAAAATATACAATCAAATATTCCAGAAATGACTTTGAGTAAGTACTGAATATTTGCAAGATATAACTTCCCTTTATAATCAAATTGAGACAATATAAAACTAAATAAGGAAGCTAATATAATTCGAAATTTACAAAAAATGAAAGTGAATTTCCAAAAATTACAATAAAAGGAAACATAAATTGATCTTTTAATTAAAAATATATTTCTATAAAATATGTCAATTTTAAGATTTACATGAATAATTAATTAACTCAGAAAAAGGAGAAGAAGAGATTTTTAGAATATTTAACAGTTTGAATTTTATATGTAATTTTTATAAATCTATTCATTTTCTGTTTTTTTTTTATTTGAAAAAAGTAACACAATTAATGGTGCTCAATTTTGCTCTTTAAATATTTGTTTTTTTACAACAGGAACTACTTTTCTAAATTATGAGTAACAAAGTTAGAAATTTAAATCAATTTGAATTTCTTTAAAAACCTTCTCCCTCAAACATGTTTAACAAAATATAAACCAAATTAATCACTACCTGATTAACGCCCAAAACGTGCATCCATTAAGCGGTGGTTGTAGTATAGATCGGACGGTCGATTCTACAAAGAGGCAAAGAAATAAAGTTAAGAGATAAATAATGTGAGGAAAATAGAACAAGTGATATTTTTGTTGTTTTTTAGATTTAAATATTAGAAATAAAGATAGAATAAAGTGTGATGTAACAATAGGTAACAAGTAGGAAGGATCAAGAGTCACTAATATTCATACTTATTTATTTGGATCTTTGATTCACAAAAATTATACAAATGGATGGTCCACATCCCAACTATTCATTTGGACGACTTAACATTGAAGCACAAATATATTTCACAAAAATGAATTTAAGTGATTAGTATTCTTTATCATGGAAGGATAAGATAAATCTTATAATAAATCTAAAAACGACAGTATACCATTGGCAATAATGCAATAAAAGATTGTACATAAAACCTAATACAAATATTACTTTTACTATATATAAAATACATAGAAAGAGCATGAATAATTCTATATAGATTTAGCAAAAGTAAATATATATGAATGAGATTGAGAAAATGATAAAGATATTATATATATTATTTTCCCTAATTTGATAATACATAGAAAGTGCTTGACAAAATCTATATACTATTAGTAAACTTAAATAAAGATAACAAGATGAAGAAATAGAGATAAAAGAAAATAAATCATTCAAATATATAAAATTAAACACATGGTGAGTCAAAAATACCAAACAAAGTCATAGTTATATATGATTATCCTAACCTTCTTAATAAGGTTAGCCTATTATGCTAGACATTCTCATTAAATTCTAGAAAGAAAATATGAGAAATGAGACTAAAATTTGGTAGAGTTTTGCTACCTAAAAATTACATGGTAAATGTGAAAGAAGAGTCCTTATTTATAAAAGGAGAAAATGACTAAAAAGAAATTAAACAACAAAATGGAGTTTACAAAATAAATCTGAAATATTAATAACAAAATATGATTTTAAAAAATAAAATCTTATTATTAATATTAATCTAGCTATTTTGGTGAATAATCATTTTTCCATTTTTCTAAAATACCACAAAATATGAGCTTTAAAGCTCAAAAAGAGAGGTGCAAAACCCAAAGTGCATAAAAGGTTGGGCTAAAATGACTATTGTAGCTACAAGTTTGACCCAATCAGCAGCCAATGGAGAGGCACCACGTGGGCGCTGGCTGGGGCAGGAGAAGGCCGAACTGGGTCAGTAGGCGGGTCGTCGGGTCGCTCGCGGGTCAAAGGCTGCTGGAGAAGCTTGCGGACAGCTGGCGCACGCTGGAGGCAGCAGCTAGGCACCCTAGGCGATGCGTGGCGGGTTGTGATGATGACACTTGGCGGCTGGGCAAGGAGAAGAAAAGGCAGATGTTGCTGGGCTTGGGCCTTCGGATTGGGCCAAAATGCCATATTTTCTTTGTTTCTTCAATTTTATTTGCTTTTTTTTTCTTTGTTTCCAAGTGCCAAAAATATCAATTGAATCCTACAAAATAAAACAAATTAAATTAAAATTAAATATTTTCTTTTATAAATTAAATCATATTAATTCCATGAAAATATTAATTAGAACTTAATTTATTTTGAATATTAAAATCAATAAATATGTATTTTTTTGGCACTAATCACCACCAATCATAAAAATTTAACAAACATGTTTCAATAAATTAAAATAAATATAAAATAAACTAAATAGTATTTATATCCTAATATTTATTTAAAAAAAAATCATAATCTCTCAAATAATCAATCAACGTCATATAGGGGTGTGCATGAGATGGGTGAGGCCCAAGACAACTAAAAAAAATATTATTTTTCTAATTTTTACACAAATAATATTTTACTAAAATTTTGGGTTATTTTATGTAAAAATTGATATATTTTTTTAAAAATTTGGAGACATTTTGCATATAAAATTAATATTTTTCTAAAATTTAGGAGTATCTAAAGGCAGCATCTTAGGCATAAGTCTGGCCCACCTATAACATATAAATTAATATAAATTAATTTACTATGGCTTTTATTAAATACATACTATAAACAAATATATCCAACAAATAATAAATGCTATAGTTTATTATTCCCACATTAGAAACCTATAAAACTAGAAAGAAATAAGTATTTAATAAAAAATGTCTGTTAAACATTAACAACACGTACATAATCAAATATATAATATGCATTTAAGTTTTCTTTTAACAAAAACAAAAACTAATATGGACAAAAAAAATATTATATAAACAATGGACTTTATAATACAACTATGGCTGATACAGAGGGAAAAATCAATGTCCAATCAAGTTTACATAAATTACATCTCATATAACTTTATTAATTTAAAAAAATTGTTGATTGAATGTAGAAAATGTCAGAAGTGGGATTTGAACCCACGCCCTCGTAAGAGAACCAGAACTTGAGTCTGGCGCCTTAGACCACTCGGCCACCCTGACTTTTTCTCTTCGTTTTATATTTTAATAATCTTGGTTAATTAATGCTTAAATTAATCTAAGACAACTTGAGTTCAAACAGTGGTTAATGCATGAAATAATCTATAATGTATATTTAAAGACATATGAGTACCCCAAGCTCTTAATTTATTACAACTTCATTATTATTTATTGATCACTATTATAATTATGAATAATGAACATTGTTTCAAAAAACTAACAACCAAAACTTACTTTGTAACATAAACAATTTTATTATTTAACAAACTTTAGCACAACAATTACAGCCAGCTATTAGAATAATTAAAAAAAGCACAATATAGATCATTGCCTTTTTTTTTTTCATGTCTTCCGAGTGTGCTGTAGGAAACTAACTATAACACACATAATTTACAGAACCTACTTTACTGTGACACACATGTTCTTAATCTTCTGTTGTCTCTGCAGCACACAACTTCATCTCAAAACATACTTCACTATGAATAAATATCTAATATATTCAAACTCCTTTAACAGTTACAAGTTTTAGAGGAATATCTACTAAATTGTTGGCAAGTTCAAGAACTATAGTCTTGCACTCATGAGATGAATTCAAGGTGACAAGTAATAAAATTTTGCAGAAAATTGAACAAAAAATAAATTTAAGGACTTAATAGTTGCAAAAAAAAAAGGGTTCATTATCAATTATAATTAATCTCACTAATTCAAGAGACATTCAACTAAAAATCATTACAATAAAGACATGGGAATTCTGTTATACACCGTACGTGTAGTGCTACTACAAGCCTATGGATTGACATGAATGCTGAGCTTGTTCTCTTGTGCCTTCTTAAGCTTTATATATCGTCGAAATCCTCGCTGCACAGAAGTAGCTGCGAAAGATTTCAAGCCCTCGGATGACATGGTTTCATTTGTTGAGTTGTATTGAAAGAACTTGACCCAGCAACTGGAGAGCACATGCTCTAAGTCAATTGCCATTAGAGCAAAGGCTTCGACTTTGGTATGTGATTTGACATTGGCAGTAGAGATAGGAAAGTCATTATATGATGTTGAGTTTAACTGCCATTCTACGAGTTCATTTCCATAGTAATCACCTCTTTGAAGACGAACCATAGAACTAGTACCGAAGCTCCACACAACACCTTGTGTGATGAGGAGCACCATATCAAGAGGTTCTCCCTTTCGTATGATGTAACTCTTTTCTGAATATATGACTGGCTTTAAGGAATTGCAAATTGATTCATAAACATAATCATCCATGTTTTGAAACAGTGGAACCTATATAAATACAAACAAGCAATCAAATACAATATATGAAAATCGAAACAGAATATCAAATTTAGTGATGAGATGATATGATATGAAAGATAACTTACTTTTCTTAACACGGGGAAACACATGTGTTTTTTAATAGACATTCCTAGTTTCGAAGGAAGAATATCCAAAACATGTTCGATATCTACATCTTTTCCTTCTTGCAATCTCAGTTGTACGTATTTCAGTATCTTTGGCTTTATGTCGTTAGGAATTCCATTTTTTGATATCCATGAGTTTGCTTGTTCAATTGCCTTCTTCTCATGTTTATTTACATCCAATATTTTGTTTACCCAAGCTGAAAATGTCTATTTCAAAATGAACAAAATAAGTATAGTTATTGATTCGACTTACTATCAAACTTCAAACTACCATGTCTTATGAGTTTATAACTATTCATTTACGAACCTCACTCTTGTGTAGGCCATGATCAGAATGCTCTTCGAGTAGAGAAAAGAGATGTCTGACATCAAAATCTTTGCCTTCTCTAATTTTTCGAGTTAGGTATCTCTTGATGATTTTCTTTTTCTGTGGTGGAAGCTGGTCATGGGTTGATAAATAAGAGTCTATTTCTGGCTGTTTGATACTTATCTTTATCCTTGCTTCTTCTGACTTTGTTGTTTCCAACTGCATGTATGTCTGTAATTTACATCAAAAGTACATTAATTAATGAGAAATTTGTGAAAATGACGTTTTTTTAAGTGACTTTGCCCTCTAGTCTACTTTTGATAATTTTTTGCAAAATAATATTTGTCTAAAATTCGATTAGTTGTCTAAATTTTTCGACTCGCTATCTAAAATTATTAACCGGTTGTTTAAAATTTTTGACTACTTATCTAAATTTTCGACTAGCTGTCTAAATTATAAGATATCATTTGCAAATAAATATTAAAACTAGACTAGAATATAAAATAACTTTAAGAAATAAGTCATTTTATCTAGGAACCCTTAATTAATTAGTAGTTTATGTGTATGCATGTTGTGTGCTCAATAGGAAAATCATAACGTTTATTATGCATGTGCTTATTACATATACATAAAATATTAAACTAATAAATAAAGTTAATAAATTAAGTCTAGTCATTAACATTAGTATATGTACATATATAAGATTAATTAACGAAGATTGAGAAGTGTACATACCTGAAGAGTTCCAATAAGGTATAAAAATAAAAGTAAGCCCAAGATAGAAATAAGAACTGCAAAAATATTTTCTTGTACATTGCTACTTGTGTCAAGGTTTTGACCAAAAGAACTACAAAAAAAAAAGAGGAAAGCATGAGATATTATCACATTTTAATTATATTATTATTATTTAAAATCATATACGTTATGTTTGAATAATGATATACCTCAAATTTTTCAAACCCCACCAAAAACTACTAGAGAATTTTCTGAGAAAATCCGTTTGGCTGACTATACGAGACTCAATGGCATGAGAAAATATTCCAAAATCGAAGATGGCTGAATTTGGTGGATTGATGGGGCAATACTGATCCAGCTTTGTCAAATTCTTAATGAAATGATTGCCACGACAATCAAAAGGACCAGGTACACATTCTTGTGATCCAAGGGCTTTACAAAAGTTGTGCCAGCAAGCTGTCTCACGAAAAGTTGAATAGAAGTACCAAAAGGCTCCAAATACCTATATATATATGTTGATATGTTACAAATAAATTTATTTTTTAAAGTTATTTTACACTATAACCTAGTTTTAATAATTCTTTACAAAATAATTCATCATAATTTAAACAGCTAGTCAAAAATTTAGACAGGTAGTCGAAAAATTTGAACAACCGGTCGAAAATTTTAGATAGCTCTAGTCGAAAAAATAACTGGTCAAATTTTAGATAGAGGCCAGCATTTTGCAAAAAATTATCAAAAATAGGCCATAATGCAAAATCATTTAAAAATATAGGTTATTTTCACAAATTTCTCGTAAATTTATTATGACAGTACTAAACATATTTTATCATATGATACAAATATGACTATAATTAGATGATACTTACATGGCCAGAAATAATGTAGAGTGAAAAGAAGAAGGCACCTCTGACCCATACACGTTGAGTGAGTGAATCATAAGTCCTTCCTAGCTCTTTAGCTGATAAATACACACGAAGAATTCGAGGCACGTATTGAAGAAGGAGTAGTAAGCCGAGGAACTTTCTTGCAAGCAAAGATTTTGATCCTGTAATCTCTGGAAAGTACACCAAAACCACCACCTATACAAAACTTATATATAAGACGTCTCATGTCACATTGGTTCTAATAATAGACTACTATGGCTAGCTTGGTCTTACCTGAGGAAGTGGAAGAATGGCTAAAACATCGATTAGGAGATAAGACCAAGGAAACCCTGTGAAAATAGATTGACCAAGTTCCTTCGACATGGATAGTGCAATTTGAAGCCGAAAAATGATGTGTAAGACATAAGAGAAATCGGTAACACATCGCAAAGCAAGAAATATGTTCTTTATATTGTTGTCTATGTCGAGGCACTTTTTGTTATCGTTTACAATTGGAATGTAGAGGAACAGTGGATCGATTGAGACTCCGATTAGACATGAAACCAAGAATATCTTATGCCATACTCGAGGGTAAGCAGTCCATGGATTTAAAATATTCTCAACTGCTGTTGGTGTTTCGTTTTGGTGTGGCAACTGTTCTTCTCTTGTGGGATCGCAATTATTTTCATACACATGGTCACCCCTAAAAGTATACAAAAGATGCATTATTACTTCAAAAGCTGCCGTTATACATAAATATATATATATATATATATATGATAATTCTACATCTTCTCAGTGTGTTCTAAATCTGTGAACAGTTTTTGGTGCGATTTTTTTATCACCGTATATATTGTAGCTATTTAGAGAATCTTGCAAATTTTCAGAAAATTCAGAATATTTTACAGTAGCGAAAACTAAGTTTAAACATGTTGCTGCATGCGTGACTAATTTTTTTTTATGCATAGAAAACATGTTTGAACATAATTTTCGATACTGTAAACTATTCGGAATTTTCTGAAAATTTGCAAGATGCTCTAAACAACTACAATATACACTGTCATAAAAAAATCATGTTGAAAACTGTTCACGGGTCAAGAACACTGAAGAATCTTACCTGCAGAACTTAAAGCGAAGCCCATATATATATATATATATATATATATACATATTTGGTTAGAGGGAGAGAAATTACTTACCGCAAGGAAGCCGTATCGTTATCTTCTATGTATTGATTCATGATCACTTAATTATGATCTTATAATAAGTGACCATGTAATGAATATATAAAGAGATCAGAGAATGGAACTCATTTCAGTTTGTATACCACAAAGGTTTGAATAACACGTCGAGTCCTTCAAATTTATAATAACATTATGCAAAACACTCCATAGGAATAGGAATCGAATTAAACTTATTAATTAATACTCTTATAGTAATTAAGATTACCATTTTTTTTCATTTCTTTTCAAGTTCAGTACGTGCTCAAAGTAAACGAAGCATTAAAGTCTAGTGATAAACAAAGCTTCCACCCAAGAAAACGATCTCTCTATATATAATATTTTAATAGAAATTTATTTAGTAGAAGATATTGTATATATATATATACATTTTGGATACTCAGTAAATTAGAGCTTGGCATTTAAACACAAGTATCACTATATATTTTCAACGTTTATTTAAACCATATTGATTCCAGAAGGACCGGGGAAGGGAAATTATTTAATTGTGTGCATATAGAATTCATTAGAATAATAAAAATAAAGTATTATTAATTAATTAATTTAACTCAAGATTTGTCGATGCTCACAATTTAAGATTCTCTCAACGTTACACAGTTTCTGCCAAAGATTAATTACAACTGTTGTTGGCTCAAAGTCTTTCGAGAAAAGAGTGCAAATAACAAATAGGCGAGAAACATTACTATATATAGTCAACTACTGTTAACTAAAAAACAAAGACCAAGAGTTGATTTTGTGTTTTGAGAGGTCAATCGAAGCCAAAAAACACAAAACTATAAACGAACTAGTTGACCAACTTTAAAAAATTAAAAGATCATCATCTTTCCTCACTTTGGCTTAGGAAAGGAATCTTCTTAATTTGAAATTATTATGTTGTTGTTTGGTAATACTAAAAAAATAGTTTTTTATTTAATTAATTAAAAATTTAACAATTAAATATAAAATAGTGTTTGATAAATTTATTTTTATTTAGGGAGTGACTACAATGTATTCTCTTTTTTTGCAATACTGGTGCATTATTTTTCTATTTTCGGCACTTGGATAGATATAATCCAAAAAAATTCATATGATGGTGTACATTGTAGCTATCTAGAATATCCTACAAATTTTCAAGAAATTTCGAATAAATTATGATGCCGAAAATAGGGTCTAAACTGTCTATTGCACGCGTGCCTTTTTTTGTGCACGCATGTAAAATTTGACAGTTTGAACCATGTTTCGGCTTCGTAAATTATTTAGAATTTCTTGAAAATTTGCAGGATATCAATGTACACTGTCATATAATTTTTTTTTTAGATTATATCTATTCATGTGCCGAAAATAGAAGGATGCACCGGTGTTGAAAAAAAATTGATGCGTTGCAGTCGTTCCTTTTTTTTATTTTTTGTAAAAAACTTAATAAAAATTTATTAACTTTTGAAAATAGAATTTTTTTCACTTTCAAAATTATTTTAAATTATTTTCGACTTTTCATTTTTTTTCTTCTCTTCAAATCAACATCTCATTTGATATTGTTATATAAAAAAAATGTTATCAAACACATTTATTATTTTTTAAAACAAAAAATAAAAATAGTTACCAAATATATTTTTATTTTTTAAAAATAAAGGAACAAAAATAAAAATAATATTTCTATTTTTGTGTTTAAAAAATTCAAAAACAAAAATTTTACCAAACTGTTTGAATAATATATGCCTTGCTTATTATATAAACTAATTATCAGTTTATATAAATAGGTGCATTTGTTCTGATTATTTATTCAAAATTTGATTATATATGATAAAAATCCTATTGTAAAACCCTTCAAATTTTATTTTTAAAAAATGAATAGAAAATGGAACATTATTATTATATTATTGCTGATATCTCAAAGAGTCAAACTTCCATTACTCAAATAAATTCAATATATAATATCAGCTAGCCACTTTAAAAAAGAGTAGCTCTACCATATTTAGGGGCCGTGTTTTATGGAATAATCTTACCATAATATAATATTGAGAGTCTCAATTGCTTTTATTTTTACAAAATTTTCATTTTTTTTTAGCTTAGAAGATTGTTGGCGAAAATTTGTTAGGTTGATTTTAGGTTAGATTTTATAGAGTAATTAAAGATGCTCATGATTCCTTCATTTTTCTCGATAAATTCTTAAAAATAAAAGTTTTAGATATTTCTCTTAGCTTTTTACAGATTTTTTAATTATCAAAATTCAAGTTATATTGAGAAAGTTATGATCAAAATACTATCATTAGTTACTGAAGAGTTTTTACGAGAAATTTCATCCACCACAGTCGCACTCAACGCCGACAGAGGAAAAACATTCAGGTCTTTTAAGGGTATTTTTGCATTTCATCACTCAAAGATTGAGTCACTATGTATACATCTTATTAGAACATTTTAGGTTAGTTTTTGGAGTCTTAGAGACTCATGGGAGGCTAGAGAAGAGCAAGAGAAGTAGATCTAAACTTTCCTCTTATTTGTATTCTTCATCTCCTATATTTCTCTTATAGAATTCAATATGTCATTAATGGTTTCCTTTATATGAATATAAACTAACTCTTTTCTATAGGATTTTTAGTATAGTTACTTGAATTTATATTATTTTTTATGAAGATTTAATTATTTCTTGATCTTCATCTCTAGTCTGAATTATTTAATTTGTGCTTAATGCTTGTGAGTGCCTTATCACCATTTATATGATTTGTGATTTTGATTCAAGATCTGAGAAGTGAGAATTGAATATACTATAGTTAAATAATCATAATTTACTTATTGAATGAGAATACATGTATGGAATGTGTAGCATTTATGGTTTTTGTTCTTAATGTCTACAATATGTAAGAATTTATCGCAAAGATGTAGAAATTTCATATATAGGTTGAGATCTTATATCTTGAGAAAAAATAAGAATCATTTTAGTAAACCCGTTATCCTTTCCTCGAAGTTGGGGGCTCGACACACCAACTTGGCGGACAACTTTAACCCGTAACATGACAAGGAATCTGATATCTGTCTCCTGGAAGTGATGGAGCTATGGTAGTGTTTGGCCTAGAAGAAAGAACTCTCCGAGGCAGGGATAGAAGAAACCTGGGGGGTTGACAGTGTGGTGGCTGGCTCAAAGAACTGTCCATAATTTCAAAAGACAACTTGCCTGGGGGAAATTCTATTGTAACCCTACAGTGGGGATTAAGTAAGATTGGACAAATCTGGAGGTTTGGATCAGGATACACGGAAAATTGTAGTCTCATTCTCTTTCCTTCTTCAACCTTGATAATTTAACGGTGGAAATGAGCTCTAATGTCTTCACTTTTGAGGCAGTCCTCGTGTTGCAATTTTTTTGTTGCGCAAGTATACGCAATCAAATAAACAAGTAATAGTAGTGGAAGTATAGTATCGTTCCATCAGAGAATTGATCCACTAATTACCAAAAGCAAACTTTTATTTCTATTTGACTAAACTAGAAAAGCAAAGTTTAATTAACGAAATTTAATATAAAAGAAATATTAAAGCAATTTAATGTCATCAACCTTCAATTCTATTCAAGCAATAATACTACTAATATGATTCTTATACTTATGATTATAGCAGGTTTACTATTGACAATTCTATTCTTTCTCAAGATATAAAATATTCAGTTTACCTGTGAATTCTCTACATGTCTGTGATAAATTCTACACATAAATCGCATTAAGAACAAAAACTTAATTGCTACACAAACCAATTTGATACTTTCGTTATAAATTGAAATTTATGTCTATTGCCTAAAGCTATTCCAATTCTCACTTTTCAGATATTGAATTAAAACCAATAATCATGCAAAAGATGGTCAATCAATTACAAGCATTAAACATAAGAACTATAGATAAACATAAATTCAAAAAATCATAGAAATTTCATTAAAGATGAATAAAATATCGAGTGACTCCATTAAAATACTCTAATTAAGAATTTAGTTCATAATATTAAACATCATTGCATAATCTAAAATTCAAAAGCATAAAGAAATGAAAATAAAACTAATGAATTATTCTCTGTTTCTCTCCTCTGCCGTCCATAACTCCCCTCTCTCTCTCTTCAATCTTCTTTTATTTCCACCAAAAACAAAACCTACGAAATTCCATGAAAAATTCCAAAAATACCCTTGTGCTGATATATCGCCTCCAATGTTGCGATATATCGCATGCCGAATAATCTCGATGAAAACGCATAATATCTATTGTCATTTCTGCTTCAGCCAAAGTCCATATTCCTCATGTTGCGATATATCGCTCAAGACAGGCGATATATCGCTTGTGCCAGATTTCCAAATATTAACCAATTTTGACTAATTAAATAGATATTTAATTTTAAAACTCCGAATTCTCGTACTAATCAGAATTATAATGACACACTGAACAAGTTCACCAAACAGATCAAATACATAATTTCACTTGAGAAAAACAACCAAATCAAACCGAAAAAGCTATGAATAAGCGTATATTTTGTACGCTTATCACCTCTTGTTCTCGAATCTACCGTTGAGTTCGAGTAAGCGGAGATTTAACTCGAGGAGACAGTGGGTGGTAAGAGATTGCAAGCTCGAGCCCCCACCAATTTTATGAAGACTGCATCATCTAACAAGAAAGAAAATGGTGAAGGTCCATCACTTAGAAATAGTGGAAAGAAAATATCTTGATAACTCGAGCAATAAATTTTCTTAGCCCCAAGGGCATCAAAATAGATAATTACAGTTATCGAAAAAATAATATAGGTCGCAGCCCATGTTTGAATCCTTAAGAATTGGTGGCTTTGGCATCCATCGATCCAGCTTGTTCCTCGGCCTTTGCAGCCTCCTAAGCCGCAAGCTTTGCCTCCTCCTCTAGTCGAGCCTTCCACTTTTCGACATACTTGTTGGGTAGGTAACTGGCATCGAGGTCGGGATTCATGACCCAGATGTTGGTGCTCGTGATGATGCGTGGGATGACCATAATTTTGGACCATTTGAAAAATCATAAATCTCCACTAATAATGAAGGAGGTTATGGAAAAGTAATTTTTTTAAATTTTAATGTATGAATTGTTAATTTTTAAGAGTTGATAATATCTAGTTAATTAATTTTAATTTTTGTAGAGCATACACACAATGTTCACAAAATGAATACATTGGTACATTTTACGAAATTGCTGAGAGGTCTTTGTCAAAAACAAGCTGAAAGTCATGAATGCGGTTTGTATGTACTAAGATACATTTATGATCTTGTGAATGCACTGAATCCAACAAAATTTATCAAGAAGAAAGTATGTTATATTTTGTACTCCTTTTTGCTTAAGAAAAACTAGATATAGTATTTACTCATCTAATCTATATTAACTTTTCAATTTTGCTATGGTTTGACAAAAAGGAATACAATGTCAAAGGCAATCTACTCCCACTACAAAACGATTGGTTAGCAAGATTAATGTCATTTATTTATAAAGTCTAATTTTTCATATGTATGTAACTTGCTAACTTATTGATTTATATGTTAAATGATATTTGTATGTTCTTATTATGTATATAAGATCTACCGTATTATTTTTTATTTAATCATTGAATTATTATAAGATTAAAAGCCAAACATAGTAGTGATAATAAGTAGTTCGTTCTTACTCAACAATCCAATGAATGAAATATATTTGGATTCGTCTATCCATAGTCATCATCCATTTGGCTATAAGATCCACCGTATTAATTTTACTTTCATCATTGCCAATAGAAAGATGTTTGGTGTCAAAAAATTTGTATAGCTGTCATGAATTTGGGTGCATGCTTTTCCAAATGCTTCTATAGAATCAATCATGCGGGGGCAATTGCATCATAATGTACACTGGCGGTGTTGAATGGGGCCATTTGCGTCAGTGGCCCACTGACACAAACATGTCGTTAACAGCGTCAGTGGCCCACTGATGGTAACGACACGTTTGCGTCAGTGGAGCACTGACGCTACGTGCCGTTCGGTCAGTGGGCCACTGACACAAATGGCCCACTCAACAAATTTAGCCCCATTTCGTCTTTACAAAGGCATTACCCAAAAAAAGTTGCAAAGAAAGTTTAGAGAGAATCCCAGCGACGCCTCAATCCGTTTTCCCTAATATTGGTAAGTTTTTTTCATTTTTTTTTCAATTTCAATGTAAAAATATTGATATATATATATATATGTTTATGAATCTTATACATAGTTTTTTTTTTAATATTTTGTATAGATTTTGTATTTTTGAAGATTGTTGTTGAAAACCCATAAACTTTCTTAGTTTTTTGGGGTTTTCTAATTCAAGAACCCACATTGCTCAATTACCACAAGTAAGTGCAATTTTATTTATTTTTATGTTTTAAATTGAATTTTGTAATTTTTTTTTATAAATTGACTATATTTCGAATTATTTATTTTTTTGGATAGTTTTATATTAATGATTATGTAGTTGTTTTAGGTTTAAACTTTGCATTTTAATATTTTAGATTTTTTTTTATTATAATTGCTTTATTTTTTGTTGACTTTTTCAATTTTTTTAAATTTAATTTAATTTTGGATTCACTTATAAAAATGAATATATATATTAATGTATATATTTTGTATAAGTTGATAAATCAATTAAAAACTCAAGAATTAGACAACAATTAGCACATAAAAAGTGGTAAAATAACTCTATTTTGTAGAGTTATCAGATGCCAAGGAAGATTGTGTCTGATAACGGTACTCAATTCGACAACGATCTGTTTACCAACTTTTGCGAAAAAAATGGGATAATAAAGAGCTTCTCCTCTGTGGCCCACCCCCAGGTGAATGGCTAGGTCGAAGCTGTGAATAAAACCCTAAAGAGTTCGCTGAAGAAAAAGTGGGAAGAAGCTAAAGGAAAATGGCCCGAAGAATTGCCCCAAGTTTTGTGGGCATATCGAACCACAACCCATACTTCAACAGGACATACCCCATTTTCTCTGACCTATGGTTGCGAGGCTATGTGGCCAATCGAGGTCGAAATTCCCATAATTCGTGCCCTCGCTTATGACCAAGCCTCGAACCAATCCCATCTCGAAGTAAGTCTGGACCTGATTGAAGAAAGAAGGAACGAAGCTCAGCTAAAAAATGTTGCATACCAACAGCGAGCTACCCGGTATTTCAATAAAAGAGTTCGAGATAGAAAAATCGGTGTGGGAGATTTGGTGATGAGGCGTGTATTCTTGGCGACATGGGATCCAGCTGCTGGGGCGCTCGGGCCTAATTGGGAAGGACCTTATCAGATCGAATCAATCATCCGACCCGGCGTATACAAGTTGGCAAGATTGAATGGGAGTTTGGTACCACGAGCATGGAATGGTGAACATCTACGACCTTACTATCAATAGTGTAGGAATGATGTCACCTGTAACCATACCTGTTAATCTTTACTATATTCCGGTTAATAAATCATTCGAATAAAGTTTGATTTCGTTTTAATATGCTGTATTTTTTGCAATCTCTCGTAATTAAATAACCTATGGTCAGACTCATAGGATATTTTTTTTGATGAATCAGCAAGATTTTCATTACTCCAAAAACAACTATACAATCTAATAGCATCTTTAATGGAAGATCTAATAATAACAAATTCTATACAAATATGTGAACTGTTAGAATATATCCCTCTTTACACCATTAGTTTTATAATGCCAAGAACCATTCTATTTCTATTGTATTGACACGTTTAGGCCGAACACAGCTAACTCTATGTTTAACATCTTCCTTAATCTTCCTTACAATCATATCTGCTGTCATCACCTTCGAATGCCAGAGAAGTTCATTTCTGGCATGCCAGACTTGGTAAACCAAAGCTGCAAGTGCAGCAGAATAACATTGTTTTTTGAACTTACTTATTTTGGCTCTTTCTATCCACCTTAGAAGACTACCCAGATGCCTTGATTTAGCTCCCCATCGAAGCTAGTTCTTCACTTGCTGAAGGCAAAGCCAAGCTAAAGAGCAATCGAAAAATAAGTGCTCCTCTGTTTCTGTGTGACGCCGACAGAACAAGCAGTGAGATTCATCAATTATTTTATATTTCTGCAGCTTTTCCCTTGTTCTCAACCGATTCTGAACAGCTATCCAGAACACCAAACTATGTCTGGGCAGGTTAAGTCTACCCCACACCTCTTGGCTCCATTTTACTCTATTCTGAACAGGACACAGCATCATGTAGCCATGGGATATCTGGTATCTTGCTGTAGAGTCCAAGAACTTTACTTAGCTAATTGTTTAGTAGTATTATAGTATGTTTAGTGTTATCATTGTTACTTTGGATTTTTGGTTCAGACCGGGAGTTATTTGGACACTCATAGTAGTACTTATAGATTTTCTAAGTTTAACCTATAGTTTAAGAATATTAAGTATAACCTAAGGTTTGATTGATGTGTCTGATATTAAGGAATATATTATTATATTATAAGGTTTAGACATCAACCAATAGGATTTTAAGCACATGTTTTGAATGGTAATTAAGGATTTAATATTTTTGAGGATTAAATTAAATAAGGGTAAAAGTTTGAATGTATAGGGTCAGTCAGCAGCTTTGAGCACGTTGAGGGCTTAGTCAAGGCTGTTTACTCCATTCAAACTCAGCTAAAAATGTGTAAATTCGTGTTTAAATATTCAGCGTATGCCGATATATCGCAGCTATAGGGGGCGATATGTCGCAGCACGAAGATACGGAAAACACGAATCGATGCACGGTCGCCTCGGGAACAAAGGTCCAGGCGATATATCGCCTATAGGGGGCGATATATCGCCTCCACCAGCATGAATTCAAATACATTTGAATTCTTTTCCCTTCAGCCATTCAAACTCCTTCAACAGTCCAGCATCTTCTGAACGAGTCTTCAGCCTCTGCTGAACGATTATTCAAATGATTTTCACCTAAAAAGCCATTATTTTTATTCAAGTAAAATCAAGATATTTTCATTCCCAAACTCTATAAATAGGACCTAGTACCCAGCCATTATTCACCATTTGCTCTAAGTTCAGAGGCTGCTAGTGTTAAGTGAGTGAGAGAGTGTAAACACTTGGTTTGGGGAAAGACTATAAGCTTAAACATCATAAGCTTATCAAACACTTGGGAAGTAAGTGAGTGCTATAGTATTTCGGTGGATGTTAGATTGATCTTGCAATCTTTGAGGTAAACCCAAAACTCTAGTCCTTTCTGTATTCTATGTTATTTCTTTTCTCAAAACCTTCTACTCAGTCCCCTAACCTTATTCTTATTTTTGGTTAGGGAATCCAAGTTCTTAAGCACTTAAGTGGTGGTAAGCATATTTTCGTTTAATGGTTTAGTCTTCCTATTCTCTTTCATTTCATCTCCTTTCTTTAGACTCACCCTTGTTCATTGTGGTTTTAGGAGTGTTCCAAAAGTCCTAACTCAGTCCATTTTATCCCGGTAACTTTGGTAAGGAAAATAGGCTAGAATTAATATGTTATGTGCTTATGTTATCTATATGTTTATGTTATTAAAAGTGTTATGATATGTATATGTGTATGTAGGCTTGGGCATATGACCCATATGACTAACAAGACCCCAAATGGGTTATGGGCATATGACCTACTTAGCTAGTAGGACCCCATTAACCCCATGGGCATATGCTTGTTTAGTCTATGGGACCCCAAGTAATAATGGCCATTATAATAAGTGTATGTTATATGTATTATGTTAAGTCTTTATGTTTTCTTATGAAATTGTGTATATGACTATGTGTTAGGTTTTTCCTTGCTGGGCATTAGGCTCACTCCTTTCTGTTTATGTGCAGGAAAATAAGCTTAGAGGCGGTAAGATTCGTGATGCTTGGGAGGATGTGTATCGATGATGAATGGAGTCAAGGGGCCGAGCGTTATTCGATTCGAGGATATAGTCTCCTTTTATGTTTTTATGGTTTTTATGTGTATTTTCCGCATTATTATGTAATGTCTTTTATTTTAAATCTTGTTTTGTTTTAAAGACAATGGGATCCCAAAATCCTTCTTAGTATTCTGTTTCTTTGTAAATAACTCTTATTTTCAAGTTACTCAATAAATTATGGTATTTTCGTAAAATGTAAGTTTTTATGTATAGTTTCGATAATGGTCCAATTAGTCTAGATTAGTGGGTCATTACACTTGCACCAACAAATTACTGTATATCAGTAATATTCTTAACGCGATCTTTGACAGCCACCAGCTTTTTCCAATACCAGCTCCCTTGGGTAAGGGGCTGGTAGTTCCACCAATCTCCACCTTTAAGATAGACACTATGTATCCACTTAACCCATAAATTTTCTTCATTGTTTGCAATTGCCCATACATACTTGATGATGGCAGAAATATTCCATTCAGCAACTCGTTTGAAACCAATTCCCCCTGCTGCCTTGGACTGACAAACTCTCTCCCAAGCTATAAGACCTGCTCCCTGAAACAGATGTTGTCCCTTCCAAAGATAAGCACGACAAATGGCCTCAATTCCATCAATAACTTTCCTTGGTAGGATCATGATTTGGCTCCAATATTAATGTATGGTTAATAACACTGAGTTGATTAGTACAGCTCAGCCAGCAAAGGACAAATTTCTAGTACTCCAAGTCTTAATCCTAGCTGTCATTTTATCTGCCAGTACAGCACACTCATTACTTGAAATTCGCTTGGCACAAACAGGGATGCCTAAATATTGGAATGGTACTTCTTTCCTGCTAAATCCAGATACATTCACAATGCGCTGCACCTCACTATCCTGCATGCCACAGCAATAAACAGCCGACTTTGAAGGATTGGGATGCAGCCCAGAGGAACAAGAAAAAAGCTTCAGCCCTTGCAAGAGAAAATGGATGCTTTTAAAATATCCATGGCAGAACATGAGAACGTCATCTGCAAAACTCAGGTGATTTAATTTCAACTCTGCACACCTGTCATGGAACCTGAAATCTGATTTTGTCCCAATTCGTTGCAAAATTCTTGTGAGATACTCCATTCCGAGGACAAAGAGGAGCGGAGACATAGGATCCCCTTGCCTTAATCCTCTCTTTGCGTCAAAATATCCATGCATTGAGCCATTGAACATGAGAGAGAATCTTGGAGTCCTGACACAATTCATAACCAGCTTTACAAACTTGCCAGGAAATTGGAAAGCAAGGAGCAATTCTTCTAGGAAATCCCACTCTACTGTATCATAAGATTTCCGTAAATCCAGTTTTATCACACATCCTGCCTTTGTTGCTTTCCTCCCATAATGCCGAATGATATCTTGGCAAATCATAATGTTGTGAGCGATGAACCTGCCTTTGATGAAACCCCCTTGATTTTGTGCTATCAACTCAGGAACGATGTGTTTGAGTCTCGAACAAATCAACTTGGTGGCTGTTTTGTAAATTACATTGCAACATGCAATGGGCCTAAAGTCACTAACAGTGTTAGGACACTTAACTTTGGGTATAAGAGTTAACACAATTGTGTTAATCTCTTTGAGTATTTGACCTGAATGCAAGAAAGAGGTTACCGCATCACAAACATCATTCCCAATTAGGTCCCAATTGTTCTGAAAGAAATAACTTGAATATCCATCCGGTCCCGGAGCCTTGACCCCTGGAATCTCAAAGATTATCTTCCTGATTTCTTCCTTTGTAAACTCGCCCAGTAGTAAATCAGCTTGTGGCTTAGTCACTAAGGGCCCTTGTTTCACCACATTGAGTAGAACAGACTGCCTATTAGCCATCTTATTACCAAGTAAGTGTTGATAAAAAGACAGAAAGGCTTCTGTTACTTGAGAAGGAGCATATACTCTGATTCCTTCCTGGTTTACAATTGACAAAATTCTATTTTGTCGTCGTCTTTCTCTAATGCTAGCATGAAAAATTGCTGTGTTTGCATCCCCATCTTTGAGCCAACTTAGTTTGGCTTTTGTTGCAAAAAAGAATGCAACTCTTTATGCACTTGAATGTATGTGTCCCTGGCTTCTGCTTCTCGAAAATGCAACTCTCAAGATTCAAAGGATCTGACTGAAGTTTTTCTTGACAGTCAACCAAGCGCTCCTTGGCCTGAGCATCAGCTGCATGAATATCACTGTACCCTTGTTTGTTTAATTCTTTTAAGACTCCTTTAAGAGCCTTGAGTTTAGCCACTACTTGATACATTTTTGTCCCAGTGATTACTCACTTCCAAACCGCCTCCTCTGTCTCTGAAAACTTTGGATGAGAAGACCACATTCTAAAGTATTTAAATGGCTTTTTTCCACTTAGAATCTCAGCATATACAGACAAAACCACTGGGGTATGATCAAAAATCCCTTCAGGCAGAAACACTGGTTCAGCCATGTCTGATTTGCAAGCACCCTATCTATTTTGGAGCAAATTCTATCATCTCCTTGTTTCTTGTTGCTCCAAGTGAAAAAACTCCCACTATACTTTACATCTTCTAATTGGAATTCCCCAATACATTCAATAAAATTTGTGGCTGAGCTATATTTCACTCGTTTACCAATCCTTTCTTCTTTATTCAATATCTCATTGAAATCTCCCATGACAACCCAAGCCTCCTGGGTATTTATATCCTGTAGATCTCTCCATAATACCTTTCTCCCATCTATATCATTAACAGCATACACAAAAGTGACATAGAATCGATTCTTACCATCCATCGTGGACACTAGAAGATGTATGAGTTGGCTAGTACATTGTAAAATGTTCACTGTGAAACTAAGAGGATTCCATGCTACTATGATTCGCCCACCCGCATGCCAAGCTATGTTAGAAGAGAAACACCAACCATTGAACATGTTAACATATAAGGACCCAAGTTTCTAGGCCTTAACTCTCGTCTCGAGAAGACCAACCAAACTCACCTTTTGAGAATGAAGCAAGTGCATGACTAATTGTTGCTTTTGTGGGTTGTTGATCCCTCGGACGTTCCAACTCAAAATTCTATCCATGTCGAAGAGGAGGCTCTCCCCCTCCTCCTGTTTTCGCTCCTTTGTTTAATCCATTGAAATCTACTGTGCCCGGAATCTGCTCAGCTAATTCTCGTGGTCTAGTCTTTGGTGGCTGCTGTCCTCCACTCGTGCCTTCTGCAACACCACCCTCACTTGCTGTATTCAATGAATCATGCAGATCAACTAATGCCTGAAAGGAATTAGCTGTTTTTGTTTCCACCATTCCCTTATCCTTATACTTCCTTCCTTTAGTGATTTTTTGAAATCCATCAGCATCTACTGGCAGTTCCTGGGTAGTTTGATTAGGTGCTGCTCACTTGACACCTTCTTTGACCACCCATTGCTGTTTCCGCCCCTCTTTCTTCCTGCAAGCATCAGTCGTGTGTCCCATGCCCTTGCAATGGCCACAGACAATAGGCTTCCATTCATACATGACTGATATAGAGACCTTGGAACCATATTCATCTTCAAAGTAAATGAGTTCCGGAAAATCCTGTTTGATAGACACTTCTATGAGGACTCCGGGAAAAGTGAGTTTGTCTCGCTCTTTAGTCACTGAATCCACTTGCACAGGCTTTCCCACTTGCCCAACAATCTTGAACAATGATTTCTCACCCCAATATTTCAAATCTAAATCAGAGACTTGAATCCAAATCGGTACCGTTCAAACATCTTCTTTCTTGAAATTGCTGTGTGGATCCCAGGCCTTCATCACCACAGGCCTCCTATTGAGGAAGATATACCCACCATTGAGAACCTCATCCCTGTCTGCAATGGTTTCAAATCTAATAAGGAATACACCGTATGATAGCAGCCCAACCTTATCTACTTTGTCTCTCCCCATTCTTCTAACAAACCCCTCAAAGATTGACTGTGGTGGGTTAGCACCAAGCACATAGCACACCATAGAAGAATTCCAGAATGCTACCTCTTCCTCAATGTCTTCCATTGTGATTTTTACCTTACAATCTTGCACAGCATTTGAAAACGAATGATCCAAATTCCTTATGATTGTTCCGGATCGCAGAATTGGAGGAGTACTGGAATTACCTTGCGAAATGCTCTCAGCACATTTACGATTAGCAGCTAAAAAACCTGCGAAGTCCGATCTAATTGCATCTTGCCTCTGTATGTCTCGCAAGGATGATTTGGGTGATAGAGGCTCTGGGCGCACATCACACAATGCAGGCTCCATAGACGTCGACCCAGCAAGAAGCACCTCCACCCCATCGTCATCTTCATCCGAGAAAACAATTGGCTCAATGCCGAGCACAGCTTCCATGGATTTTGTTTTTTGGACATCTGAAGAAGAGGATGGACCTCTCTTCTTTGATTTCTTGACAGCAGATTTCGATTTCCCCTGAATTTTTGCCCTTGTTTTCGCCATAGCACCAGCTCGGAAGCTGCAAGACGCGCCAAAATAGAGAAAATCTATCCAAGCAATCCTTGGATCGGTATTGATGTGTAACTCTTGTGACTCATAGGATATTAAGGGGGCATTAGTGGTACATATACCATCAGCTTGAAAAAAATGAAATAGCATATATAAAAAACATATAAGTGTTTGGATATAACCAAATGCGCGAGCTAAGATAGTTTGGACATAACCAAACTATCAAAAACATACAAGTGTTTGGATATAACCAAACACACGAGCTAAGAAAGTTTGGACATGAACAAATTTTTAAAAGATAAAAGTGTTTGGATGTAACCAAATATGCGAACTACATTAAGTGTATGGATTACAAACCTAACACGACCTTAATAGGTTTGGAACAAACCAGCTAAAACTAATCGACAGTAAGTTGGAACATAAACCCACTTCGCGTTAAGTCGAGATCGAGGCTGGAGTCTCTTGCAAAACGATAGTTTCGACCTCATAACCTCAGGGAGCTACCCAAAGAAGAGGAAAAGTAACTAAAATAGTAAGATATAACTAAACCACTTACATTACACGCCATATAAGTACCTGCGGGTGCATGGTAAAAGTAATCTCCGACCTTGACAAATAACGAGATCGGATGCGGATATTTCGAGCAAACTATGCATGAATGCATTGAACCTCGGGCTTAAATCCACCATATGTTTATATGAATAAACAGACATATAAGACACTTTAATATAAAAATGCGTGAAATATTTTGACCCAAGAAATGTAAGGAAAATATATTAAAATAAAGTCAAATATGAAATCACAAATATCATAAGTATGAGCTCGAAAATAGCTCATAAGAAAACAGCTCTTTCACGAGCTATCAAATTGTCTTAGCCCCAGGGGCATAAAAAGAAAAAAATCAAAAATAAAAATTATTACAAAGGATTCAGAGGGACGCAGCCCCGAGGCAAGATTTAGGAAGTAAGAGCATTCTCCTTGGCCTTCTTAGCATCTTCCTTGGCTCTCTCTGCCTCATCCCGAGCAGCCTCCTCCTCATCAAGCCGAGCTTGCCATTTAGCCTCGAGTTCTGCCTCAAAAGAGCCTAAGAATGTGGTGTCGAGGTCGACATTACTGGCCTAGATTCTATACATGGCCAAGTCGACCACCCGATCCTTCTTCTCCTTAAACTCTGCAAGGAGACGAGCCGTTTCGCTCTCCATGATCTCGAAAGTGGCAGCCTTCTCTTCCTCAAGCTTGGCATTGATCTTCTCGAGCTCCGCGAGCCGGGCATTCAGCTCCTCCAGCTCGGCTGTCTTGGCCTTTAGCTGTTCAGCTTCAGCCTCCATCATTGCCTTTGTGGCCTTGAGCTCATCACTGAGCTTGAGTTGGAGATCCTTCGACTCCTGAGCATAAGACATGCTCGAATGGACCACATTGTTCAACTTATAGTTACGTTGAGCAGAGACAACAAGAGTCTGACATACAAAGAAGTCAAATTAGAATAGGAACTATGTATAAATACAGCTAGTAGCGAGATGAGAAAGATTACCGTGGTAGTGAGCTCGATGCTCTTCTCATAAAGAGTGTTGCAGTCTCGAGCATTATTCAAGAACTGCCAATAAGGGGCGTCGAAGATGCCAAAACTCTGGCCCACCCGAGACAGAACATCCAAGCCAAGCATAGCACCGTGAGGTCTGGCTGCGGTATCGATTACATACTCATCAACGTGAGTAGAAATCGAAAGCAGATGTGTTTTGGAGGCTGAGGGTTTTTTCGGAGGTGGGCCAAGCGTGGAGTTAACCTGGATCGAAGGAGGTGCGGGAGGCAAGGTCGTAGAGGATGCCTCGACCTGAGGAGTTGGATTCACAGTTGGGCTCGGAGCAACTGGAGCTGGTGGAGGAGGTGTCTTCTTGGTCCTCTTAAGGACCTTAGCCAGTTGGTCTGACCTCCACGACCCCCTCGGGCGCTTACTCCTTTGGGCTCCCTCGTCGCTAGCAAGTACGTTGTCGAAGTCGGAATCCATATCACCTGCACATTCAGATCGTATTATGAGATATTCCAAAACAAAATAAGTTAGCATGATGCAGACAGGCAAAAAATGAAAAGACGAGTGGAGAGAAACCTAACTGGAACTCTCATCCGAGCTCTTGCTCGGTGACCACGTAATTCCCCCATCTTCAGAGGAGGCGGGGGGAGTACCTTCCCTATAAGTGGAAGTTAACCTCGAAAGGTCTCTATAGTCATTCGTTCCGTACTGAACGGCTATTCCGTCTCATACCTCGTTCATACTATACATAGTGTCATACTTCCCTAGCCAACTATCAAACCTATGTACCCTATCATCTACCCAAGTCCATACATAGAAATGGTTCCTATCGTCCTTGCACAATACTAATCTATCGGGTTTATGCTTTAGTAGTGAGGGAGACCACAAATCCGAGATAAGGATGACTGTACCTCTGTCACTCGAGCTCGTGCTCGAGGCTTTATCGTTGGCCTCGTTCCCTGATGGCGGGCTCCCACGACGCCGAACTAGAGATGGAGGCTTAGCATTTCGCCTCGGGGGGAGGTTGCCGGTTAGGAGAGGCACAAGCTCCCACTGGGCATACTTTTTATTGGACCAGTCAAATGTGGACTGATCCTTCTTCAAGAGGCCCCAGGCTCGGAGTTTTTCTTCGTGTAGGAGATAGGAAAGGGACCTCCTGCCATAGGGGAGTTGGAGTAGAGCCTCCTTGTGCTCTTTCATCTCCTTGGTGGGAGTTGAACGGCAGAAATTGGCTGGAAGATTAAACATATTATAACTAAGCGCGAGCTTAAACAAAAAATCGAGCACAAAAAAAAGAAAGAATTTTTTAGATACTTACTAATTCGCTTGAACGAATAGTATCGAGATGGTGTAGGCCATCTGTCCAGAAGAAGGCCTTCTTGAAGTCCGGAGGGTGGTTGGGAAGATCCTTGAAGATCTTCTTCTCCTTGGGATAGCTCGAGAGGAAATAAAAGTCATCTCCTCCCCGAGCTTGGGAGGGATTGCTTTTTAGACAAAAGAGATATAAGATCTCTTCAGGCGAAGGTCCTTCCCACTTAATCTCGTGGTAAAGCGACATCAAGGCAGATAGAACCCTGTAAGAATTGGTGTTGAGCTAGAAGGAAGCCATCCCAACGAAATCCAAGAAGCCTTTAAAAAGGACTTCAAAGGCAGTACAACCCCCGCCTTCATGTGCTCCTAACTCCAAGCTACATACCTCAGCCTGCTGTCAAGATTCCCATCTCTTGGGGCGCAGCAGCTTCGCTCGTGGGAGGCCGGAGCTCGACACCTCAGCGAGCTCGACAGTCTTATGTTGTGTACGGCCAGTATGCCAGTAATCTGTCCTAATGATGAGATCGAGTTCCAAAAATGCTCAGCCTCAAAAAATTCCCTTCTCAGGGTAGGCACGGAGGTTGGCTACGAGGTAGAAGGTTCCCCCATCAGCGAGAATTGAAGATCACTTGGCTTGAAAGCGATGGTCACACTACTACAAAAATGAATTTTTAGGACTAGCATTGCGAGTCCTAAAAATTTTTTTAGGACTCGTAGGGCGCGAGTCCTCTATTTGAGAGCCTTAAAAACTGAGGTTTTTTAGGACTCGCATTTCTAGTCCTAAAAGAATGTTTTTAGGACTCACGTTGCGAGTCCTAAAAATCTGGTTGAGTGCCTTTAAGTAATTTTTTAGGACTCCCTTTGCATGCACTTAAAAGTAATTTTTTAAAAAAAAAAATGCAGCTACAATTTTCATTTTGATTTAGAAAAAATATATCTCTTTGAGTGTCCAAAATGTATTATATATGTTAGATTTCTAAAATTTCAAAAGAAAATACAACAAAATAATTTTTTATTAATTACTCAAAAATATAATTTTAGTATTTAGTCTACTCGGCTTACAAAATCATATTACATGATAGTTTATATACTACAATCAGAATTTATCATCACCAAATATTAAACAAGAAATGTATCCTATGTTAGTGAAATATATTTTTTATTCTAAAATCTTCAACTGTCAATGTTGTCTAGTATTGCGCCAAAGAAATGCATCTCAATATAGACCTGCACATTATAAAAAAATTCTTTAATTATAAATATATTATAATTCAAACTTACAAATAAGTAGACAAACAATTTAATAAATTATGTTACACATAAATAGACAACTAGTTAGCAAAAGTAGACAACGAAAAGGTAGAGGTAAAATGAATAGAGCCTTTGGGTTTACACAAGCCCTATGTTATACATAAATCTTTAATACCAACAAACTAACCAAAAAAAATACTCTATTATCATTATACATACATAATTGCCATTATCCTTGTGTGTATGAATAATAAATCTGTTATATACTAGAGTTAAATATCTAGTCACTTCAAAATATATATACACGTATCGGTCCAATAAATGAAGGATGTCAAAACTTGAAGTTTGCAACTACCAATGTAACGCCCTGGATAGCCAAGACTGCTACACTGTGTGTTTGTAAAGTGCCAGACTTGCTAATCAAGTCATTTAAATAAAATCGTGTCATTAAAACTATAAAGGAACTAGGGTTAAAAAGTGTTTTGGTTTCAAAAACCACATTTTCATTAAGAAGTATTATCTGTTACATGGGATCCCAAAAATATTAAGTTCAAAGACCGTTTACAAAAGACACAAGGTTTATGTACAACAACCGGCCATACTAAGGCAAAACAAGCAGTTAGGTGATCCCTGTCCTGGTCCACTCCTCGACCGTGGCGGTCGAACCGCTGGCTATGTACATTTCACCTCGGAGCTCTCCACCTCAGGCTTGGTCCAGCTTGCCCTTGCCTTTACCTGCACCACGTAGCACCCGTGAGCCAAGACCCAGCAAGAAAACACAACAACAACAAAGCATAAGCAATTAGCAACAAGTCAATATCTCACATCGAATTACATAATCTCAACCATGTCATCAATCGGTATAATCAGGTATTTCAGATAATAAGCATATCAATTCATGTCATTTGCAGTTCACAAATGATAACTAGGGCTGGCGCCCCAGGCTGCCCCCTATGTTATCCCGTTGTCCTTGGCTACCAGTGGCCAATCTGCGCCCTGTGCGCTAATATCATGTACGGCACTCTTAGGCCGCTTTTACATGTCCCATGGCGTAATACCATCATTGACACGATACAATTCTCGGGAGCACTTAGTCCCATCACAATCATACAACCGGGTGCAGTTTTCTTACCTTTAGCTTTCAGATGAATTAGTTACAGGCGATACTCCTTGAGCGCGATCCGATCCTCGAGTCCTAGCTAGACACCTAGTCACAACCATGAGGAAAGACACCATTAACAACCTTAAATGAGTTTCCAAGCCAAGTTCTAGTACTCGGAACATTGAACTTCACCAAATATGGTAAAAGACTCAACCCTGAGCACCCTAGGTTAAATTTCCAAGCCTAAAATCTTAAAATCCCAAAATCCCTTAAGCACCGCGGCATAGGCCACCCATGCCGCGGCATGGCCCCCAAACAGAACCTCCAACGGCACAAAAACAGGTAAGGGCTGCGGCATTGCTTGGGCCATGCTGTGGCCCGCCCTTCTTCTTCAGCATGCAACAACTTCGAAGGGCCGCGGCTCACCAAGAACCATGCCGCGGCTCGACCCTTCGAACCCAGAAAAAACCACCATTTTCAATCTCTAAACCTCACCTTAAACCATCCCAAAGCCCCTAACTCAAAACCAATTAATAATAACAACATTAGAATGATTAAAACAACGTAATCCAACCAAAAATCCAGCCTAAGACTCACTAAAATCCCAATTCTAATTTTTGAAATTTCAAACCCACAGAACTCAAAACCAGCCATGAAAACTCTCAAATTCAACCATCAAACTTTAAATTAAACCTTACCTCAGCTGTAGAATCGTTTCTCCAAGAGTCCCCTGACCTATCTTCAAAGTCCCAAGCCTCAATTTCCACCTTGAATGTCAAAACCATAACCATTTAAAACTCAGCCATTTCTTTAAGTTCCTAAACCCAAAAATGAAAATTCAAAACTTACCTTAGCACTAGCTCAGACCTTGATCAGTTCATGAGCTAATCCTCCTAATTATTCCCTTCAATTCCCAAAGACACAGCTCAATTCCAGCTATTTCCTCTCAAATTCCAGTAGTTTTCCTTTGCTAAGAGAGAGAAGAAAGAGAAATAGAGATAGGGTCGGTTTACACTTTTATGTCTAGTATTTTCCTAAGTCTTCCAAGTATACCCTTAGATTATTAGACTAATCCCAAAGCTCGGGGTGCCGGAAACGTCCCCGAGGCCAAAACGGTAAAATTCCCCAATAATCCTGCCTAGACATCCTAACCACAAATATATCTCCAATTATGTATTTTCATCACCCGATAGTCTAAATCACTACCCGATACCTAAAATACCCCTGACTTGTCCAAAATGAATTATAATGCCCCGCTGTGACTTTTCCTGCTATCTAGCCCTAGGATCGCCTCGAGTCGTCGGCTGCAGAATTATCCACATCATAATGTGGTTCTCACATATATCTCAAACATATATATCACATCATCATATAATATCACTAATTATCATAAACACACTATTAATCATACATTTACGCATTTAAATCAATAACATTCATTCTAATCCCAGTTATGCCCTCCCGGCACACCAATCAAGGCCCTTAAGCCTTATTAGTGAATTTGGGTCGTTACAACCAAATTCTCATAAACTTCACCCAAAAATAAGGCACAACTCAGATACAACTATACCAACACAACAGTATAGAAACATTCACACATATATATAAATATATATTAAAATAATGAAACCAAAGACAATGATTAACAGTGTTGACACGGTTCTTCGCCGACAGGAAATTAAGAAAAGAAGAGAAACGGATTAGTGCTTATGTTGAACCGAAATAGATGAATGATCTTAGAAATGAGTTGGTGACATAAAATACATTTTTGAGTGGTTCAAAGGTTAAAATCCTTCTACTCCACTAGTCAGTATTATTACTATATACTGGATATTTGATTACAGGGTATTTTTTACAATAGAGCATCCAACCTCTATTGTAACGCCCTGGTTACCCCAGAACAGTTACGGTGAACAGTGAACCGAAAATTTGACTCGCTACCCGAGTCCTTTGGTTAAAAACGTGATCTAAGTGCTATTATCAGGTTAAGGTGGAAAACCAGTAAAAAGGAAAGGGTACATTTCATTAAGTAAATAAACTGCTCATGAGCCTTTTAAAATGTTTACAAGTAGTTCGTAATACAAAAGAGTCGCTACAGTTCCAAATTTACAATCCCCACCGGCCTAAGCGGCAAAAATAGGGTAAACCCTTAGTCCCTCTGAGAACTCCTTGATCGTGGCGGTCAAGCGGCCCTGTATGTACACAACATCGCCCAAGCTCTCCACTCAGGGTTGGTTAAGATTTTCCTTCCCTTTACCTGCACCACATAGCACCCATGATAACCTCCATTAATGAGAATCCACAATAACAGGGTCTTAACCTAAGCACCACCCTCGGGACCTTGAAACATGCCCACACGGTGAGTAGATTCGATCCCGGGCCTTAAGGATTGAAACCCCAAGTCAAAAACTCTTAAAAACACTCAAAACGGGACTTAGAGGGAACAGGGTAGCGCTACAGCGCTCAACCCCTAGCACCCCAGCGCTACACTCAGAACCACTCAAGCGCCAGAAAGCCTCCTGAGGAGCGCTATAGCGCCCTAAGGTGGGCGCTGTAGCGCTACCTCCAGACCCAATCTCCCCTGAACCGACCTTCTTCAACTCCTTCGATTCTAACTCGATTCCCAAGCTTCCAAATCCTATTCTTGATGCCAAATGATCCCAAAAACCATTCTAACACACCCCAAACATCACAAACATGGGAACCCTAGCCAAAACTCCCAACGAAACCATGAATTCACCCTAAACATCTCAGCTGCAAAACAGAAACCAAAACAAGGAAAACCAGAGAAAACCATGGTTAGAAACTTACCCAAAGCTCGACTTATGATGGTCTTCAATGGTGGATGTAATGCCCCAAATTCTCCGATGTGTTTAACGGTGTGAATAGTAGGCCGGGAGGGCCATACTTGCTTAATTATGTTATTAATTGATAAAATGCATGTATATGTTGATTATATTATAATATGATGTGAAATGCACGCATGTGAGTCCATATTTTTAATTACAGGGGTGTGATGGTAATTTGGCCCGTTGAGGGTAAATTGTTTGTTTGGATGCATGTTGGTGATATGTTTTAAGGCCACATTATAATGTGGATTTGTTCGAGCTATTTGACATGAGACGATCTTTGAGTGTTAAAGTAGCGGTTTAGTCATAACGGGAATAAGTTCGAGGCTCGGGGTGAGTCTCGAGATGTTTTAATGATTAGAACGTCGCCGGGAGAAAAAGGGTAACGGGACATGAATTATTGGTGTTTGGGAATTTTGAGAATAGTAGGAATTGGGAAGCGTTAATTATGATTAACGATATAGGTTCGGAAGTACCAACTTTGCCCTTGGGAAGGCTTTAGAAGCTTTTAAAGACCTAGGGGTATTTTAGTCATTTGGGTTTGGATTTATATGGCTTTGGATGGCTGTAGAAATAGAACAGAAAAACAGAGCAACTTCATCACCTTCCCGTACATCATTTCCTCTCTATCATTCTTTGAAGTTTTTGGTCCCAACTTGAAGATACAAGCTAGGAAATCAAAGCTTGGGAGTTGTAGACTCGGTTCACCCATTGAAAAGGACTTTAATTCCATTTGAGGTAAGGATTCATCCATGAAAAACAAGCCATACTCTGTTTTACTTTATAGTTTTCAACTTATAGTTTTGGTGTGGATAGTTGGAATCAATGGGAGTTTTTGTGTAAGATTGATTGGGTTTTGATGAGGGTGTGATGTAGATGAGGTTTAGGGGTTGAATTGGGTGTTTGGTGAGGTTTTGGATTGGTTTGGAGGGTTTGGTTTCAAGAAAAATCGCAAAGAAGATGAACCAGAAAGTTTCTGGTCTGTTCTGGGCGCAGCAGCGCCACTTGGGGTGCAGCAGCGCTATTCAGGGCTCAGAGATGGGCTCTCTGACTTGGAAATAGGGCTGCAGCGCCATTTATTAGGGCTGCAGCGCCACTCACAGGGCTGCAGCCCCTTCTGATGGGGCTGCATCGCTAGTCCATTTTTCAGCAAGCACATTTAAGGGCTCGGAATGATCCTTAAGGTTCGGGGTTTGGTTCCTTTGCCCCGCTTGAGTATTTTAAGCATCCCAAGAGTGGGGGATTGATCCCGGGAGTGTGATTTTAGATTGTGAACCATTTATTAATTTATTTTATTAATGGATTATAATTGGTTATGATTAGGTAACCGCTAAGGAATCTAAAGGTTGATCGTTCTCAAGGGTCGTTCTTTTACTCATTCTAGCTTGAACCAGAGGTAAGAAAAATGCACCCCAAGTGTGACATGCATGGAGATTCATGAGGCATGTTGGTTGTGTTAATATGGACTTGGATTGAATAAAGAATGTTTAGCATATGTTGCTCACTTACGCATGGTACTGGCTCATTAGTCAGATTTGGCAAAGGTGCTAGTATCAACTGTGAAGCTGTGACTTATTAGTCAGGTTCAGCAGTAGTATTGGGCACTGGTCACACTGCGCTGACTCATTAGTCAGGACGGCCTTAGAGTGTAACGCAAGCCAACAAAGATTGGATCTAATCAACTATTAGCATTGAATGGCTCAAAGAGCATTAATGCCAGACCGACCCCGAGGGTCGATGAATGAAATAAGCGCTTGGAGGCTAGTGGCTTACCTAGCAGCCACTCTCCCATTTGAAATAGTGACATGCTTGACAATCACTCAGTATGGTTTACCAGAACCTGTTGAAGGCTAGAGGCTTACCCAACAGCCACTCTTCCACTTGAATTAGTGACATGCTAGACAATCACTCAGTATGGTTTATCGGAACCTCATGTGATGTTCACTCATTTGTTTGAAAGCTTTATGCTCAGTGTGATTATAATGATAATCATTTGATAATGTTTATGCAAAGTGTTATGTTTTCTTGCTGGGCTATGGCTCATGGGTGCTATGTGGTGCAGGTAAAGGGAAAGAGAAGCTCACCTAGCCTTGAGTGGAGAGCTGATGTGGTGATGTGTACATATGCGGCCGCTTGACCACCACGGCCAAGGAGTTCTCAGAGGAACTAGGGGGTTTACCCTATTTTTGCCGCTTAGGTCGGCGGGATTGTAAATTTTAAACAGTAGTGACCATTTTGTACTGAGAACAACTTGTAAATGTTTTATTTAGCTCTGCAGAGCAGTTTGTAATGAAAATCTCCATTTCCTTTTTACTGGTTTTATACCTTAACCTGTTAATTACACGTAGAGCACATTTTTGACCAAAGGACTCGGGTAGCGAGTCAAATTTCCGGTCCACCGTTCACCGTAACTGTTCTGGGGTAACCAGGGCGTTACAGTGGAACACACTCCCAAACTCCCAAGGATTGCTTCCCAAGCTTGAATCCTCAAAATTGGTTCAAAAACCACAAAGAAAGGTGAAGAGAAGAAGGTACGGGAGAACTCTTTTGCATACTCTGTTTTTCCACTTTCTTCTTCAGCTGTCAAAGGTTATATCTATCCTAGGGATGAAATGTCCATTTTACCCCTAGGTCAACTAATAGTTCTAAAGACTCCCAAGGGCATATTTGGTACCACCCTCCTACCTCGTTAATCATAATTAACGCTCTCCAATTCCCTCTATTCTCAATGTTCTCAAATACCAATAATTCACATCCTGTTACCCTATATCTCCCGGTAACGCTCTAATCATCAAAATCACCCCGAGACTCAACCCAAGTCCCGAAACTTAAACCTGTTGTGACTAAACCGCTAATCAATATTCTAAGATCGTCTCATGTCGACTAGCTCGAACATACCCACATCATAATGTGGTCTCAACACATATCATCGACATGCATACAATTAACATTATATTATAATATAATTCTCATAAACACAAATAATGGCATAATTAAACAATTATGGCCCTCCCGGCCTACTAATCCAGCCATTAACCATAATAGGGAATCCGGGGCATTACAACTATCCCCTCCTTACAGAAATTTCGTCCTCGAAATTTACCTAAACAGCTCGGGATACTGACTCCGCATATCTGACTCCAGCTCCCAGGTCGCCTCCTCGACCTTGTTGTTCCTCCACAACACCTTAACCAAAGGTATTGTCTTGTTCCTAAGGACTTTATCTTTCTTGTTAAGTATCTGAACAGGCTGTTCCTCAAAGGAGAGATCTGGCTCAAGCTCCAGATCCTCATAACTCAAAACATGACTCTCATCAGATACATACCTCCGAAGAGCGGAAACATGAAATACATTATGTACGGCTGACAACGCCGGAGGCAAAGCTAGCCTGTAAGCCACTTGACCAATCATCTCCAGGGTCTCAAATGGACCTACAAACCTGGGACTCAGCTTGCCTTTCTTCCCAAACCTTCTCACCCCTTCCCATGGCGAGACTCTGAGGAAGATATAGTCTCCTACCTGGAACTCCACGTTCCTGCGTTTGGGATCTGCATAGCTCTTCTGTCTACTTTGAGAAGTAAGCATCCGAGTTCTAATCTTGTCAATAGCCTCACTGGTCCTCTGAACTGCCTCAGGACCTAAGTATCTCCTTTCACCTGTCTCATCCCAATGGATGGGAGATCTACACTTCCTACCATACAACATCTCATAAGGTGCAACACCAATGGTAGACTGATAACTGTTATTATAGGAGAATTCTATCAAAGGCAGATACTTACTCCATGATCCACCAAAGTCCAGTACACATGCCCGCAGCATGTCTTCTAATATCTGGATCGTCCTCTCAGATTGCCCATCTGTCTGAGGATGATAAGTTGTACTGAAATTTAGTCGTGTGCCCATGGATGTTTGTAAACTCTTCCAGAACTTGGAAGTGAATGTAGGGTCCTGATCTGACACGATCAACCTAGGAGCCCCATGGAGGCGCACTATCTCTCTCACATGGATATCTGCATACTGGTCAACAGTATAAGTAGTCCTCACTGGTAGAAAGTGAGCTGACTTGGTATAGCGATCCACTATCACCCAAATGGAATCATGCTGACCAATTGTCATGGGCAAGCCCACCACAAAGTCCATTGTGATGTCTTCCCACTTCCACTCTGGGATATCCAGAGGCTGAAATAACCCTGCCGGCCTCTGATGCTCAGCCTTGACCTGCTGACATGTCAAGCACTTAGCCACATACTCTACTACATCTCTCTTCATCCCTGGCCACCAGTACAATGATCTCACATCCTGATACATCTTCGTGGTGCCTGGATGCAAAGAGTAAGGTGTAGTATGAGATTCATCCAGAATCTACCGCCTCAATGCAGTGTCTAACGGAACACATATCCGTCCCTTATATCTCAACAACCCCAAATCAGACACTGTATAATCCCTGGATGCTCCAGCCAAGACATCCTCTCTAATCTTGATCAGCTGTGGATCACTCAACTGACCCTCTTTGATCCTCTCTAGCAGCGTAGACTGCAGCGTAATATTGGCCAACTGGCCCACCAGTAACTCTATACCAGCTCTGGTCATGTCATCAGCTAACTCTTTGGCTATTAGCCTAATACCATGAATCTGTCCCGGACCCTTCTGGCTTAAAGCATCAGCTACCACGTTGGCTTTCCCTGGGTGATACAGAATCTCACAATCATAATCTTTTACTAATTCCAGCCAACGCCTTTGCCTCATATTCAAATCCTTCTGAGTGAAGAAGTACTTCAGGCTCTTGTGGTCTGTATAAATCTCACACTTATCTCCATAGAGATAGTGCCTCCATATCTTTAAAGCAAAAACCACCGCTGCCAACTCTAAGTCATGAGTAGGATACCTCTTCTCGTACTCCTTCAGCTGACGAGAAGCATAAAACACAGCCCAAACCCTGATGAGAAGCATCACAGTATATCACAAACTTCTCCTGGTCTGTTGGAAGACTCAGAACTGGAGCTGTAATCAACCTCTGTTTCAACTCCTGGAAGCTGTTCTCACACCTATCTGACCACACAAACTTCTGACCTTTGAGTGTCAGCTCAGTCAACGAGGTAGTAATATTTGAGAACCCTTCCACAAAACGCATGTAATACCCTGCCAATCCAAGGAAACTTCTAACCTCAAAAGCATTCTTTGGCCTTGGCCAATCTCTAACCGCTTCAATCTTTGATGGATCTACTTTAATCCCCTCCTTACTGACTATATGCTCAAGAAAGGACACCTGAGACAACCAGAATTCACACTTCTTGAACTTTGCAAACAATCTGTGTTCTCTCAATCTCTGCAGAACCAACCTCAGATGCTGCTCATGCTCTAATTCAACCTGAGAATATACCAGAATATCATCGATGAAGACGATCACAAATTGGTCCAAATAATCCTTGAACACTCTGTTCATCATATCCATGAAAGCAGCAGGGGCATTAGTCAACCCAAATGACATAACTAAAAACTCATAATGCCCATACCTGGTGCGAAAAGCGGTCTTCGGTATGTCTCCCTCCTTAACCCTCAACTGATGATAACCAGAACGAAGGTCGATCTTAGAGAATACCGTCTTACCCTGCAATTGATCAAACAGATCATCTATCCTTGGCAAAGGATACCGGTTCTTAATTGTCAACTTATTCAGTTCTCTGTAATCTATACACATCCTCAGAGAACCATCTTTCTTTTTCACAAACAGAACTGGCGCACCCCAAGGCGAAAAGCTAGGTCTGATAAAAGCCAAATCCAACAGTTCTTACAACTGTACCTTTAATTCTTTCAACCCAGCTGGGGCCATTCTGTATGGTGCTCTAGACACTGGCTCCATCCCTGGGGCCAGTTCTATAACGAACTCAATCTCTCTGTGTGGTGGCAACCCTGGCAAATCCTCTGGAAACACATCCAGAAATTCACACACAAGTCTAGTATCCTCTGGTCTCACTGGCACGACCTGGGTGATATCAACCACACTGGCTAAGAATCCAATGCAACCTCCTTGCAATAAATCCCTAGCCCTCAATGCAGAAATCATAGGAGTACGGGGTCCATGCATTGCACCAACAAATACAAAAGGATCTTCACCTTCAGGCTCAAAGGTGACCATCTTCCTTCTGCAGTCAATGGTTGCCCCATACTTGGCCAACCGGTCCATACCCAGTATCATATCGAAGTCAGTCATAACCAACTCTATAAGATCCACTGACAACTCTCTGCCCTCCACAATCACTGGCAAAGACCTGACCCACCTCCTGGATACAACCAATTCCCCAGTGGGTAACAGAGTACCAAACCCCACAGCATAGAAATCACAAGGTCTACACAACCTATCAATAACACTACTAGCAACAAAGGAGTTTGTAGCACCAGAATTAATCAACACATTATAAGCAGTTCCTGCACTAAGAAGCTGACCAGTAACAACTGAGGGGGAAGCCTCAGCTTCTGCCTGAGTCAATGCAAACACTCGCGCTGGGGCCGAGCTGTCTGCCTTCCTGGGCTCTTCCTTTCTTGCCTTAGGGCAATCCTTTTTTAGATGACCCACTGCTCCACAAGAGAAGCAGGCCCTTGCCTTACACTCTCCCAAGTGATGCCTCTTGCATCTAGGACACTCGCACTACTACAAAAAAGGCCTTTCTCTGCGGTTTTTTTACTCAATACACTGCGGTTTTCGAGAGTATTGAAAAGCGCAGTGTATTCGACCGCAGAGAAAAGTGATACGCAAACCGCGGAGAAAAGCTACACTTTTCTCTGCGGTTGTAGAAAGCCAACCGCGGAGAAAAGAGAGCTTTCTCTGCGGTTCTAGTAAGCAAACCGCGGAGAAAAGAGAGCTTTCTCTGCGGTTTTCTTACTAGAACCGCAGAGAAAGCTCTCTTTTCTCCGCGGTTGGCTTTCTACAACCGCAGAGAAAAGGGCTTTCTCAATAAAAAAAAAATATTTAATTTCGGTTGATAACCGAGCATTTTTAATAAAAAAAAATTAATTTTCAATTTTAATAAATAATTATTTTCAATAGTATAACTAATTTGTTAAATTATTATATATACATTTCATATCTAATACAAAATAAATGGCTAGTAATGAATTAAAGACTTTAATCATTCTAACCAATATAAGTTAGCACTTTAATCTTACATACATACAAAAATTTAGTTTTCATAAACAAATGGCATTAATCTAGCTAACCAATCACTTTGTAGTGGTAGTAGATCCTCTTTGACATTGAATTGCTTTTTGTCAAACCACTGCAAAATTGAAAAGTTAATATAGATTAGATAATTAAATACAATATCTATTTTTTCTTACGCAAAAAAGAGTTTAAAATATAACATACTTTCTTCTTGATAACTTCTGCTGGATTCGGTGCATTTACAAGATCATAAATGTATCTTAGTACATAATAACCACATTCATGACTTTCAGGTTGTTTTGGACAAGAACCTCTCACCAATTTTGTAAATGTGCCGATGTATTCATTTTCCAAACATTGTGCGTATGCTCTACAAAAATTAAAATTAATTAAATACATATTATGCTCTCAACTTTTAAAAATTAATAATGCATACATTACAAATGAAGAACTTACTTTTCCATAACCTCCGTAATTATTGGTGGAGATTTATGATTTTTTAAAGGGTCCAAAATTATGGTCATCCCCCGCATCATCACGAGCACCAACATCCAATGTCGACTAAAATAATAATAAAATATGATTATTATAAAATTAAAATTCAACCATAGTAGTGATAATGTTTAAGTAGTTCGTTCTTACTCAACAATCCAAGGAATGAAATATATTTGGCCTCGTCTATCCATAGTCATCATCCATTTGGCTATAAGATCCACCGTATAGTTTTTACTTTCATCATTGCCAATAGAAAGATGTTCGGTGTCAAAAAATTTATATAATTGTCGTGAATTTGGGTGCATGCTTTCCCAAATGCATCTGTAGAGAATCAATCATTCATATTACATTTTCAATTAATAAATTAATATCGTCAAAAAAAAATTGGGCAGAGTTTCCTCTGTTTCTATAGCATATCCAAAATTATTAGAACCTATAAATTCAATTCAGACAAAGCATACAACAAACAACATGCATGTTCTCAACCATAAGCCACCGCAGCACACAAAATTCGCAGAACCTACTTCACTAAGACACACATGTTCTCAACCTTCTGTTATCTCCGCAGCACACAATTTCATCTCAGAACTTACTTCACTACGGATGAATATCTAATATATTCAAACTCCTCTAATAGTTTGTAATGACATAACGGATTGATACATACCTCATACCAAACAGCATAGCTGAGGATCCAATATTATCCATGGAGGCTGCTTGATAAACGTCTTCCGAAGTGATGAAGATAGCCTCGCGTTCTCCTATAAACTCCGGGTCAACGGGAACTTGTACAACCCCATCTATTCCTTTATTGGAATAATACTCCTTCACTATGAATTTTAGACTCATATCAATTTTGTCGCATTGGTTATCTGTTAACCAATTTGAAGGTTCTGGTTGAGTTATTTCAGCGGGGATGACTACGTGAGATCCAACTGATGATAAATGTGGGCTTCGAGATAGGGATTTGTGATTAGATGAAGATGGACCCTACATAATAGCATTAAACATATCAGTATAGTGTACCCATTTAAAAATAAAATTTAAATATCTAAGCAAATAATTTTATACCTGACAAGCCACAATTAAATTTTTAGGCCAAGGCAAGAATGTGTCTCGTGCGTCCCCAACATATCGTACGTTACCAAAGGGAATAGGGATCTCAGCTTCTTCTTGTAAGACATCTATAAGCCAAACCCTCGCAACTGAATCATCAAGTACATTTCCATGGACGGTAATTTGGCTACCCATGTTTGGTACAATGAGTACACCTTTAGCCACCACATTGTCAATATTATCAGAACACAAATAAACTTCATAGGTCGGTGGTGGCGGAGACTCATAAATTGATGATCCATCATCTTCATCAAAAGGATAGTCTTCGGTTTGATGAAAATGATCATCTGCGTTGGGGGCAGGTCGATAGACTTCTTTCTTAAAACCGTCATATGCCTCAACACCATTTTCATACAAATCTTTCAAATCATCAATTAATGGTGCCAAATAAACATCTATATCGTGTCCCGGTTGTTTTGGGCCTGAAATCATTAACGTGAGCATCAAAAACTTTCTTCTCATCACTAACCACGGAGGAAGATTGTACATAACAAGGAAGACAGGCCACGAACTATGCCTACTACTTAGAGATTTATGTGGATTTACACCATCGGCAGCTAGACCTAGACGAAGATGTCTTGCTTCAGTTTTAAATTCTGGATTTAAGTTATTAACTTTTTTCCAAGCCTGCGAATCTGCAGGATGTCGAAGTTTACCATCTTTCACTCGCCTAGTCTCATGCCATATTAAGTTTTCAGAGTATTCTGCACTTCGATATAATCGCTTTAGCCGCGGAATTAAGGGCTAGTACCACATCACTTTTTGAGGAATAAGTTTCCTGATCTCCTTACTCTTGTTAGGTTTGTAGCGGGGTGAATCACATTCTGGGCAAGTGTCCATGTCTGCATACTCTTTACGATATAACACACAATCATTCGGACATGCATGGATCTTCTCATACTTCAAGCCTATGCAATTTAAAGTTTTCTTCACTTCATACGTAGACTCAGGGAAGCAATTATCTAACGGCAAAATCTCTTTAAAAGCAGCTAAAAATTGACTAAAACATTTATCACTAACTCCATTTTCTGCTTTTATGTTGTAAAATTTTACCATCGTTGGTAATCTTTGTTTCAGACAACCATTGAATAATGGTTTATCTGCATCTCTAACCAATTTATCAAATTTTGAAGGATCATCAACAAACTCTTCTTGTGCTTCATCGAGCAATTCCATAGGATGATCGTCAAAATCACTATAACCCAAATCATCAACCCCTCGCCTCCCGAATGGATATGGATTATTATTTTTCAAAGATTCCCCATGCCAATACCATGTACGATAACTTGTATCAAATCCCCGACAAAATACATGATTTTTTATCATGGTAATATTTCCTTTTGTTCCATTACCACAATCTATACATGGACAATGAATTCTTTCCGGATCACTACAATTTGTTTGGCAAAATTCTAAAAATTGGTTGAATCCGTCTTGAAATTGTTGTGTTTCTCTATTCTCAAGAATCCATGACTTATCCATAATGATAATATCTACCTAATTCCTAAGTTGATAATGAAAAGAAAATTAGTATAGTAATACTCTAAAATTATGTTCAATTATTAAATTATAAAATGAAATGGACAGAGTTTCATTTATTTCTATGACATATCCAAAATTCATATGTATTTAAAATTTCAACAAAAATAAAAACATTATTATTATATATAGTAACTTATAAAACATGTTCAACTAATATCATCAAAAAAAAAATTGGGCAGAGTTTCCTCTGTATTTATAGCATCTCCCAAGTTATCTACCTATAAATTCACATCAAACAAAACATATAACAAACAACATGCATGTTCTCAACCATAAGTCACCGCAGCACACAGAAAATTCACAGATCCTACTTCACTAAGGCACACATGTTCTTAACCTTCTGTTATCTCCGCAGCACACAATTTTATCTCAGAACCTACTTCACTATGGATGAATATCTAATATATTCAAACTCCTCTAACAATAGTTTGTAAATATAAAAAAAAAAAAAAAAATTAAGTAGTAATTACTACTTACCTTAAAAATTAATATTCACCAATTTCAACCTCGAACAAATATTTCAACCTTGAGTGGGAGCTCACACTCAAACAAATATTTCCTACAATAAAAAGTTAAGCATTAGTAAATATATGGTAATTGAATTTATCCTAAAATAATATAATCAACAAAAATATACTTTAAAAAAATCATTACCTAAATAATATACAAAATTATGCAAGAGCACTAATTTTTAATATAAAAAATTATGTAAACAACATTATTCTAATAAAATAATACAAAAATACCCTAAACCGAAATATACATTAAAGAAATCAAGTTTTAGTGATCAATACACGTTTTAAACAATAAAAATGTCCTCCAATCCTATATAAAATTTCAAAAATATTACAAAAAATAACCATATGATCATACATAGAAACCACCATTAAACCCACACAATATTTCTTCATTTTTACCCTAAAACTTCAAAATAACTCAAGATTAACTATATATACATGATTTCAAGCATTAATATGCAAAGAAATGGAAAAAAAACAAAAATAAATAGCCAATGTGGGTACCGTGGTTGGATTCGGCGTGGGGAGTGAGCTCTCGGCCGTGACCTTCAACAAAGAAGAAGATGGGAAAAATGAGTGGGAAAAATAGGTTTTTGGGGTTTAGTGGGTGGAGACCACCTTTCTCCGCGGTTTTATACCCAAAACCGCAGAGAAATGTCCACTTTTCTCTGCGGTTTTATACCCAAAACCGCGGAGAAAAGTGTCCCGTTCAAACCTTTCACTGCGTTTTTTTAAAAACCGCAATAAAACAGGGCGCGGACATTAAATATACATTTTTTGACTCTTTCAAACCTTTTCACTGCGCTTTTTATTTATTGTTTAAAAAAAACCGCAGAGAAAGGCTATATTTGTAGTAGTGTCGGGATAAGACTTCCAGGCATCATTACCACCTGGACGACCCACAGAAATACCACGGGGCCGTCTATCAGGACCTGGAACTGGGAAGGTATCAGGAACCTTCCTCTTCTGATCACTGGGGCCAACACCCCTACCAGAACCCACAAATGGAGGACCTGGCCTCCTGAAATCCCTTCTAGCTCCATTGTCACGCCAGATCTTAATCTTTGCAGTTTCAGCTGTAAGTGCCTTCTCCACCACCTGTGCATAAGTAGTCACTCCTGCCACAGTGGTGATGCGTACATCTCGGGCTAACCTAGGCTGTAGCCCCTGTAAGAAATGTTCTCTCCTGGTCCCATCAGTGGGTACCAACTCCTTGGCAAACTTTGCCAAACGGTCAAACATTAAGGCATACTCGGTTACTGATAAGCTTCCTTGAAGTAGCCTCATAAATTCATCAGCTTTCGCCGCTCTAATGGCGTCATTATAATACTTTTCATTAAACAAGGTCTGAAATTCCTCCCAGCTCAGGAGATTAACATCCTTGGTCTGTCCACGCGATAAGCATGATTAGGCTGCAGCTCAGCTCGCTAATCAGCCCGTGGGAAAATCAGGGCGTACAAACAGTAATAAAAAAAAACTCTAGAAAGAGACAATCTTAATTTATAAATGAATAAAAAGAAAAAAAACCAGTTACCTATTTATGTAAGTGCTTTAAGAAACTCAGATTTTGTGCAATGAGTTTCATTGTATTTGATGGTGATCAATTACATCATGATGCTTATTACAATATACACACACAACATCATATGATAAGTTGTACTGTATAGAACACATAATTGTTTTGCACAAATATACCAATGGCACTCCAAGGGCATGTTAAAATCATATAGAAATTGTTTCTCCTCTAAACTACTTATAAAATAGCTCAAAGCTTAATACCATAAATATGAGATGGTGAGGGACTATATTTTAGTCACATAAAATAGACTCTTTTTAATAGAATCGTGAATCCAACAATAACTCCAAGCAAACTTCATAGATTTTAGAATCTTTTTAAAGGATTATAAGGACAAAAGTTATGATTACTAAGTTTTCAGTGTTACATAAAGAAACTGCTATATATTATATTACATTCAAAAGAATAAATATGTAACAACCAAACATATATGATAAAAGAAAACCCTGCAAACACTTTCCCACTTTCCTGAAGAAGCTTTTGCCTCCATTATAGATCCAACAAGCAATCGATATATTTTTCAAAAAGCATGCACTAAAGACTAAAAGAAATGTGCATGGTTCTAATATTAAGATTATAGGATAAAACTTGGGACTTTCATCAAACATGTGCTATGCAAGAAAATTGTAGAACATGAATAAATTGCTATAATGATATAATCATACAACATAATCAGACTGAGCAAAGCACAACATCAATTAACAGAAATATACTACATGAAAATTTAACAAAAAAATAGGTTACAAAAAAAAACATATTACATGAAAATTAAAACATAGTAAAATACACATCTTTCACTGAAAATAGAAGAAAAAGAAACATGTCACCATCTATAGAAAATCGGACAGCATATCCCATAATTTACTAGCCTAGCTAGCTGTCACATTCAACACCAACATGTCAAACAAATCAAACAGCACACAGGTTTTTATCCATATATCACCGCAGCACACAAAATTCTCAAAACCTACTTCACTAAGACATGCAAGTTCTCAATCTTCCGTTATCACCGCAGCACACAGAATTCTCAGAACCTGCTTTACTACGGATGAATATATAAGATATTCAAACTCCACTAATGTAATACAATTATCATTCAAAATTGTAAAATATTGAAAATTAAAAAAAAAATCAAATACAACATACCTGTTGCAATTAACAACCGATCCAATGCTTTAAGACCAATCAAAATATTAACCTAAATATTATTATTAACATTGTAAAAAATAAAAAAGTTAGATGTATGTTCCATATCATGTTATTACCCCAAGTCATGTTATTTAAAATTCTATAATCAACTTAATTATTAATTAGACGGTCAAATGTTAAGATTATAGGAAAAAATTCCATGAAAATCCACATGCTAGAAAGCTTGTTAAATAGGCCACTAAATCATATTATAAAAATCATATCTACCAATGAAATTGTATACATTTAAGTTATTTGCAATATCAAGAAAATAATAAGATTTCTAACATACATTCTCAAATAAAACTCATTCACTATAATGCTACTAAGAGTTCTCTCAATTTCTCTGTCATCATTGTTTTCTTAATTAATAGAAGGAAAAAATTCGTTTGGAAATAAATAAAATGACAAGTCAATCTATATATATGAACTAAGCAGTTATACTATGGTCAGTCTCAGTAGTGATCGAGATACATACTAATTCATTAGCTACACAATTTTTAATACTTACACATATATACATAATCTACTTGAATATATCTTAGTCTTGCTACTACTATATAATCTAGAGCAGCAAACATTAAACAACTAGCAAAGTAATTATATATTACATTTTATTATACTACTAAAAAAACAAAAGAAGGTTATGAATGTGAGTCTTTATTAAGCCACTTTAGTAGTACCTGTATAGGTAGTGAAAAGCAAAAAGTTAGGGAACCATTTTTTTATTTTTCAAAAAGATTATATAAAAGTAATTTTTAACATATATTATATATATATATTTAATTTTTGGGTGATGCTTTGTCCTACTCCACTAACTCATCACTGATTCTTACTACTTAAATATAATACAATTAAACAAAAAAAACATATGAGCATTTAAATTAAAAAATCATACACACGAAACAACCTCTTAAAGATCGTCTTCACCACATCTGGGAAATTGGGTGGAAAAGGAGCACATGGAAAGAAAAACCTGAGTTAAGATTATGAAGAAGAAGAAAAAAAAAAGAGTTTCAAGCTTTCAACTAGATACTTTACTAACCCAATCTTTGAGGGAATATTGACTCATCATCTAGCGAACTTCAATCCAATCCATTAAGTACTCAACATATTTTGGAGCAGAGACCTTTATTGGTTCTTTTGTGGTAACCCCATTAGCCCACTTATACGAGTATCTGCCAAGAATGAAAACAGACAAGGAATAATGATCTATTCGAGTTCTAAACACAATACAACCAAAAGAATCTACTTGGTTGAGTACTCACACTGGTCTAGCATTCATGACTGGACAACTAGTTGGAGTGCAGAATTCAGTGAGAGTACCATAGAGGATGTTCACTTGGTTAAAAAAGTCCACAACTACAGTATAAACAACAAACGGACTAAGTTGAAAAAACCAACACACGAATAGTTCTTTTAATCTTATTCTACTAAACAGGAATAAAATCTTACTGTTCACAGCTAGCCATTCATTACAATCTTCACCAGGAGGAAGCCTTATGACTTCCTTTAAATTCCCATTGCCCAAAGTTGTTTCAATGTGCTATCAACTATATCACTTTCACCAGCAATATATATATATATATATCATATTTACATATAACAACAGAGAGATACCATGGGAGAGATGTGAGTTACCGTGAGTGTAAGAAGGAGAGAGAGAGAGAGATCAAACCCAGCTGTTCCCAAAGCCCCCACAACGTCCGTAGATCCCCATCTCCGCCATTGAGCCCGCATCTGAAGTGAGGAAGACCACGAGCCCAGACCTTCGTTGCAAAAGTGGAAAAATCAACATGTTCTTGACCTCTTTCATAGCGTTTACCTGGTACAAAGACAGAATCCTTATTAATGCAATGGTTAATTATAACAAGAGTCAATCAGGGAAATATAACACAAATAAAGTTGCAGAAGAAACATGCACACCTCCTCTAATGCTTTATTTTAGAGCTCAAGAAAAGCAAACACAAATAAACTGCTGCATAAAGAAGGGGCCGAGCCAACCAAGCAGTGAGAATGCAAAGAATGCAACTAGTTCACCACATAGTAACTTATTGGTAGATCAACCTTCAAGTAACAATCTTCAAGTCCATTACACAGCTTCCAAGGTAAAAAGCCCAACAAAACATGATCTAGCATGAGTGTTGAAACACTGATAAACGATCATATTCGAGCTAACCAAGATGTAAAAATTAAAATCCATTTCAAACTCAAAGACTGTTATCCCAACTACATGAGATTTTACTATTTTATAGATCAGTGTCATAAATTAACACAAAAATAATAATGAATACAACTGCCCAATTCTTTCTTTCAGTATATTAATGAATCAACTAAAATATATTTTCTTTGTCAACATTCACTAGTGTCTTTTCTCTGTATGTCAATTACAGAACTAGTTCTAGTTCCAGACATTCAAATATTAGAAATAATAACAGTTATATGCAAAACAAAATATGCCGTAACTTCATACGTTAGTTGTACTTAGAGTTAAGGAGAGCATACATACCTATATTGACTGCAAACAAGGAACGAGTGGCACATGATTTATGGTTTTCACAATGATACATTTTTGCACCTCTTCCCCGTACCCTTGATCAAACAAGAGGCTCAGGGTAGTCGGAATCTCGCCGGAAAGTGCAAGAGGCGGAAGACTTCGGATCATTGGTTGACAGCCCTGGGTAGTGCGTACAGTGGTGAACTCGCTGGGGTCGACGTTTCGAGGGCCGACGGTTCGATTGGGCTGGCGTGTGTACGGCTCCGACGATGGCCGTTCGGGCCTGGCAGAAGCAACACAGTAGTGAGAGAGAGAGAAAGAGGGCTTCGGGGAAGATAGAGGGAAAAGAGGGAAAGAGTTATGTTTCAGATTTTTTTTATCCAAAAATTTTATTATTTATTTAATTAAAAAAATCTAATATCTAATATATAAATTATTTTTTAGTTAACACAATTTTTTTTTTTATTTAAATAAAAAACATCTTGTGTGTGACTGAAATAAATCCTCAAATGTGTATTTTGACCCTATATTCTCAAAATAATGAGTGTTTTTATGCTCTTTTACTTAACAATTTTAAGGACTTGTTTTGAGAGTTCTTTAATACTATTTTAGGACTCACAAAGCGAGTCTTTAAAAGTCATCATTCCTAATTTTCCAGCCCAGGTGTTTTGCGAGTCCTTAAAGAGTATTAAAGACTCCCAAAGCAAGTCCTTAAAATTGTTAAGTAAAACATTAATTTTTTAGCCCAGATTTTTTTAGGACTCGCATTTTTTTTAGGACACTCATTGCGAGTCCTAAATTGTGTTTTTTTAGGACTCTCAATGAGTGTCCTAAAAACTCCATAAATATTTTTAAGGACTTGCATTTATGTGTGTGTCCAAAAAAGTAACCCGTAAAGGGTATTTTGTAGTAGTGTCACTTTAAGCGTAGAGTCGAAGGGGATCGGTCTAGGCTCGGGGTCCGGATCTGGGTAGATGGTAACCCTTAGTTTTTTCCTTTTTTTTTTCTTCGACCTCGTCTATTTGACGTCGAAAGTGATCTCGAATGTCCTCTTGCTCACACCTCAGGTCGTGCTTCCGAATCAAGCGCTGGTTTCGAGTGAAAGGAGACTCCGGGCTCAGAGCTACTGGTGAATAAGGAATTGCAAGCTTTGACCCCCACCACTTTCCCGAGTTCTGCGACATCTAACAAGAATGCAAAAGGGTGAGGGCCAAGCGGACAAGAAATAATGAAAAAACTAAAGGACCTAAGCTCGAATGATCGAGGCTACAAGGAAAACATGATCCAAAGGACGAGGCCAGTTTCAGAGCGTGTATTCCACCGAAAGGAAGGAAAGGCGGGCTTGCTATTAGAGATCCCGATATTTCAGGGAAAAAAGTTGGCGGTTACTCAAAATGTGATATTTTTGGGAAACGTGCATTTTACAAAACCCTAATTTTGTACCTAATATCTTGGTGTACAAGATATGTCGTCTGAAATTCAAAAATTCAGTGAAGGACCATATTTGGGTCTTTTACACATGATTTGGGTCTGGAACCCATGATGTTGGAACTTAAGTCTAATATTTATCAGCAGAAACATTCTAGTGTGCGAAATTAGTGAGTGAACCAACATTGCAACAATATAAATGTGCATGAAAACAATGCATATACACGGGCATACGAAGCTATGAACAAAGACTTACACCGTGCAGTCGGCGAAAACAGAGAGGTTGATGACCGAATAAGAGGTTGCAAAGACGATCTCACGGAATCAAAGAGGCCAACGTTGCTTTGTCTTCTCGGCTTGGAGAACTTGCAAAATCTAGGCGAAGGAGTTCTGGTTTTTTCTCTCTGAAAACTTGAACGTGAAAATAAAATGGAGAAGATGAATGGGGATATATTTATAGACCCATGGGAATGTTAAAAGTCGAACTAATCTAGGCCATTGGCCAGATTCCGTATCAGATCCGACGGCCAGGGAAAAATGAAATGATATTACCATAAAGTTGGCAGACAAACGAACGTAGGCTGGGTTCCAAGGCACTCAAGTACTTTGATTGGCTAATACCCGACTGACCCATGACCACACTCGAGTGTATTTGATAGTACAGTTCCCAATGGGAGTAGTTCAAAAGTTTCCTTCTAATAGGATTCGAACAAATACTTTTGAGGGGGCAAACTGTTACACCCAGATTTCGAGACCATAAATTATGACCTCGAAAACGGGACTCGTCTAGTATAAGCTCGAAATATATGAAATACATTTTATGGTCCTGTCATAAAACCTCCGAAGTAAAATGGCAATCTCGAAGACGTGTAGCCTCAGGATTCTTTCTAGGCTCGAAATGACATGACATCGGGATACATCCGTTATTGAGTGCCTTCAGATTGAGCAGCCTGAGCTTAGGAAGTGCAAGCTCGAGTACGATAGCCTCGACAATATTTATCTTCTTCGAGCAGGTCTTGGAGTACAATGGCAAGTTCGTAACAAGTCCGTAATTCTTGACAGTCACGATGCCGATCGCTGACCTTGAAGATCTGATGAGTCACCTGAGATAACCCGTTGTATGTGTGAACATATTTATTGTTGTAAAATCCCAATATTAAAGGGATATTATTTAGTTTATTATTCATTCTCGGGTCTTCATGGGACGTTTCCTTATATATAGAAGATATAACATTTAATGCCAGTATTTAAATTGATATACATAATATCTTCCCGAAATATGTGGGAACGAATCCTGTAACCTTCCCTATAAATAGAGAAGGAATGACCACTTGTAAGGGACCAATTTTTTTGAGATCTTGAGAGAAAACTCTGGGTAATTCATCCTTAAAGAATTTCTAGAAAACTCTAAGTCTTAATAATACAGACTCGTGGACTAGGCAGATTTAACTGTTGAACCACGTAAAAATCTTCTTGTTCCTCTTTACTATTCGTTCGCACCGTAGTTTATATTGTTTAATTGCTCTGCGATTTAAGTTGACGAAAAACGGCGTCAACATTTAATATTACATTAAACATATAATATATAATTGTCACTCCAAAATTCAAAAAACTAGAACAAACATAAACTTAAAAAAAAAAATTATTTAATTAAAATATGATATTTATTTGAAATTTATATGACATTAATATAAATTTAATAAAAATAATTGATAAATTCTATAAATAAAACTAAGCAAACATACATATTACACGTTGCTTGTATCTAGTTTATATAAATAGATCTCACTTTTGAAATTTTTAGTTTTAACAGAATATTTTAAATATTTAATAAAATTTTAATTAAATGAATATTTCTCTTCAGATAGTTTATATTTGAATATCACAAATTTGTACTATTACGTCAATAAGAAAATATAAATTTATAGAGAAAGAGAAAGGCTGTGCTAACATTGATGGGTAAAAGAAAAGCTTTATAAATGGGCCCATTGAACTTTATGAAGAGCGTTGAGCTCATTAAATATACACCTAATAACTGTCGTAACACGTGAAATTTGGCTATGGTATGAGTTGGGTAAATCCTATCATCAATATACAAGTTTACATAAATATCATAACGTTAGAACGTCGAAAATTGTGCATAGTAAAAAGTATGCGGTTCTATTTCAAAATCAATTGGTGATGAGTGGAGTAACTCTTACTTTTATAAATTGTTGAATATACCCATACACTTTCCATGTGGGATATTTTCTCTAACACAAAAAAATAAGGGTTTATACATTTTTGGATCTTGTGTTTTGTCTCATTACCTGTTTGAACCTTATGTTTTGACAAATTACTTTTTGGACCCTATGTTTTTAAAATGGTTAAAATAGAACTCTAAACTTGATTTTGGTCAATGTTTTCTCAACTAAAATCACAAATAATTTACCAAACTAATAATTCAGAACAAAAATAAAATCATTCTGTTTAAAAACTGTATTGTTATATTCAATTTTTTCTTCATCAAAATTGAGTTTATGGTTCTATTTTAACAATTTTATAAAATATAGGGTCTAAAAAATAATTTGTCAAAACACAGGGTCCGAATAGGTAATTGACAAAACACAGTGTCCAAAAAAGTATAATCCCTAAAAATAAACATAGTTTCTAATCGAAAAAAAATAATTATACAAATTATGGTAAGTTTTGAAAAAAAAAGGTTTAAATTATGGTAATTGTATAGAATATAAAATATAGATTACCATAATCATAAATACACAAAACTCTCACTCATTCTCTTCCTCACGATATCTCTCTCTATTTTCTTCTTTCTTCCTCTCTCCTCCCCCATTTGGTTCTCCCATCTCAGTCATTCGCTGGCGATGCTACCTCTGCCCTGCCCCGCCCCTGACGACGATGACGCACCTCCGCCCCTACCCTGACGACGACGTAGCTCTGCCCCTCTGGTTCTTCTTGTTGTTGTTTCTTGCTGTTGTTATTGTTGTTGTTGTTGTTTCTTCTTCTAGTTGTAACCAGTTACAATAACAATTAATTTAGATTTGTGTGTTTAGATCTGATTTTTTTCACACCTAACTAAATAACTAGGTATCATGGTGAATGGTTCTTTTTTTATTTTAGATATGAATCTGTAACCAGTTACGATTATAATCAGTTTAATTTTTTTTTTTGTGAATCTATTTGTTTCCAAGACTTTCAAAGTAATCGGTTACCATCGCAATTATTATTTTTTTCATTTCTATTTTGTTTTTCAGACCTAGTTGTAACCAGTTATCTTCACGATCAATTTAATTGATTCTTTTCATATCAGTTTTTTTTTTCTTTTCAAATCTCACTAAGTAACCAACTACAATTCAATTGATATTTTGATAATGGTACATTACTAAAAAAATCAAAATTATTTTTATAATTACTACAAAACTACTTAAAAAAATAAATTGATTTTTGTAGTTATAACCAGTTACCACACATCACTAAAAAAATTGATAGTGGTACAAGATTACTATCACAAAAAAAATCAAAATTATTTTGATAGTGGTAATAACTAGTTACTATAAATAAAATGTTGATTGAAGAACATAAAAATGTAAGAAAATAAGAAGAAATGAGAATAAAAAGTATGGTGATGAAGGTCATAAAATATAAAATATGGTATATAAATAAAATTTTACAAATATATAGGAAAAAAACTCATAAAAATGTAAACAAAAAAAATATGCCATAAAAAAATTAAGAAGAAAAAACTATTATATTTTTCAAATTTTAAGAATAAATCTTATATTTGATGTAATTTTCTCTAATCAATATTAACAAAAAATATTCAAGAAAAAAGCTAACAAATAAATAAAATACTATAGCTTATATCAAGCCATACGTACATGACCAATCAACAAATTCTAAAATCTAAAAACATTAAATAAATCAACCTTAATTTAATATACAGAAATTGGAGTGCAGCTGTTCTTATTTATTGCACACTTTAAATATGGTAGTTGGTTGTGTGAAACACGAGGACAACAAACCTTCGGCATGAGATCATCATATGGCGTCGGAAGGGTGCAGTGAGGGAAAAAAATCTGCTGTCCCAATTTCTTATCTCCTCTATGTCCCACAAATTAGTTTAAGACACCTCATTTATTTATTTAATATATATTTAAATTATTTACAACTTTCTCTTTTTCCAATTATATTAATACTATAAATAGATGATGTGTCTTACAATAATTGGTGGGACATGGAGAAGATAGGAAATTGGGGACAGCAGATTTTTTTCCGCAGTGATGGGCGTTGGCTAAGGGTCCCAAAATTATTAATTTACTATACGTACACATGCAAAATAATATGCAAAAGGATAATTTTTTTTTATAGGAGTTTCACTTTAAGCCCTATTGGTGGGGCTCTCAATGTTTCTCGACCCGTGAGCAGTTTTCGGCGCAATTTTTTTTATAATCGTGTATATTGTAGCTATTTAGAATATTCTGCAAATTTTCAAAAAATTTCGAATAGTTTACAGTTTCAAAAACTAGATTCAAACATGTTGTTTCCACGCGCATAAAAAAAATTAGTCACGCGTGCAACAACATGTTTGAACTTAGTTTTCGATACTGTAAACTATTCGAAATTTTCCCCTATAGAAGAATTCCCTTATATATATTTATAGGATATTTCTCCCGTGCATCCCTCAAAAAAGGCGAACCAGTGCACCATTTTTCTTAGTTTTTGCTCGAAAAATATTTTTGACGCAATTTTTTTTTGAGTGTTTTCGGTACTGTAAACTATTCAGAATTTTTAAATTTTTTATGTCGTAAATATAACAAACACCAGCATAAAAATATTAGAAAAATAATACTGTGGCTTATATTTTTTAGAACAAAAATTGACTAAGAATTTAAAATAGAATTGTTAGCATTACTAAAAATAAAAATACAACTCACTTATCTTTTGCACGGCAAAGCAAACTCCTCACTCAACTTAATGAGACGAACCATATAGGTATTTAACATCATTGAAATTACTATAATACCCTCACGACACTTTATTCTCTTCATTTACATCTATTCAAACCAGATAAAATGCAAATCATTTCTTCCCAAACTTTCAAAATCACATCACAAAAAAATTAATCTAGATCCATGCTATGATCACACAAAATCAAACTCAAATAGGTACACTGTACAAAATCCTAAATGTAAAAAACTAAAAAGTATTCAAACCCATATATTTTTTAATCAAGATGGGTCAAGACATATTTGGAATTAAGATAAAAAAATGTGTTAAATGTAAATATTTCTATAAAAGGACTTGCTTAAATTTAGGGACACTTTTATACATAGTAAATCTCTTTAATCTTGTAAACATTTCTTAGACTTAATAAACTTAGTTGAATCAAGTTTATCTTATCTTGAGTTTGAATTTACTTATTCAACAAAAGTGTTAAATAGATTTAGGTCACTACCAATAGTCGAGGTCGACTCACTATAATTTCTCTTGTTTTATTTATAATTATTCAGTTTCTCAAATCTATTTGTCACTTATTTCCACTTCAGCCTTATTTTTTGAGGTTTTATTTAATTGATTTTTTGTGTTTGCTGGTAGAGAGTCGGGAAAAATATAAATTGTATATATTAGCAATATATTTACATGTTTGTTTTTTTTCTTCTGATATTTTGTGGTATGGGTGATATTAAGTTCGTTGGAGCTGCTTGGAAAGAAAAAAGACATAGAAGTTCTAATCAAATATTGAGTTCAAAATAATCAAGAAAATAAAGACCTATAATGTTAGCTTTTCTTTTTGTATTATTTATTTTAATATTGCTAATTGCATAAGATGAAAGAAAGTAAGAAATAAATAGTTTCTCATATTGTTCATATAAAATAATGATAAAAAATTGATACAGTAAAAATCTAGAAAAATTAATGATAGCATTGAAGATGGATAGAAGGGTTGGCTGAAGATAGGGTTTTAGATTTAAGTTTTATTTGTTTTTAATTATCAAACCAATTTTACTTATTTTGTATTTTTAATTGAATAATATTTTATTTTATATATTTTAAATTAAATAATTTACAAAACCAATGGTATTTTAGTCATATTGAACAAATATTTGGCCAAAATCTTGTCAAAGTTACTACTTTGATCTATTTTATAAAATACAAGATCTGAAATACCATTTAACAAAACATAGAAGCCGATCGAGTATTCAGACAAAACACAGGGGCCAAACTGATATTATTCTTTATTATTATAAAGACAACATAAGACATGTTTATATTGCCTAAGTATATATATTATTTAAGAAATAAAAATATATTTGATTTTATATGTATAAGTCAATCCCTTGTATATATATATATATAATTTTTAGAACTTTTTTAAAAAAAAAAGTTATATGGTTAAATAATTTATTAATTAAGTTTATCATATATAAATATAAATTATTAATTTTAAATACAAAATAAATATACAATCAAATTATAAATAACCCTATAAAAATAATATAAATATTTAAAACTATATATAAAGCGTTGTACCAAAAATATAAAAAAAATGTATACAAGTTTTGTTCGAAAATAAAAATTATAAAAGATGCCTATAAATTGAGAGAAATATATAATCTGAAAAAAAAAATTAGACTAGTGTTTTACAAAAGAGTTAATAGCACACTTGAGGACAAATATAACATACATGCATTCCTAGTATATATATTATGTACCTACCATCTTGGGCCAATTTGATTATAGAGAAAACAGCCTCATAGGTGTGGGCTTTTCGTACGGCCGCACCACGGAAAATTTCAAAAATTATATATGAAATTCAAAAGGTTAAATATTCTTTTTTTTTAGTAAATTAAAAATTCCTTCCTCTTCTATTTAGGAGTGTGTAAAAATTATCCAATCCAATTAGAACCGACCGATCCAATTACAACAGAGTGCCAAAAATTAGATATCCAATTATGATTGGATCAGATCGGATCAGATCAGATTCTGAAGATCTAAATTGGATCGGATCGGTTGTTGGATAATTCATGCAAAAATCTAATAAAACTGAACCGATCTAATTGTATATATGTATTTTAAAATATAATTATTTATTTATTTAGGATTATGCTCATAATTTATGTTGTATTTGTATGGTGTTGTATCATTTTGAATAAATTAGTCTTTCTATTTATAATATTATGAATTATTTAAACAAATTAAGCTAAATAAATGTTCAAAATTATTAGATGGATCTAATCTCATCAAATACATAACCAAGGGGACGCATCCAATGGATAAAACCGATCTAATCCAATAGATAATTAGATCAGATCGGATCGGTTGAGACAAATTAATTGGATTGGATCGGTTGTAAATATTCAACATCCAATGGATAATTGGATCGGATCAGTTGACACAAGTTAATTGGATTAGATCGGTTGTAAAAATTTAATATGGAATAGATAATTGGATCGGATCGGATAGGTCTAAAAACATTGATCATCCCTACTTCTCCTCTCTTTGTCTCTCTCTCTAAATTTATCTTTCCTACCAAAGAAAGAGTTTTCTCACTCCTTGATCATCTATCAATTATTTTTTCTACCAAACAAAAAGTAAGAGTGACGTCACTAAGCATATTTTGAGTTACGTCACTAAATATTATGTAATAATGGTGCCTGTGGTGGAAATCTTCCAAACCAGATAATCGTACATTAATTTGTAGGGTCTTATTATAGAGGACGCTAATTATTGCGTTTGAGTCTTCTATTTTTATTCTATCTCTCTTCCAATAATTAAGCTAGTGAAAGAGAGTTAATTAAAAAGAAGGAAAGAAAAAAAAATAAAGGTATATCGTTTATATATATAAGCTATAGATTCCTAAATGAGTGCATATATTTCAGATCCACACCGGCACAGAAGTGAGTGTTCTTCAAGATAATTCTCTCGCTATATTATATTTAAATATATACAATTTTATAAATTCTTCTTTTCGTAAATTTTACCATTATTATTGCAGTTTATATATTGAGTTCTAATTATGAACAATTTTGAAGGCAAGGCTTTGGTAGCATTGAGGTAAGCATATATATATATATATATATTTTTTTTTTTTCTTCAAAGTGTGCTAATTATTAAAACACAGTTAAGTCAATAAGGATCTTTTGAATGTGTTTCTATTGTAAACTTTTAATTATAGGAGTGATTATTCGAAGCAGTATAATAATTCCAACAACTCTGAAGATTATCATGATCATGGAAGACAAGAACATTCACTAAACCAGATACTGAATCCATGGGTAACAGACCGTCTAAGATGGAATAAAATATTCTTGGCTTCATGTGTAATCGGAGTCTGCGTCGATCCATTGTTCCTCTACATTCCAATTGTGAACGATGACCGAAAATGTCTCGACAGAGACCACAATATAAAGATCATATCTCTTGTTTTGCGATCTGTTACCGATTTCTCTTATGTTTTACACTTGATTTTTCGGCTTCAGTCTGCACGAACCATGTCCAAGGCACTTGGTCAATCCATTTTCACAAAGTTTCCATGGTCTTATCTTTTAATAGATCTTTTAGCCATTATTCCACTCCCTCAGGTACGTAACACTAAACATATTTTTTAGGTGTAAATTGATGACTTATTGTGTGTATTAACTAATAATAAAAGAGTTATTGTACGTATATAGGTGGTAGTTTTATTGTACTTCTCCAAGATTACAGGATCAAGTTCTTTGAGAGCAAGAAAGTTCATCAACTTACTACTTCTTCTCCAATACGTGCCTCGAATTCTTCGTGTGTATTTATCAGCCAAAGCGTTAGGAAGAGTTTTTGACTCACTGACTCAACGTGTATGGGTCAGAGGCGCCTTCTTTTTTTCCCTCTACATTATTTTTGGTCATGTAAGTATCAACTTATTATATAAATAAATAATTATTACTTTTCATACAATATTAATATATACATGTATCATCGATCATTAGGTGTTTGGAGCCTTTTGGTACTTCTATTCAATTTTTCGTGAGACAGCTTGCTGGCACCATGCCTGTAGAGAATATGGACCAAAAGAATGTATACCTGGTCCTTTCGACTGTAGTCTTGGCACTCTTCCCATTAAGAATTTGACAAAACTCAATCAGCACTGCCCAGTTGATCCGCCAAATCCAGAAATCTTCAAATTTGGAATATTTTCTGAAGCTATTGAGTCTCGTATAGTCGGCAAAACTGATTTTCCCAAAAAATTCTTTCGCAGTTTTTGGTGGGGTTTAAGAAATTTGAGGTTTGGACATATAAATAAATATATGCCTACTTATATTATATAATCTTTTAAAATAATAATAAAAAGATATGAAACTTCTAATCTTCATATCTTATACTTTGCCCTTTTTTTTGTAGTTCTTTTGGTCAAAACCTGGATACAACTAGCAATGTACAAGAAAACATGTTCGCCATTACTATTTCTACCTTGGGTTTACTTTTATTTTTATATCTTATTGGAAATGTGCAGGTATGTACCTCGTTTTTTTTCTTCATAATATATGTATATATTTATACATACACTACCACTGTTCATTGTTAATATCTCATGTTAGCCTATTTGGAAAGTATATATATGAACACATATGCATCCAAATAATTATTATATTGCTATAGGACACATATATATTGATGTTACATGTACATTATATACATACAAATATATATATATATATTATTTATGGTTTAAGGCGTTAGAGGTACTGCTATTCTTTACCATTTTTCATGATATAATACTCTTGTGGTGTATATATTTACAGACATACATGCAGTTGGAAACCACAAAATCAGAAGAGACAAGAAGAAAGTTAAGTATCAAGCAACCAGAAATAGATTATTTTCTATCAAACCATGACCTTCCACAGGATAAAAAGAAAGCCATCGAGAGATACCTAACCCGAACAATTAGAGAAGACAAAGATTTTGATGTCAAACATCTCTTTTCTCTACTTGGAGAGCATGCTCATCACATTGAGGTAAGTAAAAAAAATACTAGCTATAGTTAATTACTCATAACACATATGGCAGTTTATTAGATTTAATAAGGATGAATCACATATTTTACTACTTATTATTCATTTTGGATCAGACAATTGCAGCTTCGGTAACCAAAATATTGGACGTGAAAAAAAAAAAAGTGATGAACAGTACAAGTGAAAAAAAGGCAGACTTGTGGCTGTCAAAAAATGAAATTCCTGAGGATCTAAAGCGAATTATTAAGAAATACATTGGAATGAGATTGCAAGATGGAAAAGATGTGGACATCGACCATATTTTGCATATTCTTCCTTTGTCACAGGCAATGCTACTTAAGAAACACATGTGTTTCCCTATGTTAAAAAAAGTAAGTTATCTTTTATAGTATATATTGTTGAAATATTGAACTTGATTTATTATGGTTAGTTTCTAGAATTTTCTTGAATTTAGAAAAACACAAATAGAGATATAGTCCCACCATTTTGTATTAAGCCAAAAACACAAATTGAGTTCTATAAAATAACATCTTCTATTATAATATTATCTCCCATATTAATCTTAATTTTCAACAAAGTTTTGAAGATATCTCCCAAATTCATCTTAGTTTTCAACATATATATGTCATTATTAAGTTTGATCTTTAATTTGAGCTATAACATAGTATTATTATTTGATTGGTTGATTATATGATTAATTATAGGTTCCATTATTTCAAAATAAGGATGAACATGTTTACGAAACATTATGCAAATATCTGAAACCAGTCACATATTCAGAGAAAAGTTATATCATTCGAAAAGGAGAGCCACTTGATATGATTCTCTTCATCACACAAGGTGTTGTGTGGGCATTTGGAAATGATACTACTCCCATGAGTCGACTTCAAAAAGGTGATTTCTATGGAAATGAACTCATAGAATGGCGATTAAAGTCAACATCCATGGATGAGTTTCCTATTTCGGTAGCTAATCTTAAATCCCACACCAATGTTGAAGCCCTTGCTCTTATGGCCAATGACTTGGAACATGTACTCTTCAATTGCTGGTTCAAGTTCTCCCCCTCCTGGTCATCTCTGCCTGAGGGCTTGAAGCCTTTTGCAGTTGGCTTTCTACAACAACTAATGTTGCGACAGGTTCGAAGGAGAAGGAAAAAAGTTAAGGAATCTCAGTCAGGAGAGGTATCAGTGAACATGCTTTGACAAGTTTACTAGCAACTGTTGTACTAAAGTTTGTTTTGGTTGTTCGTTGTCAATTGTTTGCAGCAATGTTTATTAATCATAATCATGTAGTTTTTATTAGTATATTAATGAAGTTGTAATAAAAAGCATCTTAATCTTTGCCAAGATTCTTAGAGGCTTTACTCATGTTTCTCTCTAGATAATTTCTGCTGTGAAATATTATAACATGCCCTGAGCAACACAAGTTTCTATGAGTATGAACGTTTCACAAGCTCTTCCAATATACATAAATGATGGTTGATGTATACTATAATCATCATATTCTTGTCTCATATATGAATATTAACATTTATAAGATTATGGGTTACTTGTTATTTTTTTTTTAATTTGAATAAAGTAATAGAGAGATGAATTTAAAAATGATTGGAGAAAGAAGATCATAATTGATTGTATAATTTTGATGGGTATAACATTGAGTATAACTTGATATTATATGTCAATTGTTCGATGTGATATAATTTTCACTACTACAAAACTGAAAGGATTTTCACATCCTCCAAGTACGGGTCATAATATTTGGGGTTATGAAAAACACCCACACTTTTTATGTCCTACGAAAAGGGACATGAAAAACATTTCACGTCCCACATAGATTTTATAAAACATTTTTTATTATAACTGATTTTAATTAATAAATAAAATTATTAATATTAGTAATTAATTATTTATTTATTAATTTAATAATTAATTATTTAATAATATTATTAACTATTGATTTATAAATATTATTAAATAATTATTTATATAAAATAATAAAACATGTATATGTTATTAATTATGTTTAGAAATATAGAGCGTTGAGTTTATAGAAGGAAGAGATGAGAAGTGTGTTGTTTCAAAAAGATGTGGGAATTTTTTTGTAATGTGGGACATGAATGCCTTTTTTTTTTTTTATTCTAGGGACTTTTACCTCCCACACCCCTTTCATGTCCTACACAGTTAGACTTAATAATAATTTATTTATAGGGAAGTGTGCCCCAGTGATGTTGTAGTTACTTATCTGAATAGAATGCATGCATGAGTATAATTATTACTGCTAGACATGTTTTTTATGATTTTGTTATATGTCATTAACTGCTTATGAGCATGTTTAAGTAATTTTGCTAAGTCTTGGCTCATGGGGGCTATGTGGTGTAGGTAAGGGGAAAAAGAAGCTGGACCAGCAATGAGTTGGAGAACTTTAGTGGCGACGTGTACATATGCAGCTGCTCGACCACCACGGTTGAAGTTTCATAGAGGAACTAGGGTCAAACCCTAGTCAAACCCTATTTTGCCGCTTAGGTCGGCTGGTTGTAACTTTTGAAATGTAATTAGCCGTTTAAATGTTATTTTGGGATCCCATGTATGAACGTAAACATTTTAATGAAACGGTTATCCCTTTTGACCAAAAATTTTAACCTTAAACTGTTAACCACGTTTGGTTACACGTTTATGACCAAATGACTCGTTTAGAGAGTCTAACACTGTTTAAAATACACAATATAACAGTTTTGGCTATCCAGGGCATTACATAGGCAGTGTATTTTTTTAGTGAAAATTATCGTGGGCAACTCGTCGCCATCCGCACCTAAAATTGAAAAAAAAAAAAAAAACGCAGCTACTCTCTTCCCCAAATCTCTAATCCCCTCCCATTTTCCCCAAATCTCTAAATCTAAACCTATTATATTCAAATCTCTACCATTTTCCCCAAATCAAAACCTCTCTCTCTCCACCACACCACCACCACCACCACCACCACCATTGGGTTCGTCGGACCACGACGACGACGGGGACAGGGAGCTAATCAGACCACCACCACCACCGGAGGAGATCGTAGAAGGTAATTTTTTTCTATTCCCGTTATATATATATTTTATTTATTTATCTTTAAATATATATATTGTGTGTGCAGTGTATATATATTTTTATATATAAATAAATATTTTATTTATATTTTTTATAGGTATATACATATTGTGTGTATATATTTATATTTATAAATAATGTATACAATGTGTGTGCCGATTGTATATATATTTATATATATTATTTTTTTTATAAATATATATATATGTAATGTGTGTGTGCCAAGTGTATATATATTTGTATATGTATTTTTAAGTTTTTATCTATTTAATTTTTTTTTTTGTAATTATGTATATTATGTTTGTGTAGAAATTGAAGGAATATCTCTTGCAAATTTTGTGAGTATGGTGTCTCTAATTTTGTGGTGTTACACCTAGATTTCGAGAATGGAAATCTTGATCTCGAAACTCAGGCTTGTAAAGTATAAGCTCGAAATAAGCACATGCATCATGTGATCCACAAGTCAGCGACAGTTTCGCTGTAAGTGACAACCTCGCGAGCTTGAGCATTATGTGGCCTCGAAGTGTTCTGAGCTTATAAGTTAGGCTCGCAACTCACAATGGCAAGGGTTCAACACTTGTATAAACTTCTTGATTCATTTCCTGCCCTCAGATAAGATGGTCCGAGTTCGAGAGCTGTAAGCTCGAAGGGGATTTCTTCGTCAATGGTTACTTGTTAGAGCATAGGCGAACTAAGATGGCGAGTTCTTAATAGGAAAACAGTCTTGAAGGCGCATGGATCTAGTGTCTAAACTCATTGGCTGTGTGTGAATGTATTTATTGTTATAAATTCCCTATGTTTAAGGGATCTGATGTAATTTGTTATTAAATCCCACATTTTATGGGATGTTACCGTGTACGTAGTAACTAATGCATTTAATGGCATTATTTTATTTGATTTATAGAATATCTTGCCGAAATATGTAGGAAGCAATTCAGTAAACCCCTCTATAAATAGAGAGGGATTTTTCATTTGTAAGGGACCGAAATATTGAGATTTGGAGACAAAACTCTGGACAATTGCTTCCTGAATGCCTCCAGGGAATTCTAAAGAGTTAATAATATAGACTCGTGGACTAGACAGATTTTAACTGCTGAACCACATAAAAGACCCTGTCTACATTTTTTTTATTTCCTCTGGTATGTTTTTGTTTAAGTGTTCATCTTCTTTAAGTTGACGAAAAATGGCGTCAACAGTTTTGTGCTTTCATTGAGAGCTATTAAACAAGACATGAGCCTGTTTAGTTAGAGAGCCTCTCTGATCATCAATGGTCGCTGCAAGTAACCCCAATATACTTGAGGAGGAAGTTCCTCATGATGAGGATTGCCCACGACGGCTTGGAAAGCAACCTATGGTGGATCTCGATCCCAAAGAAAGGAGCGACTCATCAAACTCAGGAGGACCACCTGCCCCCAGACCCGATGATGATATGTGTTACAATTCTGAAAGGTATATTCCAATTGTGGAACTTGAAAATCGCCAACTACGTAAAAAATTGGCAGAAGCAGCGAAACACAATGAAGAGTTAGCCAAACTAGCTCCTAACGCCCCCTCCTCGAAGGCCTAGGGGACGCCCTCGTAAGAGCGCGACCGCCAAGAGGGCGGAGCAGGCGCCACCACCAACGTCCTAGCCTGTTTAGCCAAGGCCTCGGAGGAGTAACCGGGCTGAGGGTACTGCCAACTCGATTGCAATAGCACAAATAGGAACGGGGAATAACCGAGCCCCTTCAGTGGCTCAGGCCCCAAATCCTAGTGCTGCGCAGAACGCCCCGGAGCCTGGCCTGGCAAATTCAGGACTGTCTAGGCCCAACAATGGGAGACAGTCACTGTCTCCCATAAGACACCCACCATCACCAATAAGGCATCCCTCACCAATCTAGGAAGTTCCACGACCTGCAGATCAAGATAGGAGTCGATGGACGAGACAAGGACGTGGAAATGAAAGAGAAGCTACTCGATATCGTAATGCTCCTCACCCTACGAGAAGCCAAATTTCACGATCACAAACTGTTGGGACAAGGAGGCCAGAAGGGGACCCTTCTCGTAATAATTGAGCAATGAGATATGTAAGTGAAAGCTCAAATTACACTAGGTCCGTGAGCATTTACAACACGAAACCAAGGAATGCCAGGAACTAAGGAGACCACCCTGTTCTATGGGAACACTTAAACCATAATTGGGGATGTGACAATGCCCCGAACCCAGATCTACGAGACCATCTAAATGGCCATAAACAGCTAGTTTACAATCGTGCACTGAGACAGGGAGCTGGAGTTGTTATCAACAATAACTAGCCCCCTCAGGTCCAAGCTAGGCCTCCTATAGATTTAGTCTAAGAAAGGATTGAACAACTGGAGAGAGCATTCAGGCTCTTGCAGAATGAGCATAATCGGGAGAAGGATGAAGAGTTCGATGAAGAACTCGAGCCATTTGCCCGACATATCTCCAACACCTCATTTCCTCAGGGATTTAGAATTCCTCATGTCCCGCCATTTGACGGAAACTCAGATTTGTATGGTACCCTGAGCACGTTCAACACTATCATGCAAGCCAGCAATGTGGGCTACGAGTTCAGATGCATGCTGTTCCCAGCCACACTCACAAGACAAGCAAAAAAATGGTTTGAGAAGTTCAAAAGGCATTTGATCATGTCTTGGGATCAATTTTCTAGGGACTTCAAAAAACAATTTACAGCTATGGTCGGCATTAGGCCCGAGCCTTCAGCCTTGACCAATGTCCGAAAACAACCAAACGAGTCACTAAAAGGTTACCTCACAAGGTTTAACTTAGAAGTGGTTCGAGCTCGAGATGTCGACGATAGTGGTCACTTAATGGCAGTTCGAGCTAGCGTAATGTCAGGAAGTCCCCTCTGGGAAGACTTACAAAGGAAACCTATCAGGTCTTTAACCGAATTCAATCGAAGAGCCCAGAGGTTTGTCAATGTAGAGGAGGTGAGGTCAGCGTTGAACATAACCTCTTGGCCCGTAACTACAACGACGAATACGAACTCTGCTTCGACCTCGACGGACCCTTCAACTTTGAAACCTCCGGGGACAACCTTTCTAAGAGAAAGAAAAATGAATGGAATAAGCCCGAGGCAAATTGGGGAAAGAAGAAGAAATGGGAAAGATACTTCTTTGTATACAAAGTGTATACCGAGCTCAATGAGTCTTGAGAGAACATCTACTTGGCTAATGAAAACCAAGTTCCATTCAAACGACCTGACCTATGAGGAACCAAAAAGCAAAAAGAGATTCTAGTAAATACTGTAGACTTCACCGAGATATCGGACATACAACCGATGATTGTCGACAGTTAAAAGATGAGATTGAAGGTTTGATCTCGAGGGGATATTTCTAACAATACGTAAGGATTGGAAACCCAAAACAGGCTTCCACCAGCCAAAGGGTAGCAGCTGAACCACCTACCTAGAACAGTAACTCCCAAGCTCGGGAGGATGAGCGACCCCCTCCGAATGATGGAGAAGATGTAATAACTGTAACACCTTGGATAGCCAAGACCGCTTCACTGTGTACTTATAAAGGTGCAAGACTTGCTAATCAATTCATTAATTTAAAAACGTGTCACTAAACATGTATGAGCTAGGGTTAAAAGGTTTTGGTCTCAAAAGTTTCACTTCATATAATTAAACAGTGTTATACATGGGATCCCAAAAAGAAATAGAGTTTAAAAGTTGGTTTACTGAATTCCCAAAATACAGACAACCATCAGCCATACTAAGGCAAAATAGACATTTCTGGTTCTCGCGTCCCTGCCTAAACCCTAATCGTGGCGGCTGAGCAGTTGGTCATGTACATTCAGCTCGCAGAGCTCTCCAAGTCAGGGCTGATCAAGCTTGCCCTTGCCTTTACCTGTACCACGTAGCACCCGTGAGCCAAGGCCTAGCAAGAAAACATAATATGCAACACAAACAATAATAACATAAAGTCAATTCTTTAAGCATGATTAGCTATAAAATATTCCACTTTAACCATTCAGCACATACTCAGAATAAAAGATGCAACTAATCACAAATGACACTCAAATCTCATAATAATCAGGTCACATAATATTCAGGGCCGACAACTTACGCCGCACCCTCTGTTTACCCCGCTGACTCCGACCCGCTTAAACCGAGCTCAGTGCATAATAAGTTGTCCTCGGCTACCAGTGGCCAAGCTCCGCCTTGTGCGCTAGTGTAGCCCTTGGCACTCTTAGGTCGTTGGTTCACTGTTTACATGGCATAATACCATCCTTTCAAGCATACACATTAGGGAACCCTTAGTCTCATTACAGATAAACAACCATGTGCAGTTTTCTTACCTTTAGTCTCTGCGTTCACTGATTACGAGCGACGCTCCTCAAGCACGATCCGTTCTCGAGCCCTAGCTTTAACACCTAGTCACAACCAAGGTATTGGATTCCATTAATATTCAAATAAAGGTCTTCGGGTACAATACTAGCTTCCGGGACATCGAATTCCACCAAGCACGGTGGGGAAATTGATCCCGAGCACTAAAATCCCAAATGTTCAAGAATGCACCCAAGTGATGCGGCCCTTGAAGCCTAGCCGCGACCCACCTCTAAGACAGAGCCCAAGGCCGCCAACAAGCAGACACGCGTCGCGGCCCTGCCCAAGGGCGCCGTGGCACTCTCCCCTGGCCGAGCCTCCTTGGCTCTCTTGCTTCGTAGGGCCGCAACGCTCATGAACAGAGTCGCGTCCCTCCCCTTCGTGCCCAGAAAAACCACCATTTCTAGCATCCTAACCCCATCCAAAACCATTCCAAAGCACCCTAACTCAAAATCCATTAATCACAAAACTTTTATCATGACTCTAACAGCATAATCCAACAGAAATTCAGCCTAGAAACCTACTAAAACTCCACTTTGATTCTCTAAAACCCAGCAACTCTAAACACCAAAACCAATCATGCAAAACTCAAATTTTAACCTCTGAATACGAATTGAAGCTTACCTCTTTTGCTGAACCACCTTCTTGACGAATTCCTGAGCTAAAATCCAAGTTTCTCAGCTTAATTCAACCCTTAAACATCAAAACCATAAACTCCCTTAATACCCAGTCAAAACTCAAAATTCAAATGCTCAGAGACATGATTAAGCCCTTACCTTAATCTTGGTTGAGTTCCCTTAACTGAGCACTAGATTTAACCTACAAGTTCTAGCCCAAATCACTAAATTCCAACTGATTTCCCCTTGGGCTTCTATATTTTCCTTTAGAGAGAAGAGAGAAGGAAGAGAAGAGAAGAGAGAAGAAGAGCTGAGGTCGGTTTGTATTCTGTTCCCCTGTTTTTCATTAACTTAATCTAATCCTAGCCCGTTAAGTCAATCCCGAGGCTCGGGGTACCGGAAACGTCCCCGAGGGCAAAACGGTAATTTTCCCCAATATTCCCGCCTAAACTTTCTATCCTCAAATATATCTCCATATATTTATTTCCATAACACGATAGTCTAAATAACTACCCGATACCTAAAATACCCCTCACTCACCCAAAGTCAAATACTAAGCCCCGTTGTGACTTTTCCCGTTATCTAGCTCCCTAGGATCGCCTCAAGTCGCTCACTGGAAATCTACCCACATAATAATGTGGTTCCCATAGATATAACATTTAACCACATTTACATTCAAATAATCATACAAGCATGCATTGAATCAATAAATTCACTCATAAGTCAATTATGCCTTCCCAGCACACTAATCAGGGCCCTTAAGCCATATGAGTGATTTTGGGTCGTTACAACTATCCCCTCCTACTGAGAATTTCGTCCTCGAAATTTACCTGAATAGCTCGGGATACTGAAACCGCATTGCTGACTCTAACTCCCAGATAGCTTCCTCGACCTTACTATTTCTCCACAACACTTTCACTAACAGAATTGTCTTATTCTGTAAGACTTTGTCCTTTCGGTCCAAAATCTGGACTAGCCGCTCTTCATAGGGCAAATCTGTCTGTAACTCTAAGTCCTCAAACCTCAGCACATGCGTAGTATCTGAAACATACTTTCACAAAATGGAGACATGGAAAACATCATGAACTCCTTACAGTGACGGTGGCAAGGCCCACTACACCAAATACCCCTTTTCATAACATAAAAGTATAATAGTACTGAAAAAGTATTATGGTATACTTATATGTGGTAAAAGGAAAAAAAGGAAAAAATGGCGGTAAAATATTTTGGGTGCCCGCCTATTATATTTTTTTACAGCTAATTATTTTTTAATTACATTGTTTTATTATTTTCTCTGTTTTCTTCAATCCCCGTTTTCTTCTTCGGCTACGTCTCCGAAGTCAATCCCCCGCATACACTATCTCTCTCTTCTTTTTTTTGTGTCTTTCTTTCTTTGGTTTCCTCTTCTTTGACAAAATCCTATTTTGCTCAAATCTTCTTCCTCCCGACCTAGGATTTTCAGAGAAGTCTGTTGGGTTTTCTAGGGTTTCTCGAGCTGGATCCATGCACCGCTGGTTCAGCGGCTTCGTTGACAACTAAATCGTTCTTGTATTCCATTTCTTTTTTCTTCTTGAATCTTTCTGGCGCTCTGGTGTTCATTGGTTGAATTGTTTTTAGTTATGGTTTCTCGATTAGGGAAGGGTTGATTGATCTCTTCTTGAGCTGTTGGTTCTGTTTACTGAGGCCTTTTTCGATTTGAATGTCATTGGGGGATTTGATGGCCTCCAGGGTTTCGCAATCTTCGGTGGCGGTTGTTTCGAAACAGTTGGAAGAAGAGTACGTTTCGAGCCATGATGATGTTGATTTAAGTTCACAGAGAATGGATTCGGAGACTGCTAGTAGTAGTTATGGCAATGGCACTACTGCCACTACCACCACTACTACAAAACTAGGCTTTCCCGACACCCAACCACGACAGTCAACTCTGTTGACTGTCGTAATTGCTTAGCGGGACTTCACGCCGACAGTTAAAAACTGTAGGCATAGAGACCAACGCCGACAGCTAATAACTGTCACCGTTGCTTTTGACTGTCGCTATTGATCCCAACACCGAAAGTTAATTCAAGACCAATGCCGACAGTTAAAATGTGTCGCTATTGACCCCAACGCCAACAGTTAATTCGAGACCAATGCCGACAGTTAAAATGTGTCGCTATTGACCCCAACGCCGATAGTTAATTCAAGAACAATGCCGACAGGTAAACGATGTCGCTATTGACCCCAATGATGACACTTAATAAAAGTTCAATGCCGACAGTCATAAAATGTTACCAAAATTCAAATAAAATATTATAATTAATTAATAGTATAATTTTAAAAATAAACTAAATTATGTAAATATATATTTATAAAAATTATGTATTTATTAAAAAAATTTAAAACTATATTTTTTTTGTTTCTAAATTTTTCATATTATTGACTTTTGTATTTATAATAATTTTTATATTAAAAATAAAATTTATTATTCTATAACATATTTATAAAATTAACTATATTATTAACAATATTATTCTTTAACATATTTATAAAATTTATATTAGTTAAAATAGAGTTGTTTTATTAAATGGAAAAAAATTAATGAATAGTATAATTTTAAAAATAAAGTACATTATGTAAATATATATTTATAAAAATTATATATGTATTTATTTGAAATTTTTAAAACTAGATTTTTTTTTTGTTTCTAAATTTTTCATATTAACTTTTGTATTTATAATAAGTTTTATATCAAATTTTAAATTTATTATTCTTTAACATATTTATAAAATTAACTATATTATTCTTTAACACATTTATAAAATTTGTATTAGTTAAAAAATAGTTGTTTTATTAATTGGAAAAATATTGTAAAAAATTTAATGAATAGTATAATTTTAAAAATAAAGTAAATTATGTAAATATATATTTATAAAAATTATGTATTTATTAGAAACTTTTAAAACTATATATTTTTTTTCTAAATTTTTCATATTATTAACTTTTGTATTTATAATAATTTTTATATCAAAATTTAAATTTATTATTCTTTAACATATTTATAAAATTAACTATATTATTCTTTAACACATTTATAAAATTTGTATTAGTTAAAAAGAATTTTTTTATTAATTGGACAAACATTGTAAAAAAGTTAATGAAAAGTATAATTTTAAAAATAAAGTAAATTATGTATATATATTTACAAAATTTATGTATTTATTAAAAACTTTTAAAACTAGATTTTTTTTGTTTATAAATTTTTTATATTATTAGCTTTTGTATTTATAATAATTTTTATATCAAAATTTAAATTTATTATTCTTTAACATATTTATAAATTAAATTAACTATATTATTCTTTAACACATTTATAAAATTTGTATTAGTTAAAAAAGAGTTGTTTTATTAATTGAAAATATATTGTAAAAAAATTAATGTATAAATTTATTAGTTATGATTTTTTTTATTAATATATATATGTTTAAATAATTTTTTTATAAAAACGTATAGGAGCAATGCCGACAGTTAAAATGTGTCGTTTGGTAAAGTGATTTTTTTTAAGGGGCAATGCCGACACCTATAAGATGTCGCTATTGGAGGCAATAACGACAGCTTATAGGTGTTGGCATTGCCCCTTAAAAAAAAATTCTCCATCTAAAAATTTTAGTTTCCCCCCACACATCTCTTTTTCCCTCTTTTCCCTCTCTTTCTTTTCCCCTCTTCCTCTTTCTTTCTTCCAGCCAAACGCTCATCTTTCTTCCAGCCAACATTCCAGCCAACGTTCAGCCTCTTCTTCAGCCACCAGCCAGCCGCGTGTGACCCGCACCACCAGCCACCTCCGGCGCCGCCGACACTGAACAACCAGCCACTCGTCTCCTCTGCAAGGTACCCATTTATTCACTTAACTATTAGTAATAAAATGTTGTTTCTTATCTGAGATTTTTTATCACAGGTTTGTATTTTGTCTATGGCTCTTTAAACAAGAGAAAAGTTAGAAGAATCTAGGCTATTGCATTGTAACCGTGGCTTTTGGTTTATGCTTTTGTGTTGCACACAAAGTGTTTGATAAAATACACTTAGTGTGTTGCCTATTTGAGTTGCACACATGCTATTTCCTTCTTGTTTCTTGATCATTTACACCTTTTTTAAATGCTCTGTTATATATAAATATACATATATATCCTTGATAATTGGCCCAAACTCACGTGTATTATATATATAATTAGGAAATCTAGCAACAGTCCCCTAAAGCAGCACTGTTACATAAAACAAACACAACTAAGAGAAGAAACTGGAGAAGAAAGCGAGTTTTCAAATACAAAAAAATGATGATACATAGAGAGAGACTGAGACAAATGTAATAAGGCATGCTGCTGTTTGATTGCTGAGAAAGTTTTCAAGAATGATGGAAAATATTTGAGTGTGCAAAATAGTATATAGCTTATAATAGCTAGACTTACCCCTTAAAAAAAATTGGTAAAAGTAGAAAAACACAACCCGTGAGCCATCAATCTCTTTAATCTTTTTTATTTATTTCTTTTTTGGGGGTGGGAGCCTTGTGGGTTTTCTTTCTTTTTTACTTTGCAAAAATTAAAGTTGGGGGCACTGGTGTTAATTATTCATTCTCTGCAATTTTTTATTTTCTGGTTCCCCTGATGCTTGACACTAGAGTTCACATTCAATCATTTTTAGTGGTTGTGTGTGTATGGTTATGATTCATCATCAAAAGTTTGGCCAAACTAGAGTTTGATATCTTGGGGTCTATTTTTTAAATTCTTACAAATTAATTATGTTATTAGTATTATTATTTTAGAAAGTAAATGTTGACAGGGATTTAAGCATAAACTTATTCCTCTTTTATTTATTTTATTTCATGTTTTTGAAAGGCTCTTCGGGATAAAACTCTTGAGCTCAAATTTTTGCTTCAGAAAGCAATCTAAAGTTCAAATAATCATCTCAGGTATGTTTTAATGGTTAAAACTTATTAATTTGGATTCTAATTGTTTAAACATATTTAGAGGTATATTCTTTTATTCTTTTTAAAATTATACAAGTGTATGTTAGAGGAGTTTGAATATCTTAAATATTCATTCATAGTGAAGTAGGTTCTGGGATTATAATTGTGTGCTGCAGTGATAACGGAAGGTTGAGAACTTGCATGTCTTAGTGAAGTAGGTTCTCTGATATATATATATATATATATATAATTGCGTGCTGGTGGAGATATAAGGAAGAAAAATTGTTTGTTGTTTGAATTGATTGAATTATTTGAATTGATATTGATAGATGGTTATGTTACAAATATAGGGGAAGTGCTGTCCGTTTTAAATCATAAAAAATAGTATGAATGATTTAGATTATGAAATATTAACGTTTCACTTTCATTTATATTCAAATAGAGCTCAAGTAGTCATATATTTTGACTACTTCAAGCTTTCAAGTAGTCCTAATCAATTCCTCATTCTAAGTTTGCTCAGCAGCATAAACCTGAATGACCTCCTCATATTTCTCTATTTCTGATGCTAGTAAAGCCTATATAAGAAGAATACAAATTCATCACCTTTACAGAAAATTTCAATTGATTAAAAAACTTGACGCCCTCATTTTCAATTCATACTTACTCCTCGTCTGAATAACTGAAACAAATACTATCTATTTATTTCAAATTGGCATAATTTAACTATAGTCATCAATCAAATGCTCTAATATTACTACAACTAGGGTCTTGTACTCCAAGAACTTTGACTCAGAATAATTCATAGGTTATTTGAGGATACATTTTTTTAATGTTTTTTCTTTCAATTTTAGACTTTTTATTATTCTTTTAGTAAATATTTAATATATAATTACTATATATTGAGTATATATAATATAGTTTTAGACTCAAAAATTAAAAACTTTATAGTCTAAGACTAGAAAGATGGAGAAATTACACCAACCGCCTGAGATATATATCTCTCAATTGCAGATTTTTTTTTTGTTTGTATTGGGTGATTTTCGTGAGAAAGTAGCTGAAGAAGAAGCTTCAAGGAAAATTAAAAAAAAAAAGAAAAAGAAATAGTAGAGAGTTTTGAGTATTAGTAGTGTGTGGGGGCATGTTTCAATTATCAAGTACCACTCATAACTAATATAATATTACTCAAAATCATGAACTAGTTCGATTATTCTGTATCAAAATATCATGTTTTTATGTTACTTGTTAGTTCTTGTTGAGAATCTAAATCCAAAACACCAAATAATTAAGGTGGGAGTAGGCTTAAGTACACATTTATTTGGATTGTATTTATTTGGTTCTCAGGGCTAAGACAACGTGTCTCCAAATGCCATAATATAACGATCAGAAGTTGATGATGCAATTTAAATTATTTATAGGCTCAATTTCTATTTATGTCTAGAAAAGGGATATATATATATATATATATATGTACGTATAGAAGAAAACAAGATTATTAGCGTGATGACTTCAAGTTTTGATGATCCAGCTTGATTAATATAATTATATATGTAGCAGCCCTTCACAATTTGAGATCTTAAAAACACATATTGATTCAATAATTTCAGGTTTATAAGTACATATATATAATATTATTTATATACACATAACTAATAATAAACTGGTTTAATTGATATGACTTGGAGAAAACTAGTTGAGGATCCACGTATATGATTAAATGTAGCTAGACGGTTTCCCAATTATTTCCTAATTAAGTTTGTATCGATCATTTGGAGTTTGGTTATAGTACTCTTTTTGTTTCAAGAAAATTGAGTTGTGGGAAGTTTAATGCCAATAGGAAGTTTCACATATGAAATATGAAATTCCCATTTCTCAGGGTCAATCTTTCGAAACCCCTGTCACCATAATAGAACTCATGTACTCAGCCATACAATACTGTCCACATAATTATAAATACCAAATGAGATCAGAGACACCACAAGACCTAAATATCTTGAAAACATTTTATGTGTATGGAAAAGATATAGAAAAGACATTTAAATGCATGAGAAATAAGTAAAAAAACATAAACAAGAAATAGGTTCTGCTGGAAGTCTCAAAAAGAGAGGAGATACAAAGAAAAGAAACATAACAATCAGCTTTATGTATGGACAGAATGAATACAATCAAAACACAGAAAAAATAGATACAACTAAGATTTCAAGTATTGAAAAAATTAACATATGCTTTTGTTGTTTACCGAAGTTCCATTTCATCATTTCAGTCTTGATACTACTTCAACAGAGACGTAAACACACATTTTTCATTGATTTAACAAGAACTGAAGCAGAATCTCAAGGTTACAGCTAGCATGGTAGCCGCATACAATATACACAACGAGGTTGAGTTAGACTTTAACGAGGCTAATTTAAGGCTTTCTCCCTTGAGAAGTTTCTGATTGTTCAGTGCTTTTAGTGGCTAAGGTAGTTTTCATCAGAATGCACAATAATGTCTTTAAAAATAATCCCTAGTACCAAAGTACTACATTTTTTATAATTCCTGCTATTGGTCTTAAGCCAGCTCAGGCCTTTTTATCATCTATCATATAGCACCTTGTAGACACAAGCATTTTACATAGCTCCATTTTACAACTGAACATATAAAATTCCAAATTAAGACAAGAAAAATATGAAGCATAGCAACAAGTTAAATTGTAAAACTTAAAATTAAAAATGGCAGCAACAAACCATACTAAGGCAAATTTATTCTATTTAGCAACAACAATGAAGCAGCTTTAGATTTTCTCTCCGCCTAGACTTTTAATTACCTACAGAAACGTTCAGATCTAAAATCTCACTACATAACCACTATCTAAACATCTACTTTAAACTCCAAATAACTAAATATCTACTTTAAACTACAAATAAATACCAGTACATCTGACCCATAAGTACAATTTTTCAACACAAAAATAAATGGGCATTGAAGAGACAGAACTAATTGCTTATGTCAATTTCAGGGATTACAACAAATAAGAGGCCTTCATAAACATTATTCATGAATTTTACTAATGGTGGCTCTTCTTTTCAAATTTTTTATTGTTGAACTTACTTTTGAATCTCTTTATTTGGAAGAAAATAAGTTTCTTATATTTTGAATTTTTTTTAGATTATTTAATTGAACATAATTATGAAAATAGATTTTTTTTTGTGTGTACATTTTTAGACAAAATAATGGCAATCGATAAAGAATGGATGTCAGCGGATAGATTATCAGTGAAATATAAGGATGGTGTTGAGCATTTCTTGGAGTTTTGCACAAGAAATGCTAAAGATCCTAATAAAATTTGTTGCCCTTGTATTAAGTGTGGTAATGTTCAAAGAATGAAAATTACTGAGACAAAGGGTCACTTATTTAAGTATGGAATAGATCAAAGTTATAAGATGTGGTTTATGCATGGAGAAAAAATCACATGTAGTAGAGAATCTCCATCTAAGAAGAGTAATTTTGATTATGTGAATGATGATGAGAGAGATGACATTGCAGAAATGATAGGTGACGCACAATTTGAATCAGATTTTGATCCAGTGAAATTTCAATCTATGTTAGAGGATGCTGAGAAACCCATTTACCCTGGTTGTAATAAGTTCACCAAACTGTCAACACTTCTTTGGTTGTATAATATAAAAGCTAAACATGGCTTGAGTGATAAGATCTTTACGGATATACTTTCCTTTCTAGGAGAGTTCTTACCCGAAAATAATGAAATGTCATTGTCGTTTTATGAGGCAAAGAAGATATTGCGTTCGTTAGGCATGCAATACGAAAAAATTCATGCTTGTCCTAACGATTGCATCCTATATCCCATCACATGTTTTTGGATACAACACAATTGCTACGCTTTTCGAGGATGATGTGACACAATTTTGCAACATGGGCAAGATTGGGCAAACTCCAATGATACTGTATTTGAGGTATATATTCATGTCTTTTATAATTTAATGTTTAAATTATATGCATGCCTTTTATAATTAAATATGATTAATTTATAGGTTGTTGGATGATATACTACATACCAATGGGTTGGATCATTTGTACACATTTCAGCATCCAGGTGAAGTTAGTGTAGGTCATGAGAATAAGCGTGCCCAAGCACTTAAAGATCGATTCATTCAAATGGGCGAGAAGCAGTTCCTTATTTGTCCTTGAAATAACAAGTAAGTTTATATTGAGTTTTGAAATGTTTAGTTCATATAGTCATCTTCTAAATATTTGATTGCTTGTTTTCTAGTGAACATTGGATGTTATTGCTATTTCAACCTCACTCACATTCAGTGGCGTTCTTGGATCCCATTAACCATCAATTACACATTGAGATTAAAAATATAGTTAGGCTGTAAGTTTATATAAGTTTCATTCCTTAAAGTATATTATCTTTTTAATAGTACTTGTTTGCTAATTAAAATACTTTTATTATGTATAGTGCTTTCACGCTATATGATACGGAAAAAGGAAAAAGAGTTGTGAGTCTAAAGTATTATAGTCTAAAAGTAAGTAACATTCAACTTTATAAAACATAAGATTTACATTATAAGTATACTAACAAGTATATGTAATATACTTTTACATTTGTCCATGTTAACAGTGCCGACAACAACCAAAAACCACAGAGTGCGGTATCTACTGCATTAAGTATGCTAGGGATCTCATTTCACAACAAAGAACCAGATCATATCTATCGAATAATGTAATAACTAAATGTGTTTGCCTTTTAACTTTAATAATGTTATATTTTAATTTCATAAATATTTGACATGTAACTTATAATTTAAATTATTTGCAGTTCAATTCAGATTTACCATATACTGACGCTGAACTTAATGAAGTTCAAGAAGAGTGGGCAAAATATATTCTGCCGCATCTCGTTAAATGATGACATGCATGCTTAGTACCTATGTGAGGGGATTTAGTCATTTTTTGAACTTTCTATTTCTTTTATTAGAAATTGTTAGAACTAATCAAATACAGAATCAATCTAACAAATTATACGTTGAATTAATTTAGCTTTTTGAGGTGCATACTGTGCAAAAGATTCATTTTATGACAAACTTTTTTGGAACTATGTATTTCTTTTATTTAGAAAGTGTTAGAACTAATCAAATATAAAGTTAATCCTAGAAATGTTAATTTAATTTAATTTTTTATGTGTATTCTTTTACTGCAATTTTTGCGTTGATTTTGAAACTAGGGGGCATTGACAACATATTTGCAATGTCCTCTGGTGTGGAAACTTTGAAACAGTTAAAAACGGTCACCATAGACAGTCAATCACGACACCTAATAACTGTCGGCGTTGTCAGCAGCGACGACACCTAATAACTGTCGACGTTGCCAGCAACGGCGACACCTAATAACTATCGGTGTAGCCAGCAACGGTGACACCTAATAACTGTCGGCGTAGCCAACAACGGCGACACCTAATAACTGTCGGCATAGCCAGCAACGGCGACACCTAATAACTGTCGGCGTTGCCAGTAACGGCGATACCTAATAACTGTCGGCGTAGCCAATAACGGCGACCTCTAATAACTGTCGGCGTAGCTACCTTATGCCGGCATAAGCAAATACGACAGTTAGTCGACTGTCATCGTTGCTCAATAGCGACATTTAAAAACTGTCATGAAATCCAATTTTTGTAGTAGTGCACGAGTATGGCTTATTTGCCTCAAACAGTGGTTTTGTGTGAATTTCGGCATGAGGCTTTTGAGGCTTGTCTTCCCATCGGTCCATCAGATAGTGGGTTAGTCTCGAAATGGCGACCTAAAGATGAGTTTACTCTTATCTTTTCAACTAATTTCATTTATTTCTCTTAATTGTTTGTTGAAATGGGGTTCTGTGATGTACCTTCATCAATTTGAAATTCAGTTGATATATAACATTTCCAAATTGTGAGTAGAATAACTACTAGTTTTTGTGATCCTTTGCTTGCAGATCCTTTTTCAATGGCACCGTAGAAAGCTCTTAAAACAATTGGGAAAATTTTGAGTGCTCAGTATGAAAGGTGGCAACCAAGGGTGAGGATATTATTTGCTTGTACAGAGTTCATATAATATTGTCTTAGATTGAATTTCATTTACCTTTGAAGATCTTTGAGCAGGCACGATATAAGGTCCGGCCTGATCCTACTGTGGATGAAGTGAAGAAACTTTGTAATACATGTGGCCGATATGCCAAGTCTGAGAGGGTCCTATTTCATTATAATGGCCATGGTGTGCCTAAGCCGACTTCTAGTGGTGAAATTATAACTCTAACTGTTTATTTTGACAATTTTATTTTAGAATTTAGTACATGATATCAACTTGTTGTTGCCTAAGCATTTAACTTCACTGTTTAGTGAATCTCAGAGTCTTTCTGCTATAGACTTCTTTCCCTCCAATTGTATCTTTATTAATAACATGTAACCGCTCTTAGCCACGTGTTTAGTAGGTTGGTGTTTTACGAATGTTGTCTCACTTTTAGCAAATTTACTCTAGTCTTGTTACAGACTTGTTGCAATTCAGCCTTAATTTTATAAACTGGTTTCATAAAGTAACTGATGATTCCTGGAGCTTAGTTTGTGAACATAGTATTTAGTTTTTATTAATTTCTGTTACCTACTTCTTAAGTTTATTGTTTCAGAAGCTTCAATCTTGGTTTCAATGCCCAAATGGTAAATGGGAGCTTGCAAAAATATTGTCAATCTCAGGGACTGAATCTGTCATTGCATTGCCTGATGAGAAAGTAAGAGAGCTATTGAAACTTTTATTTTTGCAGCAAGAGCTATGGAAACTTGAGTTGAGATTTGATTGTCTTTTTCCATTAGATGTTTGATTTATTTTAATGTTCACTTTGTAGGTTTTAAAGGTACAAACTGAAATTTTGGTCCCAACAAATCCTGATATCCTTGATGGTGTAGATGATCTCATGCATCTAAGTTATCTAAATGAGGAAATCTTCCCGGTGCTGAGAATCTGGTGTGTTTTTGTTTCTATTAATTTTGAAAAGTATCAAATAAAACACAAAAGAAACAATTTAAATCATATTTTTTAATAACGCTCGGGAGGTTCCAGCCCGGGAAGACAACCGAGGGAACAGTCGATCCCATCATAGCCAATCAAGATTCAGAGATGGCCATGGTTATAACGAGGCCGACTCAGGTAGAGGAAACGCCAGTCGGAGGAATAAAGAAAGAGGTGGGGGCAGAAGCCTACCACCTAGGGATGACCAACCCGAAAGACGGGACGCTGGGGGGCAGCCCCGACAAAATAACATCTTTAACCAGCTCGGAGCTAGTGAGCAGCGGAGGGGAGACGAGGATTTAAGAGACGTACTCAACGATCGATGGGAACGGCACGATGAGTACGTTCCCCCAGCACCAGAGGCCCCGTCGATTCCTGGCGCCGTGCAGGCCCAGATAGATGCCCTCAACCAGGCAGTGTAGCAGCTGGTCGAGGTAAGAACATCTTATATCGACCATGATAGGAGAAAGGGTACTCCTTTCCTCCATAGGATAGCTATGGCAGAAACTCCTAGCAAGTTCAATATGCCTACGCTTCCGAACTTTGATGGGTATGGTGACCCGATATCTCACGTCAACAAGTTTGTGATACAAATGGACATTCAAAAAGTGTCCAAAGACGCTCGGTGCAGGATCTTCCCTGCAATACTTTCAAATGCCGCTCAGGAGTGGTTTTTTAAATTCCCTCCTGCAAGTATAGTTTCCTGGCAAATTTTCGTGAAGGAATTTTACGGACAGTTCTATGCAGGTCGTGTGCAACCGACTGAGCCAAATAAGTTGGTCGAAATACGCCAGCAAGATGGAGAACCACTGAAGGACTACATCCAGCGTTTTATGCTAGCAGCTGTAGGGGCGAAAACAATGGGAGACGAAGGCAAGATGATGGCCATAATTGCAGGGGTTAAGCGACGCACGCCTCTCTGAGACAGCCTCAGAAAGCATGGGGTTAGGACTACCCAGGAATTTTTGGATCGAGCTGACCGATATATCAAGCTCGAGGAGGCCATCACCAATGAAGTAAAGCCCCTAGGCAAAGACAAGGGGACAGCCGAGCCCGCCAAAGCTGCCAATGGGTCGAAACCCAACGGCAACGGCAAAGGCAACGGGAATGGCAATGGCAATGGCAAGAATGGGTGGAAACGGCCGCACATTGAGCCTTCCACCTCTGACAATAAATGAGCCAAAGGTAATCGTTATGAACCTTGGTTCACTAACTATACTGCCCTTATTCAGTCTCGGGGAGAGGTTTATCAGGCCATGAGTTCTAGTGTGCCTTATAAGAAACCTGCCCCCATTCGAAAGGATATTTCGAGAAGAGACACCACCAAGTTCTGTCGTTATCATAACGACTACGGACATGATACCAATGAATGCAACCAGCTGAAGGATGAGATCGAGTTCCTTATTAGACAAGGACACTTGAGAAGATATATACGGGCCTCGGGAAGTTCCCAATGAGAAGCTCCAGGTGGCAACGAGCAAGCGCCCACATGCCAATGCTCGCCACCTTTGCAGCCTGATCCCGTTGCTGGCACTTTACTCACCATCTGTGGGGGCCCGCACCTCGCGGCGAGCAGTGTAAAGGCGAGGGAACGATATGCTCGGACCCTACGCCACGACCAGGACATCGAGATGATGACTGTGGGGGACCGCGCACCAAAAAAGGCTCGGTAAGAAGAGGGTGAAATAACCTTCTCTGACAGCGACGCTCAACATGCCCGGTTCCCACATTCCGATCCGCTGGTCATGGATATCCAAATGGCCAATATGATGGTGAAAAGAGTGCTAGTTGACACAGGAAGTTCAGTGAACATCCTGTATAAATCTTCCCTAGAATGCATGAAGTTGTCCGTTAAGGACTTGGAGCCCTGCAACCAAACAATATACGGCTTCTCTGGTGAGGGACTCGCCCCAGCGGGGTCAATCAGACTTCCAGTGACAGCAGGTACAGTGCCTGCTACCAAGACATTACTCGCTACTTTCATAGTAGTCAATTGTCCCTCGGCGTACAATGCTGTCATTGGAAGGCCTATACTGGTTGATCTTCAAGCCGTCAGCTCAGCATTGCACTTAGCCATGAAATTCCTGACAAACGCAGGGGTAGGACGCGTGTTGGGAAATCAGAGGGAAGCCAGGGAGTGCTACAATGCCTCAGTCACAAAGGCGAAGAAGGGAACGTCAAAGAGCACTCCCCCAGATAGATTCCAGATGGCTATTGATACACAAGCCCAATCCGGTGATGAAGTCACCAAATAGGGTGTTGCCCAAAGTGAGGATAAAGATTTAGATCCTCGCTTTGGGGATTTTGAGGAAAATGCTGGACCCATCGAGGATCTGGAAGAGGTCCAACTTGACAAAAAAGACCCGACCAGAGTTGTGAAGGTCGGGAAAAACTTAGAGCCAACCGCGAAGCATGCACTGGGATAGATCCTATAGTTATCAGCCATGTCCTGAACATTGACAAAAGATTTCCACCCGTGCAACAGAAAAGAAGGCTGCTTGATAGGGATAGATCGAAAGCCTTAAAAGAAGAAGTTGCAAGATTGAAGGCGAATGGGTTCATCAGGGTGGCGTTATATCCATTGTGGGTCTCTAATCCAGTACTGGTTCCCAAGCCTAACGGCAAATGGCGAACATATGTGAATTTCACAGACCTCAATAAAGCATGCCCAAAGGATTGCTTCCCACTCCCAATGATCAACCAGCTGGTCGATGCAACTGCAGGACATGAGATCCTCTTCTTCATGGATGCTTACTCAGGATACAATCAGATTAGTATGTGTTGACCCAAGATTTGGCCAACTGACACGGATTCGAAACGTGATTGATATGAACGAATGTATAGAGAAGAACGTAATGACAAAAGTAAAGAAAACACAGCAATTTATAGTGGTTTGGCCCCAAGATTTGGTAATGACCTACGTCCACTTAGACTGATATTGATATAAAAATCAGAAGGGTGATCAAAGAACCAGGGTTCAATGAGTTTCACTAATCTCTGAAGTACAATACAAGTTTACTTGGAGAATTACTATAGTTTCGAATGATTCAAAAGCCAAAAGTCCTTTCCTTTGAGCTATCTCTTGCTATTTATAGGCTCAAGGAGGGTTACAAAAGATTGTTATAGATATTTTATCCTGAATAACTGGATACCCAGAAGATTGTATGAGATAAATTCGGGATTCATAAAGATCTTACCATAAATGTTGCCTTGTATACGGAACCATCGACCAGACTGATCGCGGGTAAGACGGGGTTACCCTGCTTCTACGGTGTCTTCTGGTCGATGCTCTAGCAGACGCTTCCTGATGTCAGCCACGTGTCCAGAGATTACTGCCCACGTCACCAATGATAATTTATTGGATAACATTTGCCCCCCAAAGTTTATTTACTACGAACAGTAAATAAACTTTTGGACGAACGACTCTTCGGTAACCCCACCTAACGTGTCAGAATCCCTCGTGTGTTCTTGAAAAAAGCAAACCACTCCTATCTAATCATGTCTTTTTGGTTCCCCAGAAACAATTTCGACGGCCATCCCGTTTCCCCATACTTCGAAAAAGGAAGACAAATGATTACACTTTTTTAATATCAGAAACAAACTTATATAAGACTGTCGAAGCCTCTTCTTTCTTTTTACGCACGCCATTGTCTTTGCAGAAAACCCTAAAAACCATAGCTTTAAACTTCTCCGGAGACCATTTTCTCGCGCTTCCAAGACTCAGACCGTGAGCTCCTCTATCTCCGAAGAGCTTTCTTCCACCTCCACGATCACTATTCTTGGTAAGTTTTCGAAACCCCATGCTTCTAATTTCTCGTGGTGCATGCTTCTGATGGTAGACTTTTTAAGTTTTTCTGTTTCTGGTTCAAGATGCTTGTAGACAGAATGTTTTGTAGGCAACGTAGAGTTACGAGTTAGTTTAAAACCCAGGATCATGCTTTTTAGGACGTAAAACCGAAGTAAAATTTCGATCTTTAAGCTAGTTGAAAAATAATTTTTTCCCGCCCTAAGGGGAGTTGAAAAAGCTTTTCCAGGATAACTTTTTACTTTCACCCTTTGATCCGTTTTTCAAACTGTTCGTGCAGAAAGATTTAGCTTCTTGTTAGAATGCTGCTGTATAAAAGCCTAACTTTTATACTCGACCAATGCTATTCTAAAAAGCCCTTTAAAGTTCTATATCCTCACCTCCCCATTCTTCTGTTTGCAGATTTTAATGCCAGATTTGTGGGGAGGTGAAAGACCCATCGACGACGACCTTCTCGCCCAACTACTCGAGGGAGAAGAACAACCATCTGACCGTGTCCACGAGATTCCTTTATCGCGATCCTCTTCCAGACCTCATCCTTCCTCTGCAATGGCCCGCTCCAAGTCTACTGGCAAGAAAAGACCTGAGTCCGAAAGTAACCCAAATTCTCCTGCCCAGCCTGATTCGCAGGCTAGGGTTCCCTCGACCAGTGGTCGAGAAAATCTCGTTCCTGACCCTAACATCCAAACTAGGGCCCGCCCTCGACATCGGAATCCGCCTGATGTCGAGTGGTATACTTCCCCAGCCAGTTCAGTGACCCCTCGAATGGTCGCTAACTGCTTCAGAAAATTCCCCCTCACGGGGGTAACCATTATACGTCCTACCAAAGACCAGAGGGCTAACCTCCCAGGAGGTGCAAACAGCGCCTGGTCCCAGTATCACCTTGAGGCGGGAGCTTACCTCCCTCTTCATCCCTTTTTTGTGGGGGTGGCCAACTATTTTGGTGTCGCCCCCTTCCAAATAACTCCAAACGAATATAGGATGCTGGCCGCACTTCATATTCTGTATAAACTTAACAAATGGCCAGAACCTTCGCCCCACGAGGTCAACTATCTCTTCGACCTTAAGTCTAACCCACAGCACAACGGGACGGGCTTCTTCCACTTCTGCCACCAGGAGACCGGCCGGACGTTCTTGAGTGGCACAACCCATATTTCCAACGTGGGGCACTACAATAAGGAGTACTTCCTTACTCCAGACATAACCAGCAACAACTTGGCCTTTGCCCGAGGAGGTAGGAGCTTGTCCTTGACTGGTCGAGACTTTTAACCTAAAGTGTTTCCTTTTATCTTTCTTAAACTTTAATCTGTTTTTTCAGGCCCTTGGTTACGTCCGACCCCAACACCAGAGATGGTGTTGAGGTCCAACACTCTGGCCAGGATGTCTGATGCAGGAAAAAGTGTCAAGACCCTGATAACTGAGAAAAACTTGAGGCTGTCCGGCCTCCTGGCTCCTCGCCATGAAAATAGAGGGTCCGTGGTGGACGAAGCCACTGCCGAGCGGGTTCCCGAGCAGCAACCTCCTGTGCCTCCTCCTCAAAGGAGGCCTACGAGGGTTACAATCAGGGAACCCACGGGCAGCCCTTCCGTAGAAAGGCCTTCTGCTCCCCAAGGAAAGGGGAAACAAAAGGCCAAAGAGCCTATTGTTGACTTGGGAGAATCCTCCGACGATAATGGTAAAGTTATTTCGCTTTTAAATGGTTTGCCAATTCCCTGTCACTTGTTTGACGGGGATGGTAACTTTACATATGCTCCAAATCTAGGGCCAGACTTCTTCATGCCAGATAATGAGTATATGACTAATAGAGTCAATAGTGTAGCGACCAATAGTTGTAGCTCGGGTATTTACTTTGTTACCTCATTTCAGTTGTCTAACATACTTTCACCTGCTTCCTTTTTGATTAACTTGTTATGCTTACCTGCATGCAAATATGTCAACTCCCAACATCTTTGACATGTACTAGGCCGAGGATGAAGAGGAGGTTCCTCAACTCCAACGGAAACCTAAGAAGAGAACTGGTGAATCCAGCCGCGGCCCTCCAGCCAAGAAGGGTCGAACAGATGACCTTCCCCAGGACTTGCCAACCGGGCAAAGTTCCGCACCAACAGGGCAAACTTCTACCCCTCCTCCAGTTCCTTCCGAGCAACAAAATGCTCCTGCCCCGCTGAATCCTCCAACTGCACCTGCTAGAGAGCAGCTTTCTCGTGAAGAAGCTCATGGGGCCAGACTGATGAGTCGTGCCATTCGGTCTGCCAGGGACCGCCTCGATCGCATCGGCAAAGGCGACTGTGTTAGGGCCACAATGGTCCAAGCTGAAGAGCTGCCATTCGACCAGATCCTGAACAGGGCTCTGAACGAAATTTCCAGCGTAAGTACTTCTTTATTTTTCAAGCTTTAGTTTTTAGTCCTCATGATAAGTTCTAACTCCTTTTTTTCTTTATTTATAGGCCTTGCTGTCTGCCACTACTTCTCGTACCCAAGCCCAGGCTTACCTCGAGCAGGTCGAGGCGAAAGCCATCGAGAGGTATCTGGTGAAGGCGGCCGAGGAGCTTTCGGCTGCTGAGGCCAGGCATGCCAAGGAGTTGGAGGCAGTGGTCCGAGAGAGGGATGCGGCAGTGACTAAGCTATTGGAGGCTGAAGCTGCGAAGGATGCAGCAGTCAAGTTGAGGCAGGAGTACCGAGATTTCAACAAAGCCCATCTTCGCGAAATCAAGCATCTGGGGGAGGTGCTCAAGTCTAAGGATGAGGCTATTGTCACCCTCGGGGGCAAGGTGAAGCAGTTGGAGCTTGACAACTCCAAGAATCTGGAGAAGTACAAAAGGACGACACTCCGATGTTTCTACAATTTCTGGAAGCATAATCAGGGTGCTGACTTTAGCTACCTTTCAGAGGAAGTCAGAACTGCGGAGTTGGCTCGATGCGCTGCCCAACTGGCCGAAGAGGAGGCAAAAGCTACAACCCCTGCCACTCCAAGCGTCGCTGATGTAGAAGAAGAAGTTGTCGAGGACGCGACTAACCAGGATGCTGCTCAGGACCCTCCGGCCCCGAATGCTTCTTGAATTTTTCTTATTTGTTTTTCCTTCTTTCCTTTTCACGACCCACGGGTCGTGATGTAAAAAAAATATCTTTGTTTTAAACTTTGCTGCACGGGCAGTAAATCTTTTACTTGAACAGTTACATCCAAGCAGCGATGCTTGCGGTGTAAAAGCTTTAATCTTGATGCTATAACATTTTTACTTATTATAACATTTGTCCGAATGACCGAACTTAGCATAGTACTTTGGCATGATTTAACAAAACCTAAATTTTGAAAAATACTCTAAGTACTGAAGCATGCTTTCACTTATTTTGTTCATGTGTTTACATACCTTGAGAGTATGCTTTGCTGTCGATGTGCCTTATATGCCCCCCAAGTGATCGAGGAGCTTTAGGTCCTTGGTCACTTGCCTTGACCACGACCTGTTCGAACATTCCTATTCGTGTAAGAAATGATACTTGTAATACAGCAAAACAACACACGTAATGAACAAATACTTGTAAATGTAAATTCACAAAAGTTGGCAAGAATGACTGGCTGCGCACAGTCCCTTATAATCTCGTATTAAAAATGGACTGAACATGTCTTTACGAGTGATTCTATAATAGAACCTTACATATACGAGTAATTAGCCATAAAGCTTGGCTAACCCTCTTTGCAAAACTTGTAAAAAAAATTGAAATTTTTTTTTTTTACACAAGCCAGTCCTTTAAAAAGGACTGTTCATTGATAATACTTGCGCAGGTGTTCTCCATTCCAATAGCGTGGAACGAGATCTCCGTTTAAGCGTGCAAGTTTGTATGTGCCTGGGTGAAGGACTTCTTCAATCTGGTAAGGTCCTTCCCAATTAGGCCCGAGCACTCCAGTAATGGGGTCGCGGGTATTTAAGAAAACTCGCCGTAAGACTAAGTCTCCGACGTTGAATTTTCTTTCTTTAACTTTGGAGTTAAAGTACCGGGCGACTTTTTGCTGGTAAGCAGCAACTCGGAGTTGAGATTTCTCTCGCATTTCGTCGATTGTGTCTAGGGAGTCCATCATTAGCTGGCTGTTCTGATCCTGGTCGTAAGTCAAGCGCCGATGTGAGGGGGGATCTAACTCGACAGGCAACATGGCCTCATATCCATAGGCCAAGGAAAATGGGGTATGGCCTGTAGCTGTTCGGTGGGATGTTCTATACGACCATAGGACTTCAGGCAGCTGCTCTGGCCACGCTCCTTTAGCCTCTTCAAGTCTTTTCTTCAGGGTGTCCTTAAAGGTTTTGTTCACGGCTTTGACTTGTCCATTCGCTTGGGGGTGTGCGACTGAAGAAAAGCTTTTAATAACTCCATGCCTTTCGCAGAAATCGGTGAATAAGTCGCTGTCAAATTGGGTCCCGTTGTCTGAAACTATTTTCCTGGGCAGACCATATCGACACACAATGTTCTTGATGACGAAGTCAAGGACTTTCTTGGTCGTGATGGTTGTGAGTGGTTCAGTTTCGGCCCATTTGGTGAAGTAATCAACTGCCACAACTACGTACTTTACTCCTCCTTTCCCTGTGGGCAGGGATCCAATCAAATCTATCCCCCATACTGCAAAAGGCCACGGGCTTTGCATCTGTTTTAGTTCATTTGGAGCTGCTCGCGGAATCTTGGAGAACCTTTGACATTTGTCGCATTTTCGTACATACTCCATCGAATCCTCGTTCATTGTTGGCCAAGAAGTAGCCTTGCCTTAGAATCTTTTTCGCCAAGCTTTGCCCCCCAGCGTGATCTCCGCAAAAGCCTTCATGCACCTCTTTCATAAGTTCCTTAGCTTTTTCTGGCGTAACGCACCTGAGTAGTGGCATTGAGTATCCTCTTCGGTACATAACACCATCGACCAGTATGTATCTAGCGACCTGCCTTTGCAGAGTTCTGGCTTTGTTTCTATCTGCTGGCAGTGTACCATTCGTCAGATACTCCAAGTAAGGTGCCATCCATGTGTCTTCTAGACGAATCTCCATATTGGCTTCGGCCGCTTCTATGCTCGGCCTACTCAGTCGTTCTACTGGAACTATGTTCAAGGTCTCTGCATCCTTTGCGCTCGCGAGTTTAGCCAAGGCGTCTGCATTTGAATTTTGGTCTCGCGGAATTTGCTGGAGGGTGTATTTTGTAAACTGGGCCAGCAAATCTTTCGTTTTATTCAAGTAGGCCATCATCTTTAAGCCTCGCGCTTGATATTCTCCCAGGACTTGATTCACGATTAGCTGTGAATCACTATAGATATCAAGCTTCTTTATGCTCATATCTTTGGCCATTCTTAATCCAACGAGGAGTGCTTCGTATTCCGCCTCATTGTTTGACGCGGTGAAGTCGAACCTAATTGCGCAGTGAAATCGATGCCCTTCCGACGTTATCAATATCACTCCCGCTCCTGCGTGGGATTCGTTGGATGAACCATCCGAGAATAGTTTCCACGAAGGAGTTTTGTCTTGAGGCATGGGCGCTTCAGGCTGTTCACACTGCTCACTGTCTGGGAGTTCGGTGAATTCCGCAACAAGATCGGCCAAGACTTGTCCCTTTATTGCTACTCGCGGTGCATAAGTTATATCGAACTGCCCGAGTTCGACTGCCCATTTTAGCAATCGCCCAGCCGCCTCAGGTTTTTGGAGGACTTGCTGAAGGGGCTGGTCAGTAAGAACTGTGATAGGATGGGCTTGGAAGTAAGGACGCAACTTCCTGGATGCTAGTATTAAGCAATATGCTAACCTTTTGATCGCATGATATCTCAATTCTGCACCGATTAGCCTCTTGCTGACATAATAGACTGCTTTCTGTACGCCTTCTTCCTCTCGTACTAGTACCGCACTAGCCGCAACTTCAGTAATTGCCAGATAAATAGACAAAGTTTCACCTTCAATAGGTTTTGACAGAATGGGAGGTTGCGCCATATGAGCTTTCAAAGCCTTGAATGCTCGTTCGCAGTCTCCCGTCCATTCAAACTTCTTATTGCCCCTGAGTAGATTGAAGAAAGGGACACATTTGTCAGTTGATTTGGAGATGAATCTACTCTGAGCAGCGATCCTTCCGGTCAAACTTTGTACATCCTTGATCTTCTCCGGCGACTTCATGTCGATCAGGGCTTTTATCTTGTCGGCGTTGGCTTCAATTCCTCTTGAATTTACTATAAACCCAAAAACTTCCCTGATCCGACTCCAAAGGAACATTTGAGGGGATTCAACTTCATCTGGTATTTATTTAATACATTAAAGCACTCTTGTAGATCCCTCACATGTCCCTCTGCCTTCTTAGACTTTACCAGCATGTCATCCACATATACCTCCATGTTTACACCGATCATCTCTTTAAACATGTGGTTGACTAGTCGTTGGTAAGTCGCACCTGCGTTTTTCAGTCCGAAGGGCATGACTTTGTAACAGTATAAGCCTGTATCGGTCCGAAAGCTGGTGGGATCCTCGTCAGGGGGATGCATGCTAATCTGGTTGTAGCCTGAATACGCATCCATGAACGAAAGGATCTCATGTCCTGCAGTTGCATCGACCAGCTGATCGATCCTTGGGAGTGGGAAGCAGTCTTTTGGGCAGGCTTTATTGAGGTCTATAAAATCCACACAGGTTCGCCATTTGCCGTTCGGCTTGGGGACCAGCACTGGATTCGAGACCCACGACGGATAGAACGCCACCCTGATAAACCCATTCTCCTTAAGTCTTTCGACTTCTTCTTTCAAGGCTCTTGATCTATTTTTATCGAGCAGCCTTCTTTTTTGTTGCATGGGTGGAAAATTTTTGTCTATGTTCAAGACATGACTGATTACCGCATGATTTATTCCCGCCATGTCTTTATGCGACCAGGCGAAAACTTCCTGGTTCCTTCGCAAGAATTCCACCAATGCATGCTTCGTGGTAGGCTCTAAACTTTTTCCAACCTTCACGACTCTAGTCGGGTCTTTTTTGTCGAGTTGGACCTCCTCCAGGTCCTCGACGGGCCCAACATTCTCTTCAAAATCCCCAAAGCGAGGATCCAAATCTCCATCCTCACTTTGGGCAACACCCTATTTGGTGACTTCACCACCTGATTGGGCTTGCGTATCTATTGCCATCTGTAATCGTTCTGGGGTAGTGCTCCTTGACGTTCCACTTTTTGCCTTTGTGATTGAGGCGTTGTAGCACTCCCTGGCTTCCCTTTGGTTTCCTAAAACGCGTCCTACCCCCGCGTCCGTTGGGAACTTCATGGCTAGGTGCCATATAGAGATGACGGCCCGTATGTCAACCAGTATGGGCCTCCCGATAACGGCGTTGTACGCCGAAGGACAATCGACCACTACAAAGGTGGTGAGTCATGTCCTTGTTGCGGGCGTTGTACCCGTCGTTACTGAAGTTTAATCATTCCGGCTGGGGCGAGTCCTTCTCCAGAGAAGCCATATATCGTCTGATTGCAGGGTTCCAAGTCCTTTACGGAAAATTTCATGCGTTCCAGTGTTGATTTATACAAGATGTTCACTGAACTTCCTGTATCTACTAGTACCCTCTTTACCATCATGTTAGCCATCTGGATGTCCACGACCAGCGGATCGGAATGTGGGAACCGGACGTGCTAGGTGTCACGGGTTGACATTTTGACAGCGGAAATGCCCGTGCGGCACCTTGAATCCTCTGAGCCAAGGTCAGCCTTCCAGCCATTCGAAAAACAATGGGCACATTTTTCGCGGGACCGTGTGCCTCTGCACACTTCCGTCTCTTGAACAACTCTCCCTGAGTCATGCTCTCAAGCATCTATGAGTGCAATCATGCATCAAGGCTATCTAGCCAAGACACTCACACTGTCCATAGGTTCTCACTATGGCAAGGAAAATCCCAACACCGATGCTCACCCAGACATTCGCAAGTCAAGGTAGCATGTGTGGCTAAGAGCCAACACCAAGCTGACGTGCCAACACCTCCCATCATGTCCCATTCGATACTATCCGATTAGCTCACATCACAGACCAAGGACTCCCATACGTCCATGGTCCAATCCTCAAGGCACCATACCATCATCCATGTTGGCAGGCCCTCGAGACTGGCTGCCAGACTAGTAGCATACACTGGACCTCTGTCCTACTCAAGCATAGTGCACCCTCCAATGCTTGCATGCTAACAAGTCCCACGAATGACTTCCCATGCCATCTCGTGTCGAGATTCGTGGCCATGGCGCACCACGACATCTCTCGAAGGTTTGGGCCACGTTCCATGCAAGCGGCATCCCAGCAAGCCAAGGGAACCGTACCCTTAAACCTCTGGCAGCACACTTCGACGCACTACCGGGGCGGCCCGGTAATGTCCATGAGTACTCCTACTCATGGAGACATATGGGTCCCCTCGTGGTCCTCATATGCCCGCCCTACTAGTCCTCCCAACTAGTAGTAGCTCACTTGATGCACCTGCGCCAGGGGGTGGTGGAGAGCTGACACCAGGTGCTCCCCCTACAAAGAGCCTTCTGAGCTTTTAGCCTTCTACCAGGAACATATATGATTTTTGCTTGGGAGACATATTTGGCTTCCAGCTCGCCAATTCTCCGAATCTCCCAAATCTGATCATACCATTGCGTTCATTGACCCTTCAATATGGAACCTACCAAGTCCCGTCCATTTCCGGGCAATATTGAAGATATTTATGAAAATTCCACTGCCGTACAAACTAGGCATCAGCATGCTCACCAGCCTGCACCCTCGCGTGCGCATCTGACCGAGCGCCATCCTAGCTTGTAACGTGCCATCAAGGCCGACACGTTACACTCTCCCACACTTCAATTGTCGATGCCCTCATCGACAGACCGCTGGCCAATCTTCCTGCCTCGACTCCTAAGCTCACTCCATGCTTCTTCTAAATCTTGAGTCTGCACTAGTCCCTCTACCACTATAGAACCACCAACTTGGTGATGATCTCCCATGTCCACCCTAGGACTCGATCACGGACCCCATGCCACCTTCGCTATTCAGAATGCTCCCATGAAGTAGTGTCGCTGCACTCGAATACTCCTTGCATACATGAACTCCTCCGAGTCCATCACGATGTCCCTCCAGTCAACCAAGCAGCCCTTGGAACACTGACCCCAAAGCCAACACATCTTTTGATTGTTGCTTTCCCGCCAATTTTCCAATGCCTACTCTTATTGACAAGGACGAAATTAAGGAGCACCCCTCTTAGTGAGGTTCGCAAACCAACCGTTCCCAACGGCACCTACGAAACATCCTTACATTGAAGGCATGTCTCTCTTCAACGTGGCACTCATGCCAACTATAGCCTTATGCAGTATCTAGTGCATCCTTGCACATAGACTTCGCGAAGTAGTCTCCTAGACTTTTGGCCCTCCGGCCTTACTGCATACCCAAGGCTTGATGCGAAATGGCCACTTCTGACCATAAGCATCACTGCTCCTCTGAGCTTCTACAACGTGGTCAATGATCTGACATCATTCGAAACCACTACACTGCCTTCTGGCTCGTGCTCATGCTGACTCTCAGCATCGTGCCTCAAGTTCTGCCCCCAAATCAACCTTGCCTAACTCTAGACGGCCTGTTGAATCTTGACCAACTTGACTGCACTTTACCTCACCCTTGAGGTCTGAAGTTGTCCCAATCCGCTATCTCCCTTCGGCACATGTTCTCTGAATCATTCGGCTTGTGTTCCCATAAACACGTGTCCCCATAAAACACTAAGCATGTCCCATAACATGCTGCAAAACCTGCCCAATCTTGGTCTCAGCCTACGCTCATGCATACTGTCTATCTGCAGTTTCAATTGGTCACCGGACCTACTCGCATCAGTCATGCATGTCTTCGCACTGTACAACCCATCTGTTGTTGTGTTTCTCTCTAGATTCACACACCAAAACTGAACAAGAACCCTGACCCTTCGAACATATGAATTAGTGGGCTCCCCCACTTCAACTTGGGAATAACTTCTCTTCTTGAGGTGTACCTCTCAAGGTATAGCTCGCAAGCTAACCGCTTTTCTCGTGCGGTCCCTCGTTCCATTTATCACTTTTGAAGATGATGTTGAACTAATGTCTCGGCCATTCTGACTCTTCGCCCCTCGACATATTTACGTTACCTTAGTACCTGAGTCTTGTTGACTTTCACCTTAGGCAAACGTTGCACTGATGTTACCTTAGTACCTGAGTCCTGACGACTTTCACCCTAGGTAACTGGCTCAGTCTCTGTCTCTGAGTCTCCTTGACTTTACCTTCTGAACAACTAATGATCTCCATGATAACTCATCTCGATGCTTTTGTAATGGAACATCGGTCTGCTATTTGGATGTTTGAACCGTGAAGGTCTCTCCCCCACTTCAACTGTTGGCGTCCTCGACAACTTGCCCACACGCAAGAACGTCTGACCGCCCCAAGTTTTCATGCACACAACAAATCTAGAAGTGCCCCCATAGGATGTGACTCTCGAGTCAACTACTTCGTGTAGCACCACTGTCGATTCCCTTATGCATGCACCGTCCACATAGCTATCCAACTGCTCTATACTCGCATCTCGCCCCTCCGGGCAGCTTCTCTCGGCTTCTATGGTCATTAAGTCCTAATAGCAAGGTCCTCCGGCCCACATTTAAACTCAAGCACCATCTCTGCCTCCTTAAGCCTTCTTGCAGTACTAAATTTCCCTGACGCAATCCTCCAGCGCTCTCGAAACTCTAGTACTATTATGACCACTGCGCGCGGTCTACTCGGCCCTGCTGGCCTATGATGCATATATTCCACAACATAGCATATCTTACAATGCCTTAGTGTTGCTCACACAAGCTAACATCTCTGTGAGCCAACACGTCCCACTCAATTGTCTCGGCACCTCCCCTCCGGACTAGAACAAGTAAACATGCAAACACTTCCAAGTACGACTGCCCTCTGACGATCGCGGCCACTGTCACCTTGGTCTCCATGTGATGCCCTTTGGCACACAAGTAGCAACTGAAGCATTCCATGCTCAACTTTATCTAGTTCCCCAAAGCTATCAACTCTCAACTTCTGTCGTGACTGACAAGCATCTGACGGCCACTATTATGCTCACCCACTCTTGCGTACAAGCTCCCTTTTCAACAACAGCGCTCCACGCGACTTACACTGTCACTCAGGCAAACCTGAACTAGTGAACCAAGCATAAAACCTTGACCTCTCGATCAAACCTTGTCTCATGTCAATGAGTTCCAACTCTTTTGTAGCACCTCTCCACAATTGCACGTGGTTGTTGTCTTTCTAGCATCACTAAACTTTGATTCGAAGCAACCATAACTTGTCCCCTCTTTAGGATGTCCAGTATTCTCACGAAGAAGAGCAACCAAGTCTCATCCCGTCTCAGCCTACTGATCCTTTCTAGGTGACTAGATGGCTCAACGACATCTGTCCAAGCATCCAGACCCTTATGGTCCTTCAACACGCCTACATCCTTTCTAGGATGGGCCAACCAGGTTCACCCCAACTTGAGATGAACCTGGCTCTGATACCAACTGTCACGGGCTGACATTTTGACAGCGGAAATGCCCGTGCGACACCTTGAATCCTCTGAGCCAAGGTCAGCCTTCCAGCCATTCGAATAACAATGGGCACATTTTCCGTGGGACCGTGTGCCTCTGCACACTTCCGTCTCTTGAACAACTCTCGCTGAGTCATGCTCTCAAGCATCTATGAGTGCAATCATGCATCAAGGCTATCTAGCCAAGACACTCACACTGTCCATAGGTTCTCACTATGGCAAGGCAAATCCCAACACCGATGCTCACCCAGACATTCGCAAGTCAAGGTAGCATGTGTGGCTAAGAGCCAACACCAAGCTGACGTGCCAACACCTCCCATCATGTCCCATTCGATACTATCCGATTAGCTCACATCACAGACCAAGGACTCCCATACGTCCATGGTCCAATCCTCAAGGCACCATACCATCATCCATGTTGGCAGGCCCTCGAGACTGGCTACCAGACTAGTAGCATACACTGGACCTCTGTCCTACTCAAGCATAGTGCACCCTCCAATGCTTGCATGCTAACAAGTCCCACGAATGACTTCCCATGCCATCTCGTGTCGAGATTCGTGGCCATGGCGCACCACGACATCTCTCGAAGGTTTGGGCCACGTTCCATGCAAGCGGCATCCCGGCAAGCCAAGGGAACCGTACCCTTAAACCTCTGGCAGCACACTTCGACGCACTACCGGGGCGGCCCGGTAATGTCCATGAGTACTCCTACTCATGGAGACATATGAGTCCCCTCGTGGTCCTCATATGCCCGCCCTACTAGTCCTCCTAACTAGTAGTAGCTCACTTGACGCACCTGCGCCAGGGGGTGGTGGAGAGCTGACACCAGGTGCTCCCCCTACAAAGAGCCTTCTGAGCTTTTAGCCTTCTACCAGGAACATATATGATTTTCGCTTGGGAGACATATTTGGCTTCCATCTCGCCAATTCTCCAAATCTCCCAAATCTGATCATACCATTGCGTTCATTGACCCTTCAATATGGAACCTACCAAGTCCCGTCCATTTCCGGGCAATATTGAAGATATTTACGAAAATGCCACTGCCGTACAAACTAGGCATCAGCATGCTCACCAGCCTGCACCCTCGCGTGCGCATCTGACCGAGCGCCATCCTAGCTTGTAATGTGCCATCAAGGCCGGCACGTTACACTGGGCATCGCCATCAGAGAAGGTTATCTCTCCTTCCTCTGACCGAGCCTTTTTTGGTGCACGGTCCTCCACAGTCATCATCTCGATGTCCTGGTCGTGGCGCAGAGTCCGAGCATATCGTTCTCTGGCCTTTCCACTATTTCCCGCGAGGTACAGGCCTCCACAGATGGTTAAGAGTGTTCCAGCCACGGGGGCAGGCTGTAATGGAGGCGAGCGTTGGCGTGTGGACGCCTACTCGTTGCCACCTAGAGCTTCTCATTGGGAATTTCCTGAGGCCCGGACGTACCTTCTCAAGTGTCCTTGTCTAATAAGGAACTCGATTTCGTCCTTTAACTGGTTGCATTCATTAGTGTCATGTCCGTAGTCGTTATGGTAACGACAGAACTTGGTTGTGTCTCTTTTCGAAATGTCCTTTGGAATGGGTCCAGGTTTCTTGTAAGGCACACTAGAGCTTGTGGCCTGGTAATCCTCTCCCCAAGACTCAATGAGGGCAGTGTAGTTAGTGTACCTAGGTTCATAACGATTACCCTTGGCTCGTTTGTTGTCGGAGGTGGAAGGCTCGTTATACGACCGTTTTCCACCATTCTTGCCATTACCGTTGCTATTTCCATTACTTTTGCCGTTGCCGTTAGGTTTAGAATTATTGGCGGCTTTGGCGGGTTCGGCGGCTTTCTTACCCTTGTTCGAGGGTTTTCCATCATCAGCAATGGCGTCTTCGAGCTTGATGTACCATCAGCTCGGTCCAAGAACTCCTGGTTTGTTTTAACTCCTTCTTTTCGGAGACTTTTCCAGAGGGGAGAGCAATGTTTTACCCCTGCGGTAATGGCCATCATCTTGCCTTCGTCTCCTACTTTTTTTGCTCCAGCTGCCGCTCGCATAAAGCGCTGGACGTAATCCTTCACTGACTCTCCATCCTGCTGGCGAATCTCGACTAGCTGGTTTGCTTCGGTTGGGTGCACATGACCCGCATAGAATTGTCCGTAGAACTCCCTTACGAACATTTCCCAGGAAACTATGCTTGCAGGCGGGAACTTAAAGAACCACTCTTGCGCTGCTTCAAAAAGTGTTGCAGGGAAAATCCTGCACCGAGCATCTTCAGACACTTTCTGAATGTCCATATGAATTTCAAACTTATTCACATGCGAGACTGGGTCTCCATATCCATCAAAATTTGGGAGTGTTGGCATCTTGAACTTGCTGGGAGTTTCAGCATTAGCAATTCTTTGGACGAAAGGAGTGCCTTTCCTTCTATCGTGGTCGATGTAAGAAGTCCTTCCTCCGACCAGCTGTTGCACCGCCTGGTTGAGTGCGTCTATCTGGGCTTGCACTGCGGTAGGAATCGCAGTGGCCTCTGTTGCTAGGGGGATGCTCTCGCCGTGCCTCTCGCGACGATCATTGAGTACATCTCTCAGGTCCTCTTCTCTCCTTCGCCGCTCGCTACCACCGAGTCGGTTGAAGACATTGTTTTTTCTGGGCTGCCCCCCAGCATCCTGTCCGTTTGGTTGGTCATCTTGAGGTACTTGGCTCCTACTTTTACCTCTTTCTCCATTTCTCCCACCAGCATTTCCCTTGCCTGAGTCAGCCTCATTGTATCTGTGGCCATCTCTGAACCTTGACTGGCTATGGTGAGACCGGTTATTCCCCCGATGCTCGTTCCTGGTTGAACCATCCCGAACGTTAGAGGGTGGTCTGCGCTGGTCGTGGTGTCCCCGTGCACCTTCGTGACGTGGGGGCCCCCGGACCACAGAACCTAACTCTGAGTCTCTCCTGTTTCCAGGAGGGTACCGGCCTCTGTTCGGTAGGTTCGGCCCATCATCCCCATGGCGTCTGGGGCTGCGAGGCTGATGCTCGGCCCTATTCTGCCTCTATTGCGGGGGATTACCCCGAGCAGCTTGGGATGGTGGATGCGCCTCAGGATCCTGTGGGACATCGTCATGGGGCATCTGAGGCTGCTCGGGCCTTTGCGGACTTGAAGGCTGAATCGGTGGGCTCGGATTAGGACCTCTCTGGGTTGGTCCATTCACCGGTTGGTCAGGCTGCGAGGCAGGTGCAGCTTGATTTCTTGCCAACAGCAAGGCTGCCTTCAGTGCTGCCATGGCTTCGCTCTGGTGGCGATCCACCTCCGCCTGTCTTTCGCTCAATTCCGCGTGCTGCCTTTCTATCTCCTGCTGCTGCCGTGCCATAACTTCAGCGGCAGTCTCCTGACTGGCTCTCAGATTAGCCAGCTCTTCTTGCAATGCGCCCAGAGTACTCTTCAGCGTCGCATCGTCCATCTCCTCCTCTTCAAAGTCCAGTTGAGGCTCATCCTCCACCATGCTCGCAGGGGGAGGAGGAGGTGGCGGGTTAGACGGTGCAGCGGCGGCGGCCTGCCCAGTTTTCCTTCCTGCTTTCGCCATTGGTTTTCTTAACAGCAATAAGTCAATCTCTCAATAAAAGCACCAGAATGTTGACCCAAGATTTGGCCAACTGACACGGAGTCGAAACGTGATTAATATGAACGAATGTATAGAGAAGAACGTAATGACAAAAGTAAAGAAAACACATCAATTTATAGTGGTTCGGCCCCAAGATCTGGTAATGACCTACGTCCACTTAGACTGATATTGATATAAAAATCAGAAGGGTGATCAAAGAACCAGGGTTCAATGAGTTTCACTAACCTCTGAAGTACAATACAAGTTTACTTGGAGAATTACTATAGTTTCAAATGATTCAAAAGCCAAAAGTCCCTTCCTTTGAGCTATCTTTTGCTATTTATAGGCTCAAGGAGGGTTACAAAAGATTGTTACAGATATTTTATCCTGAATAACCGGATACCCAGAAGATTGTATGAGATAAATTCAGGATTCATAAAGATCTTCCCATAAATGTTGCCTTGTATACGGAACCATCGACCAGACTGATCGCGGGTAAGACGGGGTTACACTGCTTCTACGGTGTCTTCTGGTCGATGCTCTAGCAGACGCTTCCTGATGTCAGCCACGTGTCCAGAGATTACTGGCCACGTCACCAATGCTAATTTATTGGATAACAGTATGCATCCCCCTGACAAGGATCACACCAGCTTTCGGACCGATACGGGATTATACTGTTATAAAGTAATGCCCTTCGAACTGAAAAACGCAGGTGCGACTTACCAGCGATTGGTTAACCACATGTTTAAGGAGTTGATCGGAGTAAACATGGAGGTTTACGTAGACAACATGCTGGTAAAGTCAAAAAAAGCAGAAGGACATGTGAATGATTTACAAGAGTGTTTCGATGTGTTGAATAAGTATCAGATGAAACAAAATCCTCTCAAATGTTCCTTCAGAGTTGGATCAGGGAAATTTTGGGGTTCATCGTTAATTCAAGAGGAATCGAGGCCAACCCCGACAAGATAAAAGCCCTGATCGACATGAAATCGCCAGAGAAGATCAAGGATGTACAAAGTTTAACAGGAAGAATTGCCGCCCTAAGTAGATTCATTTCCAAGTTGACGGATAAATGCGTCCCTTTCTTTAATCTACTTAGAGGCAACAAGAAGTTTGAATGGACAGGAAACTACTGTTTAATATTGGCCTCAAGGAAACTACTGTTGGGGTTTTATGCCCTAATTAAAACCCAAATTCTTTGTAATCTCATTTTATTATCAATAAAAGAATAGAAATCATTTTTTGACTTGGTCAATCACTTTGCTCACATGTTTTATTTTCATGATTATTTGTTTAATATAAACTTCTATTAAATCCCGAGCATATAGCTAATCTTATTTATAGTGACGTAATCACAGTGGAATATAAATATGATTATATGTTCAAAAATAAGTTAGTCCTAAGATTAGTCAGTGCACCGGATTTACACTGACTTGCCAATCTACGATATGATCTACTTACACATTACAGTGTTATGTTCTTTCCAGAACATTAGCAAAGTAGAAAAGATCAGATGTATTTGTTACATCGGACAGGACCGATATTGACAGTTGATAAGATAAGTAAACATACCGTTATTATCTATTCTAGTCATATCATATAGTTGACCATAGGTCAATTCAATCTCAATTATGAGTGGTTAGTATTCTAATTGATTGTATTATTTGAGTTCTTTGACTTGTTCGTTACCAGCTTACCCTACGGACTAGCCCATACTTACATCTTGGGAACTCGGTAGTATAATTGAGTGTGAGTGTAAATCATAGATATGAACATCTATAGCTTCTGATGAAGAAGTGAAACGATGGTTTCCTTTTAGTTTGGTTCAAGGTGTTAAATGATAGAGATCTCATTTCAGTAATTAAATTAGTTTACTGAAATATCATTTACAAGGAACTAAGTATTTTAAAGATAAAATACAATGAGGGGTAAAACGGTATTTTAGTCCTATCTCATTGTAGACCGTCTATAGAGGATTGAGTGACAATTATGGTTGTAACAATGGATAATTAATAGCGTATCTATATTTGCTAGTAAATTTATTTGTTAGAGTTATGATAACTTATTGGAGCTTGATTTCATAGGCCCATGGTCCCCATTGTACCTTGGATAAAATCATCTAGATAGTCTCAATTAATTGATTTAATTATCAATTAGAATTATCAAAGTTGACCAGGTCAATTTTGGATAGTTTCACAGAGTTGTGTAATTTTGAGAAGAAAAGATAATTTATGGCAGATTTATTAATTAAGATAAATTGGTATCTAAATTAATAAATAAATTTAAATCAAGGTTCAAATTATAAATAATTAATTTGATAAATGATTTAAATAATTATTTAATTAATTAAATCAATAGAAAATAATACAGGCCTTGATTTTAAGTCCAATGGGCTTATAATCAAATGGGAAATTTCACGGGCCTATAGCCCATGATAATTTCGACCTAGGGCTTCAAAATACCTATTATTTTATTGATTTTTTAATTAAACTAAATGGCCTAATTGAGTCTATAAAAGGAGTGCTTATAGAGAAGTCAAAAAAAAAAAAAAAGTTTGACAGGTCACAAGTTAGATTTTCTGATAGTTTTAGATTCTCTCTAAATACAAGTCCTTTTCTAAGCCACTTTGTTATTTTCTCTTCTTCTCTCTATATCTATCTCATGTGTTGAGAATTTGCCACACTAGTCTAGGTGGTTCTAAGGATACATTGGAAGATTGTGAAGAAAATTGAAGATCGGTTCAGTTTCTTGATAATACTCTGCGACAGAAAGGATACAAGAGTTAGAGAAACTGAAGGAAGGACTCTTAATTCCGCTGCGTATACTGTAAGTATTCTATTCTTTGTTTCTCTTTGAATTCAATTTTAGAAACATGTTTTAGGCTATCTCGTATTAATTTGTTTAATATTAGATATACATGAAAATAAATAAAGATCCTGTATAAGCCTTTTCCAACAATTACGTCCTTACTTCCAAGCCCATCCCATTACAGTCTTAACTGACCAGCCCCTTCGGCAAGTCCTCCAAAAACCAGAGGCGACTGGGCGGTTATTAAAATGGGCAGTCGAATTAGGACAGTTCGATATTACATATTCACCGCCAGCAGCAGTAAAATGACAGGTCTTGGCTGATCTTATTGCAGAGTTCACCGAGCTTCCAGAAAACGAGTAGTGCGAAGATTCTAATGCGCCTGAACCCCAAGGAGATACTTCTTCATGGAAGCTATTTATGGATGGGTCGTCCAACGAATCTCACGCAGGAGCGGGAGTGATATTGATAACGCCAGAAGGGCATCGATTTCACTGCGCCATTAGGTTCGACTTCACAACGTCAAATAATGAAGCCGAATACAAAGCACTCCTCGCTGGATTAAGACTGGCCAAAGAAATGAGTATAAAGGTGTTGGATATTTATAGTGATTCACAGCTGGTAGTGAATCAAGTTCTAGGGGAATATCAAGCACGAGGCCTCAAAATGGTGGCCTACTTGAAGAAAACTAGAGATTTGTTGTCTCAGTTTGAGAAGTATACCCTCCAGCAAATACCTCGGGATCAGAATTCGAACGCAGATGCCTTAGCCAAACTCGCAAGCGCGAAAGATACTGACACTTTGAATATTGTGCCGGTAGAAAGATTGTGCGAGCCAAGCATACGAGCAGAAGACACCAGTATGGAAATCCGGATGGGGGACACATGGATGGCGCCTTACTTGGAATATCTTACAAATGGTGTATTACCAACAGATAGAAATAAAGCCAGAACCCTCCAAAGGAAGGCTGCTAGGTACATACTGGTCGATGGTGTTCTTTACAAAAGAGGATATTCCATGCCACTGCTCAAATGTATTACACCAGAGAAAGCTAAGGAACTGATGAGGGAAGTACATGAAGGTTTCTGCGGGGATCATGCTGGGGGGCAGAGTTTGGTGAAAAAGATTCTAAGGCAGGGCTATTTCTGGCCGACTATGAATGAAGACTCAATGGAGTTTGTACGAAAATGCGATAAGTGTCAGAGATTTTCCAAAATCCCACGCGTAGCTCCAAACGAGTTAAAACAGATGCAGAGTCCTTGGCCTTTCGCAGTATGGGGTATAGACTTGATTGGATCCCTGCCAATGGGAAAAGGCAGAGTGAAGTACGCGGTCGTAGCAGTCGACTACATCACCAAATGGGTCAAAGCTGAGCCACTCGCTACCATTACGCCCTAGAAAGTTCTTGACTTTGTCGTCAAGAACATTGTTTACCGATATGGTTTGCCTTGAAAAATTGTCTCAGACAACAACACCCAGTTTGACAGTGACTTATTCACAGACTTCTGCGAAAGACACCAGATCATCAAAAGCTTTTCTTCAGTCGCGCATCCGCAAGCAAATGGGCAATTCGAAGCAGTGAATAAAATGCTTAAGGACACCCTGAAGAAAAGGCTTGAAGATGCTAAAGGAGCATGGCCAGAACAGCTGCCTGAAGTACTTTGGTCGTATAGAACTTCTCATCGAACAGCGACAGGTCATACTCCATTTTCCTTAGCATACGGATATGAAGCTATGTTGCCTGTTGAGTTAGATCCCCCCTCACATCGACGTATTACATACAACCAGGAGCAGAATAGCCAACTGATGATGGAGTCCCTAGACTCACTTGAAGAGAAACGAGAAAGAGCCCAACTCCGAGTTGCTGCATACCAGCAAAAGGTCGCCCGGTATTTTAACTCAAAAGTAAAAGAAAGAAAATTCAATGTCGGTGACCTAGTGCTACGACGAGTTTACTTGAATACCCGCGGCCCCACTGCTGGAGTACTCGGACCAAACTGGGAAGGACCTTACCAGATTGAAGAAGTCCTTCATCCAGGAACCTACAAGCTTGCACGCTTAAATGGAGATCTCGTTCCACGCTATTGGAACGGTGAACACCTGCGCAAGTATTACAAATAAAACAGTCCTTTTTAAAGGACTGGCTTGTATTAATTTTTACTTTTTACAAGTTTCGAAAAAGGGTTAGCCACGTTGTATGGCTAATCGCTTATAAGTGTAAGATCTTTTTAAGATCACTCGTAAAGACATGTTTAGTCCATTTTTAATACGAGATTATAAGGGACTGTGTGCAGCCAGTTATTCTTGCCAACCTTTGTAAATTTATTTTTACAAGTATTTGTTCATTACATGTGTTATTTTGCTGTATTCTAAGTGCTACATTTTCTATCGAGCAGTAATGTTCACATAGGTCGTGGTCAAGGCAAGTGACCAAGGACCTAAAGCTCCTCGATCACTTGGGGGGCATATAAGGTACATCGATAGCAAAGCATACCAAAAGGTATGTAAACACGTGAAAAAAATGAGTGAAAGCATGCTACGGTACTTAGAGTATTTTTCAAAATTTGTATTTTGTTAAATCAAGCCAAAGTACTATGCTAAGTTCGGTCATGTGAACAGATGTTATAATAAAAAGAAATATTATAATATCATAAGGCATTCTTTTACACTGCAAGCATCGCTGCTTGGATGTAATTGTTCAAAGAAAAAGGAAAAGTTTGCTGCCCGCGCAGCAATTTTAAAAATAAAAATTTAGTCTTTACATCACGACCCGAGGGTCGTGTAATTGAAGAAAAATAAAATAAAAAAAAAGAATAAGTTTAAGGAGCAGTAAGAGCAGGAGGGTCTTGCTCAGCAGTTTGATTGGCCGCATCCTCAACAACTCCTCCTTCCTCTGCGCCAGCGGCCGACTGAATGCTTGGGGAAGCAGGGACCCTTGCTCTTTCTTCTTCTGCAGCCAATCGAGCAGTACAGCGGGCCAGCTCAGTGTTCCTGGCATCCTCTGGAAGGTAGTTAAAGTTGGCACCCCAGTTGTTTTTCCAAAAGTCGTAGAAACACCAAAGTGTCGCATTCTTGTACCTCTCCAGATCTTTAGCATTGGTAAGCTTCAGCTTCTCCACCTGGCTCTCAAAAACAGCTATGGTTTTGTCCTTAGCAAGGAGCTCCTCCTTAAGCCTCTTAACTTCATGATATTGGATCCAACTGGACTCCTGGAAGTCATCTTTCTGCTTCTTCAAGGCTGCCTGAGAAGCTTCAGTTTCCACCAGCTTCTCCACCAAAGAATCCTTCTGCTGGGTGACCATCTCTAACTCCCCAGCGTGCCTGGCTTCTGCAGCTTGAAGCTCCTCAATGGCCTTCACCTGGAACTCCTCGACGGCCTTTGCCCGAGCCTATTCGATGGTGGCAAAGGCACGGGTGCGAGCGACAGTTATTGTCAGCATGGCCTGCAGTCAAGGAAGTAAAAGTTAGACTATACTACAAAAAGGAGAAGTAAAATCCAAGAGGAAAAATACTTACACTGGCCACTTCGCTAAGAGCCCTATTGAGGATCTAGTCAACCCCCATGCTCTCAACTTCAGCCATTGCCTCCCTCCAACGGTCGTGCTTCAAGATATGAGCAAGGCGATCTTTAGCTGATCGTAGGGAGCGGTTCGAGAGCTTGGTCCCAGGAAGCTCTGCTTGCGGTGTATGCTCCCTTCGGGCCGCAGGCGGAGGGTTAGCAGCAGGGGCAGCTTCCTTCTCAGTAGGAGCAGAAGGCTGGGTAGAAGCTTGTCCAGTAGGCACGCCCTTGTAAGGATCATCTGTTCGACCCTTCTTGGCCGGGGGTCCTTGGCTTGATTCGCCATTGTGCCTCCTGGATGTTTTCCGTCGAACCAGGGGAACTTCTTCTTCCTCCTGAGCCTGATACAGATCGAAAACGTTGGGAGTAGCCATCTCAGCGTATAAAGAAAAATACACAGACAGTAAGATAAAGGCAGATGAAAATTCATGGCAAAACAGAAAAGAGGTCACAAAGTTTAATACCTGAGTTACAACTACTGCTACTGACTATATTAGTCATACACTCACTATCTAGCATGAAGAAGTCTGGCCCTAGATTTGGAGTATATGTACAATTTCCTTCCCCGTCAAACAAATGATAGGGAATTGGCAAGCTATTTAAAAGCAAGATAACAATACCGTTTTCATCGGATGATTCATCCAGGTCTATAACAGACTCTATTGCCTTTTTTTTTCCCTTGCCTTAGGGCGCAGAAGGCCTCTCTGCTGAAGGGGCACCAGTGGGTTCCCTGATTGTAACCCCCGTTGGCCTCCTTCGTGGAGGGGACGCCGAGGGTTGCTGCTCGGGATCCCCCTCGGCCGTGGCATCTGCTACCACAGGTCCTCTTGTTTCATGGCGAGGAGCCAGGAGGCTAGATAGCCTCATATTTTCATCAGTGACCAGGGACTTAACGCTTTTTTCGGCGTCTGCCATCCTGGCCAGTGCGTTGGACCTCAACACCATGTCTGGTGTTGGGTTTGGGCGTAACCATGGTCCTGAAAGGTGCAACATATTTTAGAGAAGGGCGGGAGAATTTATTAAGGAAAATTAGCGACCAGTGAAAGTAGCATTTACCTCCTCGAGCGAAGGCCAGGTTGTTCATAGTCATGTCTGGCGTGAGGAAGTACTCTCTATTGTATTGCCCCACGTTGGAAATGTGGGTAGTGTCACTCAGGAACGTTCGGCTAGTTTCCTGGTGACAGAGATGGAAGAAGCCCGTCCCGTATTGTTGAGGGTTGGACTTAAGGTCGAAGAGAAAATTGACCTTATGAGGGGTGGGTTCTGGCCATTTTTTAAGTTTATAAAGGATATAGAGTGCGGCCAGCATTCTATATCCGTTTGGAGTAATTTGAAAGGGGGCGACACCGAAATAGTTGGCCACCCCCTGATAGAAAGGATGTAGAGGGAGGATAGCCCCCGCCTCTATGTGATATCTGAACCAAGCGCTATAGGCACCCTCGGGAAGGTTAGCTCTTTGGTCAGCAGCCGGGATTGTGAGACTGACTCCTGTAAGAGGATACTTCCTGCGATAATTGGCAAGCATCCGAGGAGTCACTTGGCTGGTAGGGGAGAGATACCACTCGACATTAGGAAGGTTTTGATGCCGAGGGCGGGCCCTGACTTGGATACGAGGGTCTGGGACGGCATTTTCTCGACCGCTGGTTGAGGGAACCCTAGCCTGTGAATCAGGCTGGGCAGGAGAATTTGGACTGTTTTCAGAGTCAGGTCTTTTCTTGCCTAGAGACTTAGAGCGGGCCATTTGAGGTGGTGATGGATGAGGTCTAGAAGAAACCCTGGAAAATGGAATCTCGCGAACTTGGTCGGTCGGTTGTTCTTCGTCTTCAAGCAGCTGGGCAAGAAGATCATCGTCGATGGGCCGCTCACCTCCCCACAAATCTGGCATTAAAATCTGCGAACAGAAGAATGGGGAGGTGAGGATGAAGAATTTTGAAGTTTTTTAGAATAACGCTGGTCGAGTATAAAAGTTAAGCTTTTATACAACAACATTCTAACAAAACACTAACTTTTTCCACACGAACAGTTTGAGAAACAGATGAAAAAGTGAAAGTAAAAAGTTTTTTGAAAAAGCTTTTTCAACTCCTTTTAGGGCGGGAAAAACTTGGTTTTTCAGCTAGCATAAAAATCGAATTTTTACTTCGGTTTTGCGTCCTAAAGTCGTGATCTCAACTATCAAACTAACTCGTAACTCCTTAATGGCAGAGAAATATCATTCAATGTAGTATCACCCATTAAACCCTCTACTGACATGCATCTCAACCCGGAAACGAATGAACCCAATAGTCAGTCTACAGAAGCATGCACGGCAAAAATATAAAGCATAAAAGTTCAGAAACTTACCAGGATAAAGATCGTGGAGATTTGAGAAATTCTTCGGGCGTCAAAGAACTCACGGACTGTATCTTGGAATGCCGAAGGACAATCCCTAGATGAAAACGGAGGCTCTGGTGTTAGGGTTTCTTGAAAGAGTGATGGCTTGCGTAAAAAGAAAAAGGAGACTTTGAAGAGACTATATATTTTTGTCCGTAGCATTAAAAGGAAGTAATCATTAGTTTCCCCTTTTTCGAAGCATGGGGAAGGGTTATAGCCGTCGAAAGGTTACTTGGGAAGCGAAAAGCCGTGATTAGACAAGGGAATGTAGCTTTTCCAAGATTGCACGAATTGTTCTGACAGGTCTGGTGGGGTAACCGAAGAGTCGTTTCCTCAAAAGTTTATTTATTGCTCGTAATAAATAAACTTGGGGGGGTAAATGTTATCTAAAACACAGACACGGATGACGTGGCAAGTGATTTCTGGACACGTGGCTGACACCCGGCGGAATTCTGCCAGAGAATCGACCAGTAAAGATGTTGCGAGCAAAAGGCGGTTGAGGTTTACCTGTGACCAGTATGGTCGCACATTCCACGTGTCTTGCGATAATTTTATAAAGATCTTAGTCAATCCCGAGATTGTCTCCCATGATTTCTTGAGCATCCAATTATTTAGGAAATAATATCTGTAACAAATCAATGTAATCCCCCTTGAGCCTATAAATAGAGAAAGATAACTCAAGGAAAGGGACTTTTGGCTTTCGAATTATTGGAGATTAGAGTTTTACGAGTGTATTTGAACTATCACTTTCAATATATTCTTTTGTCCTTTAGAGGTTTGTGAAACTTATTGAACCCTAGTTCTTTGATCACTCATTTGAGTCCTATATCAATAAAAGTTCAAGTAGACGTAGGTCATTACCAGATTCTGGGGCCGAACCACTATAAACTCTTGTGTTCTTTATTATTTTTGTCATTACATTCGTTTCAACGTATTTGTCCACATCAAACATATTTGACTCCGTGTCAGTTGGCCAAAATCAGGGTCAACACAATTCAAAATACTTTAAAAAGCTAAAATATCTAAAATAATCAGATAATCAATTTTAAACATTTTAAACCAAACTGTAAAAAATATCCAATTAAAAAATAAAAATTTTGCGAAAAAATGCCGACGTGGGTACTGGCACCGACGCCATACGGCATCTGTACGGATCTGTACGACATCCGTACGGCTGGGTCCCGGCGGCAGCTCCATGCGTGCCCAGCACGGACACTACAAAAGATGTGCAGTTTTTTAATCCAAAACAAGCCAAAAACAACCAAATTATTGCTAAATTTACACAAGAAAACATAACACATGCACCTATAACATGTACCATCCAATTAATACCTAACATATCAATCAATTTCGTACATGTTCATTCATGAAAATAAACTAGCAACCTATGACTCTGAGGCCAATTGTTAGAAATACTTATTGCAGGATCTTTATTTATGTTCATGCGATTTACATATTATCAAACAAACATGCAAATTCCAAGAACATGCTCCTATGAAATTGAGACAAATACTGAGTAAAGTAAAACTTACATTACACAGCGAAACTGGAACAACTCCATCCTTCAATCTCTCTAACTATTGATTCCTTTCTGTAGCAGAGTATTATCAAGAGAATGGTAAAAGATACAACTCTAAACAAAAGATTACAAGTAAAGGAAATGTGTTTGAAACAAAAGAAAATAAGATTACAACTCTAAAAAAAAAGTTACAAGTGAATAGAAAATGAAAATAAGAAGAAAAGCAATAGAGAAAAAATGTAAAAACAAAACAATAGTAAACTCTCACTTACACGTCCTAAGTGAAGAGGGTTGGGGATCACCAACTTGAACAAGGTTTGAAACCTTTATCCAAAAGCTTATTTCCCCCTAACTCAAGCACTAAGGGATCTCTCCCATATTTTTGGAAATGCTTTTTGGAATAATCAAGCGTCAAGGTGTATTTTCCAGCCAAGTGCTTTGTGGATGGAAAATAGTGTGTTTTACAAGTGAGCATTATGCTCCTATTTATAGAGTTTGAGATACCCCTTTGAATTTCAAATTCCACCAACCCCCATGGCTGTTACCAATGTTTAATTGTATGTGTTATGGAATTAAAATGGAGATTTGGGAATTATTTAGGATGTTAGAACCATTCAATTTGGAAAAAACTGAAAAACCAAATAGGCTGTCAGCCTCACTGGCCGCGACCACTGACCTTTGTCCCCTAGGTCGCGGTCACTGGCCTCTGTCCCCCACGCCACGGCCAGGGAAAGACAATGGCTGCGGCCACAGCCTAGTTTCAGCACAAAAATTGTCATTTTCCAAATCGTTCCAAAACTTCCCAAATCATTTCCCACGTGATTTTGTAACCTCCAAACACCTATTAGGAGTTAAAAACATGTCTCCAATAGCCATATTTGATTATGGCTTTATGAAATCCAATCTCAAATGTGTAACATATAATATACACATTGTTGGGTAATATTTGGGAGTTACAAATTTGTAACTGATTTTGTAACTCCATAATATGTCACATTTGGGCACACACATGTGTCCAATTTTGTGACTCTCAATAATACGTTACAAGGTGTGACAAATCACATTTTGTCACATCATTTAATCTAATATTATATTATATGAAATAATATAACAGATATGTGATACAACCTGGACATTAATGAGCGTATAAAGAGCCTCCGAATCTCTTGAGATCGTTCAATATGTGTTCTGCCCAAGTTTCCACAAGTTGAATATCTCACCCAAGCTCATGTTCAGTAACTATCTGAACCCTAGCTCGTAGTAAGCTCAGAATGCCCAAAGTTGGACCTAGTTATTATAAGTCTCGAGCTCAATTGTTATCGTGAGAGACGGTCTAAAAATAAATTGTGTATTGTGCTGTCAAACCTCCAAACTCGAGTTGTTCACATAAGTTGTACCTGAACTAATTGAACTCGTGCTAATTTCAGGGTACAACACTTTTCATTTCTCATTTTCATTGTCTCTACTGTTTATTTCAAATAGGTAAACAAGTAATAAAACAAACAAAAACAGATCAATTAGAATAATCCAAAAAAAATTGATCATAAAGAAAAATATTTTGAAATACCTGTGGGAGTGGAAGAATGGCTAGAATATCAACGAGGAGATATAGCCAAGGAAACCCAACTGAGATGGATGATTCAAGTAACTTGGCCATTCATATTGCATTTTTAAGTGGATCAAGTAGCTATTTATGAGTAAGATAGATGATTCTCTAGTTTTTTAGGTGTTGTTTGGTTGAAAGCAATCAAAACATAGTAATGAGAGCATGAATAGAAATATAATGATATAAAGATCGATAAAATTTAAAATATTATATTTCATTCGAATATATAGTATTTACTCCAACTTTTACAAATAAATAAATAATAAATTAGTGATAGTTTTTTAGTTGGTGACTGTGATTGAGTAAGCTTCCCATCCACTGCTTGTATCTATTTAACATTATTTTGACAGCAAAAAGACTTTTAAATGTTAAATGGTGGATAAAACGGAAATAGAGAATAAATGGCGGATAGAAGTTACCCAAATAAAATCTCCTATTAAAAATAAATATATAATTTATTAAATAAAAAATATATACACTAAATAGCTTGATAAAGGTTAGTTATATTGATTTATTTATTTTTAAAAAAATCATTATAATGTGTATAGAAAAGATAGGGTATAGAATTACTTAAAATAGATTAGTGATTAAATATTAAAAAAGGTAAGTGATAGATATTATTTTAAAAAATTATTAGAAATTGTATTATAAAAAGTAAATATAAAAAATTGATATAATATATATTTCTGTATTTTTTTTTAAATCTAATGAAATCTAAACTTTAACGAAAAATACAATATTCTTTTTGAAATTATCAACTAGATATAGTGATCCACATGGGGCAGGGAATCGGCGGGGAGTGCTCCCCCGTCCCCGTTCCCATTTATAATTTTAATCATCGTTCCCGCTCCATTCCCGCTTATTCCCCGTCGGGATGAGGTGGGGAATCCTCTATTGGGGCGGGAAATCCCCACATGTAACTCATTTATTTTTAAAAAAATCAATTTTAGATTAAATTTTAAAATAAAAATAGTAAATTATATGTAAATTAAAATATTGCACAATATTTATAATTTAAAAAACCAAACATGATTCAAAACAAAATTTTAAAATATAAAAAATTACTAATATACTATAATAACACGTAAAGAAAGATATAAAATACATTTAAAATATTACACAAATATATAATAATTTAAACGAGGTCCCATCGGGGAGGGAATCTCCCTGCCCCCGCCCCATTTAACATTCGGGGATTGAAAATTATCCTCGACTTCACCCCGTTCTCTATTTAGACAAGTATTCCCCACCCCAATTAGGAGCAGGTTCCCGTAGGACCCTATACCCATGGAAAAAATATGCATCCTAACTCGGTATATTCCTTTTTAAGATATTCTTTCTATTTTCAGCTTAATTAAAAATATATTGAATCTTGATATTTTATTTATTAATTGAATATATTAACATATATTTTGCTAGCCAAACACATAAATTACTACTAAAAAAGATAAAAGCCAGTTCACACCAGTCCCACCAAATTTGATATTTTGGCATTTTGCGAACCCTTTTATTTGGCTGTATATTACCGTTGTTCAAGGCATATCTTTGTATAAAGGCAACTTTACATTAATAACAAACTTCCTATTTTTTTGACAGAAAATATGCTAAAATATTTAACTCTAATTAAAATAATAATTATTAATTATATTCTTTTTCTCGTACACGATACACATCTTATATAAACCCTAGTTCCTCCGCTATCAAAATTTTCTACTCGCCCTCAGAAACCCTAACTATAACCCTAGTCTTTCAGCAATGGGAAGAGTCATTCGCGCTCAGCGTAAGGGTGCGGGTTCGGTCTTCAAATCCCACTCTCATCACCGTAAGGGTCCGGCGCGGTTCAGGCCTCTGGACTTCGGCGAGCGCAATGGGTACCTGAAAGGAGTGGTCACGGACATCATCCACGACCCAGGGCGCGGCGCCCCACTTGCCCAAGTCACGTTCCGTCACCCCTTCCGGTACAAGCACCAGAAGGAGCTTTTCATCGCCGCAGAAGGGCTGTACTCTGGCCAGTTTATCTACTGTGGTAAGAAGGCCAATCTCGTTGTTGGTAATGTTCTTCCTCTCAGATCTCTTCCTGAAGGTACTGTCGTCTGCAACGTTGAGCACCACGTTGGTGACCGTGGTGTTCTCGCTAGGGCTTCTGGTGACTACGCCGTCGTTATCAGCCATAACCCGGATAACGGGACTAGCAGGTACTTCGATCGAGATCATTTGTTTTTTGTTTTCATGATTTTAATTTGTCCGATAGGTCAAGAAATTATGTGTTTAAATTGTGGTTAGTTACTCATACAAAGAGAAATATACCCGTGCTTCTTGATATTTGTGCTGACCTAATATTTATCTAATTGTTTGATTCTGATTATTTCTGGTTTATCTGTTTATATTTGTGTAATAGTCGGTTATTAGATCAAAAATGAATGAAAAGGGAATATTATTAAAGGTTTGAATCTTGATGATGCTCAAGCATGTTATAATAAAGTCAATATGTACTATATTCTCGAGTTAATATGATTTAGATGATGTTATGATAACCCTAGTACTTTTCATTGTTTTCATGGAATAGACAATGATGATCCAAACTCAACTGGGTTTGTTGTCTTGTTCTCTCATGATATTGTAATTTATTACATTGATGATCTTCCTGTATTGTACAGAATTAAGCTCCCATCTGGTGCCAAGAAGATTTTGTCAAGCAACTGCCGAGCTATGATCGGTCAGGTGGCCGGTGGGGGGAGGACTGAGAAGCCGATGTTGAAGGCAGGAAATGCATACCACAAATACAGAGTGAAGAGGAACAGTTGGCCTAAAGTTCGTGGTGTTGCCATGAATCCTGTGGACCATCCCCACGGTGGTGGTAACCACCAGCACATTGGTCATGCCAGTACCGTGGCCGGAGATGCTCCACCAGGGCAAAAGGTTGGTCTCAATAGTGCCAGGAGGACTGGTCGTCTAAAAGGACAAGCTGCAGTTGCTGCTTCCAAAGCAGACAAGTCTAATTAGAAAAAAGTCCATTTTCCAATAATTTATGAACATCTTTCAATTTTCATGTTTCTGTGAACATCTTTTCTTTTTGTTGTCAGTTTTTTTACTCTTCAATACTGCTGTTTTGTTGTTCCATTTAGAATTGAGGTTTTCTCTCCGGATTATATATATATTGGTACTATTTTGCTTCTTCATAATCATGTTTCTCAGACTTTTTTTTTTATATATGAAAAAGGATATAAGGGGAGATGACAAGAAGAAATATCAAATATATGATGAAAAATGAAAAAATGAAATTGGTATCCTTAACTTTGACACTTGCTTAGAATAGAAAGATGTAGGATGCTTGCAATTCATTATGCATAAAGAGTTTTAAAAATCAAAACAAATTTGTACTAATGAACTGTGTATGTGCATTTTTAAACAACCAGTTTGGGCTTGTCTGGCCAGAGACCAAAAGTATCACTTTTTCTTATAGAAAATTATACATGTATAGTGTCTGAACCACGTTACCATACTAAAAAAATGGAAACCAAATCTCTAAAACATATATATACTTTATACACATGATTAAATGTAGAATCCAAATCCAAAATATAGATATTTTGCAACCATATACTGATGTGGTTGTCTATTAATAAGACTCGGCACTGTACAGGCATCTTCAAGTGGATTAAACGAAGCTAGTTGAGTAGATTTAAGAAATTAGTGTATTGAACTATTCTTGTCTACCTTGTTTATCATATACGGAAAGTTAGGAATTTAGCTTATTGGGAGGGTATAGTTTGGTATGTTCAGTATACGACTTCTTTGATTAAAATGATTGTCTATAATAGGATTTCTTATACAGATTTAGTAGTGGTGAAAGATGGGTTAGTTTGGTTTCATAGTTTGTTTGAAATGTAATTGATGCCGAGCTTCCATCTTTTGTATTTCTTTGCAATACATTGACTTACTTATCAAAAAAAAATTTAGATAAATGTTATTTTGTAAAAAATTAACAAAAGTAGGTGAGAGTGCAAAATCACTTAAAAAATAGACTATTCTCACAAATTTCTCATAAAATAAAAGAATTTTTACATTAGCTAATACTTTTTTTTTTATTACATTATTAATACGTTAAAATATATTTATATTTTCTTATACACTATAAACGTTTCTTTTTTTTTAATAAATCAGTATAGCTTTTCTTTTTTAAGTTATTTAGTGTATATCTATTTTAGTTAATAATTAATTACCAGAAATTTCTTTTTTCTTGCAATTCACAAGTTTCAAGAGTCATTTTTTTTTGGCTGTCAAAATGGTTAATACAGGCAGAGTACACGGAGGAGAACCCCATTCCAAAGTCATTACAATTTTATTACTTAAAATAATCATAATTTTGTGAGTTACGATTATTTTTTATATAAACAAAATCTCCAAAACATATATACTCTAAAAAACATAATTAAAAATAGAAATCAAATTCAAACATATATATATATACTTAAAAAAGTCAAAAACAAAATCACTTGCAGAAGGATATGCATGTGTATATGTAAGAACATATACAGATACAACATAATATCCTATCAATATAGTTATCTCTATTAATTGTTGAAGAAATAAAATAAGATAGTTTCTTCCAAGTTTATTATCATTGTCATGGGTGTTCTATGCATTGCGTTGCTTTATGCCTCCAGTTAGCTTCTTCTCTTATTTTTATTTTTTAATCACTAATTATTTTATATATATTTAAGGAGCGACTACATTGCATCTACTTTTTTTACAACACCGGTGCATCATTTTTCTATTTCGGCACCTAGATAGATATAATCCTAAAAATATATGACGGTGTACATTGTAGCTATAAAGAACTTCCTACAATTTTTCAAGAAATTCTGAATAAATTATGGTACTGAAAACAGAGTTCAAACAGTTTGTTGCACGGAAGCTTATTTTTTTTTGTATACGCGTGTAAAAATTAATTGTTTGAACCTTGTTTTCGGTACTAAAAATTATTCATAATTTCTTGAAAATTTACAAAGTGTCTTAAATGAATACAATATACACTGTCATACAAAAAAAAATTATAAAAAAAATTACCAAGACATAGAAAACACAAACTGACTGCACTACTGTTGTCAAAAAATGAATGCGTTTGTAACCGTTCTATTTATATATATAAATATATGTTTGGGGTTATTGCCAATATATATTAGATAATTGTTTATGAAATTATTATTGGATGAATGGCAGAGGTGGAAAGTGCAATCACTACAAGAAACCAGTTCTTTGCCGGCGTAATTCGTAATTGCGCCGGCAAAAATCACTTTCACCGGCGCAATTCATGAATTGCGCCGGCAAAAATCAAACCCTATGCCGGCGCAATTTAACGCCGGAAAAGATGACTTTTGCCGGCGCAAGTCGGGGTTGCGCCGGCAAAAGTAATGCCAGATTTTTCAAAATAAGCGTACAAACTTTTGCCGGCGCCTTTCACCTAACGCGCCGGCAAAAGTCAACGTGTTTTTAAATTTTTACACGTTTGAAATAAAAAGTAGGTGGGCTTACTTTTGCCGGCGCGTTTCGTTGCGCCGGCAAAAGTGAAAAAACGCGCCGGCAAAAGTCGAGATAATTAAAACGACATCGTTTTACTTTAGGGTTTACTTAAACACTTTTGCCGGCGCATTTTTAGACTTTTTCCGGCGCAACGAAACGCGCCGGCAAAAGTCTTAACGATATATCTCAGCCGCAGCCTCCTTCTTCCCCATTTCTGTTCTGAGTTTGTAAGCAAAGCTCTCTCTCTCTCCTCTGTGATAGTCTCCGACCACCGGTGTCCCATAATCCCACGCCGTGGCTCAAGTTATATATTGAAGCATCTCTCAAGGTTAGTAAAATGAGAAATTTTTTAACATTTTTGGATTTTTTTCTCAATATTATGTTTTGTAATTGTATTTTTTTTTGTTATTCTCTCCCTATGAACAGGTGTGTTGTAACTCTCTCGGTGAAACAAATGCAAAGGTTAGTTTATATATATGTTTATATATATTTCGGTTTATATATATATATTTATATATGATTATATATATATGTATATATTTATATATATTAGTTATATCTGAATATATATATGTATATATTTATATATATGTATATATTTATATATATGTATATATTTATATATATTAGTTATATCCGAATATATATATGTATATATTTATATATATTAGTTTATATATATGTATATATTTATATATATTAGTTATATCCGAATATATATATATATTAGTTATATCTGAATATATATATATACTTAAATTTGGTTTTTTTTTTTTTATATATCTGTATATATGTTTGTATATGGATATATGTTTATGTATTTCTGTAAATGGGTGTGTATATATGTTTATTTAATGTTAAATTTTTGTAGAAATTGATTAATATAAATGTATGTGTGTGATATTTGTTATTATAATTATATTTTTCTGTTTATAAAATAAATAAATGTGTAGTTTTAAAAAAATGATATTAATAATGAAAAAGAAAATATAATTTTAGTATTTATTAAAAAAAATTTGATTTGAGAATGTATATTTTTTTAATTTTAATGCTTAATATGTATATTAAAAAATAGATTAGATTATGTATATTAAAAAAAAATATATTATATTTTTTATATTAAATATTATTTGTTTATAAATATTTACTAAATAAATTGTTTTGATGTTACTGATATAGAAAGATTTGATATATGTTATTAATCTTGGTTTATGTTGTGCATGTTATGAGAATGTTCTGTATATTGCTCTGGGACTATTCTGGTTATATATGTGTTTAATTTGTAGGTTTTTAAATTTTTGGGATAGTTTGAAATATAGTCGTTATGCTGCCCAATTTTTGTTGGAGTTAGTAAAATTAATAAAAGTTTAATAATTAATTAAATAAATATTTAAGTATAATTAAAAATTCATCAAAAAAATAATTTTTAACTATAATTTAAATAAAATAAAATTACCAATCATAATAATTAATAATTAATAATTAATTTTAACATTAATATTAGATGTTTTGTAATTGAAAAAGTTAAAAATATAAATGATTTAATAAAATATAAATATAATAAAATTATTATTGATTAAGTAAATAATCCAATACAAATTAAAGAATTTAATAAAAAATTACAAAATGGAGATTAATGTATAATTAAATTAATTTTAAATTAAAAGTAATAAATAAGTAAATGTTAAAGTAGACTAGTCAACGGACACGTGGCAGTACATGATTGATAAAATTTGTTATTATTCTTAAAATATTTTTTAATTTAACAAAAAAATAAAATTTACATTTTTTAAAAAAAAATTCAAAATTTTTTTCAACTTAAGATTAAGTATGAAAAATACATTTTTTTTAAAATTTAATTTTATATTGTTAATATCCTCAAAATTTTTAATTTATTATTATTAAAATCTTCCTATTTATCATTTTGTCTACTTGTTTTCAATTAAAGATTAAGTAATTTTGTTTAAAATCTAAGCAATAATTTAAGATTAAATATTTTTTTTACTTAATCCTAAATAATTGATTAAAAGCAGCAAATTTGATTTTTTTTTTGTAAAAAATGAAAAAAAAAATTATTTTTTGTTACCTTTAAATTGGAAAACAATAAATTGGATTTTTTAAAAAAAATAAAAAATATAAAATGTTTTTTTTTATGAAAAATTATTTAAAATAATAATAATAATGTGTACCAATCATGTGGTGTCACGTGTCATTTAAGTGTTAGTAAGTTGTAAGTTTGAGTAATTTAGCCGGAAATATCTCTATAAATAATTATTTTTGCCAGAGATAGGATATTATTATCAGTTAGTGATAATTAGGGAGACAAACAGTCATGAAATACTTTGACTATCATTTCCCTTATTTTAAGAAAATTATTAATATTTTCTTAATTATTTCGCTTAAAGATGGCAAGCGACAGAAGCTGGATGAGTGCGAGGAATCGTTGGTCTCTGGAGTATAGAAATGGTGTTAAGGAGTTCTTCGATATCGCCAAAAATTAGTTGAACGATCGGGGTTTGGTTCGCTGTCCATGCAAGAAATGTGGGAATGTTAAGTTCCAGCCTATAAATGCAATTTCGATGCATTTATTCAACAATGGCATCGTACAGTCCTACAAAGTGTGGCATTACCATGGAGAGGCGCTGCCGTCGCCACCAGCTGTGGTACGAGATCATGATAGAGATGAGATAGCGGATATCCTGGAGGATGTTTACGCTGAAGATGACGTTCCCCATGGAAACTATAATGATCCTCCCCAAGATGATCCTCAACATCGCGACAAGTATGACAATTTATTTAAGGAGATGTCAAGTGAACTGTACCCGGGTTGCCGAAAGTATTCCGCGTTGAACTTCTTGGTGAAGCTGATGCATCTCAAAGTAATTAACAAGTGCAGCAATCATTACTTTGATGGTTTGCTGGAATTGTTAGTCGACGCTATGCCTGACGGAACAATTTTACCTAAGTCTAACTATGAGGCGAAGGCAAAGTTGCGGAGTATTGGATTGGGATATGAGTCCATCGATGCTTGCAAGCATGACTGTGCACTGTTTTGGAAGGAGAATGCGAATTTGGAATTCTGTCCGGTTTGTGGTGAGTGTCGCTGGCAAGATAATCGTGGGAACGGGAAGAAAGTGGCCCATAAGGTCATGCGGTACTTTCCGTTGACGCCGAGATTGAAAAGGCTGTACAGTTCCAGATATACTGCAGAGGATATGAGATGGCACTATTCTAAAAGGCCAAGGGAAGATGGTGTGATGAGGCACCCCGCTGACAGTAAGGCGTGGAAGCACCTTGATGAGTTGTACCCATCTTTCGCAGCCGAACCTCGAAATGTTAGGCTTGGGTTGGCTACAGATGGTTTCAATCCTTTTGGGAACATGAGCAACTCTTACAGCATGTGGCCTGTAATACTTGTCCCATACAACTTGCCGCCGTGGAAGTGCATGAAACCACAGTCATTAATGTTGTCTATTCTTATTCCAGGTCCTTCTTCACCTGGAAAAGATATCGATGTCTATATGAGACCTTTGGTTGACGAGTTGAAGGAGTTATGGATGAATGGTGTCGAGACAAGAGATGCATACAATAGTACATTGTTCAATATGCGTGCAGCAGTCTTGTGGACCATTAACGACTACCCAGCTTATGCTATGATGTCTGGGTGGAGCACAAAAGGGTACAAGGCGTGTCCCACATGCAATGAAGAAACTCCCTCTGTAGGGATTAGAAGTAAAATTGCATACATTGGCCATAGGAGATTTCTTGATATGGATCATGAATGGAGGAGCAAACGAGCACTATTCGACGGTAACAGGGAACTCAGGCCACCACCGAAACATTACTCCGGTGATGATGTTTTGAAGCAATTAGAGAATTTGCTGATTAGACATCCTGGGAAACACAAAGAATTTGGTGGTGTGAAACGCAAAAGGGCTCCGATTGAACTTAATTGGTCGAAGAAGAGCATATTTTTCGAGCTTGATTATTGGAAGGAGTTATTGTTGAGGCATAATTTGGACGTAATGCACATTGAGAAGAATGTTTGCGACAGTGTCTTGGGAACTTTGTTGAACTTAGAGGGAAAATCTAAAGACACTGACAAGGCAAGACTTGATCTAGCAGACATGAAAATTAGGGAAAAACTCCACCTCCGCAAAGAGGGAAACAAGTGGAAGAAACCGCACGCCAGTTACACCCTCAGTGTCCCGGAGCGTCGAGTTTTCTGTGAATTTGTGAAGTCAGTTGAATTCCCGGACGGTTTTGCTGCAAACCTTTCGAAGAATGTCAATGTCAATGATGGCAAGATAACTGGGTTGAAATCACATTATTGCCACGTGTTGTTTCAGCAGTTGTTGCCCGCCGCACTTAGGTCGTTTTTGGTTCCGGAAGTTCGGAAGCCAATTATTGAGTTGTGCGGTTTTTTCAAAAAACTTTGTGCACGGACTTTGAATGTGAAAGACCTTGAGAAGATGGTGACAGACATTATCACCATTTTATGCAAGTTGGAAATGATATTTCCTCCAGCATTTTTCGATATTATGGTGCATTTGGTTTTGCACCTTCCGAAAGAGGCAATTCTTGGCGGTCCCGTGCACTTTAGGTGGATGTATCCCATTGAACGTTCGATGGGAGTTTATAAACAATATGTAAGAAATCGTGCACGTCCTGAAGGTTCAATCGCAGAAGCTTACGTGGTGAACGAGGCTTTAACCTTTTGCTCAATGTACCTGCGGGGGGTTGAGACTCGATTCAATCGACCTGAGAGGAATGACGATCGCGTTGAATCCCAACCAAATCGGGAATATTCTATTTATAAGGCTGTTGGTCGTCCATTTGGTAAGAAATCAAATATGCTCCTCAATCTGCAGTTAAAGCAAAAGGCTGAGTGGTATATCTTGAACAATTGTGCCGAAATTAAGGAGTACCTTAGGTGTGTTTTCTAGTATTTTTTCAATAATGATGTTTGGTTTATATACCGAGTAAATGCCAAAATCATAGTTTTTTTGTTCATTTGTAGTGAGCATATGGATGAATTAAGAAGACGGGGGGGCTTGAATCTTGAAGTTCAACAAAAAACTGATTTTCCTCAGTGGTTCAAAGAAAGAGTATGTATATTAGTCAATTCTTTTCTGAAACCCCAATTAGTCAATCCAAAACTAACTTTCAATGTTAATGTTGATAGGTGAACGGTTTGCATGAGTCAACACCTACTGAAGTGAATAATGAATTGTATGCTCTCGCAAACAAATCAAGCGGCACCGTGTATTCATATCCAGGGATGATAGTGAATGGTGTGAAATTTGTGACTCGTGGTCGTGATATGAAGCTTAAAACACAAAATTGCGGTGTAATGGTGCCAAGTGAGGAAGGAGTGAACTACTATGGAGTTTTGGAAGAAGTAATTGAATTGTCCTACTTGATGGGTTACAGTGTTGTCCTATTCAAGTGTAGATGGTTCAATACAAGTAGAATTAAAGTGGAATCCAATTTTACGAGCGTATATGTGAAAGAAGAATGTTATAAAGATGATCCTTTCGTTCTCGCATCTCAAGCGAAGTTGGTGTATTATCTTCGAGATGTGAAAAATGGAGATGATTGGAGGCTCGTTAATGAATACATTCCAAGGAATGTATGGGATTTCACAAATTCCGATGTTGATGATACTGAGACCACAAATGATATACCAATATTGCAAGAAGTTAATTCTTCTTCATTTCAGTTGTGGGTAGAACTTCCAATTTTTGATAATCTTCAGTATGATCGGGTTGATGTCAATGCCACTGAAGTGCACAACGTTGATGATTTGGTTGGCGAAGGTTCAGATGAATTTGTTGTCGATGATGAAGTTGAATTTGAAGACGACACGTTGGTCGAGTATGAAGACGATGAGGATGACGATAATGTTCTAGTCGATAGTGATAGTGATAGTGATGTTCGTAATGATGTTGTAGTTAGTGATGACGAGGACAGTGATATGTAATTTAAACAAGTGTATGTAACTTTTTATTTAATTCAATGAAAAGTTTATTTATTATCATTAATTAATGATAGTATTAGATATAGGTACACATGCACCTATTGGATGCTTTGGGGATAGTCAATGTATTCATGTACTGGTACTCATTTTTTCAATATATTTGATGAAATATGTTGAAAAAATGGGTAGTCGCACATGTCTGCTTACTATCTCCAAGGGATCTATTAGGTCGGAATAGGGTAGGTTGGGAAAGACAATAAGTAATAAAATGTTAATTCAATAACAAAAAATAATAGTGATGCACCTAGTGGATGCCTTGGGGATAGACAATGTATTCATGTACTGGTACTCATTTTTTCAATATATTTGATGAAATATGTTGAAAAAATGGGTAGTCGCACATGTCTGCTTACTATCTCCAAGGGATCTACTAGGTCGGAATATGGTAGGTTGGGAAAGACAATAAGTAATAAAATGTTAATTCAATAACAAAAAATAATAGCGATGCACCTAGTGGATGCCTTGGGGATAGTCAATGTATTCATGTACTGGTACTCATTTTTTCAATATATTTGATGAAATATGTTGAAAAAATGGGTAGTCGCACATGTCTGCTTACTATCTCCAAGGAATCTATTAGGTCGGAATAGGGTAGGTTGGGAAAGACAATAAGTAATAAAATGTTAATTCAATAACAAAAAATAATAGTGATGCACTTAGTGGATGCCTTGGGGATAGACAATGTATTCATGTACTGCTACTCATTTTTTCAAAATGTTTGATGAAATATTTTGAAAAAGTGTGTAGTCGCACATGTCTGCTTACTATCTCCAAGGGATCTACTAGGTCGGAATAGGGTAGGTTAGGAAAGACAATAAGTAATAAAATGTTAATTCAATAACAAAAAATAATAGTGATGCACCTAGTGGATGTCTTGGGGATAGACAATGTATTCATGTACTGCTCCTCATTTTTTTTAAATGTTTGATAAACATTTTAAAAAACTGAGGAGAAGTACATGACTTCTTACTATCTCCAAGGGATCCACTAGGTCGGAATAGGGTAGGTTTGGAAATACCATAATGAATAAATGTTAATTTTATAACAAAAAACAATAGACATACATAATTTGAATTAGTTAATTAATGAATATTTTAATGTAGAATGGCCGAAACAAGTAATGACACAGGTGGTGGCTCCAAGAGGCAGGGGAGCTTATTACGGTGCCAATATCGAGAAGGAGCTGGCCATCAAAAAAGTTACTCATTTGAAAGTAGAGTTTGATAAAGAAACTGGAAAAGCTATTCAAAAGTACGGCAAGTGGTTCAACAATTCTATGGCTCGTTATTTGCGTAGCACCGTACCCCCAACTACACTAGCTTGGGAACAAGTAAAACCAGCTGATATCGAAGTTATTCGAAAGAGACTATCTGTAAGCATTCTTTAAACCTTTAATAACTCATTATTAAATATTTTGTCTATCTTCAAAATATTTTAACAAATTCCAATTTTAATTGTGATTTTAGGAAAAATTCATTTATCCAGAAGACAATCCAGTAATCAACGATGCCATGGTAAGACAAATGCAAAAACATCTGACTGATTGGCGCCACACGATGAAGAAACACTGGGTAGATGTTGGAGGAGAGGTGGACAATGAGAGAGCGAAGTCAAAACCTTTTGTGTCGATCACTTCTTCTGATTGGGCAGTTCTGTGTGATTTTTGGGTTTCTGATTCTCACCAGGTATGCCGTACATTTTACATTAATTTTTAATTATAAAATTACAATTTAGATTAATGAGTACTGTTTTCTTTTTGAAGCGTATATCGAAGAAAAATAAAGAAGCTCGAGCTAAAATGACCATACCAGGAGGACACGGTTCCAAATCCATCGTTGCCCATGTTTATGATCACGTAAATTATAATAACTTATATCCTTACATTTACGAAAATATTATAAATGTCACAATGTTTAAATAATTTGCTTTTTTAGATGGACCCATCTACTGGCCAGCTCCCGAGCATGATCGACACATTCGAGCACCTGCACAAGAAGAAGGATAAGTGGATTAGTGATGCAGCGGCGACAAAACATGTAAGTTGCATAACCTTAACTAATTTATGATCATTTAACTTTAAAAAAGTTTAGTAAATAATTAATAAATATTAATTATTAATTGTTGTTGTCAATTAGTAATTATTTATTAATTATTAATTAAATTTTTAACAATGAAATCTTTATAATCTATGTGCCAATATTTTTATGATTAATGATTGTGGACTAAGATAAAAAAAGAATGTAATTAATGTTGTCCCCGTATCAGGGAGCTTGTGGACTAAAGTAAATTTGGTCATGAAAATCCATATCTGAATCAAAAACATGTAAATATAGTTGATGTATATGTTTGGAGACGTAAATTCCTCATTAATGGAATTAACTGCACTTACCGTATATATCAACAACATCTTCATGATTTTGATTCAGATATGGATTTTCATGACCAAATTTACTTTAGCCCACTTGCTCCCTGATACGGGAACAAAATTAATTACATTCTTTTTCAGTCACTGGTCTGCAGTCATTAATGATAGGATGTTGGCAGATAGATAATAAAGTTATATTTTATATGTTGTTATATTAAAAATTTATAAGTTAGGTTTTCAAATAATGTTATATTGGAATTCGAAATACGTGCTTTTTATTGTGCAGAATGAGATGACCGAACGTCGAGCATCGCAGAGTACGGCCCCTGCATCATCTGCTGCTTCTTGTGTCGGCGATAATGTCGACGGTCATTTCCCGCCTGATATGGATATTGTCACGGATGTCCTTGGACCCCGCTCGCGTTATAAGAAAGGGTTTGGGGGGTTGCCTAGGTTGAAGGCAATTGGCGCAAAGAGGGCAGCATCTTCGTCAACTTCTCAAATGTCCGGGCAATTGCCACCTGAAGTGGACACCATTTTGCAGCAAAATCAGGACATTATGCTAGAAAATCAGAACCTAAAGAAGCATACGACTAAACTTGAGAGTCGTCAACGGCGTCAAGATCTCCTGCTCAGTGCTTTGTTGAAGCAGGTTGGTCAATTGGCTCCTGGTTTTACTGTTGACTTACCAGACCAGGATTCGGACGAGGACGATGATGCTGATGGGGGCGGGAATGATGAGGCGGCCAGTACTCATTTGTAGAACTTTTTTTCTATTTATTTAAAATTTAATTTATGAGACATTTATTTTACTAAATTACTTTTATATTTTAATGTTTGGTGGAGACAATAAATATTAATAGTTGTAATTTTTTGTTTATTTATTTATAAAATTTTAATTTTATTTTTATTTCTAATTAAAAAATATTACTAAAAAATTAAATAATTATTAATATATTAAAATTGAAAATTATTAATTAATATTAATATATTGAAAATAATATTAATAATTTAATACAAATTATTATTTTAAAAATACTTTTACCGGCGCAAAATTACGTCGGCAAAGAGTTTCAATCTTACCTTCACATATACACTTTTACCGGCGCAAAAATGCGCCACTAAAAAATTAAACTATTGCCGGCGCATTATTGCGCCGCTAAAAGTGTTTTCCACAATATCGTGACAGATTTTTTTACCAGCGCATTTATATTTTCACCGGCGTATTTTTTCGTCGCCAAAAAAGTCCATTGCCGGCGCATTATATTTGCGTCGGCAAAAGTGACATTAGCGACGGAGATACGACGCAATTCTTTGCCGGCGCAAAATTGCGTCGGCAAAAACTCCATGGTTTTTGCCGGCGCAAAACCATACTTTTGCCGGCGCAAATTTGCGCCGGCAAAAGTCTCCTTTTTTGTAGTGAATACACCTACCGCAATATTGCATAGAATATTGTAAGGGTGGTTACCCCTGCAACAATGAAGTTTGTATTGCGAGGGTCTATCATTTGGGAGGGTCTATCGTCTGATGGACGTTGTTATTGTTTTAACAATTAATTAAATACTCTTGGTCTTGGAATATATATATATATATATATATATATATAAATATAGGGTAGTTCTTAAGTGAGAGCACCACTTTTGCTCCTACACTTGAGAGCATTTTTTGATACGTTGATTTTTAATCAAATGGTTGACATTTGTTTGCTTATAATACACTTGAGTGCATTTGATTTTTGTCCTTTGTAACAACCCGCTTGCATCAATTAAATGGTTTTATATTTTAAATTATATGATATATCAAATGTGATGTGTTTATTTAAGGGGGTTTTTTTTTAGTAAACATTTGTTTCTCTGAGATTTCCTCCAGCATTTTTGACGGCATACTTCCACTGATCATTTTAGTTCCATTTATTATTATATATAACTTGAAAAGGGTTTCACATGAATGGTTCACAAATAAAAAGTGATTTTATATGTAAATATTACTTTCATGAAGCAATTGGTTAATCCTAAGGATCTCCTACATCCAAGGCAGCAATAACCCGACCAAAAAAGAACTCAAAAGTCTCTCTTCTCTCTCTCTTGAACAAAGCTTTTGAAATCAACCTCAAACCAAAGACTAAACAACTATATATAAGTCTCAAGATTACGACTAAAGTAAAGGAAAAAAATACAAGTCAAGGTAATAAAAAATATATATATATTAACGACTTCTTAGTCTGCAGCCCAAGAGGTTGTAACAAACTCCCATCACCAAAGCATAAGACCAGCAAGATGATACTCATTCTCTTGTTCAAGAAAAAAACTAGTAGATCATATATGTAATTTATGAAAAAAAAAAGAAAAAGAAATTAATATTAAAACAAATACTAACCTACTTCACACCCCATTCTACGCTTATGCATTCTATCCATGCAACCAATCAAAATGTAAAAAAATTGCCCTCACGAGTAAGAGCAAGATTGGTGCTCTCACCTAATAAAATTCATATATATATATATATATATGAATAAATAAAGCAATATTGTGCTATAATATGTTATCAACTCACATGTGTTTATCCAATTGCCATGTCATTAAACGAAATTTTGGGAATAACATTTGCCCCCAAATTTATTATATGATTTTCTCATATGATAAACTTTTCTTCGAACTCCTTGCAAGGATCTGGCGCAAATTTAATAATTATTTTGCCTTAAAATTCCAAAAATGACCTTCTATATTCTCCCACCTTTTCAAGTAAACCAACGATTGAACTTTTCAGTCCATGAAAACGGTAATTACCAATTTCCCATCTTCCATCGCACTTTCGAGTTCATGGGTTTTTATGAACATTGAAGTTTTCCTGAAACTTTTTTAAACCCTTGAATTTCACTTCTTGATCTTATTTTCACAGTCCAAGATTAATAAAATATACTTATACCTCACGCTATGGTCCATACCTTTTAGCCAATCAAACTTGTTTCTTTTACCATTCCTAACCGATCAGATTTCTTTTGGCCCTCGGAACCCAAATAGCTCCTCGGTAATGCTATTCCTCAGACATGCCAGCCTCTCGGACCACCCCTTGGACACCACTCCCCGGGCATGCTCCCAGCTCCTCGGTCATGCTACTCCTCAGACATGCCAGCCTCTCGGACCACCCCTTGGACACCACTCCTCGAGCATGCTCCCAGCTCCTCAGTCATGCTACTCCTCGGACACGCCAGACTCTCGGACCACTCCTCGAATACCACTCCTCTAGCCGCTCGGTCACGGATCTCCTCGGATGGCCAGCGCAACAGTTCCTCGAATGCACGAATATGCTACTTTCCTAGCCGCTCGAACACAAAGCTCCTCGGATGGCCAACTACTCGGACACCCAGCCCTCGGCATGCCTGGATCCTCAAATGCGCACCCCCTCGGCGTGCCCCCCGATCCGCTCCGACACACGGAGCTCCTTGGATGCATCATTCGCCTGGACACTTCTAAGATGCATGGCTCAGCAGCACCTTGGACGCACGAGCCAGCAACTCCTCGGACGCACCAGCCAGCAGTGCCTCGGATACACAGAGCTCTTCGGATGCACCAGCTCCTCGGACACGCATCCCTTTAGATGCTTACCCCCCTCGGCATGCTCCTCGATCCACTCGGACACACAGCATATCTGCTCGGGCACATGGCATAGCCACTTAAGCAGACAACATAGCCTAAAACTTATCCCTCCGAACACCATTCAACACTTAAAACACCTTGTTTAAATCTCTCAATAGTTTTATTACTTCCCTAAATGCCTTTCTTTTGGAAAAAATTATTTCTCTTCTCAAAGAAATTATATTCGCAGAGTAGTGAATATATTTTTTGCTTTGCACTAATTTTCTGTTTGGTTTACTCCAGGGACTCATCACTATTAGTCATGCTCAACGCCAAGCAGTAGACTATAAGGAGCTGGTCAAGGTTTTGAGTGATCTATTGGTGGAAGCCCAGGCAAAGATTAAAAATCTAACCAAATCTGAAGAAGATCTTCAATCCAAGGCCGAGCAGGCAGAGAAGACCATTGCCGAGCGGGATGGATCTCTAAGGGAGCTGGCTGATGAGAATAAGAAACAAATCCAAACCAACAAGATGTTGACTGACCAACTAGAAAAAATGACTCGTGAGAATGAGGAACTGAAACATGACAAAGAAGTTGATCTGGCCTGTTAATGAAGAAATCTGCTTCAAATGCTTCTATCGGAATGGAAGTTAAATAAGCCTCTCAACCTCGAAATTCTCTCTAAAGAAGCCAAGGCCACTGAGGAGGCTACTCTTCCAGCTGACACTGTGCCTGCTTCTCCTGCTCTATCATTCCGACCAGAGGAGGTTCTGGATGCTGACGATGGTGTTGACTAGCCAGGGACTAGTTTACCCGACCAGTAGACACTCATAACCGACCTGAGAGCTTCCTATCCAACGACATAGTTTCCTACTCAACCACTGATACATGCTCAGCCGACCAGGGAAGTTGTATCTGCTCTCCCAACTAGGAAAACTTTTCACCTGACCAGCTAAACTTTGTACATGTCTAGTAGTTTACTCTTTTTTTCTTATACTTTTGTGAAGACAACTGTTACTTAGCAGCTTTGATATTTTTCTCGTACGACCGAGTTGTTTGGCATTTATACTTTACTTTTCTTTGCTAACTTAAAACATTTTAAGTATATTTAGACTTAAAAACATTATAAGTTTTTTGTGAATAGTAAAGTCACTCTGATATATGCCTTATATTTTCGCATGAGTACTTAGTTTTCTAGCTTAGAAATTCTAGACATTTTATAAGTCCCTACTAAATATACTTTCTCACACTCTTATTGCTCTAACATTTTATTAGCATAATGTTTATTATCACATGAATATTGGCTTCTAACTTGAAAGTTTGAAAAATTCCAAGTTACTTAAGCTTTGTCAAACAAGTTAGCTTAATGGCCTTTTTTGACTTCGAAAATTTACAAGTCAACCTAAAAATAGATATCTTAACTCGTGCTCTTATTACCTGTGTTAAATTATATACCAGTATACCCCATGTGCCCCCCAAGTGATCGAGGGTTGAAAGATCCTTGGTCACTTGCTACTTGACCGAATCTGTTCGAATAGTTAATTACTCGTGAAACACATAGAATATATGGAAAATATTTGAGCAGTTGAACACTTCTTGAACATACCAAGCAATTGAACACTATTTGGTTTTACCGACCAGTTGACCACTGTTTGAAAAATTAACACACATGCATATTTGTAGCAAGAATCGACCACGCTGCGCATAGTCTCTTTTATTACTCGTAAATTAAAAATGGACAAAAAGTGCCTAATAACGAGTCTTAAACAACAAAAATTGTTCAAAAAATAAATGACTAGTTAGCAAATAACCAGCTCATAAACCAAACTTAAATAACAAGTTAAACAACTTGAAATTAAGCAACCACTCTGAAAGCGGTATTTAGTGATAATATATCCATAGACACTCGCCATTCCAGTGGTTCCTGATCAAGCTTTATTCACCCATTCTCATTCTAGCACTCCAGCTCATGTCGAAGTGTCCGAGCACACCCCTTTATCCTCAACCAAGCATGGACCTCCACATATAGTGTCTAAGGTAAAGTCCACAGGCCCGGGCTGCAAGGGTGGAGATCTCTGTCGTTTGAACCCAGGATTGTTGCTGCCTCCTTCTCCTTGGGGGATCTCTACTCGGTACTTTTTCAACTTTCCCGACCGGAGAAGAAATTCTATCTCGTCCTTGAGGTGATTGCATTCATTCATGTCGTGACCATAATCTCCATGGAAATGAAAAAAACTTATTCCTGTCTCTCTTACTCATCTCTTTCCTGATGGGTGGATGTTTCTTGTAGGGAACCTCTTGATGACTTGCGAGATATATTTATGCCCAGCTGGCCGAGAGAGAGGTGTAATTAGTGAACTAAGGCTCATACTTGGTTGACTTTTCGTTTGAACTCGACTTAGCCTTCTTTTCTTCATGGCGGTCAGACCCGTTATGCCCATGTTTCTTTCCACAATTCTGATCGTTTCCACCATTCTTAGGAGGGTTAGCTAATCCACCCAGATTGTTTATGCCATTCTCCTCTTTCTCTATTACATCATCCAATTTCATATACTTGTCTGCTCGGTCAAGAAATTGTTGAAGAGTTGAAATTGGATTTCTATGTATACTATCCCACAAAGGGCTCCGGTAAGTGTTTCCAGAGGATATGGCAACCATCTTGCCCTCGTCTCCTATAGCAGTTGCTCTATTGACCTCTCTCATGAATATCTGTATATAATTCTTTAGAGATTCATCATTTCCTTGTTTGATATCTACCAAGTGGTTGGCATAAACTGGTGGAGTCCGAGCAACACTGAATTGTCTACAATACTCCTTCTTAAATGTTTCCCAAGAGTTAATAGAATTAAGCTTAAACATCCAATACCACTCCTGGGCAGCATTTGACAATGTAGCCGGGAAAACTTTGCACCGATAATCTTCACTTACCCCGACCAGTTCCATCTGGTCCTCAAATTTCCCAACATGTCTGATGGGATCCGCCTTTTCTGTATATACCGGTAGCACCGGTGCTTTATACTTTGCCAGTGGCTGGGCTACTCTGATTCGGGCACAAAACGGATTGCCACTCCTGTGGTCTACCACATCCATTCCAGAAGGTCGTTTTGACAAACCTTAAATTGCAGCCGTTAACGCATCAAGCTCGGCTTGGATGGCTGGGGTGATCATTGGGGTCTCAAGGTCTTGACTGCCTGGTCGGGAATTTCTATCTGGTGCACTGTCGTCAAGTATTTCTACTTGATTGGCAGGGCGGTTTAGATCTCGCCCTTCGACCGGGACGATCCTTCTCTTGTCACTGATAACATCCCTTAGATCCTTCCGGGAAGTGCGCCTTCTAACCGATCAAATATTGTGCTCTTAGATTTTTCAGAAGGCTTACTGTGCGGGACTTGCTCTCTCCCACTACGCTGCTGGCAGAGACGTAGTGGAGGCTTTTCGGTACGTCCCGGGCAGTCTTTTCCTCCTTATGGGTTGTTGCCTTCTTTGTCCTTTGACCAATCAGTTTGATGACTATCTGCCTCATCACGACCATGTCCATCTTTAAACTGCAAAGTCTCCTTATCTCGAGGAGTCCTGTTCTGATCCTACCTAGGTGGATTCTTCTTACTACCCGATCGGTGACTTCCTGATCTAAAAGTTTCTGATCGGTGACTCCTGGAGGGAGTTCTAGAGTTCTCCCTTTGTGTCGAGGTAGTTTCATAATGGGCCGCATCATCCTTCGGACAAGGGGGGTTACTCCTACTTCTGTCCGGACCTCGAGAATTGGCTTTACCAGTGGTCCTTCGACCTGCATTATTATTCCTTGCTCCCTGTGTGGCTGTGCCTCGTGCTGCAATCTGGGCATTGGCCTCGGTCAGCTGAGTGGCCACTTCTAAAGCAAGTGCAGCCTCACGATGTCGTCGGTCGACCTCCTTCTGTCGTCGCCTAATCTCTTTACTCCTGGCATCCATCTCCTGTTTTTGTTGCTCGAATGCAGCCTTCTGTTTGGCCATTTCCCTGGTGAAAGACTATTGTCGAGCATTGAATTGCATCATCTCCTCTTGGAAAGTGCCTATTGCTTCCTGGAGTTGTTCAACTTCTGGAGTGGTCTCCTCGAGAAATACCCTGGGCTCAGTCTCCTGGTTCTGAGGTCCAGGACCTTACGCTCTAGTAGGCTCTTTTGATGTACTTGGCATTTTGGAGGCCACACTGGTATTCTTTTGAGCCATATTGGTAGGGTAGCAGTGTATTTCTTCTATTTAGACTCTCAATGAAAGCACCGAAAATGTTGACCACGATTTTGGCCAACTGCGAGTAGACGCAAAAATGACAATAAACCTTGAATAGAAAATAAATAACACAAGTAATTTTATAGTGGTTCAGCCCCAATTTGTTGGTAATATACTAATCCACTTGGAGTTGTGATATATGTATCCTGCACTTAAGATTAGACGAACCTAAGCCAACTGAGTTTCTTAAGTGTAAGTAGAAAAATACAGAGTTTCTCTCTCTAGAGAATACAAGCTTTCTCTCTCTAAGCTCTCTCAGAAAATGCCCAAAGAATGCCCCAAATGACGGTCCCAAATCTCCCAAGTTGAGAATGCTTTTCAATCTCCAAAGATCAGATCCCCTTAAATGATGTCATGAGTCATTTATTTATAGGGTCATGGATCGTACATGAGAAATATCCCGCTTTGACGGGGCCATTGGTTGTTCTAACCAACTTTAATTAAGAAAATACAAATAAATTCAAATTACAACAACATAGCTATTATTCCAGGATATTTGAGATATTCCCGCAGCAGTTGCAAATGATACAGGTTGAAGCTGTTACTGAGGCTTTACCGAAGAGTCATTTAGATGGTAACTTCTGAGATTTTGATCAGTCGGCCAACGAAATCCATCCCCGAAGAAAATTGGTCGGTAAAGACAACGCCAAACACACCATTGGACGGCAAGCACATTGGTCGGCATAGGTAAAGAACACCTCTAATCGGCACAGGACACCACTGGTCGGCATAGGCAAACACTCCTCTGGTCGGCCATGTCTCATCCCTGGTCGGGCATGACACATTTCTGGTCTCAACCTTTCTCATTTCTTTAGTCAACACATTGATAAATGTGTGTTATCAACTGACACGTGTCTATCCAATTGCCATGTCATTAAACAAAATTTTGGGGATAACAAAGAGCATAAAAAAAATAAGGCACATATAAATAAATATATATATATGTAAATATATAATTATGCAAGAAAGAAAAGATGGAGAAAATAAATATGGCATTTATAAGAATCAATTTTATATATAGGTCTATACCTAATATATGCAAATAGAAAAAGTAACAATAAATAAGTAACATATAGGAATATGCATGTAAAAGTCAAAAAATGAATTAAGTATGTATTGATCAATAAATGTGCACATAATACAAAAAAAAACTCGTAGAAATATATAATATAATATAAGACTTCTAATAAATGCATATCAATTATATATATAGGGTATAATAATATATCAGATATGTCAAAAGATATATATCATTATGGATTCATAAAATCAAACAAGACAATATATATGACAAACAAAATAAAATAATATATGTATATAATAACAGATGCTTGAAATAGTTTCAATCACGTATATAAATGTGCATATAAATATATATATATATATATTCAGAATAACGTGACATTGAAACAACTGTTCAAGAACTTCAACACACAATATACCTTAGTAAGAGACTCGTGCTGATAACGTGTTATACAATAATATAATCTAGAGAAAGAAATAGGAAAAGAGATGACACAGAGTGAATAAGAGAATTTTCTGAGTACTTTATTTCAATTGGGTGATTCCTTATTTATACAAATAGGTGAGTCATAGATTAGGAAACTAAAGAAAATGAATAATAATTATAATTAATGGTAATTAATTGAAAATTTTAGACATTCATATAAATATATATATATATATATCTATTATTTATAACAGATAATTTATTAATGTTTAAAATAAAAACGTCAAAAATGAACAATCGACATCCTACTTTATATACATATATACCTTTTGCTAGTAGAATTTTTTCTCCCAAATTTTTTCAAGTGGCAAAAATCATCCGCGAACTATTGCAAACGTGACATTTTAGTTACATTTTGTTCATTTTTTAACACAGTTTGCTGATGTAGGCACATGCATAGTTAAAGTACATTAATGATTTATTAAATTAGCCAAAATTAGTTAAAATCGAGTTTATCGATGCTAAACATACAAATATTACCTTTAAGAATACATATACCCATCTCCAGAATTTCTCATTAGACAACTATCTCTATATGTATTATGCTTGGATTTTTAAATCGCGCCACAATAGTGGTGCATCCGCAAACTGATTAAAAAAATTAATGGAATGCATAAAAAGGGAGACACATATATGCATTGAATACTATAGGAAGCAAAACTCAACAAGGGCATAATTCAAGGGGAAAGATTCCTTTTTTCCATATATTTTTAATAATACATCAGTCAACTATGGCTTTTTCCCATTTTCTATTTTATTCTTATTATTTTATAATTGAATTCAATAAAATATAGTATATATATATATATATCTCTTCTATATAAAAAGTGTGTAGATAACGGAAATTATTGGTTTAACGGAATTATTATAAAACTCTGTTAAGTTTGACGGCTTTTAAGAATCTGACGTTAATTTTAACAAACTTACTTTAAATAATTAAAAATTTTAAAGTAACATGAGGATAACATCATAAATATGATGGTATTCTTCTATATAAACTTTTTAAGTACACGTGTACATTTTTGGGCCGTTGAAAAAATCTATTAACGTCATTAGAAAAAATCCCACAATTGGTATTTTTATTTCAATTTTTAAACTTTTATTTAAAACGGAATTATTATAAATCTCTGTTAAATTTGACAGTTTTTAAGAATTTGACAACGTAAAGAATATGATGGTATTCTTCTATATAAACTTTTTAAGTACACATGCATATTTCTGGACTGTTGAAAAAAATCTATTAACGTCATTAGAAAAAATCCCACAATTGATATTTTTATTTCAATTTTTAAACTTTTATTTAAAATAATAAAAATATTTATAGGCCTTGATTTTTTTATTTTATTTATTTTTTAATTTAAAAAAAAAACGTCAGTTAACATTACCGAGTGTATAATCTGTTTCGTCTAGATATTTTAAAAAAAATCAAGTTTAATTTTTTTTTTTTAAATATCTTTAATTTAACAGTACTCCTATATAAGAGTCACCTTATCAAATATAATTTATCTCTCTCGAAATTCTATCAATTGTTAGTACATTGACTACATTGTTAGGCTACCTTATCAAATATAATTTCTCTCTCTCCAAACTCTATCAATTGTGAATACATTGATTACATTGTTAGGCTGGAGTTGAACAAGGGAACACGGTAAATATTTTTGTCACACAAAATCACATCTCAAACTCTTTATAATCATCCATTATTGATTTACTATACAATTTTCACATAAATAATTACATCTCAATTTACTATCCAATTTGTTCTCAAATAATTTCATCTCAAATTCTTTATAATCATAAATCATTGATTCAGTAACTATTTTTTTCACAAATCAGGTGTTGGTCAATCTTCACAGCAAAGTCCCAAAGTAAGTTGACAAATAAAAATAATGCAAATTCAAAAATTTTAAACAAATTACTGTATTCACTTATCAATTACTCTATATCATAGATCATTGATTTACTAACCATTTTTGTCTTCTGAAATTAGGTGGTCATTCTAAGCAAAGTTACAAGGTAAATCGACATACAAAAATAATGTAAATTGAAAATGTTTAAACAAATTACTCAATTCAATAATTAATTACTTTATGCATCTTATTCAAAATAAAATTTTATCTCAAATGAGGCAGTGAAATGCCATCTTATACAAATTCAATTATAAATTACCATATTCATCTTATAGAAATTTGGTTTTTTTCTCTAATCAGGTAGTTATTCACAAATCAGTGCAGTCAGTTCATATAAGATAAGGTTCAAAAAATCACAAGGTATCTTCTTATACAAATTCAGTTATGATATATTATGCTATGTGAGTAAAAATATTTTAAATGTTTTCAGTTTATAAATGTAGTGAGTTTAAAATAGTAACAAAGTAAATAGACAAATAAAACCTACAAACATTAATAAGAATTTAGGATTGATTAGATCAACTATCAAGAAACAATGCTAATGCAAAAATAAAATACTTAGATCTAGAGCTAACTCATTAATACTTGGATTGTTAAAACCCATGTAGCCATTAAAAAAGAAAAAGAAAAACTTTTAAAACTTATACTTGCCTCTGAAAAGTAACACATTAAAACTTAATATAATATGTACACATAAAAAATATAGTAACATAAATCCACCTATGCCAAACCATTCTCAGATCATCATATGCCAAAAATTTTACAAGCATGAATCCCCAAAAATGCTTACATTAGAGGAAAAAACAGAATTAAATTATAAAAATATTTCACCAATACTCAAACAAAAAATTAATCATACAAATAAAAGGATTTGAATAAGTAGTAATCAATTTAGTGAGTTTAAAATAGTAACACAATCAATTAGTAAATAGAGAAACAAAACATACAAGTATTAATAAGATTTTAGGATTGATTAGATTAATTATCAAGATTAAATAATACTCAAACAAATAATGCTAACAATGCATAAATAAAATTCTTAGATCTAGAGCTAACCCATTAATACTTGGGATTGTTAAAATCTTACATAATTTTATTAAAAAACCCATGCAACCTTTATAAAAGAACAACAAAAACTTTTAAAACCTATACTTGCCTCTAAAAAGTAACACATTAATACTTAATATAACATGTACATACAAAAAATATAACCTATGCCAAACCATTCTTTGTTCTTCCTATGATAGAGTAGTTAGGAAAAGTTGAGAAGAAAATAATAGAATCATATAAACGAAGATCAATCTCCTCAATTTGTTGGATTCTAATATAAACAAATATAATAAGAAATGAAGAGATCAAAAACAAAAAAAAGGACTGATTAGATTGAAAACATACTAACTACAAACAACATAATCAGATTTCAAAAAAATAAAACCCACTACAAACAAAGTAATAAAAACTAAATAAAAAAAACATCTAAAATTCTTGACCCAAAACCTAAATCCAATCCTAACACAATTTTCCTTCAATAAAACAAAAAATTCATGAATAATTTCAAAAACCCCATGTCAAAAATCCAACCAAACCCAACAGACTGAAAAGCTTCACAAAAGCAATTATTCATTCTTTAATTAGTTAAAAAAAAAACCAAAAATATATGAAATCAAATAGGTTGAAAATCTCATACCGGACAGCCAGAAATAACATCACCGATCGAGATTTAGGACCAAGTGTACCCACAATTTCTAAAATCAGTGTAAGACATCTCCTTGGCTCTCTCCCTGTTGAACTCGGCCTTTTTTAAATACACATCACCAATAGATCTAGAGATCTGCAACACAAAGATTTAGGAAATTATCATTCACATAACAAGATTATCAAGTCAAATCTTAAAACATAGTATTAGCATAAGATGGAAATAAAATCTGCATAACACCTGAGAATTTTAAAGGAATACATAACCTCAAAATAAAATCTGCAATAACACCTCAACCAAGTTTACTCATTTTCATACTTGACCAACAAAAAATTTATAAGATATGATATCCTGTTGATTATTGGGCTTTAGTTAATTAGTTTGGGTTTGACCCAATAGGCTTTAATTATTGGACTTGAGTTAATTAGTTTGGGTTTGGTCCAATAATGTGTAATTTTTATTACCAATTTATAATCTTATACATATAATATTTATGTGTATTTCATAAAAATTGAAGAAATAAACAGCATGATGCACACATCAATCAAGGATATTAATCCAACTACAAAATATTGGACAATTAAGATGATAGTTTCTGAAAAGTCAGTTGTACGAACAAGCCCACAAAAACAATTAAAATATCAAAATTTGACGCTTATTGATGAAGAGGTAAAATAATTATTTTATTCACTAATTTTAAATAATATATTTATCATTTTAATTATTCATTTACAAATAAAAAAACATATTATACCTTAATAATCTCAATGTATTATTATTTTTGACACAGGGAAATAAAGTACAAGCTACAATTTTTGAGTCTAATATCCACACTTGGGAGGATTCTTTAAATGTTTACCAATCATATTACATCACCAATGCACGTGTTATACAAGCAAATCCACGTTACAAAATTGGAGACCATCCATATCAATAGACGATTAACTCAAAGACCAAAATAGAAGAATTATCATAAAATGACGACCATGTACAACAACCAAAATATGACATAGTCAATTTCAAAGATTTGGAGCCTTACAAATGACACCTAAAAACATAGATAATTTAATTTAAGTTTTGTTATAACAATTAAACTCATTTTTATTACAGATTTGTTATCGAATCCCTAATATTTGAAATCCAAAAGTACAGATCTATTAGCAGTTGTAATAAAAATGAGCCCAGCTAAAGATGTAACGACAATGCATGGAATAAAAACAATCCAAGAAATATATCTCATTGATAAGAGGTAAGAAGACAACCTAAAATAATTCAATTTTTTAAATACATAAGAAATATATATTTTTATTTAAATATTAACTATTTCAAATTTTCTTAAACTTTAGTTTCAATCCAATTTGTTTAACCATGTGGGGTCGATTTGTCAAATATGATGCCCAAAAGATATCTGAAATTGTCGATGAAAAACCAATCATATTAGCAACAAACATATCTGTCAAATCATACAGAGGTAAGTATTATAAGTCACAATCTTATAAATTATATAAAAATATATATACTTTTTCATTAACATTATTTCATTTTGAAATTTTTTTAACTTTGTCAACAACTTCATCAAGTAACTTTACCATAAATCATGCACTTCCACAAGCAACAACAATGCGAAAATGGTAATTCATAAATACATATCGATTAGCTTTTAATTAATTAAACATAATTACATAATAAGATTTTTCTAACATTTATATTTATTTTATTATTATTCGGGGCAAATAAAAATAAATTAAAAATAAGAAGTATCATTGCAAGATCTTGTACATATCCATCTGTCTCCCTATCGTCTGTTGGGATTCGTGAAATTGTTAAGGTTGAAAATATTGCAGATTTGATGAAAAGTTTACAACCAATGGAGGTAAAGTGATTTTTATTATTTTCCAGTAAATTATATTCATACCAACATTTTTACTGACTATTCCAAATAAATTGATGTAGATAGCAAAATTCTGGATTCAAGGAAAAATAATTCTAACAAAGTTAGCACAAATATTCTACTACATGTCATGTCCTGCATGTAACTCGGGAACTACAAAAATATACAATGAAAACTTTTTGTGTAAATGTGGAAGTAGATCAATTGCAACACCACGGTGTGTATTAAATAATTTAAACGTTCTAAAAAATGTATCTTCTTAAAATAAACTAATGCTCAAATGAAAATCATATCAATTTCAGTGCCAGGACATATGCGGAAATCAATGAGAACACTGGAAGTATATCTGTAATTATGTTCGGCCATGTAGCAGAAGAGATGTTGGGTTGCTCTGCAATACAATTAATGGAACATTCTGAAGAGGTTTGTTGTGTTTTAAAAAAATCAACCAAAAAAAAATCGTATATACTAAACAAATTTCAGTAATATCATTTTTCAACACTAACTAAAACCTATAAAAAAAAAATTCTCGGGAGAAGAAAGAATATATTGAAAGACTAAGCAAAAAATTGTCAACAAAGAGCTAGACAATACAAATTTATGCTGATTCAGAAAAGTTAAAGCAACAAAAATATAAGAATTTTAATGTCTACTCTATTCAAGAATTGAAACCAGAGGAAGTAGTTGAATTTTCGACTTAGTTTATAAATTACCTAACTAAATCTTTTAAATATTAACACAACGTTTTTCTTTTAATACCATGTAATATATTTTCATTATTTCACATATTTAATATTTATTATGGAATTCATATAATTTTTAAATATTTATGTTTTAAATTATTTTTGTTGACGTCGTTTTTCGTCAACAGATAAGAAGAGCACAAAAACAATGAATGACAATGGCCAAACGAAACAAACAAATCAAACACACGATTTTTTACGTGGTTCAGCAGTTAAATCTGCCTAGTCCACGAGTCTCTGTTATTAATCTCAAGATTATCTCTGAAAAATTCTTTAGCATGAATTCTCCAGAGTTTTCTCTCAAGGATCAGAATTTCGGTCCTTTATAATGGTGCATGGCTTCTCTATTTATAGAGAAGGATGCAGAATACTATCCCACATATTTTGGGTAGTTACTCTTTTGTGAATAAAATAAATGGCTTTAAATGCCTATAATCAGATAAAAAAGGAAACGTCCCTGAAGACCAGGAAACGCATAACTGATTAAATAATATCCCACGATTCTTGGGGATTTACATTAATAAATGAGGATTACATCTCATGTTTATAATACTTGTTGATATTCAAAGCGACGATCGTGTATCTCTAAGGCTCTTGCCTCCCAAGTTTCCCATCATTGCCCGAGCCAATGACATCTCCCGAGCTAACGTGGCTTTCGAGATAGTACGTCGAGCTCAAGACCCCTGCTCCGAAGTTGTTCCTGAAGATGAGGGTGCTCTCAGAGCTACCTTTCGAGATCGAGATCATTTCGAGGTCACGATACTCGAGGTCATGTATCGTACTTTGTAGGCTCGATTTACAATCCTAGAGCATGCCCTAACCCTCACGAGACCATTTATTGCGAACTCAGCTTTCGAGGTCATATTTACTATAGCTCGAAATCTTAGTATAAAAATTTTAAATTCAAACATATGTAGTGCAAAACATAACGTGCATTACACGTACATTCTAACTAGATATTTTTAACAGAAATTATTAGTTTTAACAGTTTCTTATTTTTTTAATGTTAACTTTAACAGAATATTTTTATATTTAACAGAATATTATTATATTTAACGGTAGTTTGTGACTTAAATAAAATAAAAAAATAATAATAAATGATATTTTTGAGATATTTTACAATAATAATTAAAATAAGATATTTTTAGAAATTTTACAATGATAATTATTTAAAAATAATAAATAATTAAACAAATTAAAATATGATATTTTTCAAATATTTTATAATGATAATTATTTTAAAATAATAAATAATTAAACAAATTAAAATATAATATTTTTGAGATAGTTTACAATGATAATTATTTAAAAATAATAAAATCATACGTTTTATAACTTAAATAAAATTTAATTAAACTTAAACTCACTTATTAGAATAATATCATATTAAACATATAATATAATCTACTATGAATTAGCAAAAACTTTTTTTTAAAACTAGAAAGAAACTTAAATTTAAAATCCACGTATATATTTTTTTGATGAAACCAAAAATATATTGAACCACAAGCCAATTACAAAAACAAGCTCACAAAGAGCCCCTCTAGCTGAGGAAAAAATCCACGTATAATATTTAATATTACATTAAATATATAATATATAATCTCTTGTTGTTATTCCTAAATTCAAAATTAGAACAAAAATAAATAAATTATTTAATTAAAATAGGATATTTATTTCAAAATTTATATGACATTAATATAAATTTAATAAAAATAATTAATAAATTCTATAAATAAAACTAAGCAAACGTGCACTTGTATCTAGTATATATATAAATGAGAGCACCAAAAAGATGATGTGATAATCAACAAACTCTTCAAACCACTTTATCTATTTTCATATTTAATATAATTTTTTTATTCATTTTATAAATGATAATAACAATAAATGTAATTTTTTGAATTGAAATGAGATATTTACAAGATATTATTATTTAAATATAAATAAATATCTATATATATATTGTAACATTCTTTATTAATCTCATATTTTTCTCTACTCTAATTTCTTTTTTTTTCTTACTCTCTATAAATTATTTCAATTTCAATTTCAATTTTCAATGAATTCCAATTCATATCTCCAAATTTGATTGATTTACTTGTTAATGATAACACAATCCTCTCGGGTATTTATTCAATTATTAATGTTTGTTCATCTTTAAATGTTTGATATTTATTCAATTATTAATGATTGTTAATCTTTAAAAAAAAATTTAATTATTGATCTTAATATTCTATGATCTTCATCTTATTTTTCTGTCATGTTTTAGATGTTATTAGATGTTTATATTGTGTGGGTATATTGAGATCGTTGGTAGTGGTTGGGAAAAAATAGACATCAAAGTTTTAACAAATTAGTAAGTATATAAGTTAATCGATAAATCTTTAAATAGATTCTGTAGCATCATTAATCGAAAGATTTTCCACCATCTCCAAGGGTGTGGAAGCTATTGCGAGTTCTAATATATTTATATTTTATTTAATTACTATTATTATTTTAAATGAATAAAAAATAGAAAAAAATAATAAAATTGATATAATCATCTTATTTTTTATCTGCTTATTTGTAGTTAATTAATTTACTATTATTATTTTAAATTTAAATAAGCTATTAATTTTTTATTTATAATAATATGTTCATATCTATTTTTGTAGACTTTTTTTTTTAAAACTAAAGATATTTTATAAAAAAAATTATCTTCTTGTATATGAATATAAATTTAATATTAAATAATTCATTTTTATTCTCGGTGGATATTATTAAATATTATTATTATATGTGAAGTTTTGGTACAATTTGAATTGAATCTTATAATTATGATACAAAAGTCTATAATCTCTCAATAATCTTTCCCTTTTTTCAAAAAAAATATGAGCAAATAGAATGGATAAAATCTAAATTTATACCATTCCATCAAAATATGCTATTACATAGAAAATTTAATATATATATATATATATATTGTGGTTTCTACCGACAATACATTATCAGTACAGCCTCTACCGACAACATTTGTTGTCTGTAGAAACCTGTTATTTTGTGTAGTATATGTGTACCAAATGGACGTCGTTGCTGTTATAAAAATTAAACTTGAAGTTTTGCTTTATATAATATATTAATCAAATTTCAAATATCAATTATATATATAATACTCCCGAAATTTATAATGAAAAATAATTATTATAAAATTAGAGTGAATATGTATAAATGTCATGTGTTTGAGGCATTAGACTCCTACATCGTGTGGTCACCACACAATTTAAAAACGTTATAACAATTGGCATATGTTCCTTTATATATATATATATATATAATAATTAAATAAAATAATAAAGGTGCTTTTGGTAAAATAATCTATTTTTTAAAGTCATTTTGAACTATAACCTAATTTTAATAATTATTTGTAAAATTGTCTCTTATAATTTAGACAGTTAGTCGGAAAATTTAAACAACTGGTTGAAAAATTTAGATAAATGTCAATTTACAAAAAATTAACAAAAGTAAGTCAGAGTGCAAAATCACTTAAACAACTAGACTATTTTCACTAATTTCTCATTAAATAAAAGAATTTTTACATTAGCGAATACTTTTTTTTATTACATTATTAATACGTTAAAATATATTTATATTTTCTTATACACTATAAACGTTTATTTATTTTTTTAATAAATCAGTTAGCTTTTCTTTTTTAAGTTATTTAGTGTATATCTATTTTAGTTAATAATTAATTACCACAGATTTCTTTTTTCTTCCAATTCACAAGTTTGAAGAGTCTTTTTTTTTTACTATAAACGTTTATTTTTTTAATAAATCAGTATAGCTTTTCTTTTTTAAGTTATTTAGTGTATATCTATTTTAGTTAATAATTAATTACCTGAGATTTCTTTTTTCTTGCAATTCACAAGTTTCAAGAGTATTCATTTTTTTTTTTTTGCTGTCAAAATGGTTAATACAGGCAGAGTACAGGGAGAAGAACCCCATTCCAAAGTCATTACAATTTTATTACTTAAAATAATCATAATTTTGTGAGTTACGATATTTTTTTATATAGAAACAAAATCTCCAAAACATATATACTCTAAAAAAACATAATTAAAAATAGAAATCAAATTCAAACACATACATATACTTAAAAAGTCAAAAACAAAATCACTTGCAGAAGGATATGCATGTGTATATATAAGAACATATACAGGCACAACATAATATCCTATCAATATAGTTCTCTCTATTAATTATTGAAGAAATAAAATAAGATGGTTTCTTCCAAGTTTATTATCATTGTCATGGGTGTTCTATGCATTGCGTTGCTTTATGCCCCAGGTTAGCTTCTTCTCTTATTTTTATTTTTCAATCACTAATTATTCTATATATATATTTAAGGAGCGACTACATTACATCTACTTTTTTAACAATACCAGTACATCATTTTTCTATTTTCAACACCTAGATAGATATAATCCAAAAAAAAATTATATAACGGTGCACATTGTAGCTATAAAGAACATCTTACAAATTTTTAAGAAATTCTGAATAAATTATGGTACTAAAAACAGAGTTCAAACAGTTTGTTGCACGCAAGTTTTTTTTTTTTTAATACGCGTGTAAAAGTTAATTGTTTGAACATTGTTTTCGGTATTGTAAATTATTCAAAATTTCTTGAAAATTTGCAAGGTGTCTTAAATGAATACAATATACATTGTCATACAAAAGAAATTAGAAAAAAAATTACCAAGATGTAGAAAACACAAACTAACTGCACTACTGTTCTAAAAAAAAGTAAATATGTTATAGTCGCACTATATATATATATAAATATATGTTTGGGGTTATTGCTAATATATATTAGATAATTGTTTATGAAATTATTATTGGATGAATGGCAGAGGTGGCAAGTGCAATACAACTACCGCAATATTGCATAGAATTCTGTAAGGGTGGTTACCCCTGCAATGAAGTTTGTATAGCGAGGGGCTATCGTTCTGGAGGGAAATGCTTATCTGATGGACGTTGTTGTTGTTTTAACAATTAATTAAATACTCTTGGTCTTGGAATATATATATATATATATATATATATAAAGCAGTATTGTGCTATAATTGTTTTAGAATTTTAAATTTGTATTTTTGTTATTTTAATTTATTGCATGACATATATATGTTATGCTTCTGCACTACCAAATAATAATAATAATAATTACGAATTGAAGCATATATATATACACGTGTCTCTTATAAATGTTTTTAAAATTGATGAGAGCATATAAAATCTCTTGTTATATAAAACTATGAATAATTCGAAAGAAAAAAAACTAAATAAAATGAATGTAACTTTTAGATATAATTTTATAAATGAAAACTATATATACAGTAAAGGCTTTGATCTAACAAAATAAGGAAAAAATAGTTCTTCCTTAAATTAAAGAACATAAAAGCATTCATTTAAGAATAGAGATATGATAAAATAAATAACACAATATTTTATAGTAATTTCGGCTTAAAAAATGATTTACATATACTTAGTCACTTTTATTGATATTTAAGCTTGAAGAGTCATAGTTTCCGACGAACGTACGTTATCGGTTGTTCTATAATCCTCCTTCACTTTTATATTACATAAGGATTGCTTTGTACAAGAATGGTGTTTGGGTATTATGAGTTGCCTCTTCCTATTTGGATCTCATCTCCTCAGGAGTTTAGGGTTACATTTAAATTATGGGTGTAAGCTATTGGGCTTGGCCCGTAAATAATACATACAACATTATAATGACATAAATACAGTTGTTTATTTAATTAATGGCGATTTTTTCATATGTGCTAATTCTACCACACAATAGTCTCTTTTCAACAAACAGGCATAAAATAACTATTAAATTTATACTGATTTTTTAAGTTTATTTTAAATTATGGGTTGTTGTTATATTATTTTCCAACTTGTGTATATATTTTTTGTGGTATGGTATATCTTTTTTTTTTATGATATTTAGTTTTTTTATGTTATTATACATAATAGTAGTATATAATTTTGTATTATGGTATATACATTTTAATGGTAGTATATATAATTTTGTTAGCATAAGATATACATTTTTTACTAATAATTTTGTAAGTTTTGTTGGTATATTATTTCGCAACTAAGTATATGTATTTTTTGGTATGGTATATCATTCAACAACTTATAAAAAATGAAAAAAAAAATCAAAATAACTTTAATATAAAAACTAATATACATATACCATAATATTAAAATATTTAAAATAAAATATTAATTTGCTAAAGGGTATATTTGGTAATATGTAACATTAAAAAGGTGGTTAGATTATTTTACTACAAAATTAAAAATGTGGACACCTACTTATTTCACACACCATTAAGGGTTATTTTGCACCAAGTCCAATGTAACTAAGCGACCAAATTTATCCTGTTAGCGCTTGGTAGTCTATTTCGTGAGAACAAGAATGCAATTAGTTATGTTCATCTTCCTTTAAAAAGATTTACATTTGCCGAAAAAATGGGTATACATTCCACAGGTTAATTTTTATACTTTGCACAATTCTGACTTAGTTATGTGAGCAATTTCTCCATTATTTTTTGGTCATATAAGCAGGTGACCTTTATGCTAGTAGTCTCTCTTTAATACTACTTCTAATCGTGTCCAAAAGGCATTATAATTTCCCCGCTCTTTTAATCTACTCCAAGGATTCTCATTGGAGAACAAGAGAGAGATATTGTTAGTATTGCAAATCAAATTAAATGACAATTTCAGGTCTAAAATTTCCAATTATAAAATCTTGCTTATGAGCGACGAGAGTTATGTTTAGATTTATATATAACTTTCTAAAGTGGACGTAATTTTTACATTAACTATATTATTCATTCAACTATACATATATTTGGTGTATTCTAATAATTTTATTGTTCATACACAACACATACCCAGCCACTTGCCTCAAGTGGCAATAATTTTACTTTCTTTCATATTGTTTTTCGTTATTTAAAGAGCTATTGTGTTAATTAAGTTGCATACTTATTCAGAAAATTACAATGTTCGACTTGTTTTGGCTGTCTAAGTTGACAATGAAATACAGCAAATCTAGCTAGTCATACCATTTGCTTGTGTCACCTTTAGTTGACCTACCAATTTATGTTAATAATATACGTTATTTTATTATAATAAAGTTTTTCTTTTCAGTATATATCGGGTGTTTTTGTGAGACTCATATATATATATAGAAAAAAGTTTGAATCTTCTTTTTTCTAATGGTTGTTTTTTTTTCTTTTCATAACTCGGCTAATTTTTCTTCGTATATATATAGTTATTAATGCGGAAGAGAAAGTAAAACAGAAATTATATTGAGAATGAAAAACTATGTTTACAGTAGAGAACTTACAATATATAGACCTAAACAATTACCCAAGGCTAAAGATCAAAACTAACCTACCAGAAAGACTAAGTCAACTATAACTAATTAAACAAGTAAATATTACAAAAAGTAAAGATACAGAAATGAACTAAGAATCGTAATAAACCTAATACCCCCTTTCAAGATGGACTGAATATATCATGTACAGTCATCTTGCTAATGTGTGAGGATAAAGTGGTGGAAGGCAAAGATTTGGTGAAAGCATCTGCCAATTGGAGGTTGTTGCTGACTGGTATAAGTCGTATGGCTGAGCCTTTGATTTTGTCCCTAATGAAATGACAATCAAGTTCTATATGTTTAGTCCTCTCATGGAAAGTAAGATTATTGGCTATGTGGATAGTCGAATTGTTATCACAGTAAATAAATGCCGGAGTTGAGGAAGAAACATGTAGATCTTGTAGTAGATATTGTAGCCAAGTAACTTCACTTGCTGTAGTAGCAAGTGTTCTGTATTCTGCTTCAGCAGAGCTTTTAGAAATGGATGGTTGTTTCTTTGTGCGCCAGGACACTAAGCAGTCTCCTAGGAAGATGCAAAATCTTGTCATAGATCGCCTGGTGATAGAACATGATGCCCAATCTGAGTCCGAAAAGGCACGTGGATGTAGTGAAGAAGTCAAAGAATAAAGGAGTCCTTGTTATGGACACCCTTTTAAGTAACGAAGTAGGTGGTGAACGGCTTGTAAATGAGTAGTGCGAGGGGAAGACATTGTTGGAAAAAATTGAGTGAATGAGAAATTGATGCCTAAAATGGTAATGATATTATCTGAATATTGTGTGATTTATTCTGATTGATTTTGGCAAATCACTTTGGTCAAAATTAAGATATCAAAATAGTGTGTAATTAATTCTGAATGATTGTCAGAAAATCACTTTGGGTAACAACCGATATTACCAGAATAAGTGTGATTAATTCTTATTGGTCATAAGAAAATCACTTTAGGTAACTGTTGATATTACAAGAATAAGGGTAATTAATTCTGATTGATTATCAGATATTAAGATACCAGATTTGTTAGATATTTGGGCATTAATGTACTTGATTAACACATTTTTCAACTCTCCATGAAGCCCTCTCATTCTAGGACATAGATACGGAGCATCACACACTTAGTTTTTTTTTCTTTTTCTCTTCACTCTGTGTAGTAATTTCTGGTGATAGAGGGAATGTTTGTTTCGAGTTCGCCTAAGCAGATGCAGTGGTGCATTCGTCCTGCTTGATAGCTGTTGTATCCTGGGAAGTGGATTAGTTGCTCACGAATCCACTAGCATTGTTCTTGGAGCTTTTTAACCCCTCCACATGTACAGTTGTTGCAGGTACATGTTGGTCTGTAATTTGAAAGGTTTCCCAAATTATCTTGAGCTGCGTATAGTATATGCTGACTATTTGAACATCTTGCTTGAGATTCATCAATTCTTTCCTCGGATTGAAGATATGGGGTCCATTTCTTTGATGAAATATGACCCTAAGGTCATTCTAAATCTCTACAGCTGACTCATCATACAAAATACTTGCAGAGATTTCTTTAGAAACAGAGTTAAGGATCTAATAAATAACAATATTATTGTTACGAATCCAAGCATTATACAAAATTGAGTCTAAAGGAGAGGGTTTAGAAATCGAACCATCAAGGAATCCCAATTTGTTCCTTACTGAGATTGAAAGTGTCATAGCCCTGCTCCAAGAGGCATAGTTGTCTTGGCCAGTTAAAGGCTGAGAGACTAAAATGTTACCTGGGTTGTTAGCATGATGAAGGACATAGGGGTCAGACGGGTCTTCAATCTGGGCTCTTCAATGTAAAGACTTGAGAATTGTTATTGTTATGAGATTTCAGATTGTTAGAGACGACTGGAACTTGAGAGTCAGCTAGTGGAGATGAATCATTGTCACTATCTTGAGATGTTGCCAGAGATCTTGAGCGAGTAGACATGGCACTCGGACAAAATAGTAGAAAAAAAACAAATGTAAAGTAGAAGAATATGAAAAAAAAAAATAAGAACAGAATGTTCAAGAAAAAGAGTAGACGAACGGAAATTGCAGAAGCAAACAGAACAGAATGCGTTGTTTCGTCGGAGAAGAAGACACGGCTGAACGGGTGGTTGGTCTATCGATCGATGGAAAGCTTAACTTTCCTGCTCTGGTACCATAATGCGAAAGAGAAAAGTGAAACAGAAATTATATTGAGAATGAAAAACCATGTTTACAATAGAGGAGAACTTACAATATATAGACCTGAATAATTACCTAAGGCTAAAGACAAAAACTAACCTAACATAAAGACTAAGTCAACTAACTAATCAAACAAATATTACAAAAGAAAATAAAGATACTAAAATAAACTAAGAAGCGTAATAAAACTAAAAGTTATTCTTTCATCTTTTTTCAACCCAATTCATAAAAGAATTACAGAGAGCACATAATTTTTTTACTTTGTTTCTTTCTTTCAAATAGGCAACAATATAGGCATTGAGTTCCTGGTGTGGTGTTGGCCTCACCCTTTGGGAACATCTATTGCTAATGTATTCACAATCACAAAAATTTTATGTACAAAAAAACAAAATAGGAATGATAGCTAGGGAAAGGTCCACAAACGTGTTCTTGAAATTTAGCAACCAAGTATTTCTTATCAATCTGTGTTAATATTATCCTTTCTATTTGTTTTAATTGTACATTGTAGAACACCCTTTTAAATTATTTTTTTGTTTTCTTTTTACAATGTAGCTTACATACAAATTTACAATATAGTTTATATAATAAAATAGATTTAGGAATTATTTTCTTAATTTTATTAGAAAGAAGTTATACTTTGAGATTAGAATATATACCTCTTTTTTTCTCAAAATTTTATTTCTCAACTTCCATTATTACTAATATATATTATTAAATAACCAATATACAGTATACTCTAAGTTTATATTTGTTATTTTATAATTTTATAAATATAATATATATATATATGTATAAGATTAAAATAAAATATTAATATTTTATAAATCAACCAGATTTTAGTTTTTTTTGTACCCATCAAATTTTTATGATTTTTTTTTTAAAATGATCGATCAACAAATTCACATAGGTAATTAACATTATTACATGTCTTGATGGTACTATAACCAAGGGTCCTAAGAACTGATCAAAGTCGTAGATCGTAAACCAAAGACATGATGAATCATAAAAAAAATACCATAGGCAATAATTAATAATATTGAGGCACATAGTTTTTTCTTTTTTAATAATAATTATAAAAAAGGATAGGATTGTATCATTATTTAATTGTTATCGTTGATTTTTTCTAGTCTCTGTAGTACTATATAAACACACTCATAATCAAGAGAAGTACATATATAATATACAAAATGGAAGAAGTACGAAAAATAGCCTTAGCTTATTATGCCAATCTTTCAGATGGGCAAAAAGAGAAGGTTAAGTCTTTGTTCAAGGAAATGGCAGCGGATGGAGATGAGAAAGTAACCCTAAGTGAGTATGAGAACAACTTCAAGAAATTAGGGTTGTCCTGTAACATTCCAAAAAACTCAAGTCTGTTCAAGGAGATATTTCAAGAAAGAAAGACTAGTTTTTTTATGGAACTTGACAAAAATGGAGATGGGAGTCTGGATTTTGAGGAGTTCATTACTTTATTCTACCTCTTAAAGACTGGGAGGCTGCTCTTTTGTACAGGCAATGGATGCCAAGTTTTTCTTGGAGGAATTTTCTTCACTTGTCCTCAATGCTTCGACAACCCTAGAAAGACCAATTTCACTCTTTGCTTAGATTGCTTCAGCAGCAAAAACTATAGCCATAAACATCCACTCCTTGTGGATAATTATGCCTTTCTATTGTCCAAAGTACAACCAAAGGTAATATTACATACTGTGTTATTATTATTATTATTATTTTAGCTTATTAGGTCTCTAGCTACTATACTCGATCTACTATTATTTCTTTGGTTTAACGTCGACCTTGTGTGATCAGTTGCAAAATATATATTATTTCTGTACCAATTAGTTTAAAGAGGAACATATTTTAAATGATTATTGAAGGTATAAATGCATATTAATTATATAGCAATGATTTATATTTCAGAGTGCAATCGCGACAACTTTCGAAGTATTGACTTTTGGAGCTGACGTAATTAGTGTTGCTTCTTTATGTGCCATTATGTAAGATTGCTGATCTTATAATATAAGCAATTCAGCTTATATATTATAAATTTTCTGAACCATGTAAAAATATCTCTGGTCTTCATTTATCTGTTATATTATAATTAATCAATTTGTGAAGGTGTCATTGAAATTCATATATGTTCCTGTCTGTTCATTTTCTTTTCCCGAAGAGAATGGCTTTTAATGACTTTCCCGAAGAGAATGACTTAAGCAATTATCTTTATCGATTATCAGGTTTACTTTGACTCGGTAAACCTAGCTATACTAATTGATTAGTCACCAATAAATCAATCAACAAGTAGTTTCTACCTAAAAAGTCCTCAAATGTTGAGGACATGATGAAATGATCAATACATAATTTTCAATTTCCATGTGATTATCAGTTAATGTACTTTCAAAGTTCCCTTAGTACGTAAAACACGTTTCAACAACTACTTTCAAGACTTCTTACTACTCTAATAACTTATCAGCACTTAATTAAGCTGGGGCCATGTACATACTTTTGTTGTGATGAGTATGTCAAATTAAGTATTATTTTCTTTAAGAAATTAATGTCATCAAGTTGATATTTTCAATCATTTCTTAATTAATTAAGATATGAAAAAATTGTATTATGAAAATTAAGGCCAAAGACGATGAATTATATATGGGAGGATTGCAACTTCTCTCATGCTTATTTATTCTAAATTTTCTATTTAAAAAATCATCCAATGCTCATTTTTAGTAGGAAATATAATTATTTGGTATCTTGTATTTTATCGAAATACAATCTTAGTACCCTATGTTTTTAATAATGCTCATATGGTACTCTGTAGTTTGAAATTGTACATAATAGATACCCTGGACTCAAATTTGAACAATAAAATTTTATCAATATGACCAAATTGCCCTCAATTATATGCAGTTAGGCAATTAAATATGAATTTGAAACTCATATAATTGAAGACAATTTTGTCATATTGATAAAATTTAAGCCTATGATACCAAATATGTATGATTTCAAATTAAAAGATAATAAATAAGTATATCAAATATATATTTCAATAAAACAGAACCAAATGAGTATTTACATTTTTTCAGTATGAAAATATATTGTATTTTTGTATTTTGAATGAAACTTTTTCTATTGTACTATCAATTGGGACTTGTGCATAATTTTACACATGTATTTATGTTTTAATTACTAAAATATCATTATGTGTATAATAATAAATCTATAAATGCAAGGGGTGTTAAGTATGTGTTGCAAAAGAGAACAAAAAAGGAGAATATTAGTATTAGGAGAGAATAGTCTTTTAGTTCATTTTTATCTAAATAAAATAATCTTTTAGTTCATTTTTATCTAAATAAGGATACTTAGTGCTTATTATCGCATTGAAAATTATTCACGAATCATAAATATAAAAAAAATCAAATGAAAACCTACCATACGATACTCCATTTTTCTAATATAACAAATGGAAATAAATATATTATTTAGATTTTCATATTATAGCCACCTTTTTCTTTATATACTTTTATTCATCTGACAGAATTGAGAAATACATATAAAAATATGTATATATTTTAATATATACCTTTGAGTACTGACTCAAGAATTAGGTATAGCCCAATAAATTATATAATAAGAACTAATAAAATAAATTCCACCAAAATAAGTGATTCATTGGAAATAGTTGGATTATAAATATCATATGTATATAGATATATATATATAGTGTCAGATTGTCTTATATCTATCAAGTTCCATTCTTTTAGATCCAAGTTAATGTAGATAGATACTACTAGAAACCCAAACAATATGATTAATAGTGCCATAAAATAAATACAACAATTATCAATAAAAACACCACATAGATGATGGTGCCCTGTTGTTTGTATTCCCAACTTGTGCTCCATTTTTTCTTCTATTCACAATCATTGTGTTTGAATAATAATTATTCTTTACTTCATGAATAAATACAATCAACGTATTTTCCGGGCAAATGAACTCGAGGTCGAGTTCTTCGATAGATGGAGTAAATGATCTAGGAAGGAGAATAGTCAATAATATTCTATAATAATATAATTTATTAGGCTGCTAGTAATTTATTATTTCTTTTATGTTTTATTTTATTATAGTGTCATATATGTTTGTCGGCTACATAAATTTATTATGAGAGGAAATGTAATGGAAAATTGTTATATTTTATAATAAAATCTTAGGTCATAATATATATCTTGTAATTATATATGTTACATTAATGTCATAATATATTATGTGAGGTTAGTTATATGTCTATATGATTTACATAAATTAAATTTCAAAAGCAGCAACTTAACCCCTATCAATATAATGAATGATTTTTATTTATATATTTATTATGGTCAATCTAAACCCAAATATGTATTTTAAAATTAAAAAAAAAACACAATGCCTGAATTGAATCAATTAATATGTAAAAAAAAATAAGGAAACAGCCAGTTTAAAATTAATTTAGTTATAAATAATCTAGGACAAAGTCTACATACGTTAGACTTATAGTCACTGGGCCCTATTAATTCCAAAATATTAAAAGCAATATTAACCATATATCTGTGTGTTTTTCTTATCATTATTTTGGTAGAAAAGTCATGACAACTCAAATGGGCCCTATTAACTCCAAAATATTAAAAGCAATATTAACCACATATTTGTGTGTTGTTCTTATCATTATTTTGGTAGAAAAGTTATTAAAACACGAGTGTTGTTATTTAATATCTTAGAGTGTCCAACACTATATAAGATGACACTTTATAGTTGGTTAACAATACTTTATAATATTTATTAAATTCAAATATGTGAGATCCCATATTTCATTTGCACTAATAACAATATGTTACCTATTTATGGTGTTGGGCAACAATGATGTCCATTAGCATTTCTCTTAAAAAAAAAAAAAAAAACGTGTTCAAGACTATAGACTAGAAACTACGTTTCTACAACTACGTAGTTTCAAGACTTCTTCCTACTCCAACTTTTCAACACATAATTAGGCTATATATATATATACATTGCATCACTATGTTTACCCATAGACTTTTAGTACTTTTACACATAAACTCCCGAGAGAGAGAGAGAGAGAGAGAGAAATGGGAATAATATCAAACAACATCAAAAGAAGCCAGCTCCAGCCAGGAGATCACATTTACTGCTACAGAAAAGCACACATACTCCCACCACGGTACCAAATCTTATTATGATATGTGTTATGAATACAACAATGTTTCTTCAGTTCAATATATATTATTTTCTTATGATCTGATCATATATATACACCATGCATGAGTGTTACTACGTATACTTATATGCATATTATGTATGGAAAATATAATTGTAGGAATTTACATTGGAGAAGACAGAGTAATCCATTTCACAAGAACAAGAGTTAAAGAAAGCAAAAAATCAAACTTCATACTAAAAATTATTTCAAGAAAATCCTGTGAAAAGTGTGATTACAACCCACGTAGGGACAAAGGAGTAGTGAAGTCCTGTGTTGACTGCTTTCTAAAGAAACATAGGCTCTTTCGATGTGAATACAATGTCTCCATGCCTCAGTGTCTCGTCAAAAAGGCAGGTTCATGCAGCACCACATCTTCCAACACTCCTGAGAAGGTGATTCAACGCGCCACCGCAATGTATGATAAAGAAGGAAAAAAGTTTGGAGAATATCACCCTATCGAGAACAACTGTGAGTCCTTTGTTTTCTACTGCACAACTAACTATCGTAAGAGCATTCAAGGAAATTCTTTCAGAGCTCTAATTGAGACTGTTTATCAAACGGCCACCAGTGGTGAACATGATTCTATTAGAGCCATTGGTGAGTCTTTTATAACAACTTTCTTTACGAATAAAGCCAAAAGAATCAATGATGAAGGGAAGACCGGTGAGACAAGCGAGGAGGAAGATGAAGTAGAAGATGAGGATTGAATGATCGATCTGCACCAACATTGGGCCTTGTCCAAACCCAAAAGATTTAGGATTATTTCTATATATATACATCAAGAATAAATAAATTTTTTCTTTTAATTATTGAGATGTGATTTGTGATTTGAATAATATCTTAAATATTGTGTATCTTAAATAAAGTATTTCGTGAACTAAAATGTTATCATGTTATTATTTTTTTTAATAAAAGACTATAAACCATTCATTCTTTTATTTATAATATTGTTTATTATTATTTAAAAATTTTGTATGAAAATCATAAAATTTTTATAAAATAAATCATATTTTTTTAAAATTAAACTAAGTAAATATGTATTGTATGTTGCTTGTACCAGTATATTACATTCCAAGAGATATATAAAAAGGAGGACAACAACAAACTCACAGCAATGGAGCTAGGTCGAGAATTAATGAGAGAGAGAATCCATGAGAAAGGACAAAACAAAAATTTCAAAATAAAAAACAAAAAAACTTACCCTTGATCTTATTTTTACAATTTCACAATCTCATTTTTGCTAAATCATTAAAAAAATACAACAAAAAATAACAAATCTGATTTTTACATTTTCTATAATACCTATGCAATATACAAAATTCATATTAAATAATAAATTATTTTATACATTCTTTAAATATATATACTTATCAAGAGAGAGAATGAGATGTTGTGAGGAGCTGAGGTTAAAGTTTCAGATGAGAGATGTGTGGATGGAGAGGGGTGGATAGAATGTAATGATAGGATAGGTTTGAATCATTTGTTTGGTAAGAGGGAGAGATGAATGGAGAGGGAGAAATGGAGGGAGACCTTCTTCCTCTAAAGTTTAAAGATTCAATCCCTTAAAAAATAGAAAGATCCAAGAAAAAGACAAATAAAAAATACTATGCAAATGATATATATCATTTTAAAAAATAATAAATATTTATATTAAAAAGATAAAATTGTAACTTTAATAATTTATTTCCTTTCCATTTTTCCAACTTACCTCATATACCAAACAACACAAAGGAGATCAACTATCATGTCCATCCATATATCATACTTCAGAGATAGACTGAGAGAGTAGTATGATGTTGAAGTTATATTTGGATATATTATATATTGAGATTGTTGTTTGTTTATCGAGTTTTCCTGAAACTATAAATATAATGAAAGATAAGAGCTAGAAAGAAAGGATCAAAGATAAACAAGCAGAGTTTTTACGTGGTTGGGGCGTTAATGAGCCTTAGTCCACGAGTCTATTATATTATATTTTAGAGAGATTTTGAAAATAGATTTTTCTGCAAGTTTGAGCAGAGTAATTGCTTACAAGAGAAAATATAGGATCCCCGCTACAGTGCACGATTGGTCCTATTTATAGGCAGTCAGGTGCAATGGGCTTAGGCCGGACTAATCCAGGGCCAATAGGGATGTAATTATGGTTTGCTCGCTAATAGAGTCATAATACAAAGAATGTTGTTTAATAAAATATTGTAATCAGGGCCCATTGGGTCGGCTTGGTCATGGCCAAGACTTACAGCTGCCAATAGTACATAATTTCAAACTGGTCTCCGTGGCCTTCTAAGGGATCCAGGGGACAAGATCTGTCAGAGAATTGGCAGTACTTTTTCTTAGAAATAGCGTACGTTCCGCGCGTAACCTCTTCTACAGGTTAGTTGAGGAGACCAACTTCCGTGTTTCTTGGGGACATGTCAGTGTCAGGGGACATCAAACTTGCCATATCCGGACGTCTAGTCTGAGTTCCTTTACTAATGTCCCTGTTTACTTACTAGAGTCCTGGTTCATTCACTAGGACTCGAGTTCATTCTTGACAAGGTCTATTCCCAGACTAGTGAGTCTGCCACCCTATAATGGCATCAGGGAGGATATGGGTAGGTTGGGACTGGGAAGATGAGTGGGGCCTGCATCTTGGTCCTGGCTCCTTTGTTATGGTCGCGCCCACTGAATGTTGCTGGGCCCATTGACGATTGGGCCATCAGGACTTCCTTCTTCCCTGTTCATCGGGCTCAAGATGGGCCCGGATCTCTTTAAGGGGGGCCCACAGACCCATTGCGTCATGCCACGTGTCCCGAGGGGAAAACAATGATAAAATTTACCCCCCAAGTCTTCATTCGTGTTTGCATGGTGGAGACTTGCCTTACTCTCCTGAATCAAATCCAAATATCCCAATTCGTTTTCTAAAAGTCGGGTTCATTTACTTGGGGGCCACTTGAGTGATCCCTGTCCTTTCAAATTCACAATGTTTTATACACGTGTCTTTAAGTTGATGGTGTGTCTGTGCCACTTGCACCCTAAAGACCTGGAAAGAATCTTTTGATGATCCAAGTGACCGATAGGTGTCAGCGCAATTCTCGAGATGTCCTGTATGTACGAAAAAAGTCTATTGGGTACTCGAGTGGGCTGTTTAATGCTTCTGCACCATTTGAGTCCATAGGATGGGGATAGCCTTGAGAGTTTCGACATGGACCATTGGATGAGGCAGGTGCAGATCGTGGATTGAAGAATCCATATTCGACTAGGGAAATTAAATTCATTGCACCATCCAGGACTGTTGGATGGGGAAACTCTTGGGATCCCCACTGTGGACCGTTGGATAAAATAGTGGATTTTTGCCCTATAAATACCTCGACACTCTCATTTCAAACTTTACACATTTTATATATGTAGAGCAGGAAAGGGAGCTTTTTATGTCCCAATTTGCCGACGAGCTTTTCCGGCGATTAGTTCACTTCTGTGTCCATCTGTTTCTGACCAGACCTCTTTACGTTCAGCCATCACACATTTTAGTCTTGATTCAACCAGTAGAAGAATTGTTGTATCATCTTCTCAGATTTAAGGTGGAGATTCTGCCAACTTTGTTGCCTGAAACTCTACAAATTTCAAACCCAACACCTCTTAGTAAGTTTTCTGGTCATTTTTTTCACTGTTTATTCCTTTTTTTAGTCATTTTGACCGTAATGCTATTCCTGTGACCATATAACTGTTAGGGTCGTGACCCCCGTGTAAGGTGGTTCTAGGTGGGATAGTGTAGGTTTGTATTGTAGATTTTCTAGGAGATAATTCCTATTAGTCTAGTTTTCTCTGATCAATTCGGACGTCCCAAGATTAATTTGGGAGAGTTAGAAAAAATTCTGATTTTTAGTTCCCGACTAAAGATCTTGGGATCTTTATTGATCCCAGATCTGGGTCCGGAGGGGACTTCTCCAAGCAGTTTTAGGAGAACTCCCGTACTTTAACCAATTTTCTTCGGTTTTGGTGTTAACTGCTTGGTTTTTATTTTCTTTGTCTCTTCCAAGTCCCTGATCATGAGTCGTGGTGTCACTCTTCATCTGGAAGATTTCGTTCAATCGGGCCCCATAATCCTGGAAGGGCACAAACTTCCCACGGGCAATACATGGGAAATGGATGGGGAGAAGAACGAGTTCCAGAACTATCGAATGTTGGACGCTCTGGAGAAACATCTGGGAGTGGAGTCGACTCCTAAACTCTTCTACAACCGACTGGCCCGGAAGGAGGAGAGGGCCCATACCAGCGTGGGTGAGTTCAGGGCTTGGAGTATAGGCCACGTCAGTGCGGGAGCTACCATCCCGCTCCATAATTACATTGCGAGGTTTCTTAAGTTCGTGGGGATCACACCATTCCAAATTATGCTCCAAGCGTACAAGTTTCTCGCGGGAATACGCATATTCTACGCATCGAAGGATAAATGAATGAAAGAAAATAGATAAATGAATAAAAATGAGAAGAAGAAGAAAGAAAGAAAAATAATGGAAAAATTGAAAGGAAAAAAAAAGATAATGGAAAAAATTGGTTGAAAAAAAAGAAAAAAGAAAAAATAGAAGAATTGTACTAACTGTGAGTAGCAGTTGCACTGGAAGAGGATTGTAGAGGTGAAAGAGACATTTAAAGGCATAATTGATGAGTCTCAATTTGTTTCTGCTGATTATCGTATCAGTCATGCTTACTGAGCTCTTCTCCCTGCTAAAAGTAAAGTGTTTTGGCAAGCTGAAGTATGGAGAATGCTTTCTATTCCGAGACATCGAATTTTTCTGTGGTTGGTTGTGTTGGGTAGGCTTCAGACCAGGGATAGATTGTTCAAATTTCAAGTTTGTGAGACAGTGTGTTTATTGTGTGGAAATGCAGAGGAATATCATCAACACTTATTCTTTGAGTGTTATTTTAGTAGTTGTTGTCTTAAGGAGATTAAAAGGTGGCTGAACTGGTATGCTAATACAAACTCATTACTGATGTTACTGAGATGGATCTCTAGAGCTAAGATGAAGCAGTTCAGGAAGCTAGTTTTCTCTGCTACTGTTCCTGCTCTAGTTTATCAGATTTGGAGAGTTAGGAATGAGTGTTATAGGATGCACAAGGTAGATTCTATATATACAATTGTAAAAAAGATAAAGCAGGATGTTAAAAGTAGAGTTTTAAGCATTATACCTATGAATACAACTAAAACAGACACATATTAGTTTTATTGTATTTGTGATCAAAATTAGGGAGGTGTTTGAGTTCAAGCCTGATTAAGGTGCTGCTCTTTGTACTCACAGATTTTAGCAATATAATTTACTTACTCACCAAAAAAAAAAAATGGAAGAAAAAATAAGGAAAAAAAAGAAAACTGAAAAAGTAATAAAAAATGAAGGAAAAAATTAAAAATAAAATAAAATTATTTTCAAAATAAAAAAATATATAATTATGATAAAAAAAATATAGCATAATTATATATTTTTTCAAATTTATAAGAAAAAAAATCTCATAAATATGAACATTCAAATCACAAAAAACCATAAAAAATAGAAAAATTATATGTCAATATTAGTATAACTTGAAGTCGTTTTAGACGGCTGTGGTCCTCCAAAGAAGTAAGTGTGGTCCTCCAAAGAAGTAAGTGATGACCAATGGTTTGGAAGCTAATCCGAATTATTATAAATTAAATGTCAATATTTGTATAACTTGAAGTCGTTTTAGACGGCTGTGGTCCTCCAAAGAAGTAAGTGATGACCAATAGTTGGAAGCTAATCCGAATTGTTATAAATTAATACAAGTGATACATGTGCTTAATTGCTTGGAAACATCATACCAAACAATGACAAATTAATTCACATTTTCTCTTTTAATTAATAATAAGTCAAAGGTGGGAGAACCAAAAAAACAAAGCAATAATCTAAAAAAGAGGAAATATTATCTATTGTTTTAGTTGACTGCCATCATTGACTTTATATATGTTTCCCGAGACTTATTAAAAAAATCGTATTTTTTAAACGAAAATGTGTGGTTTTGGTCTGTCACATTGATAAGAAGATTAGGGCACAGTGCCTTAATTATGTAACTATCATATTTGTTTATTTAATTATATATAAACATCTATCATCTATATATGGATTTGGATTCCAAACCGCTCTGTACTGTTGCGGTTTGGGTAATGCCCCTGATTATATATTAAAAAAATAGGGAGGTCTGACTTTGTGGTATAATAATGTGTATTTATATGAAAAATGTGTGTAGAGTAATGACTCACATAAACTTAAAAATTTCAATAGATAACTTGACGTAGCTACTGGTTATTGTTATCAATTTGTATATTTAGAATAAGAAATATATAGCTAAATGAGGGTATTTATGTAATTTTGGGCAGTAGTTGAATTTTTAATGTATTCTTAATGGTCAATTCGGTAATTTATCTAAACTTGGTGCAATGCTTTTTAAACCAAGACAAAGAATGTGAAAGAACAATGCACACTAAAGACACTATGAATCACAATTTTATTGATTATTTTGCACAGTTAATCCAGTATGAGATTCACAGTATTTTTTCGTTTTTATTTTAACCAGATTATGTTTCTTGGGTTTGTGTTATTAATTTTTTAAGTTTGAATTGAGTTCCATTGACATATTACACTTAAAGGATGATGAAGATTCGTCATTAACAAATTAAATTTGTTCATCGAATAGAGATAAGAGTATGTTAGGAATAATAAGCAAGTTTTCATAGTCAATATGTGATCAAGTTTGAATAACTCCACAACTTTATATTGTTCCAGAAACAAAGAGGAATATTCAAGTAATTAAAGGATAATACTAACGAAGTAGTGCATAGTAGTTTTTAACCTAATAGAGTTCCTTGAAGTTTAAAATGTTGTTGCAGCTCTCAACTGACATGTTGAGTAAAGTAACGCACGGTACCATAATGGTTTTCCGTTTGCTGATGTTACAAGCACGTCATAGTCAATTGATGAAATATTAGGTAAAAAGAGAAGTTCGCCTTCAAAAATGTCGCATTTGCTAACTTCTTCTGTCACAACCCGAGCCCTAGGCTGTGGCAGAATTGTAATATCCATAACTTGGGTGGTCAAAGGTCAAACTTTGATCCTCGGTGGAAAATAGTCATTATAAATGATCCTTTAATTTATAATAAATATTACTATAATTATAAGTTAAAACAATGGAATAACTCTTATAATTATATATGAAAACATTACGGATAAAAGTATGATCATTTATCTTAATACATAGAACAATAATATCCCCACAGTTATGTAGTCACCAAACAGTTAAATTTAATAAGTCATAAAACACCAAAATAATACTTAGTATCCACCATTCCTCATTTCTAACTATTACATAGCTAACTTAGATATACAGACCGATAGGTTCCAAATTAAATACATAATGTTCAAAAGATAGGACTATGGCACTAAACATATTAGCTTCAGCGATAATTCACCTTATCCACAATTTGCGTCACTAGGATCCTGGAATGGGAGAGATATAGGGGGTGAGCTTATAAAGCCCAATAGGAAAGCAACTAATAACATAGGACTCAAAAGTTCAATAAAAACCCCTGCATGGTTAGCTTTTTAAAACAAAACATACATCATCATGTATAAACCAAAATAGAGAGAAACCATAAATAATTATAAGAGCATAGCTACCAGTGCACATCACACCGTCCACTAGACCCCTAGTTTCCGTTACCCACCATAGAAAATCCGACATCCTAAACTCCTGATAACCACCACTATGATGACACAAAGACTAGGTCGTGAAACAAAAACATGCACAAATCATTATCACTATGACTCTCATCGGTATAACCAATTGCAGGTAAGCATGAAAAGAAAGAAACATATCCCCTTTATATTTTAGAAAATTGGGCAGCATAACAACTGCATTTGAATAAAACCCAAAAATCATAACCTGCATAATTAAGTGAACAAAAGAATATATTTGGCACTCAGTGCCCTCAGAACAGAACAGAAAACATGCAGATTAAGTTTTCCATTTTTCAAACATTTTATAAATATCAAAATTGGAATATGTTTAATGCAATTCAATACGAGTAAAACAAGTCCAATAGTCAAGTTGAGTCCCTACCTCTTAGGAATTTTCAATCCGAGCCCAAACCGACACTCCCAAGCTTAACGATTATCCTAAAGTGATTTAAATTGGATCTATATATCACAATTTTCCTACGAGCATCAAATGAGCAAATGATTATCATTATTGAATTTCTTATTCAAAATCGTGTCCAACGACATATAATATGACCATATTTAAAATTTCAAGTTCCGAAACCTCACCCAAGCGGTGCACACTAGCAGTTGATAGCGGTACCGGAAACGTCGACGAATATATGCATGGCATATATCAAAACGATCCTCTCGAGTAGTATATCACGGAAGTACAGATCCTTTGCCCAAATGACCTTCGATGCCACGCGGAAAATGCTTCCAAAGGGGCGGAGATACCCAAAATCTCGCCGGAGAAAAATGACGAGTTGATTGTAATGACTTAGTGGGCGACGTTCCTCCCTTCACGCTGGTTCCAACGGTGCCACCCACTCACCGAACGAAGGTCTGCGTTCGCCGGAAAGTGCGGTCAAAGTTTTGACGACGAAACTTTGACAGCTCCGTTCGTGTGTGTCTTAAGTCCGATGGCCCTGAGATTTTGGGGATGGGGTTGTCGTCGGCCACTGGTGCTCCAGCTCCGGCACGTGGCGGCAAAAGGGAACTCCAGAAACGACTTTGTGGTAGCCCGACGTGGGTTGTTGTAGAGAGAAAAAGAAGAGAAAAAAAATAGAAGAAGAGGAAGGAGAAGAAGAAGTGCTCGGGAAGAAAAAGGAAAAAGAAATAAAAAGAAAAGAAAAGAAAAATCTGCTTATTTTTAAAACAAGTGGGTCCCACCACTTAAATAATATATATATATATATATATATATTCTTTTTTTTTTCTGAGTCTTCACATTCTTCCATCCTTAAAGAAATTTTCTCTCGAAATTTATTATTATTCTTTCTTTTTTTCAAAAAACAACCTCAAGCTGAAAATTAAACAAATGAGGATACTTCTCATACATCTCTGACTCTAACTCCCAAGTAGCCTCGTCTTCTCTATGGTTTCGCCATAAGACCTTGACTACTGGAATCTCCCTATTCCTTAGCACTTTTAACTCTCTCGCCAAGATTCTGATAGGTTGCTCTTCATATGTCACGCTCTATTGAAGAGGGATAGTCTCATACTCAATGATGTATGATGGGTCTGGAGTATACTTCCTCAGCGTCGACACATGGAACACATTGTGAACGTGCCCCAACCGCGCTGGTAAGTTCAATCGGTAAGCGACCTCCCCAACCCTCTCGATAACCTCGAAAGGTCCAATATACCTTAGAGCTAGCTTACCCTTCACTCCAAACCTCGTCACACCACGCATGGGAGTAACTTTCAAGAAGACATAGTCACCAACCTCAAACTCAACTTCTCGTCGGTGGAGATCAGCATAACTCTTCTGACGACTTTGAACAACCTTAAGTCTCTCTTGGATGCCTTTGATCTTCTCTGTGGTACTAGCGATAATTTGAGGTCCAATTGTGACATGCTCATCTAGTTCTGCCCAACACAAAGGTGATCTACACGGTCTCCCATATAAGGCCTCATAAGGAGCCATGCCTATACTAGCCTGGTAGTTGTTATTATAAGTGAATTCCACCAATGACAAGTGTTCTCCCCAGCTACCCCCAAAATCCAAAATACAAGAACGAAGCATGTCCTCCAAAGTTTGGATAGTCCTCTCAGATTGTCCGTCTGTCTGAGGGTGGTGAGCGGTCTCAAGTTAAGTTCAGTTCCAAAAGATTTTTGCAATGCTCGCCAAAACCTTGATCTAAATCGAGGATCTCTATCAGAGACAATGCTGGAAGGTAACCCATGTAGTCGAATTATATTATCCACATAAAGTCGAGCCAGTTTAGAAACCTTATAATCCTTCCTAATTGGAATAAAATGAGCAGATTTGGTCAAATGATCAACAATCACCCAGACAGTGTCATGCCTTAATGGCGTAACGGTAATCCTGTCACAAAGTCCATTGTGATCTTGTCCCACTTCCATTCTGGTAGAGGTAAGGGTTGAAGCAACCTCGAAGGTCTCTGGTGCTCAACTTTAACCTGCTGGCAAACCATACACTTAGCTACAAAGTTAGCCACATCTCTCTTCATACCTTCCCACCAGTATTGTCTTTTCAAGTCTTGGTACATCTTTGTACTTCCAGGATGTACAGAAAATCTATACCTATGAGCCTCGATCATAACAGACTCTCTAAGATCAAGAATATTTGCAACAACCAATCTTCCCTTATGGTATAAGAATCCTTCGGCATTGACTGTCCATCCATCTAACTGCTCACCGTTTCAGATTCGATTCCAGATAAGTCTCAATTTCTCATCTTGCCACTGACATTGCTTAACTTGCTGAAGTAGCATTGGTGTAACCACTATGTTTGAAACACAAGCAATATATTTTCCGTCATAGTACTCTAATTCATAATCACCCACAGTGATCGCTCTTTTCCAATCCTCAAGAGCTAAACAAGCCAAAATCCCATGAGGTTTTCTACTTAATGCATCAGCGACCACATTGGCTTTTACAGGATGATATTGCAAAGTGAAATCATAATCTTCCATGTACTCGACTCATCTTCTTTGCCTCAAATTTAAGTTTCTTTGAGTGAAGAGGTACTTTAAACTCTTATGATCATAATATAATTCAAACTTTGCCCCATATAAGTAACATCTCCAAATTTTTAAGGCAAAAATCATTGCTGCAAGTTCCAAGTCATGTGTAGGGTAGTTCTTCTCATGTGGCTTCAATTGGCGTGAAGCATAGGCAACAACCTTGCCATTTGTCATGAGAACTCCTCCTAAACCAATACTAGAAGCATCGGTGAATACCACATAAGGCTCATCACTATTAGGCATAGTGAGAACAGGCGTCGTAGTCAATCTTCGCTTAAGTTCTCTGAAAGCTTCTTCACAACTATCATCCCACACAAACTTTAAATCCTTCCTTGTTAGCTTTGTCAAAGGCATAGAAATACGAGAAAAATTCTCCACAAAGCGACGATAGTAACCTGCTAACCCAAGAAAACTTCGAACCTCAGTAGCGTTCTTTGTTCTTCCCCACTGCAAGATAGAATCTATCTTTACAGGATCCATAGTAATGCCTTCTTGAGATATTACATGCCCTAAGAATTTGACCTCGGTCATCTAGAAGTCACATTTCTCTTTCTTAGCATATAATCGATGGTCCCTCAAAGTTTGCAACACAATAGTTAAATGTTTTGCATGGTCCTCAGGTGTCTTGGAATACACCAAAATATCATCAATAAAAACAACCACAAACTTATCCAAATAGGATCTAAAGATCCTATTCATAAGGTCCATAAATGTTGCAGGTGCATTTGCCAATCCAAATGGCATCACCAAAAACTAAAAGTGTCCATAATGCGCTTTAAAAGCAGTTTTAGGAATATCATCTTCCTTAATCCTTAATTGAGGATAGCCTGACCTCAAATCAATCTTGGAAAAATACTTTGAACCTCCGAGCTGATCAAACAACTCATCTATCCTTGGCAAATGATACTTGTTCTTAATTGTCATCTGATTCAATTTTCGATAATCGACGCACAGTCGCAAGGATCCATCAGCTTTCTTGGCAAACAAAACTGGAGCTCCCCAGGGAGAAGTATTGTTTCTAATGTAACCTTTATCCATTAGCTCATCCAATTGCTTTTTCAATTCAGCTAACTCTGCAGGTGCCATGCGATAAGGTGTAGTAGAAACTAGTTGAGTCCCGGGAATCAAATCAATGCAAAACTTGATCTCTCTATCAGGTGGTAGTCCTTGCAAATCCTCAGGAAACACATCTGGGAAGCCACTAACCACTGATATCCAAGGAAACTTGTCTAGAGGCCTAGACTCATCCTTGATTGCAAACAGACTCCCATAACACTCTAAGTTTCTTTTCCCACCAAAACATGCCTTAAGGATAGGATTATGCCTTACTGCATTCATGTTGGGCCGATATACTATGAAATCTCCACTTGGAGTTAAAAGAGTCACCCTTTTTCGTGAGCAATCTACAATGGCTTGGTACTTAGACAACCAATCCATGCCAAGAATCACATCAAATTTTCCCATAGGTAACACCATCAGGTTTCCTAATAAATTATGCCCTTCAAGCACAATACAAACTGATTTGCAGATGGTTAATACTTCACCATGCCCTCCCATAGGTACACTCAACTGCAGTGTAGGACTAAAAGTTTCCCAACTCAAACCCAACATGCTAGCAAACATTAATGATATAAAAGAATGCGATGCACCAGTATCAAATAATACATGAGCCCAAGAATGTGAGATAAGAACCATACCATCCACAACTCCATGGCATGATCCTCCTTGCGCATCATCACCACCAAGAGCATAGGCTTGGCCAGAGGCTTTTTCCTTTGCTTTCCCTTTTCCATGACCAGGATGGTTTGTGCTTGCACCATAACTTCCTCCTTGATTGAACCCTCTCTGACTTCCAACAGAAATAGGAGTTTGGAAACTCTGCGAGTACCCCTGGTTGAATCTTGAACCTTGGGGCTTGAACTGATGTTGATATTGGGATTGTTGCCCTGGTGTGGGTGTGAAACCATAGGATGAAGTCTGAGACTGGTTACTCGGACGCAGTTTCTCAGATGCCTAGCCAACAGCTCCTCGGAGATGCAGCACCATCTCCCAGCCAATCGGACACGCACCAAATCCGCTCGGACACCTCTTGTTGCACGGCTCCTCGGATGCACACCATCTACTTGGATCAGCACCCAGCCGCTCGGATGCATGTAGCTACTCGGACACATGCAGCCTCACCGCTCGGACATGCCTTTAGCCACTTGGACACGCATAGTTGCTTCGCTATGCGCCTGGCTACTCAGACACCACAGCCTAACCATTCGGATGCATGCCCTTATGTCCTCGGGTTTGCTCAAAATCTTTATGGTTCATGCAATTATACTTTACTTTTCTTTGTTAACTTGAAACTTTCTAAGTTTTTTTAAACTTAAAAAGTTATAAGTTTTTTGTGAATAGTAAAGTCACTCTGATGTATGCCTTATATTTTCGCATGAGTACTTAGTTTTCTAACTTAGAAGTTCTAGACATTTCATAAGTCCATACTAAGTATACTTTCTCACACTCTTATTGCTCTAACATTTTATGAGCATAATGTTTATTGTCACATGTCACACGAATATCTGCTTCTAACTTGAAATTTTAAAAAATTCCAAGTTACTTAAGCTTTGTCAAAAACAAGTTAGCTTAATGGCCTTTTTGGACTTCGAAAATTTACAAGTCAGCCTAAAAACATATATCTTAACTCGTGCTCTTATTTCCTGTGTTAAATTATATACCAGCATACCTCATGTGCCCCCCAATCGATCGAGGGTTGAAAGATTCTAGTCACTTGCTACTTGACCGAATCTGTTCGAGCAGTTAATTGCTTGTGAAACACATAGAATATATTGAAAATATTCGAGCAGTTGAACACTGCTTGAATGTATCGACTAGATGAACACTGTCCGATTTTTACCGACCAGTTGAACACTGTTCGAATAATTAACACACATACACATTTGTAGCAAGAATCGACCACGCTGCGCATAATCTCTTTTATTACTCGTAAATTAAAAAAGGGCAATACGTGTCTAATAACGAGTCTTAAACAACAAAAATTGTTCAAAAATATATGACTGGTCAGCAAATAACCAGCTCATAAACCAAAATTAAAATACAAGTTAAACAACTTGAAATTAAAATACCACTCTGAAAGCGGTATTTAGAAATAATATATTCACAGACGCTCGTCGTTCCAGTGCCTCCTGATCCTAGCACTCCCGCTCAGCATACTTCTCCCTTGCTTCGTTGCTTTCCTCAACCAAGTGTGGACCTCCACATATAGTGTCTAAGGTAAAGTCCACAGGTCCGGGCTGCAAGGGTGGAGATCTTTGTCGTTTGAACCCAGGATTGTTGCTGCCTTCTTCTCCTTAGGGTGTCTCTGCCCGGTACTTCCTCAACTTGCCCGACCAGAGAAGAAATTATATCTCTTCCTTGAGGTGATTGCATTCATTCATGTCGTGACCATAATCTCCATGGAAATGAAAAAACTTATTCATATCTCTCTTCCTTATCTCCTTCCTGATGGGTGGAGGTTTCTTGTAGGGAACCTCTTCATGACTAGCAAGATATATTTCTGCTCGGCTGGCCGAGAGAGTAGTGTAATTAGTGAATGAGGATCATACTTGGTTGGCTTTTCATTTGAACTCAACTTTGCTTTCTTTTCCTCATGGTGGTCAGACCCGTTATTTCCACGTTTCTTGCCACCATCCTTAGGAGGGCCAGTTGATCCGCCTAGATTGTTTATGCCATTCTCCTCTTTTTCGATTGCATCATCCAATTTCATATACTTGTCTGCTCGGTCAAGAAATTGTTGAAGTGTTGAAATTGGGTTTCTATGTATGTTATCCCACAAAGGGCTCCGATAAGTTATCCCAGCGGATATTGCAACCATCTTCCCATCGTCTCCTACAGCAGTTTCTCTATTGGCTTCTCTCATGAATCTCTATATATAATTCTTTAAAGACTCATCTTTTCCTTGTTTGATATCTGCCAAGTGGTTGGCATAAACTGGTGGAGTCCGGGCAGTGTTGAATTGTCTACAAAACTCCTTCCTGAATGCTTCCCAAGAGGTTATGGAGTTCGGCTTAAACTTCCAATACCATTCCTGGGCAGTATTCGACAATGTAGTCGAGAAAACTCTACACCGATAATCGTCACTTACTCCAAGCAATTCCATCTGGTCCTCGAACTTCCCAACATGTCTGATGGGATCTGCCTTTCTTGTATATATTGGCAGAAGCGGTGCTTTATATTTTGCCGGCGGCTGGGCTGCTCTAATCCGGGCACAAAATGGGCTACCACTCCCATGGTCTATCGCATCTATCCTGGAAGGTCGTTTTGATAAACCTTGCACTGCAGCTATTAGCACGTCAAGCTGGGCTTGGATGGATGGTGCAACTGATGAAGTTTCAAGGTCTTGACCGCCTGGTCGGGCATTACCATCTAGTGCACTGTCGTCAAGTATTTCTACTTGACTGGCAGGGCGGTTCAGATTTTTCCCTTCGACCGGGACGGTCCTCCTCTTGTTGGTGATAACGTCCCTCAGATCCTTCCGGGAAGCATGCCCTCCTGCCCGATCGAACACCGTACTTTTCGATTTTTCAGAGGGCTTACTACATGGGATTTGTGCTCTCCCACTACGCTGCTGGCCGGGGTGCAGTGGAGGCTTTTCGGTACGCCCCGGGTAGTCTTTTCCTCCTTGTTGGTCGTTGCCCTCCTTTTCCTTTGACTGGTCGGTGTGATTACCATCAGCCTCATCACGACCATGCCCATCTTTGAATTATGAAGTCCTCTTATCTCAAGGAGTCTTGGTATGATCCTGCCTGGGTGGAGTCTTTTTACTACTCGATCGGTGACTCCCTGATCTAGAAGTCTCTGATCGGTGGCTTCTGGAAGGGGTTCTAGAGTGCTCCCTTTGCGTCGAGGCAGTTCTGGATCGGTCCCCATCATCTTCCCAACCAGGGGGGTTACTCCTGCTTCTATCCGGTCCCCGAGAATTGGCTCTGTCAGTGATCCTCCGACCAGCATTATTATTTCTTACTCCCTGGGTGGCTGCTTGTGCTACGGCTTGAGCATTGGCTTAGGCCAATTGGGTAGCCGCTTCTAGAGAAAGTGCTTCTTCACGATGTCTCTGGTTGACCTCCTCTTGTTGCTGTCTGAGCTATTCGCTTCTGCCCTCCATATCGCGCCTTTGCTGCTCTAACACAGCTCTCTGCCTTGCCATCTCTTCAGCAAAAGACTCCTGCCGAGCATTGAATTGCATCATCTCCTCTTGGAAAGCGCCTATTGCTTCCTAGAGTTGTTCAACTTCTGGAGTGGTCTCCTCGAGAAACACCCTGGGCTCAGTCTCTGGGTTCTGCGGTCCAAGCTCTTATGATCTAGCAGGCTCCTTTGACGTGCCTGACTTTTTGGATGCCACATTGATATTCTTGGGCGCCATTTCGATATGATAGTCGTGTGTTTCTTCTCTTCAGGCTCTCAATGAAAGCACCAAAATGTTGACCGCATTTTTGGCCAACGACATGTAGACGTCAAAACGACAAAAAACCTTCAAGAGAAATAAACGACACAGACAATTTTTATAGTGGTTCAGCCCCAATGTGTTGGTAATAGCCTAGTCCACTTAGAGTTATGATTATAGATCTACACTCAATATCAGATGAACCTGAGTCAACTGAGTTTCTTTAGTGCAGATGAAATGAATACAATATTTCTCTCCAGTACAAATATTCTCTCAGAAAATTCGAATCGAATCCTCTTTATGATGCCATGAGCCTTATACTTATAGGCTCACGATCGTACAAATGAAGTCCCCCATAATCGGGATATTTTGTTATTCTCACTATATTTAATTAATAACAATATTCAAAATACAACAATACACTACTTTTGTGGGAGAATCTGAGAGATTCCCGCGTAGGCACGACTAATTCTTGGTGAAATTGTTACTGGGATCTTTTGCGTAGCATGTTCTATTTAGTCGACCCACATCACACTCAGGAGGAGAACTAAAGGACCAAAATTCCTCACTGGATAGCCAAACCTTCAGTGGTCGGCCAAGACAAGTGACTGGGCGGACAAGCACATGTCTGGTCGGCCAAGGACATGACTGGTCGGTCATGCACATGACTGGTCGGCCAAGGGCATTGACTGGTCGGTCATGCACATGACTGGTCGTCCAAGGGCATTGACTGGGCGGACAAGCACATGACTGGTCGGCCAAGGTCATGACTGGTCGGTCATGACACTTGACTGGTCAGTCAAAAATCTTCACTGGTCTACCGGGTCACTCCTAAGCCAGATTACCCAGCCATTCCTTGCCATTTGCCACTTCTATTGCCACGTCATCGAACTCCAATTTTTGGGGATAACACTTACGTTCATAACCTTGAGCCTGAAAGCTCAAGAACACCATAAAGCTTAAACAGAATTCAACTAAACAAAATAGAGTTTAAAGCTTACCTCAACCGTGGATTAATCCTCCTAGCTGCAGCTAACCTAATCCTAGTCTCAAGAACATCAACCACACCAAGCTCAAGCTTCCCATCCTTGAATTTCACTAGCTTTGCCCCAAAGCCAAGCCAACACTAGAGAGAGAGAGCCGAGAACAAGAGAGAAAGAGAGCTAATTGCATTTGGTTTTACTCTGTTTTTGGTTTCCTTCGGCTAAAGGAAAAAGTTACTAAGTCACTAACTTTGGTACAAAATGACCTAAATGTCCCTAGGGCCAAATCTCTCTCTCAAAGCCCCTCAAGGGCAATTTTGTCATTTGCCACATATCCCGTTAATCATAATTAATTCCTTATAATTCTCATTACTTCCAATCCTCAAATAGTTACCAAATAATTTTTCATTATGCAAATACAATCGTATAATAATATAACTCATATAATCATGCATAATACATAATACATAATAATACAATAAATCAGTTATTGTCTTCTTGACCCTCAAATCAAGGCACTAAGTCATATCAGAAAATTTGAATCGTTACGTAATCTCTCAAAACTAAATAAATAATTGGGGAACTATCCACTAATATTTGGCAAAATAATTTTTCTTTCAAGATATATTATCAATCGTACCGTTGATTTTGTATATCATATTCTTACTTTATGATCGATTTTTTTTATATATATAATAATGTAATATAATATTTTTATATTAGTTTTAAAATATTATTTCACATATTATTCCATCACATTATTAATACTATTATTGTGTTAGCCGCCATTTTGTTTTGCTTTCTTTTTCTTTTTTTGTGATTTTTCTTCGGAATTTAAAAAAGATAAAATGCATAGAAGTTTCATCATAGTTGACTCGACGGTTGACTTTTATAAGCATACACATAGAAAGGTCCAATCCTTCACCTTCTCAAATTGCAATTTTGTTCTTTGTTAATAGCCCTGGTTTTTTAACAGAGACATTTATCAAACAATGGATTAATATTCTACGTACCTTTGGCTCTACTTGTCTTCTGAAGTCGTATATGGAGGGCAGCTGCTGATCCACGCACTAGCAGACTCACCTTGCTCTTCGGCACCCCTGAACAGAAGTTTTAGTATATATATAATGGTGTTTTCATCCTTCTTTTTTCTAATATTTATACATAAATACACATGTATTTATATTATTTCAACAATTATTAAGCAGATTAATTGCAGTTTTCATATATATTGAGTTATGAACAATCTTGAAGGCAAGGGTTTCCCCGCATTGCGGTAAGTAATTTTTTCTTCTAAATATTTATATACATACATACATGGTTGTTTGTATTATGTCATAAATAAAGATCATCTTTCCATACTAAGAGTTTTGACTTCATAGGAATGACTTTTGACTTTTTAAGTAGGGAAGAACGTAAAATCTGAAGAATTTTCAGGTTGAAAAGTAAAAAAGGAAGGGAAAAAAAATTTAATTATATATTTAGTTTTTTTTCTTTTCTTTTTCTTTCTCTGTCCCCGACGCTCTTCTCCTTCTCTTCTTCTTCTTTTTCTTCTTCTCTCGGCAAACCATGGCAAGGCACTAGACCCAACCACCACCGGCCACATTTTTGACGCGTGGAAGCTCATCGATTTTGCCTTGCTCCGGCGACCTCAACTGCCAAGCAGCACTGCCCAACTCGCCGTCAATCGTTCGGAATTGCCGGTCAAAGTTTTGGTCCGTCAACTTTGACTGTGTTTTTCGGCCAACTCCGACCACCTCTTGACGAGTGGTTGATACCCTTGGAACCAGCGTGGAGAGAGGAACAAAACCCACTAATTCATTCCGATCAACTCACTATTTTTCTCCGGCAAAATTTTGGGTATCTCTGCCCTTTGGAAGCGTTTTCTGGTGACACCGAATGTCATTTTGGCGAAGGAGCTGTAGGAGAGGATCATTTTCATATATACCATGTTTATGGAACATCTTACTTGAGATTCATCAATTCTTTCCTCATATTGAAGATATGGGGCCATTTCTTTGATGAAATCTGACCCTAGGGTCATTCCAAATCTATTCAGCTGACTCATCTACAAAATACTTGCAGAAATTTCTTTAGAAACAGAGTTAAGGATCCAAGAAATAACAATATTACTGCTACGAATCCAAGCATTGTACAAAATTGAGTGTGAAGGGGAGGGTTTAGAAATCAAACCATCAAGGAATCCCAGTTTGTTCTTTACTGAGATTGAAAGTGTCATAGCCCTGCTCCAAGAGGCATAGTTGTCTTGGCCAGTTAAAGGCTAAGAGACTAAAATGTTACCTGGGTTGTTAGCATGATGAAGGAAATAGGGGTCAGACGGGTCTTCAATCTGTGTTCTTGAATGTAAAGACTGAGAATTGTTATTGTTCTGAGATTTCAGATTGTTAGAGACGACTAGAACTTGAGAGTCAGCTGGTGGTGATGAATCATTGTCACTGTCTTCTGAGATCTTGAACCAGTAGACATGGCACTCGGACAGAATAGTAGAAGAAAAACAAATGTAAAGTAAAGAATATGAAAAAAAATAAGAACAGAATACAAAATAGGCAACAATATAGGCATTGAGTTCCCGGTGTGGTGTTGGCCTCACCCTTTGGGAACATCTATTGCTAAAGTATACAATCACAAAAAAATTTATATATAAAAATACAAAATAGGAATGATAGCTAGGGAAAGGTCCAGCGTAACTACTGTGCCTCTATAAAGTTTTGGCCATTAATTAGAATATCAATGGTGTTTCTTGCACCACATCAATGTATACATTAAACATTAGTTTGAGAAAGAAAGAAAAATTAATGACACGTGCTCAGCTTAAATAATATCATTTGGATAAAGATCAATGACTCAGCCACTTCTACAATTTTTTTTTTGACAAATACAAAATAAAAAACCAATTAAATATATAATTTTTTTCCCTTTTATTTATAATGACTTTTCTCAAAGGATATTTCTTATCAATATGTGTTAATATTATCCTTTTTATTTCTTTTAGTTGTACTTTTTAGAATACCATTTTAAATTATTTTTTTGTTTTCTTTTTACAATGTAGCTTACATACAAATTTACAATATAGTTTATATAATAAAATAGATTTAGGAATTATTTTTCTTAATTTTATTAGAAAGAAGTTATACTTCGTGATTAGAATATACGTACCTTTTTTCCCTCAAAATTTTATTTCTCAACTTCCATTGTTACTAATATATATTATTAAATAACCAATAGACAGTATACTCTAAGTTTATATTTGTTATTTTGATTTTATACATATATATAAGATTAAAAAACTTTGTATTTACGATTATGTTACTCAATATTTTTGTAATTTTTTATATGTATAAAATTATAAAATAACAAATATAAACTTAGAGTATACTGTCTATTGGTTATTTAATAATATATATTAGTAATAATAATGGAAGTTGAGAAATAAAATTTTGAGGAAAAAAGAGGTATATATTCTAATCTCAAAGTATAACTTCTTTCTATTAAAATTAAGAAAATAATTCCTAATTCTATTTTATTATATAATCTATATTGTAAATGTGTATGTAAGCTACATTGTAAAAAGAAAACAAAAAATAATTTAAAATGGTGTTCTAAAATGTACAACTAAAACAAATAGAAAGGATAATATTAACAGATTGATAAGAAATACTTGGTTGCTAAATTTCAAGAACACGTTTGTGGTCATCACAACACCACAAAGTATTATTCGTACAATCTTTTATCAATGAGTATTGATATTTTGACACTACATGATGACGTGTTCTGTTATATTGCACCAATATAGCTTCATGTCACATTTTTATAGTTTGAATATAGATTTGTAATTATTCTATTTGGACCATCACAAATGTTTGGCTTTTTCATAAATATCTCAACTACAATTAATAATTGAGGCACATAGTTTTTTCTTTTTTAATAATAATTATAAAAAAGGATAGGATTGTATCATTATTTAATTGTTATCGTTGATTTTTTCTTAGTCTCTGTAGTACTATATAAACACACACATCATAAAGAGAAGTACATATATAATATACAAAATGGAAGAAGTACGAAAAATAGCCTTAGCTTATTATGCCAATTTTTCAAATTACCAATTTGAATGGAGATGAGAAAGTAACCCTAAGTGAGTAGGATTAGGGTTACAACTTTAACCAATTACCAATGGGAAATTTGATAAATCATGCTTACATTAGCTTAATAATTAAAATTTGAACCAAAGTTAACCACCATATAATACAAATGCTCTTCTTTCATTTAATACCAAAAATACCCCTCTCATAACAAAATCCCATACCTTTCTCTCTAAAATCTTGCAAGAAAGATACACATGGGTAAGTGATTTTCTTTGATTCTTGTTGTTGTTGGTTGTTTTTATGATTTAGAATGCTGTTTAGATGTTGGATCTGTAGTTTGTTGGTATTTTTTGCTGTTTTTTGGGTGAAAATCGTGGTCTGTGAAAATCTGCGTTTTTTTGGGTTCCTTGAGTTTTTTTTCTAAATGCCCGATAGTGTCCGATAGAGGCCCGATGCAGGAACGATAGTTGTTGAGTTTCAAGGTTAGGGGTGAGGTCCGATGGCCACCCGATGCTTGCCCGATATGTATGGTTACCCGATGGTAATTAAGGTTCGATGGCTACCCGATGGTTGCTCGATTATTATTTTCTATCTACGAACCCTTTTTAAGTACGATAATGGATCGATAGTAGTCCGATGCATGCCCGATAGTTGTTATTAAGTTAATGCGGACCTATTAGTACGAGTGTACACGATGGTACCCGATAAAAGCCCGATGCTTGCCCGATAGTACGATGGTACACGATAGTGATAAAAAAAAACTTAAATAAAAATCGTACCTTTCGGCTTTTCCCCTGCCCATTTCTCGTTCCCTCCCAAAACTCTTCACTCCCAGAAAACCATCGAGCAACATAACTACTCACACCCAACGCTTCTCTCTCCCTCACCCACCATCACCCGACGCTTCTCTCTCCCTCACCCGACTGTCGGAAAAACCCCCACCGGAGACGAAGAAAAACCAAGCCCCAACCCCCACTGGAGACGAAGAAAAACCAAGCCCCAACCCCCACCGGAGACGAAGAAAAACCAAGCCCCAACCCCCACCGGAGAAGAAAAACCGACACCCCATTACGCAAAAAAGTCTAGGGTATGTGTTTTTTTTAATTTCTTTTCCATTGGAAAATGTTATAGTATGTATTGTTGAATTTGACTGTGTGAAATCTGATAAACCGTAAAATTTTGAAAAAAATTTCTGGGTTTTTTAGAGGTATGATAGGGTACGATAGTGGGTCGATAGGGGTACGATAGTATTTGTGTTTCTCATAACTTCAGGTTGAAGATGAGTGTACGATAGGGGTACGATAGTGGTTCGACGGTGGTACGATAGGTTTGTGTTTTCTGATAACTTGAGGTTGAAGATGGAGGTACGATAGGGTACGATGTGTGCCCGATAGTGGGAACAAATGGTTGTGTTGTTATATTCCGATGGTATACGATATGAGGTACGATTGTGCACGATAATGTTATAGTTCCAGTTTTTCATTGGTGTCCGATATGGTGCGATAGTGTCCGATAGTTGCTCGATAGTATATTGCAGAATATAAAATTTGATGTTTTTTTTTGTTATTCTATTTAATTGGGTATTTATTTGTTTTATGCAGAACTTAAGACCTCCACAACTGATAGTTCCAGTAGAGGAACATTTTACGGGACGTATCACTTGGCGCGGCAGTTGGTACTTTCCAAAGATTAAAGCAAAATTTATACAGTGTGGTTTATTGGATAGGGTGAAGGAATCCCCTTTCAAATAGTTCTTCATGGCGGAACCATTAAATTTTTCTGGTGCCTTAGTCCATCAGCTGTTGTTGCACAAATTCAGAGGGGAGAAGACTGATGAAGTCCAGTTTTATATTGGGAAAAAAAGATGTAGATTTAGCCAATTGGAGTTCGCTTTAGTTACTGGTTTAAATTTTGAGGCCGGACCGTCTGAAGCTGAGATTAAAGCGAAGACCACTTCGGATCGGTTGATTCTTGAGTACTTCAATGGTCATTCCCCAGTGAGCATAGGGCAACTGCGCAGAACTTTTGAGAGTTGTCAAATAGTTGATGATGTGTACAAGATGGGTTTGTGCTTATTAGTTGAGGGTGTTTTGAAAGGTCGTGAGGAGAAGTTGATGGTTTGGACTGACATGCTGAAGATGGTAGACGACGTTGACTTCTTTTTCCAGTACCCGTGGGGGAAGATATCATACCAGAAGTTGTTACAAACTTGTCAAAAAGACTTTGTTGAAATGAAGAAGCATTTACAGAAGAAGATTGAGAAAGGAAAGACTCAGAAGGAGGCCAAGTACTCTATTTATGGGTATGCTGCAGCATTGCAGTATTGGGCTTTTGAGTCCATCATTGAGTTGGGTCAGGATTATGCTGTGAGATTGGGCCAAGGCATTCCAAGAATGATCAACTGACAGAGCAAGGAGAAAGTAGAGATACACAAAGAGCAACTTATTAAGTTGTTTGCCAAAAAGGTGAGCTTTTACTTTACTTTTGAATGTTCTATATTTTTTTCTAGAAATGCAATTTTATGGGTACTGCACGATAGGAATACGATAGGGTACGATTTGAGTACGATTATGGGGCTATTTTGTGGTTTTTTGTCAACTGTTTGAAAACTGGCTAAGGGGTACGATTTGGTACGATGATGGTCCGATTGGGGTACGATATGTATTCTTTATTAATGTAGTTATAGAGGTACGATATTGGTACGATGTTGTACGATGATGGTACGATTTTTAGCAAGTAATTCTCACTTACGGGTACGATATTGTTATGTTATGGGTACGATATGGGTACGATAATTGCATGATATGGGTACGATATGAGACGATTGGGGTACGATGGGGGGTACGATAGTGTACCATTTTTCACCGATGACAATTACTTATTTTTTATATTGTTTTACTTTCCAATCTAAATATGCATTGTTTTTTGTGGCAGTTGACAGTATACCCCTACCTGTGTGCCCGACCTGCTGAAGAACAGTATGTGAGGACCCTTACAGACAATGAAGCCCCATTGTATGTGGACATGGGGTTAGAGGAACTAGAGGTGGGTCCCGATGGACAGCCTACACAGGAAGCCTTACAGAGCCAGGCTGAAAAGCTTGCTGAAAAGTTAGCTGAGCAAGCAGAAGCAGCAAATATTTTTAAGGAGGTTCCACCAGCTCAACCTGAGGCACCTGAGGTTCCCCCATCAACACCTCATGCCAGCACCTCCTCCCAAGCTGAGCAACCAGGCTACTCTATGATTTTGGCCAGGTTGGAAAAGGTTGAAGGGCAACAAAGTGCCCTTATTAAAGGTCAGTCCGAGATCTTGGATCAATTGCAGAAGCTGATGACAATGATGGAAGATCTTAGTAGGCCAGTTCCAGATCCACACCCTCAGTCCACTGAAGAAGGCCCTCAGTCTCCTGTAGATGAAGACATTCTCCCTAACGATTACAGACCTGATGATGTAGATGATCACATTTTTCGCACACCAGAGGATATGCAAATTACTGTAATCAGAGATACTGAAGATTCTGAAGTACAATTCTTAAACATAGCTCCACCAGCACCGGAGAAGAGGAGAGAAAGAAAGAGGCCTAGGTGGTTCGATGGGTACACTGCAATGAGGAAAAGGAATAAGAAATCGAAGACAGCAGTGAATGTGGATCCATTGAGGGTTGTTGATGGTAAATTACTTATGACCTTTCACAAGTGGTTGCTTGGCACCATTGGGAATAAATATCCGAGGGAATGCTTCTCAGGGACACACGATGCTGCTTGGTTCCTGAAACTGCATACTCCGAGGACATGGCTTTCTGACTCTGTAAGTTTTCTATAACTTCATAATTAAATAATGTTGAAAATTTATTTAAATGTTTCTATATGTAGTGGTACGATATAGGTACGATTTGTGTACGATGGTAGTACGATAATTATAAGTGTCAAATTATAAACTGTGTATATGTCAATGGTACGATGGTGGTATGACATTAGCACGATAGTGGTACGATATAATTTGTTAAGTAGTTACTATTACCATCGTAATTTTAGAATTTGTAGTGGGACGATATAGGTACGATGGTAGTACGATAATGTACGACGATGGTACGATTCAGGGACGCTAGTGGGTACGATGGTGTATAATACTAGTTTTTGCCATAAAGGTACGATGATGGTACGACATTAGCACGATATGGGTACGATAGAAGGTTTTATTGTTACTATATTCATGTACGATTGGGGTACGATAATGGTACGATTGGGGTACGATAGTTACTATATTCATGTCTGATAGTTTTTTGTTTATTTATTTTGGTACGATAATGTGGTTACTGACTTAATTTTCCTTTAATGTAGCATTTAGATGCAGCATTATATCTCATGAGGAGGCGTATAGAATTTTATCCTAACGTGTACCCTCAGAAATGTGTTGTTATGCCTACAATTTTTCCCGAATCATTGAAGGGTCGGTGGGACGCTTTTCCAGGTTCTGACTACTCTAGATTTAGTTGGGATGACAGTATATTGGACCTGGTTAGGGGTGATGCAGTCCAGTTCTTACCGAGTTGGCAGAACAAGGAGTTCATTTATTTTGCCCTCTTCTTGAAAGACCAAATGCATTGGGTAGCTGTAGAGGCAGACCTGAATGGGTGGATGCTCAACATCTTTGACTCCAGTATTGGATCAATTTCCGAAAACGATTTGATAAGCTTGATGGTTGACTGGTGTACCATTTTCCCGTCGGTCTTGCAACAGTCCGGTTTATTTGAGAACCATGACGTTATACTCGCGCCTCAGTTGACAGCATCAGAGAGTCAGGTCAGACCCTTCGATTGGAAACTCATTCCACGTGAATTCGTACCGCAAACAAAATCCAGGTGAACTTTATTAAATATCACATATTAATTATTATTTCTTAATTACAAAACTTTATTAAATTATTGTTTATTTTCTAATGCAGTGGCGATTGCGGATGTTACGTAATTGAGCATATTGAACATAAGCTTCTACAACTACCATTTGATAATGTAACTGACAATAATATGAAACTTTTTAGGCAAAGGTGGTGTGTAGACTTATTCTACCAAAACTTATGTTGAACGGTCTTAATTTTTTTGAATTGTATAATTTTTTTTATTGCTCTTTTTGTAATTACTACATTTTAATGTGCTTAATCTTTGCATCGTACTATCGTCGATCATTATCGTACTCTATCGTACCCTCACATGCCTCACAAATTTCACGAACTGTACTGAAACCATACCATCGTACCATTATCGGACCAATATCGTACATTATCGTACCCTAATGTCGTACATTAACTATCGTACTACATCGAGCAACGTCGTACCATATTGTAAGATACATTTAAATAATCATACAACAAACAATATCGTGCATTTTCGTACCGGCATCGTGCACTATCGAACCAACACTGGATTATTACATATTTAAGATTTTCATAATGGAGAAAAAAACAGAAAAAAACCTGCAAAATCCAGCACATAACAAATATTACTAGTTCAAGCAGAAATAAAACATAATAGGTCAACTAGAATACAAACAAAACAAGTTAACCTCGGTACTTGCAAGACGCTTTGTTGTGCCCTTTACCACCACACTTGCTACAACATCGTTGTATCACAACCTTGTCTCCATTAGAAGGATATCGATTTTTCCTAATTCGTCTGACCTTTTGCTTCTTCGGTCGGCCTACAGGTTTCTTCTCAATCGGTACTCCAACTTGGATGCTCTTAATGTCTTCAGGCAATTCCCAATCATCCTCATCACCAACTGGCATAATTGTCCCCTCATATGTGCTCTTCCAACTCTCTCTTGTGTAATATTGAGAGCACAATGCGTACATGCTAATATTTCATTCTTGAGCAGCAGCACATGCATGTGGACAAGGAATCTTCATGATTTGGAATAGGCCGCAACTGCATTGTCGTGCCTCCAAATCAACTATACCACCGCTCTGAACTGTTCCTCCGGGGTGGACATTAAATGTATAAGGTCCAGCTCTGTCGACGCTTAAGAACCGAGATTTCTCAAATTGACATGACAAGTCCCCCTCCATAACTGGTGATAGAGTCGTGCTACACTTTTCAGCGTTTTCCTTTCGAGTAGCAAACCATGTTTGAATAGTAAACCTGATGAATTCAACAAAAGCAGTGATCGGGAAGGCTCTTGCGTCCTTAGTTTTGCTGTTGAAACTTTCAGCCCAATTACTTGTCATTACATTGTAACGGTCCCCTGGAAAGTACGCACGAACCCATCTTTCAAATCCAATGCCCTCAAGATATAGTGCAACTCGAACATCCATTGCTTTTATCTTCTCAAATTTTCTTTCAAAATCTGTCTTCTTATACGAGTATGCACAACTGTAAATATGATCCGTGAAGCAATCAGTCTTGAACTTGCTAGTCACGTTCATAATAATGTGGTGGTAGCATGCGCCATGGGGTGCATCAGGGAAGACAAGTTCCAAAGCATGAACAATGCTTTGATGCCTATCCGATACGAATGCTAAGTTCTCAACATCACCAATTGCTTGTTTCAACTTCCTCATGAAATAGGTCCAAGAGTCGTGGTTCTCACTGTCAACTATTGTGAAAGCAATCGGAAATATGTGGCTGTCTGAATCCAATGCCACGGCACACAACATTTGGCCACCATACCTAGTTTTCAAGAAGGACCCATCAATACATATAACAGGTCGACAAAACTTGAATCCCCGCCTACAAGCACCCAGAGAAAAAAAGCAATACTTGAAGCGACCCTCGTCTACCTTGAAATCAGTAATGGAATCGGGATTGTTCAACTGCAGCATGTGCAAGTACCCAGGTAACTTCGAATATGAAGCTTCAGGCGTACCCCTAACTATGTGGAGTGCTTTCTCTCTGCATCTCCAAGCCTTCTCATAACTCATTTCGATCCCGAAAGAATTCTTCATATCTTCTCTTATTTTGGAGGCTAAATAATCTGAACCGTTAACTGAGAATTTATCCTTGATCAGTTCGGCAACTACCAAAGGTGATGCTTGACGGTTATCTTTTTTTCAAACATCGAGGGAACATGTGTGTACATTTTCAAATGCTGTCACCTCGAACATGTTAGAAAGTTGCTTCTTCTTCCCTCTTAACCTCCACCCACAATCAGGATCCTTGCATGTAATATACCAAACATCAGTACCAGACTTCTTAACTATAAAGTCGAATCCCTTCTTCATTGCAAACAAGCCAGCAACCTTCTTTAAATGTTCCTTGTCTCTGAAAAACTTTCCTAAATGAATCTCCCCGCCCGATGTGCCACCCATAGATATATAGTGACTATTATCCTCAATGTCTTCTCTTGTAAACATCTGAGCTTTGAATTTACTATAATATGTCGAAGAAGAGAGTGGATCACTAAATTCTCTAGCATCATTTGTTCCGTCTGGACGACTACTACTAGTACCAGGTGTTTGGCGATCTTCTTTACGGGGTCTACTTCTACATGTTGTTTGCCTCGGTATTTGGTACGACAGTGGACTCAGGCTCAAAGCTTGAGAACGGACCTCTGTTTCTTGGTCGTCATTGCCCTCAAAATCATTTTCAGGGTCAGGACAATCAGGAAAATCATCATGAAATGGCATCTGTGCTACATGGTCAACTGTTGGTATGAAAGGGTTTGATTCAGGTATAGCAGTGGCTACCAACACCTCCGGATTTGTTTCTGGAACATAAGTCCCAACCTCACTACGAGTATCCTTAACAGTACTTGGTGGAGGATTACGATCAACAATGATATTCTTCTCCACCAAAGTCACAAAAAGGGGAACAAATTCATCTGGCTTCTTCAAAAGCATTGACAAATATAAGCTTACACCCTTGTCATTCCTTATAAGTTCAGGCCGATACATTAACCCTTTCATGTACTTATAATTCACTTCTAATTTCAGGTCATACTGCACTCTGTCAACCTCCAGCTCTGAGTACAGAAGTTCAACAAGTTGTGAGTAAGTTATGTCCTTCTCCAACTCGAACGTTAAATTTTCGGCTCCATTAAAAACCCAATCTCTACCTTCACACTCCCAAACACCATTATACATTAAGTACGCGAACAAAGTTGACCCTATCATGTACAAAGAAAAAAAATCAGTAAATGGCAACAAAATGTCGAAATTTAGTTCAAAAGTTTTGGCATCGTACCAGTATCGGGCCATATCGGCCGATATCGGGCAAAGTTTTATTTATCTTTTTGATCACTTAAAACACTAATATCGGGCACGTATCGGGTAACATCGAGTACCATCGTACTATTAGGTCCGCAGTAACTTAATAATAACAATCGGGCATATATCGGACTACTATCGATCAATTATCGTACTTAAAATGGTGTATAGATTTAAAATAATAATCGGGGCAACCATCGGGTAGCCATCGTACCTTTATAACCATCGGGTAACCAAACTATCGGGCAACCATCGGGTTGCCATCGGACCTTCATCCCTAACCTTGAAACTCAACAACTATCGTGCCTGTATCGGGTCTCTATCGGACACTATCGGGCATTTAGAAAAAAACTCAGGGAACCCAAGAAAACGCAGATTTTCACATAACACGATTTTCACCCAAAAAAACAGCAAAAAATACCAACAAACTACAGATCCAATATCTAAACAGCATTATGAATCATAAAAGCAACCAACAACAACAAGAATCAAAGAAAATCACTTACCCATTTAATCTCTTCACTATGAGCAAAAATAACACAAAGCTTGATGTTTCTCCTCAAACAATCCACAATGTCCGAATGTGTATCTTTCTTGCAAGATTTTAGTATAAAAATCTTGTGTGTAAAACGTATGGTGAAGAGAGAGTGAGAGAGAATGTATGGTGAAGAGAGGTATGGTGAAGAGAGGTAGAGAGGAAGAGGGAGAATAGAGAGGAAAGGTGTTATGAGAGGGGTATTTTTGGTATTAAATGAAAGATGAGCATTGATATCATATGGTGGTTAACTTTGGTTCAAATTTTAATTATTAAGCTAATGTAAGCATGATTTATCAAATTTCCCTTACCAATTTCCCATATTGTTTCTATACCATATCTAACACACTCTCTCATGTAAATTTAGATATGAAAGTGTAAACATAATAAACGATCTTATTAGACACAACATGGCTGAACATGAAATTTGATAGAGAAACTGACAAAACTGACTCAGGAAATTTGTGGAATATATTTGATTGAATGCCATAAAGTTTGTTGGAAAGTTTATGGGTACTATAACCTGTCGTTCGAAACAAGTCAAAAAATTCAACACGAAAAATTGACAAACATCAACCTAAAGGGTTTTAAGTGGAATTAAGTTAAGGGTAGAGTGATAGTGGGAATTTATTAGTTTTAAGTTGGAATTCCATTATTCATAGAAATGTTTTTCCTCTCAAATTGTAATATATATATATATATATATGGAAGACGTCTCAATGGTTACTACCTATAGATGACTACTAACAATTATGATGATGTGGCAGCATAGTGATTTAGTATAGCAAGTGATCAACAGGTAAAAAAAAATTCTACATTAATTTCGAATTTTAATGTATAATGCTTAACTAAGATTTTTTAAAATTATTTAATTTAATAAATATATGTAACCGTCATGTAATGAGGTAGCCTTTCCAAAAATTTAAAAAAATTAAATTTATTTTTAAAAATATTAATTAACAACTGTAAATATGGATCATTGATATTAATCTAATAGTTAATATTGAAGTAATCATCCATGGCAGTAACTATTAAGAATGTCCCATATATATATCAAACTTTAAATTAATTAGAAAAAATTATATTTGAGCTTTATAATTTTAATATTTTTTAACTTTTAACTAATTACATCTATTTTTAATATTTTTGTAATTAAACTAAATTTTAACAATTATTTAAAAATTCATTGACTTAGATATCCTAGACACAAATCTATTTTTTTGGTTTAAAGTCAACCTTGTGTGATCAGTTGCAAAATATATATTATTTATGTTAAGGAATAATTATATGTTGGTTAATGCATGGCTAATATGGGTTACGTAATTGTATTTAGCTAGTGTAATATGCACATGTTTAAATTGTGGCTTTTCTTACCTACTTTCTGTTTGTACGTTACATGAGAGAGAGGGGCATTGTGTATTGTGACCGTTGGGGTGTATTGGTGTCCGTGTACTGTAGCTTTTCTCTAAAAGGAAAACTCTAGCAATGTAACAGTGGCGTACTATATATAAAGTACTGTAGCAACTCCCTTTTTTCCTTGAGCTGGCTTTTCACCCATCAATGTCTATTACCCTATTTTCTTAAGTTGGTATCAGAGCAATACTGCTCACGCTCAGAAAATGTCCTCTAGGACCAGTCAAACAGGCCCTGCCGAGCCTACTTCCCAGCCTGGTGGACCAGCAGTCACTGCAGCTCACGATGGTACTGTTCCTGCTCCTCTTACATCGCCTTTTGTTCTTCCTGCTGCCTCGGGTCATAGTGTTTCTCACTCTCCATTTGGTAATACTCTCTCCCAGCCTTTTAGTTTCAAATTGGATCGTAATAACTACACCTTGTGGAAAACCATGGTTTCGACTATCATTAGGGGGCATCGGCTTGATGGTTTCATTAGTGGTTTGAAGATTGCACCTCCAGAGTTTGTTCCTGCTGGTGTTGCTTCGGGAGATGGACTTCCTGGTTTTGGTGTTCGCCCTAACCCCGAGTATGAAAGCTGGATTGTGTGTGACTAGCTCCTTATGGGATGGCTTTACGGATCTATGACGGAGTCTATAGCATCTGAAGTGATGGGTTGTTCTTCAGCACGATCGTTGTGGGTAGCCTTGGAGAATCTGTTTGGTGCGCATTCAAAGGCTAGGATGGATGAGCTTTGAGATAAAATACAGCTCACTCCCAAAGGTGGTATGACTATGGCGGATTATCTTCGACAAAAACGCTCCTGGGCAGACATGCTCGCTATTGCAGGGGATCCATATCCTGAGCATCACTTAACAGCCAATGTGTTACGTGGTTTGGACGTGGAGTACCTTCCCATCACAGTTCAAATTGAAGCTCGTGAATCTATTACCTGGCAGGAACTCCAGGAGTTGCTACTCAGTTTTGATAGCAAGTTGGAACATCTTCACCTCCAGAGCAGCTCCATTCAGCCTCTCCCAAATACTGGTATCAATCCCTCAGCTCATATTGCTCATAGAAATTCTGACTCTCCCTTTACATCTAGCAGGCGTCCACCTCAGTTTTCAGGAAACAGAGGGTCTTCTTCTTTTAGAGGAAACAATACTCGTGGTCGATCTCATGGTGGAAGATCAGGTGGACGAAATTCCAAGCCTACATGCCAGGTGTGTGGACGCTATGGACACTCTGCTGCGTTTTTCTATAATCGTTATGATGCCAGTTTCATGGGCCAAATTCCGTCCAACAACAACAGCAACACTCCTCAAGCCGAAGACAAAAGAAATCCCTCTGCATTCATTGCCACTCCAGAAACCGTGGACCATGCAAGTTGGTATGCAGATAGTGGAGCCACCAATCATGTTACCACAACCAGTGATGATATGCAATGCAAGATGCCATATGGAGGTACTGAAAAATTAACCGTGGGAAATGGTAATCAACTCTCTATTTCTCAAGTTGGTTCTAGCTTTATTCAATCTACTGGTGGTTCTAAATTGATGTACCTGATATTACAAAGAAATTGATTAGTATTTCGAAGTTAACTGTTGATAACAAGGTTTTTATTGAATTTCATTGTAATGTGTGCTATGTGAAGGATATCATAACAAGGAAGGTGGTGCTGGAGGGGAAGCTTAAAGATGGTTTGTATCAGCTCAACATTGCATCAACTCCAGATCTTCTCTCAAAAATCACTCCTCCTTCCTCAACTGATCCGTGTGTGTCAACCTTTGCAGCTGTTGTTGAGTCTAATGTACCAACAAATCTCTCTTGTATTTCCCTAAAAGACACTTGGCATAGACGCTTAGGACACCCCTCACCTAGAGTCTTAAACCAAGTTTTAAATCTTGCATGTGTAAAAACTTCAATGAATGATCAATTACATTTCTGTGAAGCTTGTCAATATGGGAAGTCACACTTCAATGAATGATCAATTACATTTCTGTGAAGCTTGTCACTAATATAAGATACTATATACACTTTATTGATGATCACACACGGTATACATGGCTATTTCCCTTGAAAGCAAAATCTGAAGCACTGAATGCTTTTATCCAATTCAAAACATTAGTTGAGAACCAATTTGGTAGGACCATTAAGAAAGTTCAAACAGATTCTGGTGGGGAATATCAACCATTAATAACTTTCCTTCACAATCATGGCATCATTTGCCAGCTGTCTTGCCCACACACATCGGCCCAAAATGGCCGAGCAGAAAGAAAACACCGTCATATCACTGAAATGGGGTTGACATTATTAGCTCAAGCCAGTATGCCATTAAAATATTGGGTAGATGCCTTTCAATCTGCTGTATACCTCATTAATAGACTCCCAACTCAAGTTTTAGAAGGTAAATCACCTTTTGAAATTGCTTTCTCAAAGAAACCCGATTACAGCTTCTTAAAAGTTTTTGGCACTGCATGTTATCCATGTTTGAGGTCCTATCAAACCCAGAAATTTCATTTTCACTCAACAAAATGTGTAAATTTGGGGTATAGTGATACACACAAAGGGTACAAATGTTTAAGTTCAACTGGGAGGCTTTATATTTCTAGGAATGTAGTTTTCAATGAGGATGATTTCCCTTTCAAAACTGGATTCTTAAATAATTTCACCCAAGAGTCACACGTTCAGGTTCCCATGCCAAGCTCTTGGTTCCATCTTCCGCACCAATCCGAGACCACATCTCACACAACATCAACCCAAAGTCCTTCTCAGTCCACCACATCAACAAACAGCCCAGATCACGGTTCTTCTCCTCTAGACACAGCTGGTACAAATCACATGCAAGCTAAACCTTCAGCATCATCTTCCAAGGTACAACACGGCTCAGGTACATCTCCTCAAGATCAAGTTGATATTTCCTCTAACCTGTTTGTTGACTTGAATATTGAGCCCCCTAGTTCAACTGGAAACCATTAGCATGAACAACAACAAGACTCTTGTACTGGTCAACTTTCTATGCAGTCACAGCACCATATGATCACTCGGTCCAAGTCAGGGATCTTTAAACCCAAAGTCTGTCTTGGTGCTGCTCAATGGACAGATCACTCACGAGAGCCCATCACAACGGATGAAGCATTGCAACACCCCAAGTGGAAAGAAGCTATGGATGAGGAGTACTTTGCTTTGGTTAAGAACAAGACATGGTCTCTGGTGCCGAGAGGAGAAAATCATAACACAGTAGGAAACAAATGGGTGTTCAAAGAGAAGTACAATGCCGATGGGAGTTTTCAAAGGTTCAAAGCCAGACTTGTGGCAAAAGGGTTCCATCAAAGGCCAGGTCTAGATTTCGGAGAGACCTTTAGCCCAGTGGTGAAAGCCTCCACGATAAGAGTTGTATTAACTCTTGCTGTAACAAAGAACTGGGCGGTTAAACAGTTAGACATTAACAATGCCTTTCTCAATGGGCATTTGGAAGAAGCAGTGTACATGGAGCAACCTCAAGGTTATGAAGACAAGGAACATCCAGACTATATTTGTCAGCTCCACAAATCCTTATACGGTCTAAAACAGGCTCCCCGAGCCTGGTTTGATAGCTTGAAAGCCACATTGATAAAATGGAATTTTGTAAACTCCAAAGCTGACAACTCCTTCTTCCTTCTCAAAACCAAGGCCGCGGTAATCATGGTTTTGATCTATGTAGATGATTTAATAGTCACTGGAAACAATGATAAGGAGGTCCAAGCGTTTATTGATCGTCTAAATCGAGTTTTCTCACTCAAAGATCTGGGAAATCTTCATTACTTCCTAGGTATCAAAGTCTTCAGAGATGCTTCGGGAATCTATCTAAGTCAGGGAAAATATGTTACTAAGCTCTTGAACAAGCTGAATATGTTAAACCTCAAGCCAACTCCGACGCCTATGGTTGCTGGGAAACCATTATCTGCCAAAGATGGAGTTAAACTGGAAAATGCTACGCTTTACAGGAGTGTAATTGGAGCACTCCAATACCTCACACACACACGGCTAGATATAGCTTTTGCCGTAAATAAGCTAAGCCAGTTTTTGAAGAAGCCAATCACAAGCCATTGGAGTGCAGCAAAGAGAATTTTGAGATACCTAAAAGGAACTGTTCATCATGGTTTACATATTGGGTACAGTGACAACCTGAGTATTGTTGGATATTCAGATGCCGACTGGGCTTGTTGCCCAGACAACAGGAAATCAATCGGGGGCTATTGCGTTTATTTTGGCAACACTCTTGTTTCTTGGTCTTCAAAGAAACAAACCGTAGTTTCGAGGTCAAGCACGGAGTCGGAGTACAGATCTTTGGCACAAGTTACAGCAGAAATTATTTGGCTCGAATCACTCCTTGAGGAAATACATTTCAGATCACCGTTTATTCCCACAGTGTGGTGCAACAACATGAGTGCAGGAGCACTAGCTTCGAATCCTGTATATCACACTCGAACCAAACATATTGAGCTAGATATACACTTTGTCAGAGACCGTGTTCTTCAGAAAAAGATTGATATCAGATATGTTTCCTCATTTGATCAAATCGCAGATTGCCTTACAAAAGGGTTGTCTCATTCCATATTCAAGTTTCTAGTGGACAAGCTTGGTGTGACTGCATCACCCTTGCGCTTGAGGGGTGGTGTTAAGGCATAATTATATGTTGGTTAATGCATGGCTAATATGGGTTACGTAATTGTATTTAGCTAGTGTAATATGCACATGTTTAAATTGTGGCTTTTCTTACCTACTTTCTGTTTGTACGTTACATGAGAGAGAGGGGCATTGTGTATTGTGACTGTTGTGATGTATTGGTGTCCGTGTACTGTAGCTTTCTCTAAAAGGAAAACTCTAGCAATGTAACAGTGGCGTACTATATATAAAGTACTGTAGCAGCTCCCTTTTTTCCTTGAGCTGGCTTTTCACCCATCAATGTCTATTACCCTATTTTCTTAAGTATTTATGTACCAATTAGTTTAAAGAGGAACATTTTAAATGATTATTGAAGGTATAAATGCTTATTATATAGCAATGATTTATATTTTAGAGGGCAAGACCTTTTGAAGTATTGACTATTGGAGCTGACGTAGTTAGCGTTGCTTCTTTATGTGCCACTATGTAAGATTGTAGATCTTATAATATAAGCAATTTGCTTATATTATATAACGATCTTCCAAGATATATATAGGCTTTTTTAATTTGTATGTTTATTTCTTATTGTAATTACATATTATTATATGATTGTATACATATATGATGTTACGTTATGTAAGTTTACTCTTACTCATATGCTGTTTGTGGTCAGCTCTTTGTCTAAGATATTATTAGGCATATCTCTGTAAAAATAAAAACAAAATAAAAGTTGTGCACTTGATTCGATATGAATTGATGATTTGATATCTATTACTGAGAGAAGAGAGAGAGAGAGAGAGAGAGAGAATGGGCATTTCAAAGCCAGCAAACACCAATGATTATACTTTTTTCTGTATTTTAAATTTTCCAACTTTTCTCTCTATACTGTTATTATAAAATATATCCATCAATTATCATTATATATTATTTTTAAGAGTTTTTTTTATTATATATATATATATATATACACACGTAGGGAAATTTATTTTTTTAAGGATTTCACTTTCAGCTCTACCGGTAGGGCTCTCAGTATTTTCGACCCGTGAACAGTTTTCGGCGTGAATTTTTTTATGACTATGTAAATTGTAGCTATTTAGAGCATCTTGCAAATTTTTAGAAAATTTCGAATAGTTTATAGTACCGAAAATTAGGTTCAAACATGTTGTTACACGCGTGATTAATTTTTTTATGCGCGTGAAAAACAACATATTTGAACCTAGTTTTCGGTACTGTAAACTATTCAGAATTTTTTGAAAATTTACAAGAAGCTCTAAATAGCTACAATGTACACAGTCATAAAAAAAATCGCACCAAAAACTATTCACGGGTCGAAAAATACTAAAAGCCCCACCAATAAAACTTAAAGTGAAGTACCTGTAAAAAATTGTCATATATAAATATATCTACATGTGCCTCTCCAATAAGGTAAATCTATGACAATTAATAGTATCAAAATATTCAAAATTTCAATGAGCGTGATCCTCCAAAAATCTTCTCCGGTATCATTACTTACATGATCATAATAGTCCTCTCCTGTAACAGTAGTTGTTTCAGATTAATTGTGTTTGATTAGGTTTAGATCTTAGAGTAATATGATATTTTTTATAATGTTAATGGTTCTTACCACTTGACTAAAAATAAATTATATTGACAGTAGCAACCAATTACTACCACATCATTAAAATCATAAAAAAAAATCATAAAACTAATATTATAGTAGTAATCGGTTACCACCATATATGACTAAAAAAAATTAATAGTGGCAATCGGTTACTATGACATCACAAAATAAATAAAAACTATTTTAATAGTTGTAATTGATTTTTACTGCATAAATTTTTAAAATAATTAATTCTACACTATAACCTGTTATCATCATATATAAGTAAGAAAGATATAGTAAAATAAAAATAATATTACAAAAATATAGGAAAATATCTCATAAAAAATATATATATAAAAAAAAATCATAATGGGTCTGCAACTCATGAAACCAGTTTTACATGCTTCAAGACATATGTGCACTCTTTCAAACACTCTTTTTTCTCCCACTAATCTAGATTTTTTCAAAGTTGTGCTCCTTAGATTCATGTTAAGTATCTGCCTTCAATAATTCTCAAGAATGGCAAATTAGTCTTTCACTGAACCTTCCAGTACAATCTTAACTTTATTTTTAGCTCGATAAATAACCCATGAAGAAGTTTGAGAATACTTACTATCAGAAGTCATCTGCCTGTATGAGTTGTAGTCCATGTTGGGATTGAGTCTGAACTTCTTTAGGTCGTGCTTTGATATCCAACTTCCATCTATCACTTTGTTGTTGAAAACTACCCTACCCCACAATCTTGCTTATCAACTAGAGTGTTAATCCTGAAGGTTTTGAAATCAGTTCTCATCACCCGAGCATACGGAACCCAACTGCACCCTTTGCCTTTGCATTTAGCTCGAAGTCTTTTTCAATCATTAAATTGGTAAAAGAACTCTCTGTCATTGTTAATGAAATGCTCCTTCAAAACTCCTCTTAAGTGCTCAACAGTAAGGAATAACATTCCCAAACAACACTTCAAATCCTCAGGCATAGTCTTTGGATCAAACTTCCTGTTAAACTTTTTAGGCTGAACTCCATCTTCATCATCACTTTTCACACTTCCCAAATCATTTTCCTCAACATAGCCTCCATTAGATGCCTCTTGGTCAACTTGGCTGCATGAGTCATTGACTGAACTCCACCATTTTCTAGGGTTTGTTATCCCCTCATCCTCTATAACATCATCATCAGGGCCATACTCTTCTTCCTTGAAATCTTATTCCTCTTGTTGGGCTTGTTCATTTGTCTGGCCTTCAATAGCAGGCTCACTTTCAACACCAACTTCAGCATTTGGTTGGGCTTCAACATCCTCCCGGGCCACTCCATGTTGGGCTTCAATATCCTCTTGTCCCACATCAGTATCATTGTACCCCTCAGTTTCATTCTCATACCCTACATCATCATCCCGACCATCTACAATCTGAACACTTGAATCACTCACTGCCATCAAACTCAACATCAGGGATGTGAACATAGAACTCTTCACTATGGAAGTCAGATTCACTGTTATCATCTGATTCTCATTGCAATCCTTCCTCAACCATTTTCATTTTAGCTTTTTTCATTACATAGTCCTTTGGTTGGACACTTACCCAAGCATCCACATGTACCTCTTCATCATCTGGTAAATCTTCAATTATGCATCTTCTTAAAAGTGTAGCTGGTTCCCGAATCTTCAAGTATATCTCAATAACACTATACTGCATACTTTTCATGTCTTCAAATATATTCAATACATCCTTATATGAAACCACCATGAAACCGCCATTGAGCTCCTTATCTTTTGGCTTAAACCAAAACCCAAGATGTTCCTTATACCCAAGTTGCATAGCCATCCCTTCCAGTTCAAGAATATTGAACTTGTCAAAATGACACTAATCGAATTTAGTAACATTTCCACCTTCATATATTTTCTTGCCAAAATGGTTACACCAATTACCCCATGGTGCATATTCACAGTAAAAAACAGACCTACTAACAAATTAAATTAAATAATAGCAAGTTGTCACATGCTTTGACTAAACTAGTGGTACCATCTGCAAAGATTCTCACATGTCAGTCAATGCTCTGTACCCCACATCGAATCTTACCAAAAAGCATCCCTGAGTTCCCCACCCAATACCCAGTTTAACTTCACTTACCTACCACAACCCAAAGAACTAATGTGTACTAATGTTCCCTTCACACTCATATTTGTACAACAACCAACACACTCTGACCATAACATTTTCTCACTAAAATGCAATCAATCTCTCACCATCACGCAGTGTATTTTAACAATAAAGAGAAGAAAAATAAAGAATAACGGTTGAGTTGCATACCATCGTCTACATCTTCCTCCTCGATTGCAAAACGATCCTCCTCCATTGTTAATGGGATATCTTCATCTTCCTCCCCTAAATCGTGAAAAGGTAGAGAGAGACTGAGAGAGAGGAATTTGTTATATTGAATATATCAGCTTCTAATATTTACAATTACAGAGAAAGCTTTTATATCCAAAGCTATACACAAGGGACCTATACATAAGGGACACCTGTACAGTAGGCTAACAAATATTTACATAATCAAATAGGTATTGCTAACATTACTTATCAAATCGGAACCCTAAATAACGTTTCGAATCCTTGCTGGGTTTTTTTTTCTTTTTCAACTGAGGTTAGGTATTAAGGTTTTTTTAAATGTTTTAATATTAGTTTTTAGGTTTTACAAAATTATATAAAATTGCTCTAAGTCAGTCTATCTATTTTCTTTTTTTTTTATTCAACTTTTTCTAAAAAATATATATTTTTATTCTTTTTATTTTATTTTAAAAAGACTATAATAATAACAGTAATTAATTCTACTTTATTTTGTTTTAGTTTCTATATATATATATATATTAATTAAATTAATTACTATTAATTCTATTTTATTTTATTTTCTAAATATCTATATATAATAATAGACATATATAACTACATATTGAAATATACATAGTTATATAAAGGAGAGCTCCAATGAGATGATGTGTCACTCTAAAAATGTTTTAAATGAGTATATCTATTTTATTGGTCAAAAAGTTAATTTTCTAAAATAAATGGTCGAAATGGGTAATCGGCTAAAATAGAAGGTTCAAAATGGTGTGAACCCTTACACAAAATATATATTGTATATATAATTTAATTTTATAAATAATTTTTGACATTTTTAATACATATATAGTCCAAATGTTAATTTTTATAAATAAAAGGTCAAAACAAGTTATCGGTCAAAATAGAGTGTTCAAATAATCAATCTATCTATTCCTATTTTGAACCTTTTGACAAAACACAAGGTCTAAAAGTTAATTTTTAAAAATAAAGAGTAATTGGCAAAAATAACTCTTACACAAAACATAAATTTCTTTATACATAATTTAGATTTTTTAAATAAACCATGCAAAGTGTATAAAAAGAATAATAAATATGTAAATAAAAGTACACGTACAACAAGATGTTTGAACTTCATTTTCGAAACTTTAATTATTCTATATACAATGAACACCATAAAAAAATAAAAAATAAATAAAAAGCTAGGGTCAAAATGTGTCCATGTGTCCATAAAAGGAGTATGATGTACGTGTAGGATGAAAATGACTCCCTACCACACATTCTCCCCCAAAAAAATTTAAAAAATATATATTTTTTAATCTTTATAAAAGATTGCGCAAAGCATGACCATGTTTTCTAGTATAAGTATTAATAATGAGTATTTGAGTTATAATATAATAATATTTTTAAATAATACAATATTTAAAGTTAATAAGTATAGAGGCTTAAAATAATGACTTTTACATTTTTTTTAAAATAAAAAAAACAATGAGCATTATATTTAATAGGGAATTTTTAAAAAATATGGCTTTTTAGCCATCAATGTGCAAAAGTATGGGAATTAAAATTTCCTTAATTTGTATGAGAAAATTTAATTAACAAAAACTTAGTTTATGGGAAAACTAATCACATATTAGAAACCAAAATTAAACAAAAAAACATCAGCAAAAGGAGGGGTACTATGGTAATTAACATAGCAAAAACTCATTCAGCCAAGCCACTTCTTCTCTTTCATTTTTCCCTAGCCGCCACCTCCCTGTCCTCCACTCGCCTGCCTCACCATCTCCACCATCATCTCCGGCCACCCACCCTCACCACCTACAATTCACCTTAGGCGCGCACCTCCGTGAAACCCAGCCAAGAACACCCAGTCGTACCATCGACGAACACAGCCTTAATCTGCACATATCTGCGCGATTCCATTTGCGAGCCCCCAAATCCAAAACGACGGGGATAGGCTGAGGTGAAGGATGTGCTGGTGGTGGTCGGAGGCAAGGGAGAAGGGTGGCGCCTGGGCTGAGTGCGATTCGTGGTGCTCGGAGCTGCGCAAAACGACGGCATGGCTGGAGTTGCGACGGGGTTTTGCGCCCAGGGGATGGGGGTTTCTGGTGGTGGTCGGAGGCGAGGGAGGAGATTGGTTCGTGGTTAGATCTGTTTTTTTTTTTCTATCTTCAGATCTGTGGTAACTGGTTACCTTCACGTTCTTTGTGTGTATATTTCAGGAGGTAACTAGTTGCCTTCACATTCTGATGTGTGCGTATATTTATGGGTTCTTTATGGTAACTGGTTACCTAAGTTACTAAATTATACTTACTCTTCCTAATATGAGTGACTCGTCACCCCTCTTATGGTAACTAATTACCTCTCTTATGGTAGTAGCTTACTCATCTCACTGTAACTGGTTACCTCTCCTGATACATGTTATTTAACCTCTAAGACTATTTTTTACATAACTGTGATAAATCAAACAAGTAACTGCTGGTTACCCCTCTGGATAAATGTTATTTAACCTAGCTGTAGGATTTTTTTTACATAACTTTGAAAAATCAATTAAGTAACTAGTTACCTTACTTAGGCTTTGAAAAAAAATGTACAACCTAAAAAAAGGAAAAAATGTTTATAATAAATAAAAATAATAATAAACACAATTCCTATTACAAAAAAAAATTTGCAAAACAAGCATGGAAAAATTTAATATAAAAATAGTTATATAAAATTAATATAAAAAAATCAAATAAGCTAAAAAAAATAATCAAATTACAAACATACCCTTCTAAATTAACAAAACTTGATTAAGAGTAAAACTATGGCATAAACAAACTTTTATACAAAAATATGGGAAACTAAACCCATAAAAGTGAAATTTAAAAAAAAGAAGTCATAGATGAACTTTTCTTGAAAAAAAACCATATTTTTGCACAATCTATTAAAAATCTCATATAACATGTAATTTTCACTATTTAATATCACCATATTATACAGTATCATCATATGTTTCATTAGAAATGGGCCCTAATTGGTGCTCGAATTCGGCTCATGCATAATAGAAAGCGATTGGACTCAACCCATTTGAGAAAAGGGGATGGCCCATTTAGAAAAATTCAGGTAATTATTGGCCCTTTACTTAGCCCCACATTTACAGTTCTGCCAGAGACTCCATTAAGTATTTCTCGTAATAATGTTGTTAATTTGACAATTTGGATTGTTCTAATCTCTTTTCTTAAATTAGTATTTCCTTAGAGTTGTTCAAGTAATAAAAAAGAAGGGAAATTCACAAAAATACCTAAGATTAAAAAAAAATAGTAAAAATACGGAGTAGCATAATCGTAAATACGAAGTTTTTTTTTTTTTTGTAAACAAAGTTTATAAATCTGTAACAATACTGTTTTTTTGGTAACCAAAATTTACAAATTTGTAATTAAAAGTTACAAATTTGTAACAATATTGTATAATTTTGTAAACAACATTTACATAATAAATAGAAAATTGTAACAGACGATTACAAAATCGTAAATTGTAATTTTTGTAAAATTCTGTATTTTTAAAAAAAAAAAAAAATTACCATGCTAGTTTGTAATTTTTTATGGAAAAATTGAGTAGGTGTACTCTTTCCATGGGCACATAAATGAATGATGAGTAAGAAGTTTGACTGGTGGTGAGTGGTGAGTGGTGAGCAATATTCCACACGTTTAAGGTGGATTGCAAGGACAAAGTTAGCTAAAATTTGTAGAGGGGACAAAATAATTGAAATAAAAATTATAGTTGAGATATATATGAAAAAGCCAAACATTTGTGACACTCCAAATAAGGATAATTACAATTCTATATTCAAACTAATAAAAAAAAAGAGGTATATGATTTGTGTAACATTACCTTATATTAATCGGTGTAATTTAGTATCGAGTCTTACATAAGTGATAGAATTAATTGCTAAGAGATATTAGTAGTGTCAAAACTATAAAGATGTCACATCGATTCGTATTAGTGTAATATAATATTGGTTCTCAAACAACATATCATCATGTGGTGTCAAAATATCAATACTCAATTGATAAAAAATTGTAGGAATAATACTTTATGGTGCTGTGATGAACCTTAGCGATTGTCATATGGTTTGGTTTGGTAGTGAATTAATGGTGAGTGGGATGGAGACAATGCAAGGGGAACGGTGGATGGTTTTGGTTTGGGGAGTGGGAAAAGTGAAGAATGGTGAGTAATGATGAGTTGTTTCTTAGTACTGTTTACTTTATTAAAACCATGTAATTTTGTGCCACGTGTTCTTTACTTTGACTTGGAGCTTTGAAATTTAGCAACCAACTAAGTACGTACGTAACAAGATAATATATAAATAAAAACTGAGTTGAAGTTTGAACCATGCAAATCACAGTCATCTCAGCACAACGCCATGGAAGAAGAAAACAAGAAGCTTCACATAGCGATGTACCCGTGGTTCGCCATGGGACACCTCACAGCATTTCTCCATATCTCCAACAAGTTAGCCGAGAGAGGCCACACCATCTCCTTCTTCGTACCAACCAAAACGCAGTCCAAACTGATGTCGTTTAATCACCACCCAGACCTCATCTCCTTCATCCCCATCCACGTGCCTCACGTGGACGGCCTCCCTCTCGGTGCCGAAACCACCGCCGACGTTCCATTTCCTCTCGCCACCTTCATCATGACCGCCATGGATCTCACTCGTCCCCAGCTCGAAGCTTCTCTCCAAACACTCAAACCCCACTTCATCTTCTTCGATTTCACCCATTGGATACCTGAAGCCGTCCGTCGTTTCGGGATAAAGTCCCTCCATTTCTGCATCATTAGCCCTGCAACACTCGAATACCTGGTCAGTCCCGAGAGGAGTGAATCTGACCAAGCCCATGATCTGATGGAGCCTCCACCCGGTTTCCCATCGTCGGCCATTAAGTTCCGAGCCCACGAAGCTCGAGCCCTGGCCAAGGTATCGGCGATGGAGTACGGGAGCGGGATCTCGTTCATGAAACGACAGAAACTCTCGTTGAACGACTGCGACGCCATGGCATTCAAAACCTCTAAAGATATGGAGGGAGTTTACTCCGATTTCGTTGCCGAACAGTGGAGGAAGACAGTCCTTCTGACAGGGTCGGTGATTCCTGAACCACCGAATTCGGTGTTGGAAGGTGAAACGGCGGCATTTCTTTCGAGTTTTGAGAAGGGAAGCGTGGTGTACTGCGCATTCGGAAGCGAATGTGTTCTGAAAAAAGAGCAGTTTCAAGAACTCGTTTTGGGTCTTGAGCTAACAGGTCGACCATTCATGGCGGCGCTGAAAGCCCCATTTGGGTGCGAAACAGTGGAGTCAGGTTTGCCAGATGGGTTTAGGGAGAGAGTTGGGAGTAGAGGGTTGGTCCATGGGGGTTGGGTCCAGCAGCAGTTGATACTAGGCCATGGCTCGGTTGGGTGCTTCGTGACTCATTGTGGATCAGGGTCGTTGCTGGAGGGCTTGGTGAATGAGTGTCAGCTGGTTTTGCTACCAAATGTTGGAGATCAGGTTGTCAATGCTAGGATTATGAGTGGTGATCTTAAAGTTTGAGTTGAGGTTGAGAAAGGGAATGAAGATGGGTTGTTTACCAAAGAAGGTGTTTGTAAAGACAAGAAAAGGTATTACTGCAATTGTAGAAAACTCAGCTCAAACGTGCAAGAGCAGAGTACTATTCATCATATAGGGTGGCTCAGCTATTACACAAATGAGGGAAAAGCCTACACGGTAATGACAGGTGTACAGTATGGTGCAACAACCCTATAACAGAAATATACACATATCCAAAGGTATAACAGAAAAAGCAAAAGGAATCCCATGCGTGAACAAACGGTACACCCTTACTAGCTTGCTGTATTCACCACTAGATAATAACCATTTTTCAATTTGTCTTAACACCACCCGTAAGGGTGAAGTTGTTATGCTAAGTTTGTCAACAAGCAACTGAAATCTGCTGGAAGAGAGAGCTTTGGTCAATCAATCAGCAATCTGGTCAGCTGAGGATATATGTCTTACATCAATCTTCTTCTGTAATACTCGATCACGAACAAAGTGTGCATCCAACTCTATATGCTTAGTGCGTGCGTGATAAACTGGATTTGAGGCAAGTGCTCCAGCACTCATATTATCGCACCACACTATCGGTATTGAGCTCGGTGAAAACTGCATTTCTTGTAACAGAGACTCAAGCCATACAATTTCTGCTGCTATTTGTGCCAAAGCTCTGTATTCAGATTCTGTACTGGATCTTGACACCACACTTTGCTTCTTTGAAGACCATGAAACTAAGGTATCGCCAAAATAGACACAATACCCTCCAATAGATTTTCTGTCATCCGGGCAACATGCCCAATCCGCATCCGAGTAGCCTATCAAACTCAAATCTGTGTTGCACCCAATATGCAGGCCGTGATGTATGATTCCTTTCAAGTACCTCAGGATCCTTTTCGTGGCACTCCAGTGACTCGTTGTTGGGCTCTTCAAGAATTGGCTTAGTTTATTCACTGCATAAGCAATGTCGGGGCGTGTGTGAGTGAGGTATTGTAGACCTCCAATAACACTTCTGTAATGAGTTGCATTTTCCAGTGGTGTGCCATCATGTGTCGATAAGGGTCTTCCAACAATCATTGGTGTAGGCACGGGTTTGATGTTTAGCATATTTAATTTACTTAACATCTCTGTAACATACTTGCCTTGACTAAGATACATTCCAGTAGAGTCTCGAAACACTTCTATGCCCAGAAAGTAATGCAAATCTCCAAGGTCCTTGAGGGAAAATACTTTATTCAGCTTGTTAATGAACACCTGTAGCTCCTTGTCATTATTTCCAGTGATGATAATATCATCCACGTAAATATGTACCATGATGATAAACTTCTCTGTTTTCAGCAAGAAGAACGAGTTGTCTGCCTTTGAATTCTCAAAATTCCAGCTAATCAGTGTTGCTTTGAGTCGGTCAAACCAAGCTCGAGGGGCTTGTTTAAGCCCATACAAGGACTTCTGTAGCTTACAAACAAAATCTGGATTTACCTTATCTTCATAGCCTTGTGGTTGCTCCATGTATACAGCCTCCTCTAAGTTTCCATTTAAGAATGCATTGTTAATATCAAGCTGTCTCACTGTCCATCCTTTTGCCACTGCAATAGTCAAAACTATTCGAATAGTAGAAGCTTTTACCACGGGGCTGAAAGTTTCTCCAAAATCAAGACCTGGCCTTTGGTGGAAGCCCTTTGCCACCAATCGGGCTTTGAATCGTTGGAAGCTCCCATCAGCATTAAATTTTTCTTTGAAGACCCATTTATTGCCTACAATATTGGATGACTCTGACCGAGGTACTAAAACCCAGGTATTGTTGCGAACAAGAGCATAAAACTCTTCATCCATTGCTTTCTTCCATCCTGGATGTTTGAGAGCTTCGCTAACTGAAGTTGGCTCCCTGGACTGTTCACTCCATTGCGCCTGGCCAATATACACTCTCGGTTTTAAGCTTCCAGTTTTAGATCTAGTAACCATTGGATGCAGTGACTGAGTATCTTGTGTATGATGATGTTCATCTGATTTTGACAGACTATGATCTCCTGAGATAACATGTTCTCCAGCTGGATTTGATTCTACATTTAATTCAACAAACAGATTAGATGAAACATCAGCAAAATCTGAGTGAGTCTTACCCACGCTGGCTTGTTCTTTTGTTTCTGACGGCTCCTGTTGGTGAGAATTTTCAACAGCTTGATATATATCATTCTGACTTCTGCCCGATATATTATGTGAATGCTCCTGAAATGAACTTGTAGTTGCAGCTTCGGGTTGTTCAGTTGGCAACTGAAACCATGAACTAGGCGTGGGAATTTGAATTGGTGTTTCAGCCTTATAATGATTGAGAAAACCTGTCTTGAATGGAAAGTCATCCTCATTAAACACCACATTTCTGGAAATGTAAAGCCGACCAGTAGAACTCAAACATTTATACCCTTTGTGCAAATCGCTGTAACCAAGGTTGACACACTTGGTTGTGTGGAACTGAAATTTTTGAGTTTGGTAGGGCCTTAGACAGGGAAAGCAGGCCGTACCAAATATCTTGAGAAACTGGTAATCTGGAACTTTGAAATAGATAGCTTCAAAAGGTGATTTCCCTCTTAACACTGGTGTTGGTAAGCGGTTGATAAGAAACACTGCAGATTGAAAAGCATCCACCCAATATTTTAATGGCATACCTGCTTGAGCCAAAAGAGTCAGTCCCATCTCTGTGATGTGACGATGTTTCCTCTCAGCACGCCCGTTCTGTGCTGAAGTATGGGGACAAGATACTTGCAAAGCAATTCCATGAGCCCGAAGAAAAGGAATAAATGGTTGATACTCCCCTCCTGAGTCAGTTTGTATCTTCTTAATTTTTCTCTCAAACTGATTTTCAACCAATTCTTTAAACTGTATGAAGGCAGAAAATGCCTCTGATTTTGCCTTTACTGGAAACATCCAAGTGTACCTTGTATAGTCATCAATAAAGTGAATGTAGTATTTTAGATTAGTATTGGACATAATAGGTGCAGGGCCCCAGATGTCAGTATGTATTAGGTCCAACATATTTTTGGCTCTAGTAATAGACAGAGTAAAAGGTAATGAATGCGATTTTCCAAATTGACAGGCTTCACAAAAAAGTTGCTGCTCTTTCATTGAAACTTTTACATTAGCATTTGTTAATACTTGATTTAAAATTCTTTGTGAAGGGTGACCCAACCTTCTGTGCCATATATCTTTTACAGAAGTACAAACTGGGATATTGATTACATTAGTTTGAGCAACAGCAGCAAAAGGAAATAAACAAGAACTAGAAGTTGCTTGACTTGATTGTGGAAGATGGAAATCAAAAGTTGATGTTGATGGACTGTCAAGCTGGTAGAGCCCGTCTCTAAGCTTCCCCTCCAGTACTATTTTCTTCGTATGAGTGTCCTTCACATAACAAACATCACGGTGAAACTCAATAAAAACTTTGTTATCAGCAGTAAGCCGTGAGACACTAATCAGATTCTTAGTGATATCAAGAACATGGAGCATATCTTTCAAGAATAAGTGAGAGCCAGTAGGGGATTTAAGAAAACCAGAACCAGTATGCATAATAGAAAGTTGATTACCATTTCCCACAACTAGTTTTTCATTACCTCCATACGTTGTTTTCTGAGTCATATCATCCCCTGAAGCTGAAACGTGATTTGTGGCACCACTGTCTGCATACCAGCTTGCATGATCAACGGTCTCAGGTGTGGCAACAAAATCAGAGGGGTTTTTCTTCTCTTCGGTCTGATTAGTGTGAGTGTTGCTCGGAGGAGTGCCCATAAAACTGGAGTCATATCTATTATAACAGAAAGCAGCAGAGTGACCATAGCGACCACAAACCTGACATGTGGGCTTGGAATTCCGACCTGAACCTCGACCACCTGAATACCGACCCAGATTGAATGCCCCTCTCGGTGATCCTCTAGGCTGATGAAAATGAGGTGGCCGTCTTGCAGAAGCATTAGTGGGATCTGGGTGTTTGTGAGCAAGATTTGCAGATGGAGGGTTAGAAGAGGGAAGTAGAGACCGATTTGCAGAGGTCTGAACCTGTAAACACTCCAGCTTACTATCAAAGCTAAGGAGAAGCTCTTGAAGTTCCTGCCAAGAAATAGAGTCACGTGCTTCAATTTGAACAGTAATGGGAAGATATTCAACATCCAAACCTCTCAAGATATTTGCAGTAAGGTGGCTTTCGGGATATGGGTCACCAGCCAAGGCAAGCATATCGGCCCACGTTCGTTTCTGGCGAAGATAATCGGCCATGGCTGTGCCTCCTTTGGGTGTGAGCTGGATTTTGTCTCGAAGTTCATCCATACGAGCCTTCGAGTGAGCGCCAAATAGGTTTTCGAGCGCAACCCAAAGTTTTCTTGCCGAGGTGCAGCCCATGACTTCGGTAGCAATAGACTCACTCATAGAGCCATACAACCATCCCATTAATAACTGGTCACTAAATATCCATTGGTCATATGCAGGGTTTGGACATACACCAAATGCAGGACCCTCATCTCCAGGTGCGGCGTTGGCTGGAATGTACTCGGACGGAGGCTGCTTCAAACCATTGATGGAACCTTCTAAACGGTGTCCCCTAACAATAGTGGAGACCATGGTCTTCCAAAGAGTGTAATTATTTCTATCCAACTTTAAAGCAAAAGGTTGGGAAAGTGTGTTACCGAAAGGAGAGTGGACAGCAGTACTCTGGCCAATCGGGGAGCTGGTCTGTACTGGAGTCGTCCCATCAATAGGCTGGGCAGGCGAAGAAGGAGCATGGCCAGTATGGCTGGTCCCAGAAGACATGTTGCGTGAGCAGTGATGGCTGTGATACCAAGACAAGAAAAGGTATTACTGCAATTGTAGAAAACTCAGCTCAAACGTGCAAGAGCAGAGTACTATTCATTATATAGGGTGGCACAGCTATTACACAAATGAGGGAAAAGCCTACACGGTAATGACAGGTGTACAGTATGGTGCAACAACCCTATAACAGAAATATACACATATCCAAAGGTATAACAGAAAAAGCAAAAGGAATCCCATGCTTGAACAAACGGTACACCCTTACTAGCTTGCTGTATTCACCACTAGATAATAACCATTTTTCAATTTGTCTTAACATGTAAAGCTGTCGAGACTGTAATGGAGTTGGACAGCCATGTGGGGAAGGAAGTGAGGGAAAATCACAAGAAATGGAGAGAGTTTTTGTTGAGTGAAGGGCTTGAACACTCTTATATTGATGGATTTATTCATAAACTACAAGATCTCCTCACTACCTCATGAACAAGTACCAAAATAATCACAAGATCGAACTACAAGAACTATTTCTTTGCAAGTAGTTTTTTTTCTTTCTTATTATTTTATGTTTTTTATTTTACATTAAACATGTACAACACTACACATAAGTTGACTGTTGATTAGCATTATTTTATAATGCTTATTAAATTCAAATGTGTAGGACCCGATATTAGATTGTACCAATAATGGTATGTTACATCCTTGTGGTGTTGTGCCCCTTAGCATTTCTCTTTTTATTTTTTAGTGTGTTATACCCAAATTTCGAGCCATAGCAAATATGACCTCGAAAGCTGAGTTCGCATTAAATGGTCTCGTGAGGGTTAGGGTATGCTCTACGATTGTAAATCGAAGCCTGCAAAGTACGATACATGACCTCGAATGTACTGACCTCGAAATGATCTCGATCTCGAAGGATAGCTCTGAGAGCCCCTCGTCTTCAGGAACAACTTCGGAGCAGGGATATCGAGCTCAATGTACTATCTCGAAAGCAATGGTAGCTCGGGAGATGTCGGTAGCTCGCACAATGACGTGAAACCTGAGATGCTGAAGCCTTGGAGATACGCTATGACCACCTTGAATATCTACAAGTATTGTGAGCATGAGATGTAATCCTCATTTATTGATATAAATCCCCAAGAATTATGGGATATTATTTAGTCAGTTATGCGTTTCCTGATCTTTGGGGAACGTTTCCTTTTATATCTGATTATTGGCATTTAAAGCCATTTATTTTTATTCACAAAAGAGTAACTACCCAAAATATGTGGGATAGTATTATGCATCCTTCTCTATAAATAGAGAAGCCATGCACCATTGTAATGGACCGAAATTCTGATCCTTGAGAGAAAACTCTGGAGAATTCATGTTAAAGAATTGTTCAGAGATAATCTTAAGATTAATAACAGAGACTCGTGGACTAGGCAGATTTAACTGCTGAACCACGTAAAAAACCGTGTGTTTGATTCGTTTGTTTCTTTTGGCCATTGTCTTTAATTGTTTACGTGCTCTCTTCTTTTATCTGTTGACGAAAAACGGCGTCAACAGTTTGGTGCTTTCATTGAGAGCCTCAAGCATCCATCCCAGAGAGATTCATGGCTGCAAACAATCAGAACACTCCTGAAGGAAATTACCCAAGGCGTCCTGGAAAACAACCAATGGAGAACTCGGACGCTGAAGAAAGGAGTGGGTCCTCTGATTCCTGGGGACCACCTCCACAACCAAGGGATGAGGACATGTACTATAACCCTGAGCGTTATGTCCCTATTGTAGAATTGGAGAATCGGCAGCTGAAACAGCTGCTGGCAGATGCCAACAAACGTAACGAGGAGTTGACTAGGATAGCCGCGGAGGCGCAGGTGGCTCAGCCCCCACTTCCGCGCGAAGACCAAGTCCCTCCTCCAAGGGACGTGCACGTTCCTCCCCGGAGGCCCCGTGGACGTCCACGAAAAAATCCTGCCACAAGGAGGCCAGCACAACCTCCAGCACCAACAGAGCCATCTGCTCCTTCTAGGCCTCAGAGGAGTACCCGAGCTCGGGTCCCGCCTAATCCACCTGTGGGAGTGCCTGTAGGAACTGAAAACAACCGAGCTCCTGCCGAGGCTTGGACTCAGGTTCCTGGTAGTGCACCGAACGCAACTGGCCCGTCTCGGGCAAATTCTGGACCCTCCAGGCCGAGGCAGGGACGACAACCACCGTCACCTATACGGTTTCCTCCATCTCCCATAAGATATCCTTCACCAACCCGCAGGAACGCTCAACCTGGTCGAGATCAGGATCAAGGGCGTACAGGGGAAAGACAAGGAAACAGGGAGACGTTCCAGGGGCGGAAAGGCGCGCCATCCGAGAGAAGTCAGACGTCCCGATCTCGCACTGCAGAGACAAGGCGACGTAGAAAGGATCCACCACGAAATGACCGATCGATGAGTTTCACCAGTGATGAGTCCGGAGAAACTAGGTCTGTCAGTAAACACGACCGGGGTCGTAAAAATACTGGAAATCACAAGAGCCATCCCGACCTGCGCAATCATCTGAATCAGAGCAGGGGAAAGGGAGATCAGACAAACCCGGATCTTAGGAATCATCTGAATGGGCGTAGAGATCCCTCACGGAGACGCGAGCCTGGGATCGCGATTAATGACTATCAATTCCAAACACCGCCTAAGGACCCAGTACAAGAAAGGATCGATCAGCTCGAAAAAGCCTTTAGGCTTTTGAAGAATGAACGAGGGAACGGTCGATATGAGGACTCTGATGAGGAGCTCGAGCCGTTTGCTCCCAATATTTCTAACACTCAGTTCCCCCAAGGGTTCCGGATTCCTCACGTCCCAGCGTTTGAAGGAAAAACCGACCCATGCAGCCACCTGAGTACATTCAACACTATCATGAGAGCTAGTAACGTGGGTTACGAGCTCAGATGTATGTTGTTTCCGACATCATTGGCCGGACCTGCCAAGAGTTGGTTCGAGAAGTACAAGAGACATTCTATAACTTCGTGGGATCAATTGTCTAGAGACTTCAAGAAGCAGTTCCGAGCTATGATGGGAGTCAGACCCGAAGCATCCACTTTGACTAACGTTCGACAACAACCGGGCGAAACACTGAAGAGCTACCTGACAAGATTTAATCTAGAGGTCGCCCGAGCTCGTGACGTGGATGACAGTGGGCACTTGATGGCCATCCGAGCTGGTGTTTTACCCGGGAGTGCCCTTTGGGATGACATGCAAGGGAAACCGGTGAGGTCGATAACCGAGTTTAACAAACGGGCGCAGAGATTTGTCAATGTAGAGGAGGCGAGGTCAACACTCAAGGCGACCTCGCAGACCGAAACTACAACGATAAACATTAACTCCGCCTCAACCTCGGTCGACCCAGCAGCTACACAGCCTACCTCGGAGAATCCCTCCAAGAGGAAAAAGAGCGAGGGAAATAATCCCGAGGCTGATGGAGGAAAGAAGAAAAAAGGAGAAAGGTATTTCTCCGTATATAAAGTGCACACCGAGCTCAATGAGTCTCGAGAAAACATATACCTGGCTAATGAAAACCAGGTCCCCTTCAGGCGTCCGGACCCTATGAGGAATCAAAAGTCCAAGAGGGATTCCAGCAAATACTGTCGATTTCATAGGGACACCGGCCACACAACTGATGAGTGCCGACAGCTGAAGGACGAGATCGAAGGGTTGATCTCGAGAGGTTATTTCCGGCAGTACGTCAAAAACCAGAATACTGGACAGGCTACTGCTAGCCAGAGAGTAGCCGCGCTTCCGGCAGCACAGAATAATAACTCCCGATCTCGGGATGAGGACAGGCCTCCGCCGATAGATGGAGAGGACGTAATAACCATCTCGGGAGGTCCTCATCTCGCAGGAGGGGGCAGAAATGCTCAAAAACGATATGTGAATGAGCTGAAGACAGGGGACGGGTCTCCATACGAACCCGAACCAAGGGCACCAAAAAGCCAAAGGGTTGAGACTCAGCCTATAACCTTCACCGAGGAGGATGCCTCCCATGTCCAGTTCCCTCATCATGATCCACTCGTCATCACCCTACAGCTTGCCAACAAAAGAGTGCGCCGAGTTCTCATAGAAAATGGGAGCTCAGTTAACATTCTTTATAAAGCGACACTAGAGAAAATGGGACTCTCCCTTCGCGACCTGAAGGCTTGTGCAACCACTTTGTACGGCTTTTCTGGAGAAGGAACCGCCTGTATGGGGTCCATTGAACTCCCTGTGACCTTGGGAGACTATCCAGTCTCGGTGACCAAGATGATGGAGTTCGTGGTGGTAGAGTTACCATCTGCCTACAATGTACTGCTCGGGAAACCCGCCTTGGTCGGGCTGGGGGCAGTTTCATCTGTAAGGCATCTAGCCCTTAAGTTCCCAACTCCAAGCGGGGTCGGAACATTGAAAGGAGATCAATTGGCAGGAAGGGAGTGCTACAACATTTCCTTAAGGGGAAAGAAACAAACAAGCGCGCAAGCACTCGTGGTCATACAGAATAAAGATGGGACAGTTTTAGAAATTGATGAGGAGATCGATCCAAGGATTGAGGAGAAGGTCGACCTCCAACCTTTGGAAGAGCTCGAAGAGGTTCAGCTCGAGGAAGCTGATCCCTCAAAGAAAGTGAAGGTCGGGAAACACCTCCAAGACGAATCAAAATAGCAATTAATTTCCTTTCTGAAGAAAAACCAGGATGTCTTCGCGTGGTCACACTCTGACATGGTGGGAATAAGCCCTAATGTAGCGAGCCACGCATTGAATATAGACAAAAGCTTTCCCCCGAAGCAGCAAAAGCGAAGGCAGCTGGATGAGGACAGAAAGAAAGCACTAAAGGAGGAGGTAGACAGGCTGAAAGCAAATAATTTCATAAGGGACGCTTTTTACCCGGACTGGGTGGCCAATCCAGTGTTAGTCCCGAAACCCAATGGGACGTGGAGAACGTGCATTGACTACTCAGACCTCAACAAGGCCTGCCCGAAAGACTGTTTTCCCCTGCCGAGAATTGACCAGCTCATAGACGCCACGGCGGGGCATGGTCTGATGTCGTTCATGGATGCTTATTCTGGGTATAACCAGATTCCCATGCATGCCCCCGACCAAGAGCATACGAGCTTCATCACAGACAAGGGGCTCTACTGCTACAATGTCATGCCATTCGGACTCAAGAATGCCAGAGCCACGTACCAGCGGCTCGTAAACATGATGTTCTCAGAGCAAATTGGGAACAACATGGAAGTTTATGTTGATGACATGCTTGTAAAGTCTCAACTGAACAAAAACCATGTTGATGACCTCGAAGAGTGCTTTGGCATGCTCAGAAAGTACATCATGAAGTTGAATCCTCAGAAGTGCACTTTTGGGGTGTCTTCAGGGAAATTTCTGGGTTTCATTGTCAACTCTCATGGAATCGAGGCTAATCCCGATAAAATAAAGGCCCTAATCGATATGCCTTCACCTCGGAAGCATAAACATGTTCAAAGCTTGACTGGCAGGATGGCAGCTCTGGGCAGGTTCATTTCGAAGTCAACGGACCGCGGTCTCCCATTCTTCAATTTATTGAAAGGAAGTAAAAAGTTCGAATGGACAGATGAGTGCGAGCTAGCCTTTCAAGAGCTCAAAAGGCACTTAGCCGAACCACCCATCCTATCAAAGCCTGAGACGGGAGAAGTACTGTTCTTATACCTCTCAACAACTGAACACGCGATAAGCGCGGTGCTAGTTCGAGAAGAAGAGGGAATACAGAAACCCGTCTACTACATCAGTAAAAGATTACTGGGGGCAGAGTCAAGATATCCACTAATGGAGAAGCTCGCCCTCAGCCTAATCCACTCATCTCGCAAGCTCCGCCCTTACTTTCAAGCGCATCCTATCCATGTACTAACGGATCAACCACTAAGGTAAGTCTTCTCCAAACCAGAGGCATCTGGTCGACTCCTTAAATGGGCTGTTGAGCTCGGACAATTCGAGATCGCCTACCATCCGAGAACAACCATTAAGGCACAAGCGTTGGCAGATTTTATAGTGGAATGCACCGGTACAGCCGACGACGAGGTAACAACCACGGCCCACGAGCTGTGGAAACTTTACGTCGACGGGTCGTCAAATGAAAATGGAGCGGGGGCAGGAGTTATTCTGATCACTCCTACAGGGAGCAGGTTTCACTCTGCTTTAAAGTTCGTCTTTAAAGCATCTAATAATGAAGCTGAGTATGAAGCTTTACTTGCGGGACTACGAATAGCAAAGGAGCTCAAGGCCAAAGCTATACATTGCTACAGCGACTCCCAGCTCGTAGTTAATCAAATCTTGGGAGAGTACCAGGCTTGTGGCACAAAAATGGCAGCTTATCTGGAGAAGGCAAAATCCGCATTGGAGTTTTTTGAGTTTTATACAATCAAACAGGTTCCCCGAGAAAAAAACTCAAACGCAGATGCCTTAGCTCGCCTCGCCACCTCCGCCGAAAATGAGGAGCTAAATGTCGTACCCGTAGAGCACCTGTCAGCGCCCAGCATTACTGAGCCTGACGAGGAAGATGTGTGTATGGTCGAGACAGAGTCGACCTGGATGAGCCCGATAGTAGAGTACCTCGAAAATGGAATTCTTCCAAAAGATCGAAATCAGGCTCGGAAACTAATGTATCAACTTCCCCGTTACACCATCCTGGACGGAAGCCTATACAGAAGAGGGTATTCCATGCCATTGCTCAGATGCGTAACTCCTCCCGAGGCAAAGAAGATTATTGAAGAAATTTATGAAGGATTCTGCGGAGACCATACCGGGGGGCATAGCCTGTCCAAGAAGAATATACGCCAAGGGTATTTCTGGCCAACCATTAAAACGGATTCTTTCGAGTTCATGAAAAAGTGCGACAAGTGCCAGAGATTCGCCACGATACCCCGAGCTCCACCTTCCGAACTAACCATGTTGACATCCCCATGGCCTTTTGCGGTATAGGGCATCGACCTCATAGGCTCACTCCCAACTGGCAAAGAAGGAGTAAAGTATGCTGTGGTCGCGGTTGATTACTTCACAAAATGGACGGAGGCTGAACCATTGGCGACCATAACTTCGAAGAAGATCCTAGATTTCGTGATAAAGAACATCGTGTGCCGGTATGGAGTGCCAAGAAAGATTGTGTCTGACAACGGAACCCAGTTTGATTGCGACTTATTTACCAACTTTTGTAACAAGAACGGTATAATAAAGAGCTTTTCGTCAGTGGCTCACCCTCAGGCGAACGGTCAGGTCGAAGCCGTTAATAAAACTCTCAAGAGTTCCTTGAAGAAAAAGTTGGAAGAAGCAAAGGGACGATGGCCTGAGGAATTACCCCAAGTTCTTTGGGGATATAGAACTACAGCTCGGACATCAACTGGGCATACCCCGTTTTCTCTAGCATACGGCTGCGAGGCAATGTTGCCCATTGAGGTCGAAATTCCAACGATTCGAACTCAGATTTACGACCAAAGTTCCAATCATACTCAGCTCGAAGAAACCCTAGACTTGATCGAAGAAAAAAGGGAAGAGGCTCAGCTGAAAAATGCTGCTTACCAGCAACGGACCACGAGATATTTCAATAAGAGGGTTCGAGACCGAAAGTTCGGAGTGGGAGACCTGATTTTGAGACGAGTATTCTTAGCAACCCGAGATCCAGCAGCTGGGGTGCTCGGGCCGAACTGGGAAGGACCATACCAGATAGTGTCAATCATCCGACCGGGCGTATACAAACTTGCGAGATTAGATGGGAGCCTGATACCTCGAGCATGGAATGGCGAACACCTTAGACCATATTATCAATAGTGTAGAAAGTGTCGCCTATAACCATGATTTTCTGTATTTAGTTTGTTTTTGAATTTCAAATAAAGGGTCTACTTTGTTTCACATGTAATTTATTTTTATTTTTGCAATCTCTCTTAATTTAATACCCTATGATCACACTCATAGGATATTAAGGGGGCATCATTGGTATACATACCACCAACTTAAAAAAAAAATATATATATATATACATAAAGTATTTGGATATAACCAAGTACGCGATATTAGATAGTTCGGACATAACCGAATTATCAAACACAAAGTATTTGGATATAACCAAGTACGCGATATTAGATAGTTCGGACATAACCGAATTATCAAACACAAAGTATTTGGACATGACCAAATGCGCGAGCATAGATAGTTCGGATATAACCGAACCATCAAAACCTAGATATCTGGAGTTAACCAGATGTGTAGACACAACAGGTTTGGAACAAACCAGCCAAATTATCGATCGATGACAAATGGGAGCCTAAACCTATTGCGAGATAAGTCAAAGTCGAGGCTGGAATATCTTAGAAATATAGTTTCGAACTCTTAACCTCGGAGCTAAAATACTGAGGATGAGGAAAAGTAACTAAAAAAAAAAAAAAGATATAACCAAATCATTCATATTACATACCATATAAGTACTTTCGAGTTCATGGTTGGAGTAATATCCGACCTTGATAAATAACGAGGTCGGAAACGGATAATCCGAATAAACTATGCATGAATGCATCGAATTTCGAGCCTAAAATCCAAACTATGTTTGTATGCATAAATAAACATAAACGAGTTCATCAATTATAAGAATGTGCAAAATATTTCGAGCCAAGAAATGTAAAGCATGTAAAAAATTAAATTAGTTAAAGAAATTGTATCAGCCCCATGGGCGTAATTCACAATAATTACATAAGAGGACGCAGCCCCAATGACTGATCTCCCCGAGGTCAGACTCAATGAAGAGGAGTCTCCTTGGCCTTCTCAGTGGCACCGGACCCCTTAGGACGAATAGCATGACTATCCTCCTGAGCTCCCTCCGAAACGGTACCCGGAGCAGCCTTTTCCTTCTCGAGCTGCTCAGCCTTCTCTTTCTCGAGTCATTCAGCTTCTTCCTTCTCGAGCCGAGCATTCCATCGTTCGAGGAAGGACGCCTCGAGGGGACCCAAAAAACTGGTGTCCAGTTCTTCGTTATAGGCCCACATCCGGTACATGGCTGAATCGACTGCCGTTTCCTTCTTTTCTTTGAACTCGGCAGTAATGCGGGTTTTGATATCCTCCATAAGGTCGAGGGTGACGGCCTTATCTTCCTCGAGCTTCTTATTGGTCTCCCGAAGCTGGATGTTATCTCTCTTTTGCTCCTCGAGTTCGTCTTTCAGCTTTCCGAGCTCCTTGGCCATTTCCTCACGCTCCTTAACCACTGCCTCGAGCTTAATGTTCGCCGCCTTCAGGTCATCATTCGCTCTAAGGTGGAGGTCCCTCTCCTCTTGGGCGAGGGTCCTGCTCGAATGGACCTCGTTGTTCAGCTCGTAATTGAGCTGGGCAGTGAAAGCAAGAGCCTGAAAAAAGGAAGAAACCATCATTAGCCTCGAGACAGTATGAATGTAAGCAAAGGGAATATAGGATACTTACCGCGGCAGTGTGCTCGATACTCTTCTCGTACAGGACAGTGCGGTCTCGAGTGCCAGTTAGACACTGCCACTGAGGAGCCTCGAAACTGCCGTAGCTCTGGCCGATCCGGGACATTACATCCGAGATCAGCGTAGATCCGTGAGGACTGGCAGCATTATCCACCACATATGAATCCATATGGGTGGAGATGGTTAGCTTCTGAGCTCGGGAAGCAGAAGGTCTTTTGGCGAGCTGAGTAGAAGACATTGGACCTGCCGCAGGAGGTTGGGATTCGACCACGGCAGCGATACCGGTCTGCGAGGCCGGCGCCACCACAGAGACGACGGCCTGCGAGGGTGGAATCGTCGTGGGGGCGTTAGTCTGGCCAGTCGACGCAGCAGCAGAGCTCGAAGCCGGCGGGGGAGGAGGAGGCATTTTCCTAGATTTCTTGGAGCCTTTCCCAGGCTGGCTGGTTTTCAGTCCCCCTGACCTGGGGCGTTTGCTCCTCTTGGCACCCGCATTGTCGATAAGGGCGTCGAGGTCGGAGTCCATATCGCCTGCACAAGTCATCACAGTGAGTCAGTAATAGAGATGCAAGTTACTTCAACACTATATATAGAGTGGTGGAAGAAAAAACCTAACTGGAACTTTCCCCTGAGTTTGAGCTTGGGGACCATGAAATTCCCCCGTCTTCAGAAGAGGCGGGGGGAGGGCCTTCCCTATAAGTTGGTGATAACCTCGAAAGGTCCCTATAATCATTGGTCCCATACTGCACAGCTATCCCATTCCACACCTCGTCCGTGGTATACATAGTGTCGTATTTCCCGAGCCCACTATCAAACCTATGGACACAGTCATCTACCTAACTCCATATGTAGAAGTGGTATCTATCCTGTGGGCACGAGACTAGTCTATTGGGCCTGTGTTTTAATAAAGTGGGGGACCACATTCGCGAAGTAGGAATGGTTTTACCTCCATCGGAGTCCGAACTCGAGGCTTCATCATTGGCCTCGTTCCCCGACCGCGGACTTCTCGAGCGAATTGGGAGAGGTGCTTTCCTTTCCCTCCTCGGAGGAAGGATGCCTGTGGGCAGAGGCACTTCCTCCCAGCGTTCATATTTTTTACTGGACCAGTCAGAGGTTGACTGGCCCTGTCCCAACAACCCACAAGCTCGTAGCTTGTCCTCATGTAGCAGAAATGAGAGAGACCTCCTGCCATAAGGGAGTCGGAGCAGGCTCTCTCTGTGCTCCTTCATTGTCTCGTCAGGGGTGGGACGCTAAAAGTTACCTGAAAGGCGAGATACACTTCAACTAAACATGGATTCAAGGGCTAAAGATTCGAGCTCAAAAATAGAAAGTAACGAGAATACTTACGAATTCGCCTAAACAAACGATGTCGAGACGGGAACAGACCGTCTGTCCAGAAAAAAAGCCCTCTTGAAGTCAGGGGGATGGTTCAGAAGGTCTTCAAAGATTTTTGTCTCTTTGGGGTAGCTCGAAAGATAGTAGAAACCATCTCCTCCCCGAGCTCGGGAGGGATTACTCTTCAAACAAAAGAGATATAAAATCTCCTTGGGTGAAGGTCCTATCCACCCCAGCTCGTGGAATAAGGACCTCAGGGCAGACAGCACCCTGTATGAGTTGGTGTTGAGTTGGAATGGAGCCAACCCAACGAAATCGGTGAAGTCTCTGAAAAAGGACTTCAGGGGCAGCAAAGCTCCTGCCTTTAGGTGTTCCTGGCTCCAGGCCGCGTATTTCACACTGGAATCGCGGCCCCCAGGAGCGAAACAGCTCCGTTCATGCCTTGTCGGAGCTCGACACTTCAGTGTGTCTAACGAGCTAAGGCCATGAATGGCCAGGATGTCAGTTATCTGGTCGGAGGTGGTAACCGAGCTCTGGTAGAATTCGGCTTCAAACATCTCCCTCCTAGGCTGCGAAGATGAAGGCTCCGCCATTAAGGAAAACTGAAGTTCCCCAGGGTGGTATGCTACCGTGACTTTTAACGCGGGGTCGAGGGGAACTAGCCTAGGTCCGGGGTTAGGCTCCGGATAGATGGCTTCCCGAAGGACCCTTCTCTTCTTTTCGATGACTTCGTCAATCTGGCGACGATAGTGGGCTCGAATGTCTTCTTGCTCGCGTGCGATCTCGTACTCTTTAATCCGACGCTGGTTCCTGGCGAAGATCGATTCCGGGCTCGGAGATTTGGGCTCGTAAGGAATTGCTCGTAATGACCCCCACCGTCTTTCCGAATTCTGTGACATCTAGCGAGAAAGAAAAAATGGTGAGGGCCATGCATGCAAGAATAACGAGCTCGATGGATGAGCTCGGAGATCTAACGACAAGAAACTAAATATTAAGACCCTCACTAAAGAGTCAGAGCGCGTATTCCACAGGGACGAAAAAGAACGTGGATGATTTTTTGAAAATCCCGAAATTCAAGGGAAAGAAAGGTGGTGGTTAGCCAAGAAAGGGCATTTTCGGGTTTCGTGTAATTGTCAAGAACAAGGGTTTTTACCCGAAAACTTGGTGTACAAGAAACATAGCCTAAGAACTTCAAAACCCAGAAAATGGGAACCACATTCAAACGTCGAAACTGGGTATAAACCAGAGACGAACGTCCAGAAAGAAAATCCAGAAAACATAAAGCCTATTGATCCAAAACCTCCTATCGTATCATTCTATTATACGCAGCAAGAGCGACATAAAAAAAAAAAAAAGAGAAGAGCTAAGAACAAAAATGGCGTACTTACACAGTGATGGTGATTGCAGCGAAATCGTCGAGTGGAGAAGAGGTTGCAAGAAAGAACTCACTGACTCGAACAGACCAGGGTTCCTTTGTTTTTTGGGTCGAGAAAACATGCACGGGACGGAAGTTTCTTAAGAAAGTTTCTGGCTTTCTTGTTTTTTTCTTTTCTTTCCTGTTTACGATGAACAAGCGTAAAGAAGAAGACGAAGAGGAGATCTTATATATAGGTGGGAAAACTAAATTGATCAGGAGCGTTGGTTAAAATCCTCAACAGATCGAATGGAGGGGAATCGGTGATAAGATGGCGCCGAAAAGCTGTCAGACGAACGATCGTGGGTGTGTTCCCAAGGTACTCAAGTACCTAAGGTGAGCAATACCCATCTGGCACGTGTCCGTTTTTAAGAGAGTGACGGTATGGTTCCCGAAAAGAGTAGTTCAAAAGTTTCCTTCTCTTAGGATTCGAACAAATACTTTTGAGGGGGCAAAATGTTATACCCAAATTTCGAGCCATAGCAAATATGACCTCGAAAGCTGAGTTCGCATTAAATGGTCTCGTGAGGGTTAGGGTATGCTCTACGATTGTAAATTGAAGCCTGCAAAGTACGATACATGACCTCGAATGTACTGACCTCGAAATGATCTCGATCTCGAAGGATAGCTCTGAGAGCCCCTCGTCTTCAGGAACAACTTCGGAGCAGGGATATCGAGCTCGATGTACTATCTCGAAAGCAATGGTAGCTCGGGAGATGTCGGTAGCTCGCACAATGACGTGAAACCTGAGATGCTGAAGCCTTGGAGATACGCTATGACCACCTTGAATATCTACAAGTATTGTGAGCATGAGATGTAATCCTCATTTATTGATATAAATCCCCAAGAATTATGGGATATTATTTAGTCAGTTATGCGTTTCCTGATCTTTGGGGAACGTTTCCTTTTATATCTGATTATTGGCATTTAAAGCCATTTATTTTTATTCACAAAAGAGTAACTACCCAAAATATGTGGGATAGTATTCTGCATCCTTCTCTATAAATAGAGAAGCCATGCACCATTGTAATGGACCGAAATTCTGATCCTTGAGAGAAAACTCTGGAGAATTCATGTTAAAGAATTGTTCAGAGATAATCTTAAGATTAATAACAGAGACTCGTGGACTAGGCAGATTTAACTGCTGAACCACGTAAAAAACCGTGTGTTTGATTCGTTTGTTTCTTTTGGCCATTGTCTTTAATTGTTTACGTGCTCTCTTCTTTTATCTGTTGACGAAAAACGGCGTCAACATAGTGAAATATGAAATGTTCTTTTGGTAAGATGTGTTTCCTATCTTCATCTCTTAGTGTTGTGTATTGGTATGAAATTAATTAATGGAATTTTTGGGTTGAATATTTGTTTTCCTTGATGAACACACTAAATTTATTTACTTTTTATTTATTTATCATATTATTACTACTAATTATTATGATTTATTGATTGAAAATTAACACTGCAAGAAATGTCAATATTAGGGGCGGATGCATTAGAGACGGACTTGAATCCGCCTCTAATAAGAGGGCTATTAGCGGCAAACAAAAATATATTAGCGACGGATGCGGCGGATAAAAAAATATTAGCGGCAGAGGGTCCGCCGCTAATAAAGAAAAAGAAAAGTAAGGGAATTTTCCCGGGCATTCATTTTAATGGGTATTAGCGGCGGACCCACAAATTATTACTAGTAGACTGCCCGCCACTAATACATTATAGCAGCGGGTCCAACACATTATTAGCGGCGGACTTCCCGCCGCTAATAATGTGTAATTATGACTGTTTTTTTAATAGCGGCGGGAACCCATTATTAGCGGCGAACCCACGCCTCTAATAATCTTCTATATAAAATATCCCAGCGCCCCTTTCATCCCTTTCCCTTTTCCCATTTCTTCCATTTCTCTTATTTGTCTTCTCCGCCCCAAGCCCTTGTTCTCCGCCTCATTCTCCATCATCTACCCAACCTCTTGAACCCGAGCCCCTCCACACCCACGACACCCCACACCCCCCACGGTATGTGTTTTAAATTTTATTGTTTAATTTTTGTTTAAATTTCTAACATATTCTATTTTTGTGTCTAAGGTCCGTCGCTCCGCTCCGCTGTAAAATCAGTGGAAAAGTATGTTTTTATGTAATTTATGTATATATTATTTTGTGTATGTGTTAGAAAAATTTGATTATGTGTTAACAATTTTATATATGTTTGAGTTTTTAAAATTTAAAATAGTAAAAAAATTAAAATAATAGAAATTGGTTAGTTATAAATATTGTGTTATTATAAATGTTCTAGGATTTTCTGAGTGCATGATTTTAAATTTTTTGAAATGGTCGTGTTATATTGTTATGCTGATGAATTTTTCATGAAATTGAATTAAGTAGACTAGTTTTAATTTGTTTTTTGTTATATGTTATGTCAACATAAAGAGAAATTTAAATTGTAATGAATATTATATAATTAGAGTTAATTACTATTTTTATAATTAATTGAAAATTACTAAACAAATATATTAGTAGTTAATTAGAAATTACTTTATTTTTTAAGTTTTGATTTATTTTTTATGTCATTAAATAAATAATTAAAAAAATTTAGTGTAAGTTGTTATAATAATTTGATTAACTTATGACATAATTTTATAATTATTTCAGTTAAGTAATTACTAATTTAATTTTACAATTTATCATTAATTATCAAATTAATAAGTTTAAAATATAATTAATAAAATAATGAATGAAAAAGATTAATAAAATTTATGTAATTATTAAAAAAATTTGTCTAAAATTTAAATAATAATTAATTTGTAAAACTATTATTATTATTATTACAAATTAAAAAATTTATGAATAAATAATTAATTAAATAATAATTTATTTTTTAATAATTTAATTAAATAAATAATAAATTATTTTAAGAAAAATTATTAATATGTTTATTAAATAACATGATCTAATATTAAATAGTTATAAATTATTTTAATGAAGAATTTTATAATTTTATTTAATAAATGTTTAAAAAACTAATAATAATTAACTAAATAAATAATAAATTAGTTTAAGAAAAATTAGTAATTTATTTATTAAATAACATTATCTAATATTAAATTTTTATAAATTAGTTGAATATAGAAATTGATAATTATATTTGATAAAAGTTTAAAATTTTAATAATAATTAATTAAACAATTAATAAATTAGTTTAAGAAAAATTATTATTTTGTTTATTAAATAACAACGTCCCTGCAGGATCTCAGAAGTCACATTCTAGGCATCGTGAGTTTTGGGACTCGTTTGGATCATCTTCGGAGTAGTCTCCCACATGCTTATTACCTTTCACCACCAGCATACTAGAGTTTGCTTCACCACCATTGTCGCATCCTAACATTGGTGAAGATATTTACGTGAATGTTAATAAATATTTCTTTCGTGGTTGGCCCGATCCAAACAATAATAATTAGTGTATACATTTTTTAATTAAATTAAGACATTGATATTTTATTACGTTTATTTTACGATTATTTTATATGTAACTTTTTTTATGAATATTAATTGTGTTATTAATAATTAATTTTAATTTATGTTAAATTTAATTATATTTAAATAATTATTATAATTTATTTATTTATTATTAAATAAATTCAAATGAATTATTATACTTTATTTTATTTCTCATACTCCTTGTTGACTTGAGTACTCCGCCAGCTAGCTAAGGATTTCATGGCTTGACTTTGCAAAGTCGACAGAGCATCTGCAATGCAGTTGCTATGAATAATATGTGGGTCCCCATGTCATAAAGTTTCCGAAAAGTGGCTACGTTGCCATCTTTTTTTTATAAAAGCATTTCCAATTACATGGATGAGAGAAAATAATATATTAAAACTTTTGGCAACAAAATAGATTGCCATGATTGGTGTTGACGCCGTTTTTCGTCAACTTGAAAAGGAGAGTAATTAAACAAGAAAATATCAGAGGAAATGAAAAAAGATGAATACATGAGATTTTTACGTGGTTCAGCAGTTAAATCTTCCTAGTCTACGAGTCTATGTTATTAGCACTTTGGAGTTTTCTGGAAACTTTTCAGAGAATAGTTACCCAGAGTTTTCTCTCAAGATCTCATAATTTCCCTCCCTTACAAATGGAGTTTCCTTCTCTATTTATAGAGAAAGTTACAGAATTCATTCCCACATATTTCGAGAAGATATCCTGTGAATCAAATAATATAATGCTATTTAATGCATTATTTCCTACGTACACGGAAACATCCCACAAAATGTGGGATTGGATAAAAAATTAAACGATATCCCTTAAATATTGGGATGTTACAACAATAAATACATTCACATGTAACCGATTAGCTCAGATACGAAGTCCATTACATCTACGAGGCTATCCATCAATCAGGAGCTCGTCATCTAACTTCGCCTACGCTCAGAACAAGTAACCATTGACGAAGTCATCTCATTCGAGCTTACACTTCCTGAGCTCGAATGATCTCGTCCGAAGGTAAGAGATGTATCAGGGAAATATATGTGTCAAACCATGGTTATTGCGAGCTCAAAGCATATTCGAGGCTACACAACCTCAAGCTTTTCAAGGTCGTTATTTACAAAAAAGTGGTCTGACTGAAGGATCATATGACAAATGGATCATATTTTGAGCTTACACCTAACGAGCCTATATTTCGGGGTCATAACTTCTCATGCTCGAAATCTGGGTGTAACATTTTGCCCCCTCAAAAGTATCAGTTCGAATCCTATGAGAAGGAAACTTTTGAACTACCCTCCTTGGAAACTGTACCGTCTGAGGTACTCAAGAGTGAACACGCGTCAACCAGGGGTTGCTCAACTAGAGTACTTGAGTGCTTTTGTACCATGCCCACGTCTATTCATCTGCCACCTTTATGTTGTCATTGTCATGTCTGTGCCCATTCGTTCGATCAAATACCGAATTCGGGCAATGATTCAGATCAGTTCGACGCTTGCCATTCTTTAGGGCCTATTTATATGCCCATATCATCTTCTTCCCCTCACTTTTGCATTTTAAATTTTCAGAGAGAAAAAGGGAGAAAAAAACCAGAACCCAAACATCGTTCGATCCTTGCATGTTTTCCAAACCGAGAAAACAAAACAACTTTGGCTTGTCCGACTCCGTGAGATCATTCTTAAAACCACTCCTCTGGCCATCAATCTCTCTGTATCCTCTGGCCACCATGTGTAAGTTTCTATTCTTGATCCCATATGTTTATATATATTTTGCTTTTACATTTTTGTGTTCTCATTGCACCGTAAGCATATTTACTAGTTTTTTTCACTAGTTTTATAAGAATATTCGTAGCAATTAGCAACCACAACCACATTGTTTAGCTGATATTATATAGACTTTGGATTCAAAAAAATTCTGATATCATGGGTTTCAAACCCAGATTTAGTGTAGGGGATGCAAATATGGCTTCCTCTACTGTTGTTATTCAAATTACGGTACTGTATCGTGTAAACCAAAAAACGGGGTATGGAATTAGGGTTTTTAAATTGCACGTTTCCCAAAATTATCATTCTTTTGAGTAATCGCCAACTTTTTCCCTGAAAATCTGGGATTCTTAGAATGAACTCACACTTTCCCACTTCCGCGTCAGATACACGCTCGAAGCCAGAACCTTACAATAGTTGGGCTTCTTCCTCGAACTCGACCCGTCCTTCTGAGACCACCGTCTCGATCGAGTTTACTCCGTGATCTCGAACCTTCGAGCTCGAATCATCTAAAATCTTATTCTTATTTCTTGTATGCCTGGCCCTCACCCTTTTCTTTCTTGCTAGATGTCGCACAATCTTGAGAAACGCGAGGGGGGGGGGGGGGGGGTCAGTGCTCACAATCCTTTACTCTCCAGCAAATCCAAGTTCAAAATCCCCATTCACTCAAAACCAGTGTCTGATTCGCGAGTACAACGTGTGGCGTGAGCAAGAAGATATTCGAGCCCATTTTCGACGTCAGATCGACGAGGTTGAAAAGAGGAAAAGAAGAAAACTTCGGGTCGCAATCTATGCAGACCCGGACCTCGAGCTTAGACCGATCCTTCTCGATCCCAAGCTCAAAGTAACGGTTGCCTTCAAGCTGGGCGACCTCAAATTCTCGCTGATGGAAGAATCATCAAGTCATCCATCCACCTCACAACCGACTACCATTCCCACCTCGAGGGGGAAATTCTTCGAGGCCGAGCATTATTGGAGCTCGGTTTCTTCATTAGGACAAATCACCAACATCCTAGCTCGCCACGACCTAGGATTTTCAGGCTTGCTGAGGAGTCGAGCTCTTACCTCAAATGAACGGAGCTACCACACCCCGGGAGACGGCCGTCCTGACAATAAGCTGAAGCTCGCGGCTTGGACCCACGAGCATATGAAAGCAGGGGCCTTGTTTCCCTTGAAGTCCTTTTGTAACGCCCTACTTCCTTAGATTCGTTACTAAGTGAGTTTTAAAATGTGCAATTAACTCGCTAAACGAGACTTTAAAACAAAAGTGTGATTAGACAAAGGTCAAGGCTGTAATCTTTGAAAATACCCTATTTCATTGAAAATCTCAAGTGTCTAACATTTGGGATCCCAAAATACCATTTAGAAATATATTTACAACTCAAAATAGGTTTACAGATAATTAACCATCAAAATCACAGTTTAATACAGCCATTTCTCAAAAATTCCTCAACCCAAGCAGTCGGGCAGGCCAAACATGTACGCGCCGCCTCACGCTCTCCGTACTCATGGCGGGTTGACTTTTCCTTTGCCCTTACCTGCAGCACAGAGCACCCGTGAGTCGAAGCCCAGCAAGAAAACCCAAACAGCACATAACATATGCATATCATATAATCAGTATATAAGATAATCCACAGATAAACAGATAATCCATCAGACTAAACATATACAGCCATGTCGTCCCAGAAACATTACCAAAGTCTGGGATCTCGGTCCTCACCGTAAGGATATCCCATGTATCCACTGGGTTCTCACCCTAACAGTATGCACTCCACGTGCTAAGTGTTACTCTCAGCCCCACTGCCGTTCTCGGCCTTTGCCGTTCTCGGCTCCTTGCCGTTCATTCAACTATAATCACATATAGCATAACTCAAACAAAATTCAAGCATATAACAGTTCAATCAAGGGCTATGCCCTAATATGTAATTCAATCTAGGGCCGTGCCCTGCAACAACACTATGGGCCCATGCCCTGCTCTATGGGTACTACAGTTTTCTTACCTGTATCCCGAGCTTCTCAATGCACCAAAGTCACGAGCACGGTCCTCTAACCCGAGCCTCTCCAAAAACCTAGTCACAACACATATAAAACACTCTTTAATACTAACCAATCCAAAACCATTTCCCAGGACCAATCCCGTACTCTCGGGACCTCCAATTTCCCAAAACAATGTAACGGAAAAATCCCCGGAGCCCCCGGGGCAAAAGACCTAAAATGCAAAATTTCCCTGCCCAAAAAATAGCCTAGCGCCACGGCACTACCCTTTAAGGGCCGCGGTGCCCAGAATGTCCTCTGCTCCTGAAGCAGCCTTGCGCTGCGGCACCAAAGAATAGGGTTGCGGCGCCCCTACGCGAACCCAGAATTTTGGGTTTTCCCCTGCATTTTCCCCGAGCCAAAACACCTCCAATTAGCCCTGCAACACTCGGGTACCGGATCTGTCCCGAGACGAGTGATTCTAAGGATGCCGATAATTTGATGGAGCCTCCACCCGGTTTCCCATCATCGGTCATTAAGTTCCGAGCCCATGAAGCTCGAGGCCCGGCCAAGGTATCGGCGAAGGAGTTCGGGAGCGGGATCTCGTTCATGGCGACAGAAACTCTCGTTAAACGACTGCGACGCCATAGCTTTCAAAACCTCTAAAGAGATGGAAGGAGTATACTCCGATTTCGTTGCCAAACAGTGGGGGAAGACAGTCCTTCTGACAGGGCCAGTAATTCCTGAACCACCGAATTCGGTGTTGGAAGGTGAAACGTTGCGTTTCTTTCGAGTTTTGAGAAGGGAAGCGTGGTGTACTGTACATTTGGAAGCGAATGTGTTCTGAAAAAAGAGCAGTTTCAAGAACTCGTTCTGGGTCTTGAGCTAACAGGTCGACCGTTCATGGCGGCGCTGAAAGCTCTAGTTGGGTGCGAAACAGTGGAGTCAGCTTTGCCAGATGGGTTTACGGAGAGAGTTGGGAGTAGAGGGTTGGTCCATGGGGGTTGGGTCCAGCAGCAATTGATACTAGTCCATGGCTCGGTTGGGTGCTTCGTGACTCATTGTGGTTCAGGGTCGTTGCTGGAGGGCTTGGTGAATGAGTGTCAACTGGTTTTGCTACCAAATGTTGGAGATCAGGTTGTCAATGCTAGGATTATGAGTGGTGATCTTAAAGTTGGAGTTGAGGTTGAGAAGGGGAATGAAGATGGGTTGTTTGCCAAAGAAGGTGTTTGTAAAGCTGTGGAGACTGTAATGGAGTTGGACAGCCATGTTGGGAAGGAAGTGAGGGCAAATCACAAGAAATGGAGAGACTTTTTGTTGAGTGAAGGGCTTGAAGACTCTTATATTGATGGATTTATCAATAAACTTCATGATCTCCTCACTACCTCATGAATAATTACTACCAAAATAATCACAAGATCGAACTAGAAGGACTATTTCTTTGTAAGTAGTTTTTTTCCTAGCGATACCTCATAATATTTATTAAATTCAAATGTGTGGGACCGATATTAGATTGCACCAATAATAATATGTCGTGCCCCTTAGCATTTCTCTTTTGTTTTTTAAGTGAAATATGAAATGTTCTTTTGGTAAGATTTCTCTTCATATCTTCTAGTGTTGTGTTTGGTTATGATGAAATTAATTAATAATGAAATTTTTGGGTTGAATTTTTGTTTTCCTTGATGAACTTTTTTTCTATTGGGGTTTCGCTTATGATGAGAAGTTTTAATTAAAAGACCAATATATACACATAAATGTATATAAGAGTATATTCATAAAAAAAAAAAAAGAGTAGTATATATTGTTATATTTTAGTTATTTAAAAAAAATAAAAAATAAAACAATCCAATGGTGTTCTAAAAAGTGCTAAATTTGTTACATACTAAAAGTTTGAATGTTGCTATTTAGCACTTTAAAGTGTCCAATACCACATGAGATTATACCAATAACACTATGTCAGCTCATGTTGTGTTGAGCACCATTGATATGCACATTATCAATACTCTAAAATTTTGCCGAAAATATAATATAATTTGGTGGAACACACTAAATTTATTTACTTTTTTATTTATTTATCATATTATTACTACTAATTATTATGATTTATTGATTGAAAATTAACACTACAAAAAATGTCAATATTTGGGGCAGATGCATTAGAGGCGGACTTGAATCCGCCACTAATAAGAGGGCTATTAGCGGCAGACCCAACAATTCGTCGCTAATAAAGTTTTTTTTAATTTTTTTATTTAAAAAAAGCATTAGCGGCGAACAAAAAAATATTAGCGGCGGACCAATAAAGAAGAAGAAAAATGCAGGAATTTTCACGGGCATTAATTTGAATGGGTATTAGTGGCGGACCCGCAAATTATTACCAACGTACTGCCCACCGCTAATACATTATCACGGCGGGTCCAACACATTATTAGTGGCGGACTTCTCGCCGCTAATAATGTGTAATTATGACCATTTTTTTTAATAGCGGCGAGGGTTCGCCGCTAATAATTGAAACTCATTATTAACAGCAAGAACCCATTATTAGCGGCAGACCCCCGCCTCTAATAATTTTCTATATAAAAGATCCCAACGCCTCTTTCATCAATTTCCCTTTTCTCATTTCTTCCATTTCTCTCAGTCTTCTCCGCCCCAAGCCCCTATTCTCCGCCCCATTCTCCATCATCCGCCCACCCTCTTGAATCCGAGTACCTCCACACCCACGGCACCCCCTCCCGAGCCCTTCCACACCCAAGACAACCCCATCCGAGCCCCTCCACCCAAGCCCTCCTCACCCACGACACCCCACACCCCCCACAGTTTGTGCTTTAAATTTTATTGTTTAATTTTTGTTTAAATTTCTAACATATTCTATTTTTGTGTCTAAGGTCCGTTGCTCCACTGCCGGTCCGCTGTGAAATCAGTGGAAAAATATGTTTTTATGTATATATTATGTGTTAGAAAATTTTGATTATGTGTTAACAATTTTATACATGTTTGAGTTTTTAAATTTTAAAATAGAAAAAAAAATAATACAAATTGGTTAGTTATAAATATTTTATGCATTATTATAAATGTTCTGGGATTTTTTGAGTGCATGATTTTAAATTTTTTGAAATGTTCGTATTAAATTGTTATGCTGTCGAATTTTTCATGAAATTTAATTAAGTAAACTAGTTTTAATTTTTTTTTGTTATATGTTATGTCAACATAAAGAGAAATTTAAATTGTAATGTATAATATATAATTAGAGTTAATTATTATTTTTATAATTAATTGAAAATTATTAAACAAATATATTAGTAGTTAATTAGAAATTATTTTATTTTTTAAGTTTTGAAATATTTTTTTAGTCATTAAATAAATAATTAAAAAAATTAGTGTAAGTTGTTATAATAATTTGATTAACTTATGATATAATTTTATAATTATTTAAGTTAAGTAATTACTAATTTAATTTTAAAATTTATCAGTAATTATCAAATTAATAAGTTTAAAATATAATTAATAAAATAATGAATGAAAAAGATTAATAAAATTTATGTAATTATTAAAAAAATTAGTCTAAAATTTAAATAATAATTAATTTCTATAATTATTAATATTATTAAAAATTAAAAAATTATGAATAAATAATTAATTAAATAATAATTTATTTTTTAATAAATTAATTAAATAAATAATAAATTATTTTAAGAAAAATTATTAATATGTTTATTAAATAACATTATCTAATATTAAATAGTTATAAATTATTTTAATGAAAAATTTTATAATTTTATTTAATAAATGTTTAAAAAATTAATAATATTTAATTAAGAAAATAATAAATTAGTTTAAGAAAATTTATTAATTTGTTTATTAAATAACATTATCTAATATTAAATTGTTATAAATTAGTTGAATATAGAAATTGATAATTATATTTGATAAAAGTTAATAATAATTAATTAATTAGTTTAAGAAAAATTATTATTTTGTTTATTAAATAATAACGTTCCTGCAGGATCTCAGACGTCACATTCTAGGCACCGTGAGTTTGGGGACTCGTTTGCATCATCTTCGCATTAGTCTCCCACATGCTTATTACCTTTCACCACCAACATTATAGTTTGTTTCACCACCATTGTCGCATCCTATTATTAGTGAAGATATTTACCCGAATGTTATGAATATTTCTCTCGTGGTTGGCCCGATCCAAACAATAATAATTAGTTTACATCTTTTAATTAAATTAAGACATTGATATTTTATTATGTTTATTTTATGATTAGTTTATATGTAATTTTGTTTGATGAATATTAATTGTGTTATTAATAATTAATTTTAATTTATGCTAAATTTAATTATATTTAAATAATTATTATAATTTATTTATTATTAAATAAATTCAAATGAATTATTATATTATATTTTATTTTATTTCCCATACTCCTTGTTGACTTGAGTACTCCGCTAGCTAGCTAAGGACTTCATGACTTGACTTTGCAAACTCTACTAATTGAGTTTTTAAATATTAATATACATTGTTAGAATTTTTAATTTTAAAGGTTTTTTTTTGTTCACTCTAACCAAATATTATAAATATTTGATAGAATATACTTTAAAAATTAATAGAAATAAATATTTATTAATTATATTAATATAAATTTAAATTCAAATATTATAAAATATTATAATTATAATAATATATAGTACAAGACTAGATATTTAATAATTATATTAATATAAATTTAAATATTATAATGATATTTAATTCTCAATAAATCCATGCTCAATTAATCACTAAATAATTGCTCATTACCCCATGAATTTCAAATATGTACTAAGTCCCCAAAATACCCTTAGGCTCACCCCGAGCTGGGTATTTGACCCCGTTGTGACTATTCCGCTAACTCACTCACTAAGATCGTCTTGGACCACAAATCTCAAATATATTCCCATTACACTGTGGTCTCACTCACAATACATACATAATACAAATATACCCTTAACAGGTCAAAAATTACAAATATGCCCGCCTTGACAAGAATGAGCCCATGTGCATATTTAATACTCATAAACATGCATATACATATTTATATTATCATATGAGTCATGTATGACACATACTCACACATGTATATATATTCCATTAATTCTACATATAAATTATATTATGCCATCCAGATGTCATAATCAAGGCACTTAGTCTTAATAGCGAATTTGGAACGTTACAACCACTGTAAAATAAATAGGGAAATTTGCAGCTAAAATACCCAAACTTTCAAGTTACTAACACTTAAATACCCAAACTAATTTTTTGGTGGCAAATATACCCAACCGTAAACTTTTCTGGCATTCCGTTAGTACCCATGGTTAGAGTTTAGTTTTGACATATAAGAGGACAAATGGCACTCCAAGATTACTCCACTTGTAAATTAAATAAAACAAATAAATTATTTTAAAACCATCTGAAAAGATTTAAAAATATAACTAATGTAATTATATTATATTATTATTAAAACATTTAAAATAAAAAACTGAAAAAGTAAAAGAAAAATAAAAGAACGATTATTAGAGAGAGGGAGAGAAGACGAAGAAAAAAAAACGATAACAGAGAGAGAAGACGATTAACCGATTACCCAGAAAACTATTTTGAACCCCAACGAAGAACCCCTTGAGACGCCGACGAAGACTCATCTGAGATGCCGATGAAGACCCACCAGAGACGGTGACACGAACACCACCCACCAGAGACGCCGACGAAGACCTTGAGACGCCAGCAAATAAACGTCAACTAGCCAGGAATTCAGAGTAGAGGAGGCACAATGATTATAAGATTCGAAGGAGAAAACTTACCTGATTATGGTGAGTGATGTTCTCAACTTTTTTTGTATTGTTTAATAAAAGGTGTTATATATTTTTGGTTTAAAAATTGTGGGTCAAAGTTTAATGTTTGTTCTTCACTTTATTGGAATAATTTGTTGTTTTTGATGTGGTGAAATTTGTTGCTTTTTATTGTATATGTATTTCAGGGAAGGATTCAAATATGTTTTCTGTTTGTTTACATCATGGGGGAAAATTTGTTAATAAATTTGGTGATAAGAAATATGAAGGGGGGAGAGTTTTCATATTTTGATTACTGTGTTTGTGATATGATTAATGTTCAATTGGAGAGAATGGGTAAGAGTTTGGGGTACAAATATCCTTTTGGTTTTCTATACAAACCACTTGAAAAGGATCTGAATTTTGGATTTATGTTGTATGGAGACAAGTCAATGCTGAATTTTATTGAGGTTCTAGAAAAAATGAGGGGTAATAGAATAGTTGATATTTATTTAGTTCTCCCTGATGAGTTCATTGATGAAACACTTGTTGAGGAGGGCCTACCTGTTTTGGAGCTATTAAGAGAGAAGGATCCCACCATAATAGATATTGACCATGCTGCCCCAAGTACAAATGAGGAACAAGACATAGAAATTCCATTTATAGACCCCACTCCCCAATATAACACACTATCTGAAGCCTTTGTTGATCTAAATGAAGATGTAAATGATATTCATTTAGAGCATGAGTATGAGTCAGAGAGGGTTGGTGAGGAGTTTGAGACAGAAGGAGTTGGTGAGCAAAGGGATGAAGTTATGAATGAAGATGAAGCGTTTGAGTTGAGAGAAGAAGAGTATGAGGGTGACAATGGAAATGGGGATGAGGAAGATTATGAGTATAATGACCCCACTCAATGGTGGATTAGTGTAGTTGAAGAGTGCGCAGATGGTGATGATGACAGTGTTGGTTTCAATTCTGAAGATGAACTACAAAGTTTACCAAGTGATAATGATGGCAATGGTCCTTTCCAAAAGCATAGGGAATTTAACCCTAAGGTGCACATGGAAAATTTCCAATTTGTGCTTAAGATGGAGTTCGTTTCTGTGGCATTGTTGAGAGAAGCAATCCAAACATACTTTATACAATCTGAAAGGGAGTACAACTATGTCTTCAATAATAGTCAAAAATTGAGAGTCAAGTGCAATGGAAAAGGATGTCCATGGATATTGTATGCACGCGTACTTAATGATAAGAGCACATTCAGGATAAACACACTTGTAGATGAGCATTCATGCAGCCAGCTGTTTAAAAACAGACATGTTACTTGTGGGTGGTTAGCAAATAATTTTTTAGAACAATTCAGGGCGAATCCGGATATGTCATACAAGCAATGGAAACAGTTGACTTGCACAACCAAATATTCTTATATTTCTGAATGGAGATTTTACAGAGCAAAGAAAGAAGCTAGGAAGATACTTGAAGGAAGTGTTAGAGACCAATTTGCTATTGTGGAGGACTACTGCAAGCAGATTTTGGCAACTAATCCAAGTATGTAACCTTGCTGAGTTTGGGTATTTAACATTCTGTGTTTCAGTGTTGTTTTGGTTTTTAAGAGTCATAATTTGTTACATTTATTATTTTAGGTAGGACAGCTTTGTTGAAGACCACCATGAGAGGTGGTAAGAGGTACTTTGAGAGAGTTTACATATGTTTGAAGGCATGCAAGGATGGATTCATAAAGGGGTGTAGGCCTTTGATAGGCTTGGATGGGTGTTTCGTTAAAGGATATTGCAAGGGTGTATTGCTTGCAGCTATAGGAGTAGATGGGGAGAACTCATTGTACCCCATAGCTTATGCAATAGTGGAGAAGGAGAACACAGAGACATGGAAGTGGTTTGTGGAGATATTAATGGAAGATTTACAACTTGAAAATCCATCAAAATTCACATTGATGAGTGATAGGCAGAAAAGGTTGGAGAATGCCATGAAATCTTTGTGGGATGGGGGCACATGTGCGATATTGTGTGAGACACATGCATTCAAATTTTAAGAAAGGTTTTCCTGGTTTATTGTTAAAGCAGTTGTTATGGGCAGCTGCTCGAGCTTCCACTAAAGAAGAGTTTGTGAAATGCATGAAAGCAATTAAGGATGTTAATGAGAGTGCATATAACTGGTTAATGGCTAAGAATGCATCTGAATGGACAAGATCACATTTTGATGACTCTGTGAAATGTGATATGGTGTTAAACAATATGTGTGAGAGTTTCAACTCCGCTATACTTGAAGCTAGAGACAAGGCTGTTGTCACGCTCCTAGAGAAGATTAGATTCTGGTTGATGGTTAGATTTTGCAAAAAGAGGGAAAGCGTCAACAAATGGAGAGATGGGATTAGCAACCGGATATGGGATCTCCTTGAGAAAAATAAAGAGGTAGCAAAAAAATGTCACACAAATAGAGCAAATGCATTTAACTTTCTGGTTACTCACGAGACTGATGGGTCCTTCGTGGTAGACCCAATTGCTCTCACATGCACTTGTAGGAAGTTTGAGTTGAATGGTTTGCCTTGTAGTCATGCAGTGGCAGCCATTTGGAAAAGAGGGCTCAATGTGCTAGACTATGTGCATGACTACTACAAGAAAGAGAGCTTCATACATGCGTATGAAGGGGTTGTGCAACCTATGCCAAGTCCGGATAAATGGCCATCTTCAAGCAATGCTCCAATCCTTCCACCTCCCGAATACAAACTTCCTGGTAGACCAAAAAAGTCTAGGAAGAGGGAGGTAGATGAGCCCCCTGCTGGTGCCACAAAATCTAACAGACATGGATCAAAAATGCATTGTAGTAAATGTGGTGGTGAAGGACATAATAAAAGTTCTTGTACAAGTCAAAACACAGCAAAGGTAAACTTGTATTGCTTGTTTTTAACATATTTTTGTGTTTGCCTATGTCTTGCAATTCATACTACTGCTTCTATTATTTAGGCTACACAAGCGAAGAAGCGGGGCAGACCCCTTGTAAAAACTCTGAAAGTGGATACCATAAAAAAGAAGGAAAGACTTAAGAGGCAAAGAGCTAGGGAGGCTTCTTCAAGTAGTCAACCAAGCAATACTCCTAACTGAATTTGTGTTCATATATATTTTTTGATGTGCTTTGTACAACTGTACTGAGTTATTCAGTGTTGGTTTTTCTCTATTTTGATGTCAGTAGCATTGAACAATCTTTTGAGAGGAGAGTATAGGGCTGGTTTTACATGTTTTAATGTAAGGAGAATTGAACATTCAAATCAAAGTTTTACATCAAGAATTGAAAGCTGCAAATAAACTAGCTATATAGTTTCAAATTGAACTCAAGTATTAATCACATTTATATTTGTACGCCCTAATTTTCCACGGGCTATTAGCGAGCTGGGAAATGGCGTAATTATATCAGCCACGTGGATACCACGTGGCCGGAGCTGCTGTTGTCAGGTCCTACCTCTTTAGCTCGAGGCAACCAAAGGTTTAACAAGATTATTTAAGAGCCGAGTCAGGAATATGAAGTCCACAGGTCAAGAAGGCATCCAGCTTGGGGACGAGCTGGAGTTGGAGGCTGTGACCCTTTATAAAGTCAACCACGCAATGTAAACGTGCATATATCAGACATCAAGTGTCTGATATATCCCTGAATTCTCGGATACGCAGCCTGAACGTGCGTGTTCAGGCACCCACGACTGGGTTGGGCCGTGCGACCCATTATCCCCCTTACCTATTGATTAGACCACACTTCATTTGTCAGGTTTTAGGAATTAATCATGAATGTCACAGAAGTGACATGATGGGTAAGGAGGTCACGGGATGACCCCCCTTACCAACCCCTAGGTGCCTTCTCCTATAAATATGGAGAGACTGGGAGTTGCAAAGGGTTGGATTCTATTATGTAAAAGAAATACTCTGTAAAGAATACCAAAATCTATCAATAATATTGGCTGGTGGAGTAGAAGGATTTTAACCTTTGAACCACCTAAAAAAAGTGTTTGCATTACCATTTTACATTAAGATCATTCATCCATTTCGGTTCAATATTTAGCACTAATCCCATTCTCTTATTTTCTTAATTACCTGTTGGCGAAGAACCGCGTCAACAGTTTGGTGATTTCATTGAGAGCTGGTTAGATTGGTGCTATCGCAAATATCCAACTATGGTGACCACTCGATCAAGACACGGTAACGAGGCAAAACAACATGATGGGCAGAAGGCCCATCATGCCGCCATCTCTGATGAGCAAAACCTTGAAGTTTAGCAGCGACCGGGCAAGCAGCCAATAGGCAAGGATGACACTGGAAGTTCGGCACCCCGGCCACCTAATCCAAGCCGGGATTTTTACACGGCGGTAGAAATGGAGAATGCTCAGCTGAGGAGTCAGCTGGGGAAAGCTAGTCAGCAGATTAAGGAGGTGTTGGCCCGACTACCCCCTCTTACAACCGACCCTAACATCGGAAAGAGGCAAGGCGAGACTCATAAATCCCGCCGGGGTAATCGGCCCAGGCCTAGCCGCTCGGCCAGACCTTTGACATCCAACTCTACCCCCTCATCGCACCGCCGAGAGGAAATCTTCGAAGAAATACCCAGGGCCGAGCAAAAGTATAGCCGCTCGGTCCAGACTTCAACTCCCAGCTCACAGCTAGCCTCGAGCGCGCCAAGGAGGGCTCGAGGGAGTTCTAGAAGGAGATCCGGGGAGGGCTCACAGCGACAGCCCGTCCCGGCCAGCCATCCTGCGCCCCGCTCAGATCGCCAGGCGCAGGGCCCGCAAATTGGCAGGGCTGAAAGGCCCCTACCTAACCTGATTCGCCCTGACGGAACCAGGATTGCATCCCCGGTTAGGCATCCACCTTCACCGATAAGATACCTGTCTCATCCTCGGCCTATCCAAGATATCCCAGTTTATGGGAGCGGCAGGAGAAACTCACCTTCCGTAGGACCTTCCCATCGTAGCAGGGCGCTCAGGGAAGTCCCGGATCCTCACCCCCAGAGGCGGGCTCCGAGCTTCTCTAACGGGAGCTACTGGACCGGAAGTCGCCGGAGTGACCTTTCTGGCGGAGACCTGCGCCAACGCCTAAGCTCAGCGCAAAGTCCTCAAGCCACTGACCTACGAGATCGCCTTAACTCTTATAGGAGGGACCTGGTAGGAAGTGACAGCCATGCTCGCTCAAGGGGAGACCTGTCCGAGGTGCGTGACGGCGGGAATGTCCCAAATAACCTATCTCAAGATAGGAGGGGCAATAACCCACCAAACATATACAATGGATCCGGAGCTGTTGAACAGCCCCGAAATAAGGACAAAACCCTTGAGCGCCTGGCTCAGATGGAAGAGTTAATGAGGAAGCTCCTGTCAGAAAAAGAAAAATACGAATATGATTTGGGGGACGTGCTCGAGCTCTTCGCCCCCGGTATAGCCGCAACGGCATACCCGCCTGGTTTCCGTATGCTGCACCTGTCCAAATTCAACGGAGATGGAGATCTGTCGGATCATCTGGGTATGTTCAATACCCTGATGATGTCCCACAACATTGGCCCCGAGCTGAGGTGTTTGATATTTCCCTCCACACTGACTGGGCCGGCCAGACAGTGGTTGAAACAAAGCAAGAAGCAGTCAATCAGCTCTTGGAAAACTTTCTATGCTGACTTCAAAAGAACATTCCGAGCCTCCCAGGCTGCCCGCATCAAGGTCGACTCCCTGGCTAACGTAAGGCAGCAACCCAACGAGCCTCTGAAGGCTTACCTGAGCAGGTTCGCGAACGTCGCCACTCGGGCCAGAGACGCAGATGACAGCTCCAAGCTCATGGCTTTGAGGACTGGAGTCCTCGTTAGGGGAGGACTTTGGAATGAAATACAAAGGAAGGGAGTCAGCTCAGTAAACGAATTCCTGAATAGGGCCCAAGGGTGGATCAACTTGGAAGAGGCCCAAGCCTCAGCTGCAGGAACCAGCCAGGTCCCTGAGCAGCCCGCTGGACTGGGAACAGAGGTCGTGACAGCGACCCAGAACGTTACACAGAATAACCAGTTCGGTGGAGGCAAGAGAAAGGGGAACGGCGAGGGCAACCAGCACGGCCTAAAGAAGAATAAGTCCGTAGAAAAATTTAAGTCGGTCTACACGACTTATACGGAGCTCACCCACTCTAGGGAGAACATCTCCCTAGCAAACTCTGCTCGCCTCCCTTGGAAGAAGCCGGAGCCGTTAAAGCACCAGAAGGGGAAGCGAGACCCCTCTAAGTTTTGCCGTTTCCACAACGACGTTGGCCACAATACTGACGATTGTAGACACTTGAAAGATGAGATCGAGACTCTCATTAGAGCCGGTCCCTTGGCTCAATATGCGCGGAACAGGGTTCCAACAAGCCGACCTGCTCCAGAAGTCCCGGTCAGTCAGCCCGGGTCCCAGGTAGATCAAGACGTCCCTCCTCCAGTGATAGGAGGAGAGATATGCACAATCTCCAGAGGTCCTCATTTGGCCGGAACGAGCAGAGGTGCCCAAAAGAGGTACATCAACGAACTCAAGGCTCATAATGGAGTAGAGTTCGTCCCCGAGCAACACTTGCCAAAGCAGCAGCGATTGGAAAGGCAACCAATCATTTTTACTGAAGAAGACGCCAGCCACGTTCAGTTCCCTCATAACGATCCTCTGGTCGAAGCCGTTCAGCTCGATAATCGGCGAGTTAGGAGAGTGCTGATCGATAATGGGAGCTCGGTAAACATTCTATTCTGGTCCACGCTGGAGAAGATGGGTTTGGCTGTCTCCAAGCTGAAGGCGACCTCCATGATGCTTTACGGTTTCTCGGGAGAAGGATCAACGGCTATAGGGACGATCGAGCTGGTGATCACCTTAGGAGAAGGACCTCGGACAGTCTCAAAACTCCTTGAGTTCGTGGTCATCAACTGTCCCGCCGCATATAATGCCATTTTGGGTCGACCTACACTTATAGCTTTTGAAGCCATCACCTCCATCCGCCACCTCGCGTTGAAATTCCCTTCTTCCCCAGGGATATGCACTGTCCGTGGTGATCAACTTGCCGCCAGGGAATGCTATAGCATTTCCATGAAGGGAAAATTAAAACCCGGGCAGCAAACAATGGTCGTCCAAGATGGAGAAAAGGAATCTCAGGAACCTTTGACTAATCCTGAGATTGAAAAACCTCAGACCGCCAAAGGGGAAAATATCATCATAAGTGAGGATATTGACCCCCGAATAGGCGAGGACAAGTCCGAGCTCCAAGCGATTGAAGAGCTCGAGGAAGTAAATATTGATCCACAGAATCCCTCACGGATAATTAAGCTCGGGAAAATCCTCTGTGGCATGAGGAAGGTGGAGCTGATAAAATTTCTACAGGAGAACCTGGATGTGTTCGCATGGTCACACGAGGACATGGTGGGAATCAGTCCAAATGTCATCATGCACACCCTTCATTTGGATAAGAGCGTTCCTGCAAAGTCCCAGAAACAGAGGTGCCTGGGAACAACTCGGGCTGAGGCCTTAGAAGAAGAAGTCGCCAGGCTCAAGAAATACAACTTTATTCGTGAAGCCAAGTTTCCAGTTTGAGTCGCCAATCCTGTGCTGGTCCCGAAGCCCAACGGGAAATGGCGGACCTGCATCGACTTCTCCGATCTGAACAAAGCCTGCCCCAAGGACTATTTTCCCTTGCCGAGGATCGACCAATTGGTAGACGCCACGGCGGGGCACGAGCTCATGTCCTTTATGGACGCGTACTCAGGCTATAATCAGATCGCCATGAACCCGGCGGACCAGGAGCACACCAGCTTCATGATCCCAACTAACGTCTATTGTTACAAGGTCATGCCGTTCGGACTGAAAAACGCCGGCGCTACATACCGGAGATTAGTGAATAGAATGTTTGCCAACCAGATCGGGAAGAACATGGAAGAGTACATTGATGATATGCTGGTCAAATCAAAGACTGTCGATAACCATGTTTCCAACCTGGAAGAATGCTTCAAGATACTAAGAGAATACAACATGAGGCTTAACCCTCAGAAGTGCACTTTCGGGGTTGCGTATGGAAAATTCCTGGGTTTCATTGTCAACACCAGAGGAATCGAGGCAAACCCCGATAAGATCAGGTCATTGCTCGAGCTTCCCTCACCCAGGTCGCGGAAGGACGTTCAAGGCCTGGCAGGAAGGGTGGCAGCCCTTAATCGGTTTATTTCAAAATCCACCGACAAGTGCCTGCCATTCTACAACCTGCTCTGAGGAAATAAGAAGTTCGAATGGACCAAGGAGTGCGAGAGTGCTTTCCTCGACTTGAAGGCACTTCTGGCCGGGCCGCCCGTATTGTCCAAACCAAAGGCAAGAGAGCCTCTTTTCCTTTACCTAGCTGTCACAGAAGATACAGCTAGTGTCGTATTGGTCTGTGAAGAAGACCGGGTTCAGAAACCGGTCTACTACATCAGCAAGAGACTTCTCGGGGCCGAATCCCGATACCTGTTGATGGAAAAATTGGCGTTCTGTCTTATCATGGCCTCCTGAAAGCTCAGGCCGTATTTCCAGTCCCACTCAATACACGTCATGACTGATCAACCCTTAAGGCAGGTTTTGCATAAACATGAAGCATCGAGACATCTGTTGAAATGGGCTATCGAACTCAGTCAATTCGAGATTTTGTACACCCCCTGAACTGCCATAAAGAGTCAGGCCCTGGCCGATTTTGTGGCAGAGTGTACAGGGTTTAGGGAGGATCCTATGGAAGGGTCACCCCAGGTCACCTCGACCCAGGCGTCATGGAAGATCTTCGTGGATGGCTCATCTAATGAGAACGGCTCCGAGGCTGGAATCATTTTGATATCCCCAGAAGGGCATAGATTTCACTCGACGTTGAGATTCGGATTCAAGGCCTCCAACAACGAGGTCGAATACGAAGCTTTGCTGGCCGGGCTAAGGGTAGCCCAGGAGCTGAAGGCCAGTACCGTTCAGTGCTTCAGCGATTCCCAGCTCGTGGTAAACCAGGTGCTGGTTGAATATCAAGCACGGGGAGCCAAGATGGTTGCTTACCTGGCCAAGGTAAAAGTCGAACTGTCCGCATTTAAACGAGGCTCAATCGAACAGATACCTCGAGAGCAGAATGTTAACGCAGACGCCCTCGCCAAGCTCGCTACCTCCGGGGAGATGGAGGCGTTGGGGTTAGTACCGGTAGAATTCCTGGAGAAACCAAGTATAGAAGAGGTCGGGGCGGAGGTCGAGATGATTGACGCCAGACCGACTTGGATGACCCCCATCCTCGAGTACCTTACCGAAGGAAAGTTACCCGAGGGGCGTAATGACGCACGACGGGTACTGTACCAGGCTCCAAGGTATACGATGATATATGGGGTGTTGTACTGATGTGGGCATTCCCTACCCCTCTTGCGATGTGTTCTGCCAAGCAAAGCGAAGGCCATCTTGCAGGAAGTGCACGAGGGCTTTTGCGGGGATCACACTGGGGGGCAAAGCTTGGCCCTAAAATTCTTAAGGCAAGGATATTACTGGCCAACTCTATCAAAGGACTCGATCTCGTATGTCAAGAAATGCGACAAGTGCCAGCGATTCGCCACAGTTGCTCGGCTCCCCCAGTCGAGCTGAAGATGATCTCGTCCCCATGGCTATTTGCGGTCTGGGGAATCGACTTGGTTGGCGCCCTCCCTACTGGAAAGGGCGGGGTCCGCTACGCCATGGTGGCTATCGACTACTTCACAAAGTGGGTTGAGGCAGAACCTTTGGCAACAATCACTTCCAAGAAAGTCCTCGACTTTGTGGTCAAGAGCATTATCTGCAGGTTCGGGCTGCCGAAGAAAATCGTATCCGATAATGGGACTCATTTCGACAGCGACCTCTTCACCGAATTTTGTGAAAGGTACGGCATCATGAAAAGCTTCTCCTCCGTGGCCTATCCTCAGGCAAACGGCCAGGTCGAGGCTGTCAATAAGACGCTAAAGGTGAGCCTTAAGAAGAGTCTGGACGAAGCCAAAGGGGTCTGGCCAGAACAGCTCCCTCAGGTACTGTGGGCATACCGGACCTCGCATCGGACCCCTACGGGGCATACTCCTTTCTCCCTGGCTTTTGGGAGTGAGGCAGTCCTTCCTGTTGAGTTAAAGGTATATTCGCATAGAGTCTAGGCATATGACCAGGACCGCAATCATGAACTACTTTGCTCATCCCTCGACCTGATTGATGAAAGACGAGAAGAGTCACAGCTCCAGCTCACACATTACCAACAGAAAATTACGCGTTACTTCAACTCAAAGGTTCGAAAACGCGCTTTTAGCATTGGCGACCTGGTCCTCAGGAGAGTCTTCTTAGCCGGCAAGGATCCCAAAGATGGAGTATTGAGACCGAGCTGGGAAGGGCCTTATCAAATAGCCGAGGTCATAAAGGAAGGAACCTACAAGTTAGCCCGGCTTAATGGAGAAGCGGTCCCACGAGCTTGGAACGCCATCCACTTAAAGAGATATTATCAGTAACACCCTTGTAAGGCTTACTCAGAAAGGCCATTTTTTATGTATTAAGCAATGAGAATTATATCTTCTTTCATTATTGTGTATATTTGCGAATGTAATCTCAAGTAACCACGAAAGACCCTTTCCTAATTACTTGGGGGGGCATATGGTACCTAGATAATATAACCAGGTCGCCTTAAAGACTTAGAAGTTGATTCAAATCGATTGATCGATGTTTTTCTTAAAAAACATGAGATATTGATAAAGGATTAACATGAACTAAGTCCTATCCTGGATATAACCAGGTCATCCTAAAACTTAGAAGTTGGTTCAAATTGATTGATCGGTGTTTTTCTTAAAAAGCACAAGATATTGGTCAAGAATTAACGCGAACTAAGTTTTCAAACTAATGTCCTGGATATAACTAGGTCCTAAAACTTAGAAGTTAATTCAAATTGACTGATCGATATTTTTCTTAAAAAACACGAGATATTGATAAAAATTAACGCGAACTAAGTTTCCAAACTAACGTCCTGGACATAACCAGGTCCTAAAACTTAGAAGTTAATTCAAATTGATTGATCGATGTTTTTCTTAAAAAGCACGAGATGTCAATGCAAATTAACGTAAACTAAGTTTTTAAAGCAAGGTCCGGGATTTAACCAGGACTTGTCTTAAAAGTTGGATCAAGATTGGTTAATATGTTTTTCCTAGAAAAATATAAGAGTATCAATCAATCATAGCACCACCAAAAAGAAAAACAAACTAAGGAGCATAGAATCAAAAATTGATAAAACCAATTGTCTCGAGGTGAAAAAACCTCATACAAAGTTACAAAAATAAAATATATATATGTGTGTTCGAAAAAGAAAAAGAAAGGCTCTAGGCTCCACCGGGCTGCTCCGTTGAGGTCGCTGTCTCGCCCTCCTGCTCAGCCGCTGTGGAGGTCTCCCCGGTCTCAGAGGGCGCCTCTTGCTGAAGGCGAGCTTTGAACCCTTCCCAGAAGGCCTCCCAAACATCCGCTCCTAAAAAGGAGAAGTCGTCGTCCGGGTTGAAGACCCAACAGTGGTAGAGCATATCCTCCATGGCGGAGCTGGAAGTTGCCTTCTCCGTTGCCAAGTCAGCCATAGCCTACTCGGCTCCGGTCTTCGCAGAGTCCAGCTCGGCCATTGCGGCATCTAGGGCGGCCTTGGTAGCCTCGGCCTCTTGAAGCTTAGGGCGGGATGCATCCAGCTCAGCCCGCACAGCCGCCAAGGCATCCTTGGCCTCCTGTTCCTGCTTTTGGGCCATCTTCAGGGCGGCCAAGGTAGTCTGCTGGGCGGCTAGAACCACCTGGTGCTCGCCCCTCATGTCCTCGAGCTGAGCCTTGGACCTGGATATGCTCCGGTGAAGAGCCAGGGCACCCTGCAAAACAAAGAGGCAACTGCCATAAATAAAAAAAAAAAAAAAAAAAGAGAGCCAAGGCAAAGCATGGTAACCAAAGAGTATAAAAGGGCAAAGCCAGCTTACCGTTAGAGCCATTCCCAATGAAGACTCCATCACGCTCTCCGGGCTCCTCGTCTCGATCGCCCGCAGGTCCCTCTCGGTGGCGTTGTAGTAGTGGTCGACGGTGTAGGTCGCCGTCTCGTACACCGTCCCTCGAAAGACATCAGGAATCTTCTCCAAGGCCTGGGGGTCCACCGAAACGCGCACCTTGGGGGCTACGGTTGTCAAAGTCCCGGGCTCCACCTCCATGTCCCGAACAGGGGCCAGAGCTCATGGAGGGGGTGGGGGCATTTTATCCACTGCCGGAGGAGGTGGAGGTACCTTGGCTTGGGCAGCCAGGTTCTGGTCTTTCCCCTTTATAGGGGATTTGGATGTTGTCCCGGCGGCCTTCTTTGCCACCTGGAGCTTCTTCACCATGGGCCCGGATGCCCCAGCGGAAGAGTTCCCTCCGGTGAACATAGCTCGCAAATCTTTGTTCCCGGGCTAAGACATCTCCTCTGGCAAAACAAAGACAACATTAGTATACAAGTTAGCATTTATGCAAGAACAACAAAAATAAGGAGAAAACAGAATTCAAAAACATATATCGAAAGGGATTCTACCCCCCGAGCTAGAAGAGGAATCTATGGTCACAACCATCGGCCTCAGAGCTTCTGCGGGGGAATCTAAGACAATGACTTCGAGAGCTGGCACAGGTTCTGGGTCTGAATCTGGCTCGGGACTAGACTCTTCTACGTACTGCCTAAGACCCGGAGCTACGGTACCCTCCCGAAGAGAGGGCCATGACCGAAGGTTGGTCCCATACTCCTCAAATAAGGACGACCTAAAGGCTAGGGTGTTGTCTACGACTACGGTACCCCTAGGGCGGATACTTTCGTAATCTAGCACAAGCTGGTCAACACAATGGAGCAGGGTTATGTCAAGGTCTGGGTCACTTCGATGGCGTTGGACAAGCTGGTTGGGATTAAACCTAGCTAGCCAAGGGTCTGCGGTGGCCCTATCTAAGCCCCTAAATAGATATGGGTTACCTTGGCCAGAGGGGCCGGCTGTTGCCCCAGACTGGGCCCTCTCCATGTTAGTTGCTTGGGTGACCTCCATCGCCCTTTTCTGCCTCACGAGGGGCACCTCGTCCTCCTTGTCCTCTTCTCCTCCCTCGGCCTCCTCCTCAGGAATGGGCCTCATCTTGCGAGCTGGGGGAGGCCCCCGCGGTCTCCTCAGGTTCAAAGTCTAGCCCGAGGAGATCAGTTTGCATGCCAACATCGTCTCGTCTGTCACGAGCTGGCAGTAGTCCTTTTCACTGGGGGGCAGACCCGCCAGCGTCTCGTACTGACTCCCGAGGATCATAGACTTGTTTGTCCTCGCGAAAATGGCTGCAGAATTGTTCTAAGTCAGAAACTGATAAAGGGGAGCTAATCAATACTTAACTTATGAGCTAAGAGTAAGAGGTACTTACGAGGATGGTTGAAGTAATGAAGTTCGCAGTTGCGAAACCCCGTGGACATAAAGAACTGGTCTTTGAAGTCGTTGGGGTGGCTGGGCAGCTCGATGACCGCAACCGTGTTTGGAAATTGGGTCAAGTAGTAACCCGTCGCCTCGCCCCCGCTGCTCTAGGCTGGGATTGAGGCAAAAGAAATACAAGATATCCGCCGGAGTGGGGACCTCCCATTCCTGTTTCAGGAATAGATATCTCAACCCCGCCAACAAACGGTAGGAGTTGGGGGGAGCTGGAAAGGAGCCAACTTCACATAGTTGAGGAAGTCGACAAAGTATTGGTCCAGCGGGAGGAAGGCCCCAGCCTAGAAATGCTCGTCACGCCAAGCCGCGTATTCCTCGTCGAGCGGCGCGCAGCTCCGCTCACCTTCTAGGGGAGGTCGGGCGATCAGGGCGCCCCTCCCCAGCTCGATATTGTGGGAGAGGAATATTTTATTCACTTTCCCCTAGTCAGTGATCTTCGAGACGATCTTCTCAGCCTCGAAGAAAGCATCGGCCGCCACCTCGAGCTCCCGCTCCACAGCTGGCCCGAAAACGGGGATTGGGGAGTCTATCACAACCTCATTTCCTTTGGATTGTTGGGACGACGAGCTGTCTGCATTCTTTTTAGGGGCGTTCTTCTTGGGTCCCATCTGGTCGTCTAGCGAACAAAAGAAGAAATTTTAGAAAGGGCGACCTGAACATAAGAAAGAATTTGAAGAGAATTGTTTCCTTTACACGGGCTGAGGTAATCTCAGCCCAGACTACACGGTTCTATGAACCCGCTCCTATGTTCCCAACGGATCCCCTATTACTCGGAATTTGTGTGTCAGGAGGGTCAGGATAAAGTTTTGCCTTGGAAGGAAAGTTTCAGTAGGCAAGAGGTGCAAAACCGCCTATGAAATGTGTCCCCTAAGCTACCCGGTTTGGCACCCAAAATGCTGAATATTTTAAACAAGCATACCAAAATATCCTACCTAGAAGATTTCCCCAAAACATGCACCCTATGAGCCATACTCCTAAATGGTTTTCTTCTACAATCGATGCCCTAAACTAAGAACCTACACCCTTCATACCCACAAAAAACCAACAGAATATTGCATGCAGCTACAAGAACAATTTACCTAAGCTACAGTGAAAAGAAAATTTAAAGCATGCACAGTCAGAAAACTTACAAAGTGTTTTGTTGTGGAGGGGATGAAGGGGTCGTCTGGGTTGGGGCCTCGATGGAGTAATTAGTTCCAAAACCTCAAGGGAGCCCTTGCACCTGATCTTCTGGAATGCTGGGAACGGTAACCGGGAGAAAAAGAGGGTTCTTTGAGGATGAGAAGAGAGAAGAAGATGGGAAATTTAGAAAATTTTCAAATAAACGGGTGGCCCATGCGTAAGGTGGCCACCCCTTTTATATACGTGAAAGACCATGAGAGGAGGGCCGTTGGATTTCCCTGATGTGGGATCCGAGGCTCTCCACTCGAAAGGCGAAACGACGACTGAGTATAGGCTAGGCCATTTAATGCGGTTATCGGAAGACGTACCGTCACCAACCACGATGCCCCACGAATTCGGCACCTGCGTAATAGGTGGAATATGGAGAGCCCATGGAGAAGCCTAAAAGCCCCCACTGTGGCCCCAGATGACGTCGTGTGCCACAAGCAGAGGCTTGGGGGGCAAATGTACGCCCTAATTTTCCACGGGCTAGTAGCGAGCTGGGATATGGCGTAATTATATCAGCCACGTGGATACCACGTGGCCGAAGCTGCTATTGTCAAGTCCTACCTCTTTAGCTCGAGGTAACCAAAGGTTTAACAAGATTATTTAAGGGTCGAGTCAGGAATATGAAGTCCGCATGTCAAGAAGGCATCCAGCTCGGGGACGAGCTGGAGTTGGAGGCTGTGACCCTTTATAAAGTCAACCACGCAATGTAAACATGCATATATCAAACATCACGTGTCTGATATATCCATGAATTCTCGGACACGCAACATGAACGTGCGTGTTCAGGCACCCACGACTAGGTTGGGCCGTGCGGCCCATTATCCCCCTTACCTATTGATTAGACCACACTTCATTTGTCAGGTTTTAGGAATTAATCATGAATGTCACAGAAGTGACATGATGGGTAAGGAGGTCACGGGATGACCCCCTTTACTAACCCCTAGGTGCCTTCTCCTATAAATATGGAGAGACTGGAAGTTGCAAAGGGTTGGATTCTATTACGTAAAAGAAATACTCTGTAAAGAATGCCAAAAACTATCAATAATATTGGCTGGTGGAGTAGAAGGATTTTAACCTTTGAACCACCTAAAAAAAGTGTTTGCATTACCATTTTACATTAAGATCATTCATCCATTTCGGTTCAATATTTAGCACTAATCCCATTCTCTTATTTTCTTAATTACCTGTTGGCGAAGAACCGCGTCAACAATATTAACCAAAATTTCTCTTGAAAAAACAAAAGAAAACAAAACTTTATATATACATCAGTAGAAAAGAATACATAGACTCACTAAACTGATTATTCTGAGTAGTAGAAAAAATTATATTATCAAATGCTAATTTACTCCTCAAGAATCCTATGCTATCCTCTCTTCCATTTTAGATGGCAAAGAATACTTCAAATGGCGGCGAGCAGCAATAAACGAAAAGCTTCTTTTCTGTATAGACTATGTTGATGATGTTAGAAAGAATTAATAATGCACTTGGCAAATAGTCCGAATGTGTCAACTTGCTTGATGAAGTTAGTCATGCTAGCCCACCCGCCAAATCCGAACCCAAATACAAAAACTCAAACAACTACAAATGCGTTCACCATGTACACTGCTGTCCAGCTTGGTAGGAAAAATGGCAACTTCTCAGCGACATTCTGTCGAACATGCAGAAAACAATATTAATTGGTAAAAAATTCTGAGTCTATTCTTTTTTATATAAAAAATTTAATTTTAAATTAGGTTGTTGCCTGCATATGCATCATCATAATCTATTTCATTATTTTTCAATGCTGAATAAAGATATTAAATATATACATATTTATATAGTACTTTATGATTTGATTTTTGTGATGAGTAGGGTGAAGTGTCAACTCTGAGATCAAGGCTTGGTCCCAGCTAGATAGTTCTTAAGATATGGCTTATTACTAGACAAGTTGAAATGTTTAGATATCAGACACATAAATGACAAGGAAGTCTACCAATCTCATTGCTTTATTGGACTGGTGGGCTAAAATCAAATCCAGAGACAATAATGTGAACATCTTGTATTAATAGACTGTTAAATTGTTGTGTTTAAGAGGCTAAACCAGATTGGTTTGATCCAAAACAAAAAAGTCATGTTGGACTAACTAGACAAAGTCATTTTGGCAATATCAAAAGGAATAATAAATATATATATATATAGATTATATAGGCTAGAAATGAAGATAAGAATAAGAAAGTGGGGAAGAATGAATGGATTATTTACCTGCAGAAGCAGATCTGAAAGTGAGCATATGAGCTAAAGAAGGGATGATGTAGACTGCGAAGCTGACTAAAAGAGCCCAACAACTGAGTTAATGTGCCCAAAGAAAGGGAATATAATGGCCAAGAACCATATTGGTATCACCACTGGTAATCTAGCAAGTGCCCTTAAGCATATACTTTTTGTGTCATGCATGCCTATAACTTTCTCCCACACAAAGTACAATGGTGTACAAGCAAACCCAAATGTCATGAACTGCCAGTGCCAACAATTCAACTTGAAAACCCATCAGCACACGTGTATATACAATAATACCATAATAATGATCAAGGGTTGTAGCCATGGATCCATTAAAATGACCCGGGAACACAAAACTAAGAAAATTCTAAAATATATACTTGATAAATATATGAGCACTAATGAAAATGCATAACAACAAAGTCAATAGGTAATTGTTGAAGCTTTATTAGGGACAAAGTCTATACATTTTACAAAAATCTCAGTTTTACCTTAAATTACATACCAACACAGAAACAAAACATGCAAAGAAATCATAATTGTTCTTTTTTTATATTTTCTCCAAAAACTAAATTGTTCACAGGATGATTCAATCAATTTACTACTCTCGGCACAACTTTGGCAAAATGAATCAACTTCTTCACAAAGTTCATCAACTCTTCCCCTCTCTAAAGCATGGATTTTACTCTCTAAACCACGTATTTTCTTCAAAATTATGGGAATCACTTTAATAGACCTTGCACACATGGGGGGATCAATCCATTTGAAGAAATTGCAACCTCTTGAATTTTGCAATTTTTTCTCTAAGCAAACTTAGGGCAAAATTTATAACAAAAAACCCAAATGAAAGAAAAAATGAGGCAAAATAATTAACACAAATTAAATCTAGAAACTTACCTGCATCTTATGGCATGTAAAGAAACGACGACCTGGGTTGTCTAGAGTCCAAGAGGTTCGTTCAACTACAGGTTTTCGCTCTCTACATTTACAAAACTCCATGGATGTTCTTCTTTTCGTATTCTTCAAATACAAGAAGTTTTTCGTCTTTTTTTTTTCTTTTATTTTTCCCTGTGATTTTCGTCTCCTACAATTCTTCTTCTTCTTCTTCTTCTTCTCTCTCTGTTATCGTTTTTTTTTCTTCGTCTTCTCTCCCTCTCTCTGATAATCGTTCTTTTATTTTTCTTTTACTTTTTCAGTTTTTTATTTTAAATGTTTTAATAATAATATAATATAATTACATTAGTTATATTTTTAAATATTTTCATATAGTTTTAAAATAATTTATTTGTTTTATTTAATTTACAAGTGGAGTAATCTTGGAGTGTCATTTGTCCTCTTATATGTCAAAACTAAACTCTAACCATGGGTACTAACGGAATGCCAGAAAAGTTAACGGTTGGGTATTTTTGCCAGCAAAAAATTAGTTTGGGTATTTAAGCGTTAGTAACTTGAAAATTTGGGTATTTTAGCAGCAAATTTACCAAATAAATAACTTATAAGGTAAGAATTTTAGAAGCAAGCATATGAAAATCCAAATATTAATCATTTTTCAAAAGAAAAGTTTCGTCCATGACTAAATTTTCTGAACGTAAAAATATCTCTGTCGTCATTTATCTGTTATATTATAATTAATCAATTTGTGAAGGTGTCATTGAAATTCATATATGTACATAAATTTCTATAAAGTTTCTTTGTCTTAGTTCTATTGACTTGGTGTTTTCATTTAAAAAGTCCTCAAGCATTGATCATTTAAAAAGTCCTCAAGATAGGAAAATAAAATGTTCCTATGTGTTCATTTTCTTTTCCCGAAGAGAATGACTTTTAATGCTTAGATCATACAGATTATTTCTTAAGCATTGATCTTTTATCGATTAGTAGGTTTACTTTGACTCGGTAAACCTAGCTATACTAATTGATTAGTCACCAATGAATCAATCAACAAGTAGTTTCTACCTAAAAAGTCCTCAAATGTTGAGGACATTATGAAATAATCAATACATAATTTTCAATTTCCATGTGATTATCAGTTAATGTACTTTCAAAGTTCCCTAAGTACGTAAAACACGTTTCAACAACTACTTTCAAGACTTCTTACTACTCTAATAACTTATCAGCACTTAATTAAGCTGGTGGGGCCATGTACATACTTTTGTTATGATGAGTATGTCAAATTAAGTATTATTTTCTTTAAGAAATTAATGTCATCAAGTTGATATTTTCAACCATCTCTTAATTAATTAACATATGAAAAAAATGTATTATGAAAATTAAGGCCAAAGACCATGAATTATATATGTGAGGATTGCAACTTCTCTCATGCTTATTTATTCTAAATTTTCTATTAAAAAAATCATCCAATGCTCATTTTTAGTAGGAAATATAACCATTTGATACTCAGTATTTTATCGAAATATAATCTTGATACCCCATGTTTTTAATAATGTTCATATAGTACTCTGTAATTTGAAATTGTATATAATAATTACACTGGACTCAATTTTCAACAATAAAATTTTATCAATATGACTAAATTGTTATCAATTATATGCAATTAAGAAATTAAATATGAATTTGAAACTCATACAATTGAAAACAGTTTTGTTATATTGATCAAATTTAAGTCCAATGTACCAAATATGTATGATTTGAAATTAAAAGACAACAAATGAGTATTATTAAAAACATATGATACTAAATATATATTTCGATAAAATAGAAAATACTAATTGAGTATTTACCTTTTTTTAGTATGGAAATATATTGTATTTTTATATTTTTAATGAAACTTTTTCTATTGTACTATCAATTGGGACTTGTGCAAAATTTTACACATGTATTTATGTTTTAATTACAACAATATCATTATGTGTATAATAATAAATCTATAAATGCAATGAGTGGGGTGTTAAGTATGTGTTGCAAAAGAGAACAAAAAAGGAGATTATTAGGATTAGGAGAGTCTTTAATTCATGCACTACAACAAAATAGAGGTTTTATGACTTTAATTGGGAGACATTGGAAGTCTACAATGTCTCCCAATTGGGGAGACGTTGCTGCTAGGGTCATTGTAGGTATATTTCCCACGTCTCCCATTGGGAGACGTGCCTCACTTCCCACGTCTTACACCATTAGACATTTAAAACCTCTGATAAGTTTTAATGTCTTACACCAATGGTGTAAGACATTGTAGGGAGTCATTGTATATCAAATTTGTCGTAGTGATGAATAAATACAACCAACATATTTGCCGGGCAAATGAACTCGATGGAGAATAGTTAAGAATATTCAATAATAATATAATTTATTATTTCTTTTATGTTTTATTTTATTTTAGTGTCATATATGCTTGTGCGCTACATAAATTTATTATGAGAGGAAATGTAATGGAAAATTGTTATATTTTATAATAAAATCTTTGAGAGAGAGTCTATTTTATAATATATTATGTGTGAGGTTAGTTATATGTCTCTATATGATTTACATAAATTAAAGTTCAAAAGCAACAACTTAACTACTATAAATATAATGAATGATTTTTATTAATATATTTATTATGGTCGATCTCAACCCAAATATGTTTTTAAAAAAAAAAAAAAAAAAAACCCAATGCCTGAATTGAATCAATTAATATGTAAAAAAAACAAAAAAAGGAAACAGCTAGTTTAAAACTAATTGAGTTATAAATAATCTAAGGAGAAAGTCTACATACCTTAGATTTATAGTCCATCATGACAACTCAAATGGGCCTATTAATTCCAAAATATTAAAAGCAATTTTCACCATATATTTGTGTGTTTTTCTTATCATTATTTTGGTAGAAAAGTTATTAAAATACGAAGGGTTAGTTATTTAATATTTTAAGGTGTTAAACACACATGAAATGACATTTTATGATTGGTTAGTAATAATTCATAATACTTATTACTTTCAAATATGTAAAATTTTATATTTAATTGCACTAATAATAATATTATATTTTCTTGTGCTGTTGGGCACCAGTAATGTCCCTTAACATTTCTCAAAAACGCGCTTCTACAACTAAGTAGTTTCAAGACTTCTTCCTACTCCAACTTATCAGCACTTAGGCTATATATATACTGCATCACTTTACCCATAGACTTTTAGTACTTTCGTCCATATTTCCATCCACATAAACTCCCAATAGAGAGAGAGAAATGGAAATAATATCAATTTAAAATTAATTTAGTTATAAATAATCTAGGAAAAAGTCTACATATACGTTAGATTTACAGTAACATCATGACAACTGATCAAATGGGCCCTATTAATTCCAAAATATTAAAAGCAATATTAATCATATATTTGTGTGTTTTTCATATCATTATTTTGGTATAAAAATTATTAAAATTGGGGTGTTGCTATTTAACATTTTAAGTTATCTAACTTTACATGAGGTGGCACCCTATGGTTGGTTAGCAATAACTCATAATATTTATTAAATTCAAATGTGTGAGACTCTATATTGAATTGCACTAATGTATAACAATATAACATCTTCTTGTGGTGTTGGGTACCAGTAATATTTCTCTTAAAAAATACGCGCTTCTACAACTACGTAGTTTCAAGACTTCTTCCTACTCCAAACTTGTCAACACTTAATTAGGCTATATATATACACTCCATCACTATGTTTGCCCATAAACTTTCGTCCATATATATTTCCATCCACATAAACTCTCAATAGAGAGAGAGAGAGAGAGAGAGAGAGAGAGAGAGAGAGAGAGAGAGAGAGAGAGAGAGAGAGAAATGGGAATAGTATCAAACAGCATCAAAAGAAGCCAGCTCCAGCCAGGAGATCACATTTACTGCTACAGAAAAGCACACACATACTCCCACCACGGTACCAAATCTTATTATGATATATGTTATGAATATACCAATGTTTCTTTAGTTCAATATATATTATTTTCTTATGATCTCATCTTTAATTTGTTGTCATCTTTCTTATGATCGATATATACATCATGAGTGTACTACGTACTTATATGCATTATGTATGGAAAATATAATTGTAGGAATTTACATTGGAGAAGACAGAGTAATCCAATTCACAAGAACAAGAGTTAAAGAAAGCAAAACATCAAAATTCATACTAAAAATTATTTCAAGAAAATCCTGTGAAAAGTGTAAGTACAACCCATGTAGGGACAAAGGAGTTGTGAAGACCTGTGTTGACTGCTTTCTAAAGAAACATAGGCTCTTTCGATGTGAATACAATGTCTCCATGAACCAGTTTCTCGTCAAAAAGTCAGGTTCATGCAGCATCAGATCTTCCAACACTCCTGAGAAGGTGATTCAACGCGCCACCGCAATGTATGATAAAGAAGGAAAAAAGTTTGGAGAATATCACCCTATCGAGAACAACTGTGAGTCCTTTGTTTTCTACTGCACAACTAACTATCGTAAGAGCATTCAAGGAAATTCTTTCAAAGCTCTAGTTGAGACTGTTTATCAAACGGCCACCAGTGGTGAACATGATTCTATTAGAGCCATTGGTGAGTCTTTTATAAGAAATTTCTTTACGAATAAAGCCAAAAGAATCAATGATGAAGGGAAGACCGGTGAGACAAGTGAGGAGGAAGATGAAGTGGAAGATGAGGATTGAATGAACGATCTGCACCAACATTGGGCCTTGTCCAAACCTTAGGATTATTGCTATATATATACATCAAGAATAAATAAGTTTTTTGAGGGTGTGATTTGAATAATATCTTAAATATTGTGTATCTTAAATAGAGTATTTCGTGAACTAAAATGTTACCATGTTATTATTTTTTTTAATAAAAAACTATAATGTTTTGTTTAATATTTATTTAAATATGTTTATGTCATTCTTTTATTTATAATATTGTTTATTATTATTTAACATTTTGTATGAAAATCATAAAAACTTTATAAAATAAATAATATTTTTTTAAAAATTAAACTATGTAAACATGTATTGTATGTTGCTTGCACCAGTATATGTACATTCCGAGAGATATATAGAAAGGAGGACAACAGCATGCTCACAACAATGGAGCTAGGTCGAGAATTAGTGAGAGAGAAAATCAATGAGAAAGGACAAAACAAAAAATTTTAAATAAAAAACAAAAAAACTTACCCTTCATCTTATTTTTACAATTTCACTATCTCATTTTTGCTAAATCATTAAAAAAATACAACAAAAAATAACAACTCTAACAAATCTGATTTTTACATTTTCTATAATACCTATGCAATATACAAAATTCATATTAAATAATAAATTATTTTATACATTCTTTAAATATATATATATACTTATCAAGAGAGAGAATGAGATGTGTGGATGGAGAAGGGTGGATAGAAAGTAATGGTAGGATAGGTTTGAATCATTTGTTTGGTAAGAGGGAGAGATGAATGAAGAGGGACAAATGGAGGGAGACCTTCTTCCTCTAAAGTTTAAAGATTCAATCCCTTCAAAAATAGAAAGATCCAAGAAAAAGACATAAAAAATACTATGTAAATGATATATATCATTTTAAAAAATAATAAATATTTATATTAAAAAGATAAAATTGTAATTTTAATAATTTATTTCATTTCCATTCTTCCAACTTACCTCCTATACCAAACAACACAAAGGAGATCAACTATCATGTCCATCCATATATCATACTTCAGTGATAGACTGAGAGAGTAGTATGATGTTGGAGTTATATATTTGGATATATTTTATATTGAGATTGTTCTTTATTTATCAAGTTTTTTTTAAACTCTAAATATAATAAGAGATAAGAGCTAGAAAGAAAGGATCAAAGATAAACAAGCAGAGTTTTTACGTGGTTGAGGCGTTAATGAGCCTTAGTCCACGAGTCTATTATATTATATTTTAGAGAGATTTTGACAATAGATTTTTCTGCAAGTTTGAGCAGAGTAATTGCTTACATGAGAAAATATGGGATCCCCACTACAATGCATGACTGGTCCTATTTATAGACAGTCAGGTGCAATGGGCTTCGGCCGGACTAATCCAGGCCCAATAGGGATGTAATTATGGTTTGCTCACAAATGGAGTCATAATACAAAGAATGTTGTTTAATAAAACACTGTAACCAGGGCCCATTGGCCTGGCTTGGTCATGGCCAAGACTTACAGCTGCCAATAGTACATAATTTCAGACTGGTCTGCGTGGCCTTCTAAGGGATCGTAGGGACAAGATTCGTCAGAGAAGTGGCAGTACTGTTTCTTAGGAATAGCGTACGTTCCGCGCATAACCTCTTCTGCAGGTTAGTTAAGGAGACCAATTTCCGTGTTTCTTGGGGACATGTCAGTGTCAGGGGACATCAATCTTTCCATATCCGGACGTCTAGTCCGGGTTCCTTTACTAATGTCCTGGTTCATTCACTAGGACTCGAGTTCATTCTTGACAAGGTCTATTCCCAGACTAGTGAGCCTGCCACCCTCTATTGGCATCCCAGAGGATATGGGTAGGTTGGGACTGGGAAGATGAGTGGGGCATGCATCTTGGTCCTGGTTCCCTTGTTATGGTCGTGCCCACCGAACGTTGCTGGGCCCATTGACGATTAGGCCATCAGGACTTCCTTCTTGTTCATCGGGCTCAAGATGGGCCCGGATCTATGAAATCTCAAGATGGGCCCACAGACCCATTACGTCATGCCACGTGTCCCGAGGGGAAAACAATGATAAATTTTACCCCCAAGTCTTCATTCATGTTTGCATGGTGGAGACTTGCTTTACTCTCCTGGATCAAATCCAAATATCCCAGTTTGTTTTCTAAAAGTCAGGTTCATTTACTTGGGGGCCACTTGAGTGATCCCTGTCCTTTCAAATTCACAATGTTTCACACACGTGTCTTCAGGTTGATAGTGTGTCTGTGCCACTTGCACCCTAAAGACCTAGAAAAAATCTTGTGATGATCCAAGTGACCGATAGGTGTCGGTGCAATTCTCGAGATGTCCTGTATGTACGAAAAAAGTCTATTGGGTACTCGAGGGGGCTGTTTAATGCTTCTGTACAATTTGAGACCAAAGGATGGTGATGACCTTGAGAGTTTCGACATGGACCATTTGATGAGGCAGGTGCATATCGTGGATTGAAGAATCCACGATTTAATATTCGACTAGGGCAATTAAAGTCATTGCACCATCCAGGAACGTTGGATGGGGAAACTCTTGGGATCCCCACTGTGGTCCGTTGGATAAAATAGTGGATTTCTTCCCTATAAATACCTCGACACTCTCATTTCAAACTTGACACATTCTATATATTCAGAGCAGGAAATGGAGCTTTTTATGTCCCAATTTGCCGACGAGTTTTTTCGGCGATTAGTTCACTTCCGTGTCCATCTCTTTGCGACCAGACCTCTTTACGTTTAGCCATCACACATTTTAGTCCTGATTCAACAAGTAAAAGAATTGTTGTATCATCTTCTCAGATTTAAGGCGGATATTCTGCCAACTTTGTCGCCTGAAACTCTACAAATTTCAAACCCAACACCTCTCAATAAGTTTTCTGGTCCTTTTTTTCACTGTTTATTCCTTTTTTTTAGTCATTTTGACCATAATGTTATTCCTGTGACCATAAAACTGTTAGGGTCGTGACCACCGTGTAGGGTGGTTCTAGGTAGGATAGTGTAGGTCTGTATTGTAGATTTTCTAGGAGATAATTCCTATTAGTCTTGTTGTCTCTGATTAATTCGGACGTCCCAACATTGATTTGGGAGAGTTAGAAAAAATTATGATTTTTAGTTCCCGACTAAAGATCTTGGGATCTTTATTGATCCTGAATCTGGGTCCGAAGGGGACTTCTCCAAGAAGTTTTAGGAGAACTCCCATACTTTAACCAATTTTCTTTGGTTTTGGTGTTAATTGCTTGGTTTTTATTTTCTTTGTCTCTTCCAGGTGCCTGATCATGAGTCGTGGTGTCACTCTTCATCTGGAATATTTCGTTCAATCGGGCCCCATAATCCTAGAAGGGCACAAACTTCCCACGGGCAATACATGGGAAATGGATGGGGAGAAGAACGAGTTCCGGAACTATCGAATGTTGGACGCTCTGGAGAAACACCTGGGAGTGGAGTCGACTCCTGAACTCTTCTACAACTGACTAGCCCGGAAGGAGGAGAGGGCCCATATCGGCGTGGGCGAGTTCGGGGCTTGGAGTATAGGATTGCGCATATTCTACGCATCGAAGGGTAAATGAATGAAAGAAAATAAATAGATGAATAAAAATGAGAAGAAGAAGAAGAAAGAAAGAAAAATAATGGAAAAATTGAAAGAAAAAAAAAGATAAAGGAAAAAATTGGTTGAAAAAAAAAGAAAAAAGAAAAAATGGAAGAATTGTACTAACTGTGAGTAGTAGTTGCACTGGAAAAGGATTGTAGAGGTGAAAGAGACATTCAAAGGCATAATTGATGAGTCTCAATTTGTTTCTGCTGATTATCGTATCAGTCACGCTTACAAAGCTCTTCTCCCTGCTCAAAGTAAAGTGTTTTGGCAAGCTAAAGTATGGGGAATGCTTTCTATTCCGAGACATCGAATTTTTCTGTGGTTGGTTGTGTTGGGTAGGCTTCAGACCAGGGATAGATTGTTCAAATTTCAAGTTTGTCAAGAGATAGTGTGTTTATTGTGTGGAAATGCAGAGGAATATCATCAACACTTATTCTTTGAGTGTTATTTTAGTAGTTGTTGTCTTAAGAAGATTAAAAGGTGGCTGAACTGGTATTGTTGACGCCGTTTTTCGTCAACAGTGAAAGAAGAGCACGAAAACAATAATCAGTAATGGACAATAAAAATACAATAATACAAATGAGATTTTTACGTGGTTTAGCAGTTAAATCTGCCTAGTCCACGAGTCTTTGTTATTAAGCTCAAGATTATCTCTTAAAATTCTTCAAAGACGAATTCTTCAGAGTTTTCTCTCAAGATCATCAAAATTCGGTCCATTACAATGGTGCAAGACCTCTCTATTTATAGAGAAGATTTCATAATACTATCCCACATATTTCGGGTAATTACTCTATATTTGCAATTAAATTAAATGGCATTAAATGCCTGCAATCCGATATAAAAGGGAACGTCCACTGAAGACCAGGAGGCGTATAACTAATCAAATAATATCCCTTGATTGTAGGGGATTTACAGTAATAAATGTAGACCGCGTCTCTTTATAGATGACTCATTAGGATATTCAAAGTTATTACCCTATATCACCAAGGCCATATTCTCCCAGATTTCTTACTGACTTTCAAGCCATAACATATCCCGAGGCCACATGACTTCGAGCTCGTACGCGTGTCAGGTTCGGAGCCCCTAATCCGAGATCATCCTCGAGAACAGATACACCTCGGGGTCTACCTTTTGAGCTTGTGATGATTTCGAGGCTACCATCTTCGAAGTCGTCTCTGTTTCGCAGGCTCGATGTTTAGATTTCGCACATATTCCAGACTTTACGAGTTCATTCATTATGAATCCGGATTTCGAGGTCACAATTTTCATGGCTCGAAATCTGGGTATAACATCTTGCCCGCTCAAAAGTATTCGTTCGAATCCTATGAGAAGGAAACTTTTGAACTACTTTCTTCGGGAACCGTATCGTCACATACTTGAGAATGGACACGTGTCAGTTGGGTATTGCCCATTCAGGGTACTTGAGTACCTTGGAAATTTGCCCACGATCATTCGTCTGCCACCTTTTTGGTACCATCATATCAGTAATCCCTTCCTGTTGGATCTTGCAAGGGTTTTATTCAATGTCCCAGATTAATCCCATTTTTCTGTTTATATATAAGACCCCATTCATCGTCTTTCTTTTATTTTTCGCTCATTGGAAGAAAGAAAAGAACAAAACCAGAGACCATCCTTGAGAATTTCTTGTTTGTGCATGTTTTCTCAACCGAAGAAGCAGAGGACCGCCAGTTTGTTCGAGACCGTGAGCTCATATCTGCAGCCTCTCCTTCAGTCGACGATTTCTCTGCAATCGCCATTATTGTGTAAGTGTCCGATTGTCTTTTGTTTTCCTTTATGCCAGTTTCTGTCCATATTGTTCTTGTTATTTCTGGGAGTGTGCTGATATATTTCCTTAGTGTTATATGCTAGGAAATTTTTGATCGATAGGCTTCTACGTTTATATTCCCATACTAGGCTTTAAATCTCTGGTTTCAAATCCAGTTTTTGTGTAGAATAAGGTTTCTTTTTTCTAGGCTTCAAAATTTTAATGGATATATCTTACACACCAAGATATCGGGTATAAAACCTTGGTTTTAAAGAACTCACGATACCCAAGATTACCTTTTCTGGATAACCGCCCCCCCTTTTTCCCATGATTTTCGGGATTTTCAAAAAAAATTGTCCACTCTCCTCCTTTTTCTCGTGGAATACACGTTCTGACTCTTTAATAAGGGTCTTAGTTTCGAACTCACTTTGTTCTTAAGCTCCGAACTTGTCTTGTCAAGCTCGTAACCTTTGAACTCTTGCATGCATGGCCCTCACCATTTTTTCTTTCTCGCTAGATGTCACAGAATCTGGAAAAACGGTGGGGGTCGTTGCTGGCAATCCCTTACTCGCCCAAAACCCCGAGCCCAGAGTCGCTGTTTGCTCGGAATCAACGTCGAATTCGCGAGTATGATCTCGCGCGCGAACAAGAGAAGATTCGAGCTCATTATCGCCGCCAAATTGATGAGGTCATAGAGAAGAAAAAGAGAACTCTTCGAGAGGCAATTTATCCAGAGTCCAATTCAGGACCCAGGCCGATCCCGCTCGACCCTAAATTGAAAGTGACCGTTGTGTTCGGTCCGGGAGAGCTCCAATTCTCGCTCATGGGGGAGCCTTCTACCTCGCAACCAAGGAGGGAGTTCTTCGAAGCCGAGCACTACTGGAGCTCGATTACCTCGATAATTCAAATAACTGATATCCTGGCCTTCCATGGTCTAAGGTTGTCGAGCTCCTTAAGGTGTCGAGCTCCAACCTCTAATGAACGAAGCTGCTATGCTCCACGGAATGGAAACCCTGACAACAGGCTAAAGTATGCGGCCTGGAGCCAAGAGCATATGAAGGCAGGAGCGTTACTGCCTTTGAAGTCGTTCTTCAAGGACTTCACAGACTTTTTTGGGCTGGCTCCATTCTAGCTCAGCACCAATTCTTACAGGGTTCTGTCTGCCCTGAGGTCGCTATACCACGAGCTGAAGTGGGAAGGACCATCTCCAAAAGAGATTTTATACCTCTTTTGTTTGAAAAGCAATCCCTCCCGAGCTCGGGGAAGAGACGGCTTCTACTATCTCTCGAGCTATCCCAAAGAGAAAAAGGTATTCGAGGACCTTCCTAATCATCCACCTGACTTTAAAAAAGCCTTCTTCTGGACAGATGGCTTGTCTCCGTCTCGATGCTATTCATTCAGACAGATTCGTAAGTACTCCAACCTTCTTTATCTCTGTGCTCGGGCTTTAATTTTGTAGGTTCATACTTAGTTGCAACATGTCTTATTTTCCAGCCAATTTTCACCGCCCTACACCCGATGACGCTATGAAGGGGCACAGGGAGACCCTGCTCCAACTCCCTTACGGCCGGAGGTCTCTCTCGTACCTTTTACACGAGAGCAAGCTCCGAGCTTGCGGGCTTTTGGGAGATGGCCAGTCCACCTCAGACTGGTCCAACAACATGTATGATCATTGGGAGTAGGCGCCTTTGCCCACAGGCATCCTCCCTCCGAGGAGAGAGGTGAGGCCCCCACCTCCAGCTCGCCGAAGGAGTCCACCATCGAGGAATGAGGCAAATGATGAAGCCTCGAGCTCATACTCGGATGAAGAAGGTAAAGTCATCCTTAGCTCGAGAATGTGGTCCCCCACCTTATTAAAACATAAACCTGATAGGTTAGTTTCATGCCCGTATGATAGATACCACTTCTACATATGGACTCGGGTAGACGATCGAGTTCATAGGTTTGATAGTTGGCTCGGGAAGTATGACACCATGTACAGTCTAAACGAGGTGTAGAACGGGATAGCCGTCTAATATGGGACCAATGATTATAGGGACCTTTCGAGGTTGACGCCCACCTATAGGGAAGGTACTCCCCCCGCCTCTTCTGAAGATGGGGGAATTTCATGGTCCCCGAGCTCGAGCTCGGGGGAGAGTTCCAGTTAGGTCTTTCTTTACTTGGTTTTTTTCTCTTTTTTTTTCAAGTTTATTAGCATTATGTCTAACTTCGATTGGAACTGTGCAGGTGCCATGGATCCCGACCTTGACGCAGTGCCCTTTAGTGATGAGGGAGCTGGAGCTCAGAAGAGTAAGCACCCGAGAGCCTCGCGGAGGTCCGACCGACCATCCAAGGTCCCCAGACGCTCCGAGAAGACCCCAACGGCTCAGGCTACTGCGAGCACAACCGAGGAGCCGATCGTCTAGGTTGATGCATCTAGTTCAACCGCGCCCATCTTGCTTCCCCCAACCGATACTCAAATATCAGTCGGCCGGCCTCTGAAGAAGCCTTCTGTTTCCAAGGTCCTACTGCCGACGACCCGACCTCATATTGAGGAGTTCGTGCTTGACAGTGCTTCTGGGACCCAAGGGGATGTACTTAGCTTGGACGTCCTCTCTCGAGTGGGTCAGAGTTTTTCAGGCTTCGGCACCGACCATTGGGACCTTGTGCACAAGGCCTCAGACTGTAATACTCTTTATGATAAGAGTATTGAACTTACTGCCGCAGTAACCTTCGCAACTCTCCTTTAATTGTTTGTGTCCCAGCTCGAGATCTAATTCATTCTTTGTATTTCAGGCCCTTGTCGTTTCAGCACAGCTTAATTATAAGCTGACCAACGAGGCGCACACGAGTATGTCTCTAGCCTAAGAGTCGAGGGATCTCCAGCTTAAGATGGCTGATGAACTCAAGGACTCGAAGACCAAACTCGAGAATGTGAAGACCCATCTCGCGGAGCTGGAGAAGACGAAAGCCGAGCTTGAACAGGCGAAGACTCGTCTTGCCGAGCTGGAAAAGGCTAATGCTAAGCTCGAAGAGGAGAAAGCTGCTACTTTCGACATCATGGAAAGCAAGAAGGCCCGCCTCCTGAACGAGTTCAAAGAGAAGAATGAGAAGGCGGTTGACCAGGCCATGTACAAAATTTGGGTTGACAATGCCGACCTTGATACCAGCTTCCTAGGTCCTCTTGAGGCCAAGTATGTAGAGCGGTGGAGTGCCCGTCTTGAGGCGAGTAAAGCTGTTCGAGAGGCTGCTCAGAAGGATAGTCATGCTATTCGTCCTGGGGGGTCTAGTGTCGTTGACGCTGGAAAAGCCAAGGGAACTGCTCCTTCTTGATCTTCTCCTCGGGGCTGCGTCCCTTTATTCTTTGTAACTATTTTAATTTATGCCCGTAGGGCTGATACAATTTCTTTTTATATTAACTTATATATGCTTTACATTTCCTGGCTTGAAATATTTTGCATATTTTATATTAATGAGTTGTTTATGTTTATTTCTTCATACAAACATAGTTTGGATTTAGGCTCGAAACTCGATGCATTCACGCATTGTTTATTCGAATTATCCGGTTCCGATCTCGTTATTCATCAAGGTCAGATATTACTTTAACCACGAACCCGAAAGTACTTATATGGTATGTAATGTGAATGGTTTAGTTATGTCTTTTTGCTTAGTTACTTTTCCTCATCCTCGGTTTTTTCCCCGAGGTTATGAGTTCGAAGCTATTCCAGCCTCGATCTCGACTTATCTCGAAGTAGGTTTAAGTTCCAACTTATCGTTGATTAGTTCTAGCTGGTTTGCTCCAAACCTGTTAAGTTCGTGTTTGGTTTGTAATCCATACACTTACGTTTTTAATCTGGTTCGCACATTTGGTTACATCCAAACGTTTATTTCTTCTGATAATTTGGTTACGTCCAAACTATCTAAGCTCGCGCATCTGGTTATATCCAAACACTTATCTAAGCTCGTGCATCTGGTTATATCCAAACACCTATCTAAGCTCGCGCATCTGGTTATATCCAGACACTTGTCTAAGCTCGCGCATCTGGTTATATCCAGACACTTGTATGTATTTTGATAGTTTGGTGGCCCAAACTATCTAAGCTCGCGTATCTGGTTATATCCAAACACTTATCTAAGCTCGCGCATCTGGTTATATCCAGACACTTGTCTAAGCTCGCGCATCTGGTTATATCCAGACACTTGTATGTATTTCGATAGTTCGGTTGCCCAAACTATCTAAGCTCGCGTATCTGGTTATACCCAAATACTTTTATGTATTTCGTGCATGTTATTTTATTTTTTAAGCTAATGGTATATATACCCATGATGCCCCCTTAATATCCTATGAGTGTGACCATAGGTTATTAAATTAAAAGAGATTGTAAAAATAAAAAGAGATAACATATTGAACGAAATAGATCTTTATTTGATGAAATTCAAAAGCAGACAAATTAATACAGATAGAAAATCATGGTTACAGGCAACACACTTCCTATACTACTGATAGTAAGGTTTAAGGTGTTCGCCATTCCATGCTCGCGGTACCAAGCTCCCGTCCAATCTCGCTAGTTTGTAAACACCGGACCGGATGACTGACTCTATCTGGTATGGTCCTTCCCAATTCGGCCCGAGCACACCAGCTGCTGGATCTCGTGTTGCCAAGAATACGCGTCTTAACACCAGATCTCCCACACCGAATTTTCGATCTCGAACCCTCTTGTTGAAATACCTGGTAGCTCGTTGCTGGTAGGCAGCATTCCTTAGCTGAGCCTCGTTTCTCTTTTCTTCAATCAAGTCTAAGGTTTCTTCGAGATGAGTGTGGTTTGAGTCTTGGTCGTAAATTTGAGTTCGAACTGTTGGAATTTCGACCTCAATAGGTAACATAGCCTCACATCCGTATGCTAGAGAGAACGGGGTATGTCCCGTTGAAGTTCGAGCTGTGGTCCTATAACCCCATAGGACTTGGGGCAATTCTTCGGGCCAACATCCTTTTGCCTCCTCCAAATTTTTCTTTAGAGAACTTTTGAGAGTTTTGTTCACAGCCTCGACCTGGCCATTCACCTGAGGATGAGCTACTGACGAGAAACTCTTTATTATGCCGTTCTTTTCACAAAAGTTGGTGAACAAGTCGTTATCGAACTGGGTCCCGTTATCAGACACAATCTTCCTCGGCACCACATATTGGCATACAATGTTCTTTACCATGAAGTCAAGGACTTTTTTGGAAGTTATTGTTGCCAACGGTTCAGCTTCCGTCCACTTTGTGAAGTAATCCACCACGACTACAACATATTTTACACCACCTTTGCCAGTTGGGAGAGAGCCAATGAGGTCGATTCCCCATACCGCGAATGGCCATGGGGATGTTAACATGGTCAGCTCGGATGGTGGAGCTCGAGGAATCGTGGCGAATCTCTGGCATTTGTCGCATTTCTTTACATATTCGAAAGAATCCGATTTAATGGTGGGCCAAAAATATCCTTGGTGTATGATTTTCTTGGACAGGCTATGCCCCCCAGTATGGTCTCCACAGAAACCTTCATGAATTTCTTCGATGATCTTCTTGGCTTCGGGTGGAGTTACGCACCGTAGTAATGGCATGGAGTACCCCCTTCTATATAGCTTTCCGTCCAACATGGTGTATCGGGGAAGCTGATACATTAACTTTCGGGCCTGGTTCCGGTCTTTTGGAAGGACACCGGTCTCGAGATATTCCACTATCGGGGTCATCCACGTTAGCTCGGACTCAATCGTACATACGTCTTCCTCCTACAGCTCGTTAATGCTAGGTGCCGATAGGTGTTCTATGGGCACCACGTTCAGTTCTTCATTTTCGGTGGAGGTGGCGAGCCGAGCTAAGGCATCTGCATTTGAGTTCCACTCTCGGGGAACCTGTTCGATTGTATAAAATTCGAAACACTCCAATGCGGATTTAGCCTTCTCCAAATAAGTTGCCATTCTCGTGCCACGAGCCTAGTATTCTCCTAAGTTTTGGTTAACCACGAGCTGGGAGTCGCTGTGGCAATGTATTGCTTTAGCTTTGAGCTCCTTGGCTATACGAAGCCCCGCCAGTAAAGCCTCGTATTCGGCTTCATTATTCGACGCCTTGAAGTTGAATCTTAAGGCAGAATGAAATCTGCTTCCTGCGGGGGTAATCAAAATGATTCCTGCCCCCGATCCATTTTCATTGGATGAACCATCGACGTATAGTTTCCACAGCTCGTGGGCCGGGGTTATGACTTCGTCGTTGGTCATGCCAGTACATTCTACTATAAAGTCCGCTAACGCCTGCGCCCTAATGGTCGTCCTAGGTTGGTAAGTGATCTCGAACTATCCGAGCTCAACTGCCCATTTAAGAAGTGGACCTAAAGCTTCTGATTTAGACAAGACTTGCCTAAGTGGTTGATCAGTCAACACATGGATGGGATGCGCTTGGAAGTAGGGGCGGAGTTTACGAGGCGAATGAATTAGACTAAGCGCCAGCTTCTCCATCAAGGGGTATCTTGACTCTGCCCCCAGTAACCTTTTACTGATGTAATAAACAGGTCTCTGTACCTTCTCTTCTTCCCATACGAGTACTGCGCTTATCGCGTGTTCGGTGGTGGAAAGGTATAGGTACAGTACTTCTCCCGTAACAGGTTTTGACAGGATGGGAGGTTCTGCAAGGTGCTTTTTGAGCTCCTGAAAGGCCAGCTCGCACTCCTCCGTCCATTCAAATTTCTTACCTCCCCTCAATAGGTTGAAAAACGGAAGACCACGGTCCGTAGATTTCGAGATGAATCTGCTTAGGGCCGCCATCCTACTGGTCAAACTTTGGACATCTTTGTGTCTTCGAGGTGAGGGCATGTCAATCAGGGCCTGGATCTTGTCGGGGTTGGCCTTGATTCCACGAGAGTTCACGATAAAGCCCAGGAATTTTCCTAAAGATACCCCAAAAGTGCACTTCTGAGGATTTAGCTTCATGTTATACTTTCGGAGAACGCCGAAGCACTCTTCGAGGTCATCAACATGGTTATTGTTAAGTTGAGACTTGACAAGCATGTCGTCAACATAAACCTCCATGTTGTTTCCTATCTGTTCTGAAAACATCATGTTCACGAGCCGCTGGTATGTGGCCCCAGCATTCTTGAGCCCGAATGGCATGACATTATAGAAGTATAGCCCCTTATCCGTTATGAAGCTCGTATGTTCTTGGTCGGGGGCATGCATGGGAATCTGGTTATATCCAGAATAGGCATCCATGAACGACATCAGTCCATGCCCCGCCGTGGCATCCACGAGTTGATCGACCATTGGTAATGGAAAACAATCCTTTGGGCAAGCTTTGTTGAGGTCCGAGTAGTCAATGCAGGTTCGCCACGTCCCATTGGGCTTTGGGACCAACACCGGCTTGGCTACCCAGTCAGGGTAAAAAGCGTCCCTAATAAATCGGTTTGCTTTTAACCTGTCGACCTCCTCTTTCAGTGCCTTCTTTCTGTCATCATCCAGCTGTCTTTGTTTTTGTTGCTTCAGAGGGAAGCTTTTATCTATATTTAATGCGTGGCTTGCTATATTTGGACTTATCCCCACCATGTCTGAATGTGACCATGCAAAGACATCCTGGTTCTTCTTTAAAAAGAAAATTAGCTGCTATTTTGTCTCTTCTTGGTGGTGTTTTCCAACCTTCACCTTTTTCGAGGGATTGGTTTCTTCGAGCTCTTCCAAGGGTTCGAGGTCGGCCTTTTCCTTAACCCTTGGATCGATCTCTTCACCAATTTCTAAGACCGTCCCGTCTTTGTCTCGAATGATGACGAGCGCTTGTGCACTCGTCTGTTTCTTTCCTCTCAAGGAGATGTTGTAGCATTCCCTCCCAGCTAATTGATCTCCCTTTAATGTTTCCACGCCGCTAGGGGTCGGGAACTTAAGGGCCAGATGCCTTACTGATGAGACTGCCCCCAGCCCGACCAGGGTGGGTCTCCCGAGTAGAACATTGTAGGCTGAAGGTAGATCCACTACCACAAATTCTATCATCTTAGTTATCGAGACTGGGTAATCTCCTAAGGTTACGGGGAGCTCGATAGAGCCCATGCAGGCGGTTCCTTCTCCTGAAAAGTCGTATAAAGTAGTTGCACACGCTTTCAGGTCACGAAGGGAGAGTCCCATCTTCTCGAGGGTTGCTTTATAGAGGATGTTAACTGAGCTCCCATTGTCTATGAGAACTCGGTGGACCCTTTTATTTGTCAGCAGGAGAGTGATGACCAGCGGATCATGGTGAGGAAACTGAACATGGGACGCGTCTTCCTCGGTAAAAGTAATTGGTTGAGACTCAACTCTCTGACTTTTTGGAGCTCTAGGTTCGGGTTCATAGGGAGACCCATCCTCGGTCTTCAGCTCGTTAACGTATCTCTTTTGGGCATTTCTGCCCGTTCCTGCGGGATGAGGCCCTCCCGAGATGGTTATCACATCATCTCCATCAATCGGTGGGGGCCTATCCTCTTCCCGAGTTTGGGATTTATTGTTTGGTGTGGGCTGCGACGCGGCTACTCTCTGGTTCGCGGTCGCCTGATTAGTACTCTAGTTCTTGACATATTGTCTAAAGTAACCTCTCGAGATCAATCCTTCGATCTCGTCTTTCAGTTGTCGACATTCATCAGTAGTATGCCCGGTGTCTCTGTGAAATCGGCAATACTTGCTGGAATCCCTCTTGGACTTTTGATTTCTCATCGGATCCGGACGCCTAAAGGGGACCTGGTTTTCATTAGCCAGGTATATGTTCTCCCGAGACTCGTTGAGCTCGGTGTACACTCTGTACACGGAGAAATATCTCTCCCCTTTCTTTTTCTTTCCTCCTTCGGCCTCGGAGTTACTTCCTTCGTTCTTTTTCCTCTTGGAAGGGTTTTCCACAGCAGGCTTTGAAGCTAATGGGTCCGCCAAGGTCGAGACAGAGTTTATGTTTATCGTTGTAGTTTCGGGCTGGGAAGTCACCTTAAGTGTCAACCTCGCTTCCTCTACATTGACAAACCTCTGTGCTCGTCTATTAAACTCGGTTAGGGACCTCACCGATTTTCTTTGCATATCGTCCCAGAGGGCGCTTCCTGGCATTACTCCGGCTTGGACAGCCATTAAGTGTCCACTGTCATCCACATTCCGAGCTCGGGCAACTTCCAAGTTAAACCTTGTAAGGTAACTTTGTAATGTTTCACCTGGTTGTTGCTGAACATTAGTTAGGGTTGACGCCTCAAGTCGAACTCCCATCATGGCCTTGAACTGCTTTTTGAAATCTTTAAACAGTTGCTCCCAAGAGGTTATTGAATGTCTCTTATATTTTTCGAACCAGCTTTTAGCTGGTCCTGTCAATGATGCTGGAAATAACATGCATCTGAGCTCGTAACCCACGTTACTGGCTCTCATTATGGTGTTGAACGTACTCAGATGACTATATGGGTCGGTCTTTCCCTCAAACTTCGGGACGTGAGGGATCTGAAACCCTTGGGGAAATGGAGTGTTGGAGATATGGGGAGCAAACGGTTCGAGCTCCTCATCAGAATCTTCATATCGATCATGTTCTTGGTCATTTTTCAAAAGCCTGAATGCCTTTTCCTGTTGATCGATTCTCTCTTGGACTGGGTCTGCGAGAGGCAAAGTTTGGAACCGGTTGTCGTCGATCACAATTCCAGGCTCGCGTCTCCGTAAGGGATCTTTACGCCTATTCAAGCGATCCCTCAGGTCCGGATTTATCAGGTCGACATTGCCCCGACTCTGATTCAGATGTTCTCGCAGGTCGGGGCGATTTCTGCGGCTCCCAGTATTCTTATGACCTCGGTCATGCTTTCTGACCGACCTGGTATCTCCACAGTCGTCACTGGTAAAACTCGTCGCATAGTTATTTCGAGATGGATTTCTTCCATGCCGCCTCGTCTCCGCCGTGCGAGACCGGGATGTTTGGCTTCTTTTTGATGGGGCGCCTCTTCGCTCCTGGAAAGCTTCCCCGTTACCTTGTCTCCCTCCCGCACGCCTTTCGCCCTGATCTCGAACTGGTTGAGCATTCCTGCGAGGGGGCGAAGGATATCTTATTGATGATGGAGGGAACCGTATGGGTGACGGTGGCTGCCATCCATTTCGCGGCCTAGAAGGTCCGGAGTTTGCCCGAGATCGGTTGGTTGCATTTGGTGCGCTCCTAGGGATTTGAGTCCGAGCCTCTGCAAGGGCTCGGTTGTTCTCAGTTTCCCCAGGCACTTCCATATGTGGATTAACCGGATCCCTAGCCCGAGTACTTCTCTGGGGCCTAGGAGGAGCGGATGGCTCTGCTGGTGCCGAGGGTTGTGACGGGGCCCTAGCTCGAGCATTTCTTGGGGCAGCATTTTTCCGTGGACGCCCGCGGGGCCTACGGGGAGGAACATGCACATCCCTAGGAGGAGGAGCTTGGTTTTCACGCGGAGGCGAGGGTTGAGCCACCTGCGCCTCTGCGGCTATCCTAGCTAACTCCTCATTCCGTTTGTTGGCCTCTGCCAACTGCTGTTTCAGTTGTCGGTTCTCAAGTTCCACAATAGGAACATATCTCTCAGGATTGTGATACATATCCTCGTCTCTTGGTGGAGGAGGTGGTTCCCTAGAATCGGAGGACCCACTCCTTTCTTCGACATATGGGTTTTCCATCGGCTGTTTCCCAGGACGTCTTGGGTAATTCTCTTCAGGTGCATTCTGATTATTAGTGGCCATGACTTATTCAGGAATGAATGCTTAAGGCTCTCAATGAAAGCACCAAACTGTTGACGCCGTTTTTCGTCAATAGTGAAAGAAGAGCACGAAAACAATAATCATTAATGGCCAATAAAAATACAATAATACAAATGAGATTTTTACGTGGTTTAGCAGTTAAATCTACCTAGTCCACGAGTCTTTGTTATTAAGCTCAAGATTATCTCTTAAAATTCTTCAAAGACGAATTCTTCAGAGTTTTCTCTCAAGATCATCAAAATTCGGTCCATTACAATGGTGCAAGACCTCTCTATTTATAGAGAAGATTTCATAATGCTATCCCACATATTTCGGGTAGTTACTCTATATTTGCAAATAAATTAAATGGCATTAAATGCCTGCAATCCGATATAAAAGGGAACGTCCCCTGAAGACCAGGAGGCGTATAACTAATCAAATAATATCCCTTGATTGTAGGGGATTTACAGTAATAAATGTAGACCGCGTCTCTTTATAGATGACTCATTAGGATATTCAAAGTTATTACCCTATATCACCAAGGCCATATTCTCCCAGATTTCTTACTGACTTTCAAGCCATAACATATCCCGAGGCCACATGACTTCGAGCTCGTACGCGTGTCAGGTTCGGAGCCCCTGATCCGAGATCATCCTCGAGAACAGATACACCTCGGGGTCTACCTTTCGAGCTTGTGATGATTTCGAGGCTACCATCTTCGAAGTCGTCTCTATTTCGCAGGCTCGATGTTTAGATTTCGCACATATTCCAGACTTTACGAGTTCATTCATTATGAATCCGGATTTCGAGGTCACAATTTTCATGACTCGAAATCTGGGTATAACAGGTATGCTAATACAAACTCATTACTGGTGTTATTGAGATGGATCTCTAGAGCTAAGATGAAGCAGTTCAGGAAGCTAGTTTTCTATGCTACTGTTCCTGCTCTAGTTTATCAGATTTGGAGAGTTGGGAATGAGTGTTATAGGATGCACAAGGTAGATACTATTAATACAATTGTAAAAAAGATAAAGCATGATGTTAAAAGTAGAGTTTTAAGCATTATACCTGGGAATACAACTAAAACAGACACATATTAGTTTTATTGTATTTGTGATCAAAATTAGGGAGGTGTTTGGGTTCAAGCCTGATTAAGGTGCTGCTCTTTGTACTCACAGTTTTAGCAATATGATTTACTTACTAACCAAAAAAAAATGGAAGAAAAAATAAAGGAAAAAAAAAAAAGAAAACTGAAAAAGTAATAAAAAATAAAAGAACAAATTAAAAATAAAATAAAATTACTCTTAAAATTAAAAAAATATAATTATGATAAAAAAAATATAACATTATTATATATTTTTTTAAATTTATAAAAAAAAAATCTCATAAATATGAACTTCCAAATCACAAAACCATTAAAAATAGAAAAATTAAATGTCAATATTATTTAGACGTCTGTGGTCCTGCAAAGAAGTAAGTGTTGACCAATGGTTTGAGATGGTAAACAAACATTGAGAGACCCGAGAACAACAAGGACAAAACTGATTAGTTGGAAGCTAATCCGAATTGCTAGGAAACATCATACCAAATAATGACAAATTAATTCACATTTTCTCTTTTAATTAATAATAAGTCAAAGGTGGGACAGCCAAAAAAACAAAGCAATAATCTAAAAAAGAGGAAATATTATCTATTGTTTTAGTTGACTGTCATCATTGACTATATATGTTTCCCGAGACTTATTAAAAAAAAATCATATTTTTTAAACGAAAATGTGTGGTTTTGGTCTGTCACATTGATAAGAAGACTAGGACACACCGCCTTAATTATGTAACTATCATATTTGTTTATTTAATTATATATAAACATCTACCATCTATATATGGATTTGGATTCCAAACCGTACTATGGCGGTTTGGGTAACACCCCTGTTTATATATTAAAAAAAATGAGAAGGTCTGATTTTGTTGTACAATAATGTGTATTTGTCTGAAAAATGTGTATAGGGTAATGATCCAAATAAACTTAAAAAATTCAATAAATAACTTGATGTAGCTGGTTATTGTCACCAATTTATATATTTAGAATAAAAAATATATAGCTAAATGAGGGTATTTATGTAATTTTGGATAGTAGTTGAATTTTTAATGTATTCTTTATGGTCAATTCGGTAATTTATCTAAACTTGGTGCAATGCTTTTTAAACCAAGACAAGGAATGTGAAAGAACAATGCACACTAAAGATACTATGAAGCACAGTTTTATTGATTATTTTGCACAGTTAATCCAATATGATTCACAGTACTTTTTCATTTTTATTTTAACCCGATTATGTTTCTTGGGTTTGTGTTATTAATTTTTTGAGTTTGAATTGAGTTCCATTTACATATTACACTTAAAGGGTGATAAAGATTCGTCATTAACAAATTAAATTTGTTCATCGAATAGATATAAGAGTATGTTAGGAATAATAAGCAAGTTTTCATAGTCAATATGTGATCAAGTTTGAATAACCCCACAACTTTATATTGTTCCAGAAACAAAGAGGAATATTCTAGTAATTAAAGGATAATACTAACGAAGTAGTGCATAGTAGTTTTTAACCTAATAGGGTTCCTTGGAGTTTAAAATGTTGTTGCAGCTCTCAACTGACATGTTGAGTAAAGTTACGCACAGTACCATAATGGTTTGCCGTTTGTTGACGTTACAAGCACGTCATAGTCACTTGATGAAATATTAGGTGAAAAGAGAAGTTCGCCTTCAAAAATGTCGCATTTGCTAACTTCTTCGCTTATGACTGTCTAGTTTTTGTCGTCATGTTGGGTGTATCTCATATCCTCATAGAGAACTACCTCGTTAACAACGAAGACTTTACCATTGATGTAACAAACACTTGAGATGCCTGTGTTGTGAATACTGTTTCTTTGAACTGGCAATTGATAATATTTCATTGGAGTAAGTGGTCTAATTGAGACAAGCACTACATGATCCTCCTTCATTTGAACCCTATTACCTCGGTTGCTATTTACCTCGGTTCCGTATCCTATGATAACAGTGTCCTCGTTGTAGTGAACACACTTCACGATAGAAATATAATGCGGGAGGCGTATTTGACAAGTTGTGCATGATCGAAGATCAAAAACATATAGGACATGGTATGTGCAATATACGTCATCAATTCCACTTGCATTTGGTTCCCTATATTGAATCACAAGTTTTCAAATGGATAATGTGTAATTAATTTTAAATATACCCTTGGCGATGCCACCACTCCACGGTGGCCATTGGGTCTAATTTTTTAGTGGGTTTTGAAGCCCAAGATGCAAGGAATATGGTGGTGGTGGTGGTTCATCTCGTGGTGGCTCGAGGTGGCTGGAAAGTGGTCGAAAAGTTTGGGAAAACCCAAAATCGCATAAACTTCGACAAGCACTTTGAGGGCCTTAGGCCGCGCGTGAGGGGATAAGCTCCGGGGGTTAAAGGTTTTGGGGGCAGCGTGTGGTGTTCGGCGATGATGGCAAGGCGACCGTTCGGCCATGGTAGAGGCGAGCTAGAAAGAGAGAGGGAGCTTCAGGAGAGAGAGAGAGAGAAAAAGAGAGAGAGAACCGAGGAGAGAGAGAGTGTGGTGTGTGATTTGAGTGATTTTTGTGTTTTTTATAATGTTTTTTAAAATTCAAACATTTAGGACACATAAGTTTTTAGGGCTTGCACTGTGTATCCTAAAAAAAGTTCTTTAAGAACTCACAATGAGTGTCCTAAAAAGTCCAGGAGGTGTTTGTTAAAAAAAATTCAAACTTTTAGGACACACATAGTTTTTAGGACTCGCTCCGCGAGCCCTAAAAGAAATTCTTTAAGGACTCATAAAGAGTGTCCTAAAAAGTCCATGAGGTGTTTGTTAAAAAAAAATTCAAACTTTTAGGGCACACAATTTGTAGGACTCGCTCCGCGAGCCCTAAAAGAAATTCTTTAAGAGCTCGTTTCTAGGTGAGAGCTCTAAAAAAGTATCGTAAAATGGTGTTTTTGTAGTAGTGGAGGTGAAGCTATTTTGTCTGCCTGTCACTTACAAAAATAGAATACCGTATAAGAAAAGAGGTAAGACAACTTATGAGCTTTGGAAAGGATATCAACCTAATTTAAAATATTTAAGAGTGTGGGGGGTATCCTGCAAAAGTTATGTTACCTGACCCAAAGAAAAGAAAATTAGGTTCTAAAACTTCTGATTGCATTTTTATTGGATATATATATGCTGAACATAGTGCTTGTAATGCCCCAAACTCCAGGGAACGTTACGGTGTGCCTTGTAAACAGTGCTAAACTCGCTAATCGAGTCATTTGGGAAAAATCGTGTATCTAAGTATGATTAGCGGTTTAGGGATTAAAAATTTTGGTTAAGATGTAACGTTTCATTAGAACGTTTACTATATACATTGGGATCCCAAAAATATAATTTAAAGGTCTATTACAAGAAAATATTTACAACCAGCCGATCTAAGCGGCAAAACAGGGTTTAACCCTAGTTCATCTTCAAACCTCAGCTGTGGTGGTCGAGCAGCTGCATATGTACACATCGTCACCTAAGCTCTCCAACTCAAGGATGGTCCAGCTTTCTTTTGCCTTTACTTGCACCACATAGCACCCGTGAGCCGAAGCCCAGCAAGAAAACTCAATATGCTCATGAATAATTATAACATGTCATCAAATCATAAGGCACACGCCTAGCAGATATAGGCCTAGTCAAGTAGGCAAATGAATTCACGTATTGTTGAGTATAACACATCAACCAATGATCATAATAATCATCCAGGGCTTTTAGCCCCAAATAGAAGAGTGACAGTTGTAATAGTCAGTAAGGTGGGTTTATTCCCAATAGCCATGTGACGATAGGGTCACCGGGGCTTTATAGATAAGTGAACCTTTCACTAGCTTAAACAGGATATGTGCATGATGACTAGTCACCAACATAACCTTCCTCATGACTCTAGAGTCATAACTATGGAACTCTGTTCCCTAGCCATGTGACAAGCAGTCACCTAGGCCTAAGGCCCTGGCTCTGAATAACTAGCTTAGACTAGTCAAGCGCTTATAAGATTCATCGACCTTAGGGTCGTTCAGCATTAATGCCCTAGAGTCATTCAACGCTGATATCGATTAGATCTAATCTTTTAATCGGCCCTGCGTTCATGATGCTATGCCGTTCTCGGCTGTTAGGTCTGTGATACTCGACCAGTGCCGACCCTAACTAGTCAGTGCCATACACAAGTAAGCAATGCCACCAAACATATATCATATGTCAAATATCCAGATACAGGGCATTCAACATGCTTACTCAATAATTACTAGCACAATTAGAATCATGCATAAACACAGAGGCTCAAGCTCTGAACAACCTCATATTCAATATTCATGACATGCCCTAATCACATGTTTCTCGTGCATCATATGCATTACATTTAAACATCCAACATACATCAAGAATAACCATGCATGTCACATATACACAGGGTGCAATTTTCTTACCTCAGGTTCGAGCAAGAACTAGTAAAAGAACGACCCTTGAGAACGATCAATCCTTTGATCCTTTAACGGTCACCTAGTCATAACCAAATATGGAATCCCATCAATAAAATAAATCATAAAAATGTTTATAATCTAAAACCACGCTCCCGGGATCCATCCCGCACTCTCGGGACTCTCAATCTACCCAAACAGGGTAAAGGAACCAACCCCCGAGCCTTAAAAGTCATCCCGAGCCCTAAAAATAGGTTGCTGGAAAAAGCACTAGCGCTGGGGTGCTGCCTAGTGGCGCTGGGCGCTACCCCAAAGTTAAATAAGCCTAGAATTTTCCCTGCCTAGTGCTGGGGCGCCATCAGCAAACCAGAGAAAATTCTGGTCTTCTCCCCTGCGATTTCCCTTGAAAAACAAACCTCCAAACCAATCCCAAACATCATCAAAACATCAAATTCAACCCCCAAACCTCATCTACATCACACCCTCATCAAAACCCAAGCAACCAAACTCAAGAACTTCCATTAATTCCCAACTAACACATCAAAATCCTCAACTAAAAACTTATTAGAAAAACAGGGTATAACAAGGCTTTCATGGCTGAATTTCTTACCTCAATCTTGATTTAGATCCTCTTCAATGGATGAACTAAGTTTCTAAGCTCCCACCTTTGATCTCCTAGCTTGTTTCTTCAAGTTGGCTTCAAAAATTGAAAGGATGAAGGAGGGAAGAATTGGTACGGGAGAGAAAGAGATGAGGAGGCTATGGGCATCGAGCCCTATAGTGACTTGCTTGTCAGTCACTCAGTATGGTTAACAGAACCTCAAAGTGATATTCACTCATCTGTTTAGGGATGTAAGCTCTGTATGATCATTCTGATCATCATTTGCATTGCTTTGGGTGCTGATCCCCGTAGTGACTTGCTTGTCGGTCACTCAATATGGTTTACCAGAACCTCAAGTGTTAAATCACTCATCTGATTAGGATTGACTTGATAGTCAACCAATCAGGAGGGCAGGATTTCTTATCCTCGATTCCCCAGCATTGTTTGAATTTATTTGCATGCTTGAATAGATCTATGTTTGCTAGGCATGTCAGATATGATTTGATATCATGATATGACTGTTCATGAGCATATTGGGTTTTCTTGCTGGGCTTCGGCTCACGGGTGCTATGTGGTGCAGGTAAAGGCAAAAGAAAGCTGGACCATCCTTGAGTTTGAGAGCTTAGGTGACGAATTGTACAAATGCGGCTGCTCGACCGCCACGGCCGAGGTTTGAAGGGGAACTAGGGTTAAACCCTGTTTTGCCGCTTAGACTGGCTGATTATAAATATTTTCTTGTAATAGACCTTTAAATTCTATTTTTGGGATCCCAATGTATATAATAAACGTTCTAATGAAACGTTATATCTTAACCAAAATTTTTAATCCCTAAACTGCTAATCATACTTAGATACACGATTTGGCCAAATAACTCGATTAGCAAGTTTAGCACGGTTTATAAGGCACACCGTAATGGTCCCTGGAGTTTGGTGCGTTACAACTTTGGTATCAGAGCCAGGTTTCGATCGTGAGACCTCCAAGTTGTAACGCCCTAATCTCCAGGGACCGTTACGATGTGCCTTGTAAACAGTGCTAAACTCGCGAATCGAGTCATTTGGCCAAAATCGTGTAACTAAGTATGATTAGCGGTTTAGGGATTAAAATTTTTGGTTAAGATATAACATTTCATTAGAATGTTTATTATATACACTGGGATCCCAAAAATATAATTTAAAGGTCTATTACAAGAAAATATTTACAACCAGCCGATCTAAGCGGCAAAATAGGGTTTAACCCTAGTTCCTCTTCAAACCCCTCGGTCGTGGCGGTCGAGCAGCTGCATATGTACACATCGTCACCTAAGCTCTCCAACTCAAGGATGGTCCAGCTTTCTTTTGCCTTTACTTGCACCACATAGCACCCGGGAGTCGAAGCCCAGCAAGAAAATTTAATATGCTCATGAACAGTAATAACATGTCATCAAATCATAAGGCACACGCCTAGCAGATATAGCCCTAGTCAAGCAGGCAAACAAATTCACGTAACAATGGGTATCAAGGATAAAGAATCCAGCCCTCCTAAGTGGACGACTATCAAGTCAGTCTCAATCAGATAAGTGATTTAACACTGGTGGTTCCGGTAACCATACCGGGCTGATAGCCCTGAATAAAAGAGTGACAATGGTACAAGTCACTAAAGTGGGTTCTGTTCCCAATACAAATAAGTGCTCCTTTCACTAGCTTAAACAGGATAGGTGCATGATGATTAGTCACCAACATAACCTTCCTCATGACCCTAGAGCCATAACCATGGAACACTGCTCCCTAGCCATGTGACAAGCAGTCACCTAGGCCTTAGGCCTTGGCTCTGAGTAATTAGTCTTAGACTAGACAAGTGCTTATAAGATTCATCGACCTTAGGGTCGGTCCAGTGTTAATGCCTTAGAGTCATTCAACACTGATATCGAGTAGATCTAATCTTCATTCGGCCCTGCATTCAGGACCCTTATGTCGTTTCTGACTCTTAAGTCAGTATCCCTGACTAGTCAGTACCATATACAAGTAAACAATGCCGCCAAAAAAATAGCATATGTCAAATATCCAAATACAGGGCATTCAGCATGCTTACTCAATAATTACTAGCACAATTAGGATCATGCATAAACACAGAGGCTCAAGCTCTGAACAATCTCATACTCAATATTCATAGCATACCCTAATCATATGTTTCTCGTGCATTACATGCATCACATTTAGACATCCAACATGCATCAAGAATAACCATACATGTCACATATACACAGGGTGCAGTTTTCTTACTCTTACTGATAGAAATAAACTCACTTGGATAACTGGTTCTTAATGACCCAATGCCAACTCATACTGGCCCACTAACCTGAGCAATCCCACCGCGAAACCCATCGCGATGCTTTCTTATTTCCATTATATAATACTCAAAGGCTACAATGGCCTCACCGATTTCTGATACTCTGATCTGACCTACTAACAGGTTAAGAACTTTACCACGCATTCCATTATGCCCCTCTCCATCTCAGGCCATCACTATAAGGCTTTCAAACTCTAATACACTATCATGATGTCTGAATGAAGAGAATAAAAGAGTAACATGAGATTCATCCAGAATCTTCCAATTAATCTTAATGTCCATCGGATCCCAAGTCCGATCCTTATACCATAATAAATTCATATCTGACACTGCAAAACCCTTAGCTAATCTAGCTAAGACATTCTCCTCAATTTTTCTATCTGTGGTTCACTTAATTGTTTTCTTTTTTTTTTTAATCCTTCTGAGATAGCCGTCTCAAGCATAAATCTGGCCACCTGGCCCACCAAAAACTCTACTTTAGTTCTGGTCAGATACTTTAACCAACATGTTGCATAAGCAATCACTTTTCCCTGTCACTGAGGTGTCATAACCACTAACAAGCTGATTCTGATCTGTAAGAAGACTCAGAACTCTTTCCCAAGGCACATATAATATCCTACCCATCCAAGGAAACTCTTGCCTACCAAGGCGTTCCTTGACCTTGGAAATTTTCCGCAGAATACATCATAATACCGTCGTCCAAGACGATCAAAAATCCCATTCAAATAAACCTTTGAATGCTCTATTCATCTGATTCAACAAGATAACTCAACATTAGTCAAACTCCCAAATCATCACTCACCACTCCCAGTGCCCTTATCTATTAAAAACAATCTTTTGCATATTATTCTCCCTGACTCTAGCTGGTAATAACCAGATCCAAGATCCACCTTGGAGAATACCATCTTACTCACTAACTGAGCCTTTAATTCTTACAACTCTGCTGAGCCATTCAAAACAGTGCCCTAAAACCTGAATCCATCCCTAGCACCAATCCAATCACTATACTATCTCTCCATATAAAAGGAACCCTGGAAAACCCCCTGGAAGCCCATCCAGAACTCACAGACTAATCCACTATGTCCTGACCCCACTAGCTAAGAGTACCATGCACCCCTTTGCCATAAAACTCTAGCTCTCACTACAAATGTCATAAACATATCAAATCCATACACCATGCCAATTGTCACAAGGCTTTCCACTCTTAAGCTCAAGAGTTACTATCATTTCCTTACCATTTAAAATTTCCCCACACTTACTTAACCCGTCCATATCCATGATCATCTCAAAAATCAATCATAACCAACCTTATCATATCAACTGATGAGTCATTTTTACCACAATCCAACTCATCTCTTAAATCACCAATACTATATCACTCTCCCATCACAACATAACCATGTGATCTGTATATCATCTTTATGCCCATCTATATGTGTTGCGATATTTTTGCTATGCAAGTGCACACAGTCGCAATTCGTAATAAAATGGTAAAAACCAAGTATCGTCCTCAAGGACTGATTTATCAATTACCAATCAATCAATCTTTTAATTCTATTTGATTAAACAATTTTCAGAGATTTTAAACTAAGAAAAATACTAACGAAGCACAATGAAGAATTAAACAAATTAACAGAGAAAATACAATTAGGACAATTATGATCCTCTATTTTCCACCCTCTTATTTCCTAATGCAAGCATTTATATCCCCTTCTCCCTATTCAAGAATAAGTTGCAAAAACAATTCATAATCTAGTCAAGATTTATGAAATTCAATCTAAATGACAACTTCCTATATTTCTATGGTAAGTTGAATCATGTAGAAGGCATTAGCCACGCAACTCAGAAAAATAGGCAAATAATCTAGATACTTTCGTTCTAAATTAAATTTGCATCCAAACAATCAAATCATATCAAATTTCACTTTTCAGATTTCAATTTGATTCATAAAATAGCAATTAAAGGTGGTCAATCAATAATCGCACAAATAACATAGATTATAAGGAATTGAAAGAGATGAAGAAGAACATCAATTTTGCATTAAATCATAAAGAGGGTTTCCAAAAGATTCACATAAAAGCCCTAAAAAAGGGATTTAGCCCATGATATTCATTCTAGCCATAAGATAATTCAATTACAAACATAAAAAGTTGAAGAAAAAGATGAAAAACACAGCAATCAATCCTCCAAGATGGTATCCTTACTCCCAGCCGTCGTACCCTGTTCAGACCTACTTCAGTCGCACCCTATGTTTCTCCAAAAATCCCTACCAAATTCCAAGTGAAAGGACCAAATTGCCCATCAAAAAATGATCAAATCTGTGAAAATCGCGTCTCTAGCGCTGTAGCGCTACTTCTGGAGCGCTGTAGTGCTATTAACAGTGGCAAAATACCTCAAAATCTGGTGCACTAGCGCTGTAGCGCTCTTATTATGGCGCTGTAGCGCTAAAGTCAGAATCGACAAAACTCGGTTCGAACAGCCTGCAACGTCAGCTTATCATATTTTGATCATAACTCCTTCGATATAACTCTGAATTGAATGATTCAAAAAGATATGGAAAGCTAAGAGAAATATCTACAACTTCTATGTCTATAAGTGTTTCCAGAAAGTGAATACATCATGGTAAAAATGCGGCTTGAAGTTTCAGACTTGCGTTATAGAGCATAAATGACGTGTGTTGAGCATCTTCAATGTAGTATTTTCCACACATAATGTCATGAAACTCCACAATCAACACAAAATCCATCGTATTTATCATATTTAACATGTTTCTTCTCATTTCACTCCATATTATGTAATTGACCATTAAAACCTGAAACAAAAAGAAAACAAGCATAAATCTGCACTAAACAATCCTAAATAACTAAAAACACAACCTAAAACGATCTCTAAAACAAACCTAAAATGACCCTAACAATATGAAACAACCAAAGGAACAGTATGGCACAGAAACCAGTCAGCATAACTCAAAGATCAGAACTAGAAAACTGACCTGCCACCCCTGAGAAACTAGTCTTAGAATCAGACTCTGACTACCTCGGAATAAACACTCGAGCTGGAGTCGAGCTGTCCATCCCCTTTTTCTCATCCTCTCTTAGCATTGAGCAATTCTTCACAATATGCCCAACCATGCCACATGTGAAACATGCCTTTGCTCGACATTCTCCCAGATGACGCCTCTTGCACCGAGTGCATATTGGACGAGTCTTCCAGCTTTCACTCTTGCTTACTCCAATAAGTGGAGGTACCGCTATCCGAGCTCCGTGCTCCCTAGCACTCTTCTCATCTTTTATGCTCTCAACAACAAGAGCTTTCTCTACCACCTGAGCAAAGGTAAAGATTTCATGCACTCGGGCAACTCTAATGCCCCGAGCTATTCCAGGATTCAATCCTTGAACAAAATTTTCCTTCCAAGCTACATCTGTGGGTACCATGTCTAAAGCAAACTTGGCCAACCCATCAAATATGTTAACATACTCGGTTACTGATGCTTTTCCCTGAACGAGATTCACAAACTCATTCATCTTAGCAGTCTTAGCTTCATCACAATAATATATTTCATTAAACAGCTGCCTAAATTCTTTCCAATCCATCACAGCTGTATCTCGTGTCTGGGACACTACTTCCCACCACTTCTGGGCATCATCCCGCAAAACAAATGTCGCACAAGCCACTCTATCGTGACCTACTAGCCCCATATTGTCAAGAATGGTACTTATCATGCGCATCCATTGCTCAGCTTTGAATGGATCTAGGTCCCTCGAAGACTGAAGGGTAGTATTCCTGGAATCTTCCACAGAGAAATTCCCACCTGCTCTCAACCCTAGGCTGAGCCAAAACTGGTGCCACTCCTGGCACAACAAAGGAAGAGGTGCTCCCCAACAGATTCTGTTGTTGCTTCAAACTCCTAATCTCTTCCTCATGCCTCTGCAACCTTGATTGAAAATCTGTAAACATCTACTGAAAATTCATAGGAGCAGATGAAGAACTGATACCCTGGCTGTAATTTCCAGCCTCTGTATAACCACCACCAGGCCTCATTATCTGCCTTGGCTATAAACTTATTGATTGAATCTGCAGTCAATAACTTACCCCATTAATCATGATGAGCATATCAAGAGCTTTCCCCACAGGAAAAATCTTACCACACCACATTCATAAACCACTTACAATGCTAAAGACATGTCCATGGCATTCATACATCAACTATAATCCCTGCTCTTCCAATATTCAAACCATGCCTCCAACTCCAGCATGCATATATCACAATTATATATTCATAGAGCAGGTAATCGTATAATCACATTCATTTATATATTCACAGAGCATATAATCATATAGTCAAGAGCCAGGCTCTATCAAAATCTCATGCTCCCTAATACAATGTGCAGGTAAAGCATTTACATTCTATTTAAGTAGTTAAGCACATAACTACAGAAATAGTTACCATTCCCTGAGTGAAGCTATCTTCAGTGACGAGTGTACATGTCCAGCTGGTCTTCAGGAACCATAAACCTTGGCTCGCTATGGGCACCGAGCCTCATAGTGACTTTCTTGTCAGTCATTCAGTATGGTTAACAGAACCACAAAGTGATATTCACTCATCTGTTCAGGGCTATAAGCTCTGTATGATCATTCTGATCATCATTTGCATGGCTTCGGGTTGAATACAATATGCTTAGGCTGCTTATATGTATGAATGGGTCTTGGCATTGTGTATGGTATAAGCCCCTAGTTGATGCTGGAGACATGGCTTCGGTATGAATACAAGTTTTAGGCATTGTATGTTGTGTATGCCCCCAGTTGATGCTGGATTTGGAGGCATGGTATGAATATTGGAAGAGTAGGGATTATAGTTTATGTATGAATGCCATGGGCATGTTCATAGCACTGCAAGTGGTTAATGAATGTGGTGTGGTAAGATTTATTTCGTGGGTGAAAGCTCTTGATATGCTCATCATGTTTAATGGGTCAAGATATTGACTGCAGATAATGAGGCCTGGTGGTGGTTATACTGAGGTTGGGAATTACAGCCAGGGTTTTAGTTCTTCATCTGCTCCTATGAATTTTTAGCAGATGTTCACAGATTTGCAATCAAGATTGCAGAGGCATGAGGAAGAGATCAGGTGTCTGAAACAACAACGGAATCTGTTTGGGGGCACTTCTTCCTTGGTTATGCTAGGAGTGGCATCAGCTTTGGCTCAACCTAGGGTTGAGAGCAGGTGGGAATTTCTCTGTGGAAGATTCCAGGAATATTACCCTTCAGTCTTCGAGGGAGGCCTAAATCCATTCAAAGCTGAGCAATAGATGGGCATGATCAGTTCCATTCTTGATAGTATGGGGCTGGTAGGTCATGATAGGGTGGCTTGTGCGACATTTGTTTTGCGGGATGATGCCCGGACATGGTGGGAGGTAGTATCCCAGACACGAGACACAACTGTGATGGATTGGAAAAAATTTAGGTAGCTGTTTAATGAAAAATATTACTGTGATACAGCTAAGACTGCTAAGATAAATGAGTTTCTGAATCTCGTTCAGGGAAAAGCAGCAATAACCGAGTATGTTAGCAAATTTTATGGGTTGGCCAAGTTTGCTTTAGACATGGTACCCACCAATGTGGCTCGGAATGAAAGATTTGTTCAGGGATTGAATCCTGGAATAGCTCGGGGCATTAGAGTCGCCCCAGTGTATGAAGTCTCTACCTATGCTCAGGTGGTAGAGAAGGCTCTTGCTGTTGAGGGCATAACAAATGAGAAGAAGAGTGCCAGAGAGCACGGAGCTCAGATAGTGGTATCTCCACTTATTGGAGCAAGTAAGAATGAAAGCTGGAAGAAAATTTATCCAATCTGCACTCGGTGCAAGAAGTGTCATCCGGGAGAATGCCGAGCAAAGGCATGTTTCGCATGTGATATATGGTATGGCATATCGTGAAGAATTTCCCAGGGCTAAGAGAGGAAGAGCAAAAGAGGATAGACAGCTCGACTCCAGCTCGAGTGTTTATTCCGAGGCATTCAGAGTTTGAGACTGAGACTAGTTCCTCAGGGGTGGTAGGTTAGTTTTTTTTATAGTTTTAATGAGTTGGTTATGACTAACTGGCTTTGGTATGATCTGGGATATGGATTGGTTAAGTAATTATGGGGCAATGCTAAATGGTAAGGGAAGTATAGTAACTCTTGAGCTTGAGAGTGTAACGCCTCGTGACAGTTGGCACTGTGCATGGATTTGATGTGTTGATGACATCTGTATTGAGAGCTAGAGTTTTATTGCAGGGGAATGCATAGAACTCTTAGCTAGTGTGGTGAATATCACTTAGATTGTACCAGTTGGGGTCAGGACAGACTGGATTAGTCTGTGAGTTTCTGGATGTGCTTCCAGGGGATCTGCCATGGTTTCCTTTGTGTGAAGAGAATAGAATGGTGAATTGATTGGTGCCAGGAATGGATTCAGATCTAGGGCATTTTTTTGAATGGCTCAGCAGCGTTGTAGGAATTAAAGGATCAGTTAGTGAGTAAGATGGTATTCTTTAAGGTGGATTTTGGATCTGGTTAGGACCAGTTAGAGATCAGGGAGAAAGTTATATAAAAGACTGTGTTTGTATTAGATAAGAGCAATGGGAGTGCTGAGTTATCTAAGAGGGTAACTAATGTTGAGTTGCCTTGTTGAGTAAGATGGATAGAGCATTCAAAGTTTTATCTTAATGGGATTTGTGATCGTCTTGGACGATGGTATTGTGGTATTTTCTTTGCAGAGATTTGCCAAGGTTAAGGAACGCCTTAGGGGCAGGAGTGTCCTTGGGTGGTAAGGATATTACAGGTGCCTTGGGAAAGGTTCTTAGACTTTTTGCAGATCAGAATCAGTTAGTAGGCTGTTATGACACCTCAGTGATAGGGAAAAAGGATTGCTTATGCAACATGTTGGTTAAAGGATTTGACCAGAACTGGAATAGATTTTTTGGTGGGCCAGGTGGCCAGTTTTATGTTTGAGATTACTATCTCAAAGAAAATAAAAAGGAAAGATGACTAAGTGAACCACAAATAGGAAAGATTGAGTGGAAAGTATTGGCTGGATTAGCTAAGGATTTAAACAGTGTCAGATATGAATTGATTGGAGTATAAGGATCGGACTTGGGATCCGATGGACACTAAGATTGATTGGGAGATTCTGAATGAATCTCATGCTGCTCTTTTGTATTCTCTTCATTCAGGCATCATGGAAATGTAACAGGATATGAAAACTTTATAATGGTGGCCTGAGATGGAGAGCGGTGTAATGGGATGTGTGGTCAAGTTCTTAACCTATTAGCAGGTCAAGATAGAGCATCAGGAATCAGTAAGGTCATTGCAGCCTTGAGTATTTTTAATGGAAATAAGAGAGCATCGTGATGGGTTTCGCGGTGGGATTGCCCAGGTTAGAGGATCAGTATGAGTTGGCATGGAGTCATTATGGACCAGTAGTCCAAGTGAGTTTATTTTTGTCAGTAAGGATAAATAACACAGTTGCTCAGTATTCAGATCTCCTTGTGAGAGAAAGAAAGTTATCCAGTGTTGGAAAGGTATCTTATGAGATAAGGTATGACAGAGGATGTTTAGCACTAGTTCATTGGAATGAGATGGGTGAGGTGTTGATTTTGGATCATGTGATGGTTCAGGAGACCATTGAGATTATTAGAGGTTAGACCTTGGGTACTCACTTCTCAGAGTAAATGGAAAAGTGTTACTGAATTGAAAAGTAGGAACATGAAGTTCCAAGTAGGAGATTGTATCTTCCTTAAAAGTATCACCATGGAAAGGGTGAGGAGTTAAGGGCAAGTTGAGCCCTAAAGTAACATAACAGTTTGAGTCTTAGATAGGACTGGTTAGGTTAATTTTGGTTCGACCTTATCTTTGGTACTGCCATGTATATACAGTGTATTTTGTATTTCCATGCTGAGGACATGGGTTAAAGGAAACTCATGAGTTGAGTTATGTGAATCTGGGAATTAAAGCTAAGTTATCCTGTAAAGAGTAGCCAGTCCAAATATGAGATAGAAAGAATAAGGTTTTGAGGAACAAAATTATACTGTGGGTTAAGGTATGTTACAAAACAGTGAGGTCAAGGAAACGACCTGGGAAACTGGAATCAATTGTGCGGAATTCTTATTCCGGACTGTATAGATAAATTTCGAGGCTGAAATTTCTGTAAGGAGGGGATAGTTGTAATGCCCCAAATTTCCTAATAAGGATTAGGACCTTGATTAGGAGGCCGGGAGGGGCATAATTGATTTATTATGATATTTAATGATTATATGCGTGTTTATGTTAATTATATTACTATATGATGATAAATGCATGCATATGAGTTCACATTTAATTATAAGGGCATTTTCATAATTTGGCCCGTTGAGGGCATAATTGTGTATTTTGGTGCATGTTTGAGATTATAAATAATACCACATTGTATGTGGATTGATTCTAGCCATTCGGCATGAGACGATCATGGAATGCAAGTTTTCGGTCTAGTCATAACGGGATTAAGTTCGGGGCTTGGAGTGAGTCTCGGGGTAATTTGGTGATTAGAACATTGCCGGGAATTAAAGGGTAACAGGATATGAATTATTGGTATTTGAGAATATCGAGAATAGCGGGAATTGGAGGGTGTTAATTATAATTAACGAGATAGATAGGAATGGACAGTTTTACCCTTGGGAGTCTTTAGAAGCCTTTATTTGACCTAGGGGCACAATGGTCTTTTCACCCCTATGATATATACCAATCCTTAATGTTGTAGAATGTTAGAGAAAAATAGAGCATTATCATCCTCTTCTCTCTCCCTCACCCGTACACCATTTCTCCTATTTCATCCTTTGGAATTTTTGAAGCCAACTTGAAGAAACAAGCTAGGAGATCAAAGGTGGGAGCTTAGAAACTTAGTTCATCCATTGAAGAGGATCTAAATCAAGATTGAGGTAAGAAATTCAGCCACGAAAGTCTTGTTATACCCTATTTTTCTAATAAGTTTTTAGTTGAGGATTTTGATGTGTTAGTTGGTAATTAATGGAAGTTCTTGAGTTTGGTTGCTTGGGTTTTGATGAGGGTGTGATGTAGATGAAGTTTCGGGGTTGAATTTGATGTTTTGATTATGTTTGGGATTGGTTTGGAGGTTTGTTTTTCAAGGGAAATCGCAGGGGAGAAGACCAGAATTTTCTCTGGTTTGCTGATGGCGCCCCAGCGCCATTCCTGGCGCCCCAGTGCTAGGCAGAGCAGATTTTGGGCCTCTCTGACTTTGGGGCAGCGCCCCAGCGCTAGTGCTTTTTCCAGCAACCTATTTTTAGGGCTCGGGATGACTTTTAAGGCTCGGGGGTTGGTTCCTTTACCCCGTTTGGGTAGATTGAGAGTCCTAAGAGTGCGGGATGGATCCCGGGAGTGTGGTATTAGATTATAAACCTTTTTATGATTTATTTATTAATGGGATTCCATATTTGGTTATGACTAGGTGACCGCTAAAGGATCAAAGGATTGATCATTCTCAAAGGTCGTTCTTTTATTAGTTCTTGCTCGAACCTGAGGTAAGAAAACTGCACCCTGTGTATATGTTACATGCATGGTTATTCTTGATGTATGTTGGATGTTTAAATGTAATGCATATGATGCACGAGAAACATGTGATTAGGGCATGCCGTGAATATTGAATATGAGGTTGTTTAGAGCTTGAGCCTCTATGTTTATGCATGATTCTAATTGTGCTAGTAATTATTGAGTAAGCATGTTGAATGCCCTGTATCTGGATATTTGACATATGATATATGTTTGGTGGCATTGCTTACTTGTGTATGGCACTGACTAGTCAGGGTCGGCGCTGGTCGAGTATCACAGACCTAACAGCCGAGAACGGCATAGCGTCATGAACGTAGGGCGATTAAAAGAATAGATCTAATCGATATCAGCGTTGAATGACTCTAGGGCATTAATGCTGGACCGACCCTAAGGTTGATGAATCTTATAAGGGCTTGACTAGTCTAAGCTAGTTATTCAGAGTCAGGGCCTAAGGCCTAGGTGACTGCTTGTCACATGGCTAGGGAACAGAGTTTCATAGTTATGACTCTAGAGTCATGAGGAATGTTATGTTGGTGACTAGTCATCATGCACCTATCCTGTTTAAGCTAGTGAAATGTTCACTTATCTATAAAGCCCCGGTGACCCTATCGTCACATGGCTATTGGGAATAAACCCACCTTAGTGACTATTACAACTGTCACTCTTCTATTTGGGGCTAAAAGCCCTGTACGATTATTATGACCATTGGTTGATGTGTTATACTCAACAATACGTGAATTCATTTGCTTGCTTGACTAGGGCTATATTTGCTAGGCGTGTGCCTTATGATTTGATGACATGTTATAACTGTTCATGAGCATATTGAGTTTTCTTGCTGGGCTTCGGCTCACGAGTGCTATGTGGTGCAGGTAAAGGCAAAATAAAGCTGGACCATCCTTGAGTTGGAGAGCTTAGGTGACAATGTGTACATATGCAGCTACTCGACCTCCATGGCCGAGGTTTGAAGAGAAATTAGGGTTAAACCCTGTTTTGCCGCTTAGATCGACTGGTTGTAAATATTTTCTTGTAATAGACCTTTAAATTATATTTTTGGGATCCCAATGTATATAGTAAGCATTCTAATGAAACGTTACATCTTAACCAAAAATTTTAGTCCCTAAACCGCTAATCATACTTAGATACACGATTTTGGCCAAATGACTCGATTAGCGAGTTTAGTACTGTTTACAAGGCACACCGTAACGGTCCCTGGAGTTTGGGGCGTTACAGTGCTGCATATAGATTTCGTGAAAAATGATGTGCTTGATTGTAATACTATTGAAACAAAGAATGCTGAATCGTTTGAAAATATATTTCCTTTAAATTTATTCAATTTCTAATGCACCTATTGAAAATAATTTTGAAAACTCTTGTGAGGAGCTTAGGAAAAGTAAAAGGCAAAGAAAAAAAACTTCTTTTGGAAATGATTTTTATACTTTATCTTGTTGAAAATGATCCTTTAACTTATTCTGAAGCTATTTCTTCTTCTGAGTTTTTATTTTTGAAAGAATCAATCAAAACTGAAATAGATTATACTATTTAAAATAAAATTTGGATTTTGGTTGACTTACCTCCTGGGACTAAACCTATTGGTAGCAAATGGATTTTCAAAAGAAAGTAAAATCCTGATGGATTTATCGATAAATATAAAACTAGAATAGTTGCAAATGTTTTACTCGAAAGGAAAATGCTGACTATTTTGACACCTTTGCTCCTATTGCTAGAATTGCTTCAATTCGTGTTTTAATTGCTTTCGCTTCAGTCCATAATCTTTTCATTCATCAAATAGATTTTAAACTGTTTTTTTAAATGGTGACTTAGAGGAAGAAATTTATATGATACAACCTAAAGGGTGTGTTATTTCTGGTCAAGTAAATAAAGTATGTAAATTGGTAAAATCTTTGTATGCACACAATCCCAATTGTGATCATTGGGCTGCACAATAGTCAGATTGATGAACTATGGCATCCAATAGAGTGGATTTCACGCTGTATTAGAAGGATACAGTGATGCTAACTGGATATCAGACTCCGATGAGACAAAATCCACAAGTGGTTATGTATTCACTCTTGGTGGAGGTGCTATTTGTTGGAAATCAACCAAACACACTATTATTGTGAAATTTACCATAGAGTTTGAATTTGTAGCTTTGGAGTTGGCTGCGAATGAGGCTGAGCGGTTGAAAATTTTATTAGCAAATATTTCATTGGGCATAAAACCAACACCTTCTGTGTCCTTGCATTGCGATTGCCGAGCACCAATTACAATTGCAAAGAATAAGACATTCAATGGAAATAATAGACATATACGTCTAAGACATGAAGTGATTAAGTAGCTGCTAAAGGATGGAATTATATCCATTGATTATGTGAAGTCAGAAGTGAATTTGGTCAATCCTCTTACTACACCTTTGGGAAGGAAATTAATTCATGAAATTTCGAGGGGAATGGGACTTAAGCCAATGTAAGATATTAGTGGTGGTAGTAACCCAACCTTTGTGATTGGAGATCCCATGAATATATATATATATTAATGACTTTTAGCCACGTGTTCTGTATATGCTTACTTGTAGCTTTGAAATCTATTTATAGATTACCTACGTTACAAGAAAGTGTATAAATAGAAATTTAGTCGAGCCATGCAAAACACAGAAATGGAAGAAGAAAGCAAGAAGCTTCACATAGCCATGTATCCATGGTTCGCCATGGGATACCTCACAGCATTTCTCCACATCTCCAACAAGTTAGCATTGAGAGGCCACAACATCTCCTTCTTCGTACCAACCAAAACGCAGTCCAAACTGATGTCGTTTAATCACCACCCAGACCTCATCTTCTTCATCCCCATCCACGTGCCTCACGTGGACGGCCTCCCTCTCGGTGCCGAAACCACCGCCGATGTTCCATTCCCTCTCCTCACCTTCCTGATGACCGCCATGGATCTCACTCGTTCCCAGCTCGAAGCTTCTCTTCTAACACTCAAACCCCACTTCATTTTCTTCGATTTCACCCATTGGGTACCTGAAGCCGTCCGTCCTTTCCGGATCAAGTCCATCCATTTCTGCACCACCAGCCCTGCAACACTCGGATACCTGATCAGTCCCGAGAGGAGTGAATCTGACCAAGCCCATGATTTGATGGAGCCTCCACCCAGTTTCTCATCGTCGACAATTACGTTCCGGGCTCACGAAGCTCGAGATTTGGCCAAGGTATCGACGAATGAGTTCGGGAGCAAGATCTCATTCATGAAACGACAGAAACTCTCGTTAAACGACTGCGACGCCATAGCTTTCAAAACCTCTAAAGAGATGGAAGGAGTCTACTCCGATTTCGTTGCCGAACAGTGGGGGAAGCAGTCCTTCTGACAGGGTCGGTGGTTCCTAAACCACCGAAGTCAGTGTTGGAAGGTGAAACAGTGGCGTTTCTTTCGAGTTTTGAGAAGGGAAGCGTGGTGTACTGCGCATTCGGAAGCGGATGTGTTCTGAAAAAAGAGCAGTTTCAAGAACTCGTTCTGGGTCTTGAGCTAACAGGTCGACCATTCATGGCTGCGCTGAAAGCCCCATTTGGGTGCGAAACAGTGGAGTCAGGTTTGCCAAATGGGTTTACGGAGAGAGTTGGGAGTAGAGGGTTGGTTCATGGGGGTCGGGTCCAGCAGCAATTGATACTAGGCCCTGGCTCGGTTGGGTGCTTCGTGACTCATTGTGGTTCAAGGTCATTGCTGGAGGGCTTGGTGAATGAGTGTCAACTGGTTTTGCTACCAAATGTTGGAGATCAGGTAGTCAATGCTAGGATTATGAGTGGTGATCTTAAAGTTGGAGTTGAGGTTGAGAAAGGGAATGAAGATGGGTTGTTTACCAAAGAAGGTGTTTGTAAAGCTGTGGAGACTGTAATGGAGTTGGACAGCCATGTGGGGAAGGAAGTGAGGGCAAATCACAAGAAATGGGGAGAGTTTTTGTTGAGTGGAGGGCTTGAAGACTCTTATATTGATGGATTTATCAATAAACTTCATGATCTCCTCACTACCTCATGAACAAGTACTACCAAAATAATCCCAAGATCGAACTACAAGGACTATTTCTTTGCAAGTAGTTTTTTCTTTTTTATTATTTTATGTTTTTTGTTTGAGGGTTGATATTTGACACTTACTAACACTACATGAGTGTTGACACCCTATGTTTGGTTGGCGATACCTTATAATACTTATTAAATTCAAATGTGTGAGACCCGATATTGGATTGCACTAATATAACGATATGTGACCTCCTTGTGGTGTTGTGTCTCTTAGCATTTCTCTTTTTGTTTTTTAGTGAAATATGAAATTTTCTTTTGGTAAGATTTGTTTCCTATCTTCATTTCTTCTAGTGTTGTGTATTTTGGTTGTTGAAATTAATTAATGAAATTTTTTCGTATTTTTTATTTCCTTGATGAACTTTTTTTCTATTGGGGTTTCGCTTTTGAGAAGTTTTAATTATAAGGCCAATATATACACACATAAATATATATAGGACAATTTTTCTATAGGGGCTTCACTTTAAGTCCAATCGGTGGGGCTTTCAGTGTTTCTCGACCCGTGAACAGTTTTCGCAGCAATTTTTTTTATGACCGTGTATATTGTAGCTATTTAGAGCATCCTGCAAATTTTCAGAAAATTCCGAATAGTTTACAGTACTGAAAACTAGGTTCAAACATGTCGCTTTCCACGTGTATAAAAAAAATTAGTCACGCGTGCAGCAACATGTTTGAACTTAGTTTTTGGTACTGTACAGTATTCGGAATTTTTTGAAAATTTGCAGGATCCTCTAAATAGCTACAATATACACGGTCATAAAAAAAATCGCGCCGAAAACTGTTCACGGGTCGAGAATACTAAGAGCCTCATCGGTAGGGCTTAAAGTGAAGCCCTTATAGGAAAATTCTCCAATATATACATATATATATATAAAAGAGTATATTCAATAAAGTTCTAAAAGAGTAGCATATATTGTTGTATTTTAGTTAAATCTTTTTTAAAAAAATAAAACAATTCAATGATGTTCTAAAAAGTGCTAAATTTGGTACATACTAAAAGTTTGAATGAGTTTATTTAACACTTTAACCTGTCTAATACCACATGAGATTATACAAATAACAATATGTCCCCTCGTGTTATGTTGGGCACCACTGAAATGCCCCTTAGCAATACTCTAAAAGATGTACAAAATTTTGCCCAAAATATAATATAATTTGGCGCAACACTACACTAAATTTATTTACTATTTTATTTATTTATCATATTATTATAATACTAATTATGATGATTTATTGATTGAAAATTAATGATTAATTAACTCTTTAAATGCACGCAATGATGAAAATTAAATATATTTGAGTCTATTATTTGGACAATAAAAAGATGAACGTAAAAGAAAATCATTTTTGTATATTGATCAATAAAAATTAAAATTATGACCACCATTAATTATTACATTGACCTTTTGAATTAATTCATTTTATATATGAAAGAATAATTATAAATATTAAATCAAATATATTATTTACTTATTTTTTGTGCTAAATATATATAATCTAACAATATATTCATGTCTTCCATTACATGCATAATAAGAGTTTCTTTCTCTAAAAATTTTTATTAATAATCTTTTTATTGAAATGAAAATTTTACTATCATAAGAGTGGTAATGTTTCGATGTGAAATAAAACCAAAAATAAACAAATTATAAGTATATGTATGATTAAAAAGAATCTAGTTATTATTCTCATTAAGAAAAAAAGAAACCATTACTAATTCACTATCACACACATATATATATATATATATATTTATATATATATACTAGATATAAATGACGTGCAATATATACGTTTGTTTAGTTTTATTTATAAAATTTATTAATTATTTTTATTAAATTTATATTAATGTCATATAAATTTCAAATAAATATCTTATTTTAATTAAATAATTTATTTATTTTTTAATTTGGGAGTGACAACAAGAGATTATATATTATATGTTTAATGTTGTTGACGCCGTTTTTCGTCAACAGTGAAAGAAGAGCACGCAAACAATAACTAGTGATGGCCAATTAAAATATGACAATATAACACACAATTTTTTACGTGGTTCAGCAGTTAAATCTGCCTAGTCCACGAGTCTTTGTTATTAAGCTCAAGATTGTCTCTGAAAATTCTTAAGAATGAATTCTTCAGAGTTTTCTCTCAAGATTCAAAATCTCGGTCCTTTACAATGGTGCATGACCTCTCCATTTATAGGGAAGGATGCAGAATTCTATCCCACATATTTTGGATAGTTACTCTTTTTGTGTAAATAAATTAAATGGCTTTAAATGCTTGCAATCCGATATAAAAGGAAACGTCCCCTGAAGACCAGGGGGCGTATAACTAATCGAATAATATCCCATGATTTTATGGGATTTACAATAATAAATGCAGAACACGTCCCTTATAGACAACACTTGTAGATATTCAAGATCATTATCATATATCTCCAAAGCCTTATTCTCCCAGGTTTCTCATCAGCTTTCGAGCTAATGACATCTCCCGAAGTCACATGGCTTTGAGACTATACGAGTGTCAGGCTCGGAACCCTTGATCCGAGGTCTTCCCTGAGGATAGATGCATCTCGGGAGCTACCCTTCGAGATCGTGAATATTTCGAGGTCACCACATTCGAGGTCGTCTCAGTCTTGTAGGCTCGATATTTAATCCTAGAGCATACTTCAAACTTTATGAGTTAATTTCATTGTGAATCCACCTTTCAAGGTCACATTTACATGGCTCGAAATCTGGGTATAACATCTTGCCCCCTCAAAAGTATTTGTTCGAATCCTAAGAGAAAGAAACTTTTGAACTACTTTCTTCGGGAACCGTGTCGTCATACACTTAAAAATGGACACGCGTCAGTTGGGTATTGCTCATTTATGGCACTTGAGTACCTTGGAAACATGCCCACGATCATTCGTCTGCCATCTTTTCGGTTCCATCATGTCATTGACCCCTGACCGTTGGATTTTATGAGGATTCTAGCCAATGGCTCAGATTAATCCTCTTTATCACTTCTCTCCCTTTATATACCCAAGGTCTTCTTCTTCCTCTCATTTTACACGCATCAGAAACAAAGAAAAGGAAAGGACGAAAGCAGAAGCCATCCCAGAGGACCTCTTTCTCGTGCATGTTTTCTCAACCGAAAAAACAAAGAACCTCCGGTTTATTTGAGTCCGTGAGCTCATATTTGCAGCCTCTCCTTCAATCAGCGATCTCTCTGCAATCGCCATTATTGTGTAAGTGTGCAATTTTTATTTTTCTTTATGCCAGTTTCTCTCCATTGTGTTCTTGTTATTTCTGGGAAAATGCTGATATATTTCCTTAGTATTATATGCTGGGAAGTTTTTGATCAATAGGCTTCTACATTTACGTTCCCATACTAGGTGTTGAATCTCTGGTTTCAAATCCAGTTTTTGTGTAGAACAAACCCAAACATGGTCTCTTCATTTTTGGGTTTTCAAAATTTAAAAAGCGTATCTTGCACACCAAGATATTTGGGTACACAATCTTGGTTTTTAAAGAATGCACGATATCCCACGTTACCTTTTCTGAATAACCGCCATCTTTTTTCCCTGATATTTCGGGATTTTCAAAAAATTATGTCCACTCTCCTCCTTTTTCCCGTAGAATACACGTTCTGATTCTTTTATAGGGTTTTAGTATCGAGCTCGTTTCGTCCACAAGACCAGAGATTGTCCTGTCAAGCTCGTAACCTTTGAACTCTTGCATGCATGGCCTTCACCATTTTTTCTTTCTCGCTAGATGTCACAGAATCTGGAAAGACGATGGGGGTCATTGCTGGCAATCCCTTACTCGCCAAAAAACCCGAGCCCGGAGTCGTTGTTCGCTCGAAATCAACGCCGAATTCGGGAGTACGAGCTTGCGCGCGAACAGGAGGATATTCGAGCCCATTATCGCCGTCAGATAGACGAGGTTATAGAGAAGAAGGATCAGGCGGTTGATTCGGCCATGTATAGAATGTGGGCCAACAACGAAGACCTGGACACCAGCTTCTTAGGCCCTCTTGAGGTGAAGCTTCTGGATAAGTGGAATGCTCAGCTCGAGGTGGAAGAGGCTGCTCGGGAGGCCGCCTCCGAAGCTGCTCATAAGGATAGTCATGCTATTTGTCCTGAGGGGTCCGGTGTTGCTGATGCTGAGAAGGCCAAGGAGACTCCTCCTTCTTGAATCTGATTTCGAGGAAATCTTATCTTGGGGTTGCGTCCCCTTATTTTTGTAATTATTTTAATTTATGCCCACGGGGCTGATACAATTTCTTTTATTATTGACCTATATATGCTTTACATTTCTTTGCTCGAAATAGTTTGCACATTTTATATTGATGAATCATTTATGTTTATTTATTCATACAAACATAGTGTGGATTTAGGCTCGAAACTCGATGCATTCATGCATAGTTTGTTCGAATTATCTGCTTTCGACCTCGTTATTCATCAAAGTCGGATATTACTTTAACCATGAACCCGTAAGTACTTACATGGTATGTAATGTGAATGGTTTGGTTATATCTTTTTTGCTTAGTTACTTTTCCTCGTCCTCGGTTTTTACTCCAAGGTTAAGAGTTCGAAACTATTTTTTCTTTAAGATATTCCAGCCTCGATCTCGACTTGTCCCGAAGTAGTTTTAGGTTCCTACTTATCGTCGATTAGTTTTTTGGCTGGTTTGTTCCAAACCTGTTAAGTTTGCACATCTGGTTAACTCCAAACGTTTTCTGTTTTTGATAATTCGGTTATGTCCGAACTATCTAAGCTCGCGTATCTGGTTATATCAACCGAACCATCTAAGCTCGCGTATCTGGTTATATCCAAATACTTTATGTTTTATATTTTTATTTTTTATTTTTTAAGCTGATGGTATATATACCAACGATGCCCCCTTAATATCCTATGAGTGTGACCATAGGTTATTAAATTAAGAGAGATTGCAAAAATAAAAAGAGATAATATATTGAACGAAATAGATCTTTATTTGATGGAATTCGAAAGCAAACAAACTAACACAGATAGAAAATCATGGTTATAGGCAACACTTTTCCTACACTACTGATAGTAAGGTCTAAGGTGTTCGCCATTCCATGCTCGTGGTACCAGGCTCCCGTCCAATCTCGCAAGTTTGTACACACCGGGACGGATGATTGACGCTATCTGGTATGGTCCTTCCCAAGTCGGCCCGAGCACTCCAGCTGCTGGATCTTGTGTTGCCAAGAATACGCGTCTCAACACCAGATCTCCCATTCCGAACTTTCGATCTCGAACCCTCTTGTTGAAATACCTAGTATTTCGTTGCTGGTAAGCAGCGTTTCTCAGCTGAGCTTCTTCTATCTTTTCTTCAATCAAGTCTAAGGTTTCCTCGAGCTGAGTGTGGTTTTAACTTTGATCGTAAATCTGAGTTCGGATCGTTGGGATTTCGACCTCGATGGGCAACATTGCCTCGCAGCCGTATGCTAGAGAGAACGGGGTATGCCCTGTTGATGTTCGAGCTGTGGTCCTATATCCCCAAAGGACTTGGGGAAATTCTTCGGGCCATCGTCCCTTCGCCTCCTCCAACTTTTTCTTCAGAGAACTTTTGAGAGTTTTGTTTACAGCCTCGACCTGGCCATTCGCTTGAGGGTGGGCTACTGACGAAAAACTCTTTATTATGCCGTTCTTATCACAAAAGTTGGTGAACAAGTCGCAATCGAACTGGGTTCCGTTGTCGGATACGATCTTCCTTGGTACCCCATATCGGCACACGATGCTTTTTACCACGAAATCAAGGATCTTTTTGAGGTTATAGTTTCCAATGGTTCAGCTTCCGTCCATTTTGTGAAGTAATCCACAGCGACTGCAGCATATTTTACTCCGCCTTTGCCAGTCGGGAGAGAGCCTATGAGGCCGATGCCCCATACCGAGAAGGGCCATGGAGAAGTTAACATGGTCAGCTCGGATGGTGGAGCTCGGGGTATCGTGGCGAATCTCTGGCACTTGTCGCATTTCTTCACGTACTCGAAAGAATCTGTTTTAATGGTTGGCCAAAAATATCCTTGGCGTATGATCTTCTTGGACAGGCTATGCCCCCCGGTATGATCTCCGCAAAATCCTTCATGAATTTCTTCAATGATCTTCTTAGCTTCGAGAGGGGTTACGCACCTAAGTAACGGCATGGAACATCCCCTTCTGTATAGCCTCCCGTCCAAAATGGTGTAACGGGGAAGTTGATACATCAACTTTCGAGCCTGATTCCGATCCTTTGGAAGGACTCCATTTTCGAGATAATCAACTATTGGGGTCATCCAGGTCGGCTCTGTTTCGATCATACACACATCTTCCTCTTCTGGCTCGTTAATGCTAGGTGCTGATAGGTGTTCTATGGGCACAACATTCAGCTCTTCATTTTCGGTGGATGTGGCGAGTCGAGCTAAGGCATCTGCATTTGAGTTCCATTCTCGTGGAACCTATTCGATTGCGTAAAACTCGAAACACTCCAATGTGGATTTTGCCTTCTCCAGATAAGCTGCCATTCTTGTACCACGAGCCTGGTATTCTCCTAGGATTTGATTAACCACGAGCTGGGAGTCACTGTAGCAATGTATAGCTCTAGCTTTGAGCTCTATTGCTATACGAAGTCCTGGGAGTAAAGCCTCGTATTCGGCCTCATTATTCGACGCTTTAAAGCCAAATCTTAAGGCAGAATGAAATCTGCTCCCTGCGGGGGTAACCAAAATGACACCTGCCCCCGCTCCATTTTCATTTGATGAGCCATCGACGTAAAGTTTCCACAGCTCGTGGGCCGTGGTTATCACCTCGTCGTCTGCTATTCCAGTACATTCCACTATAAAGTCCGCCAATGCCTGTGCCTTAATGGTCGTTCTTGGGTGGTAGGTGATCTCGAACTGTCCGAGCTCAACAGCCCATTTAAGAAGACGACCTGAAGCTTCAGTTTAGACAAGACTTGCCTAAGCGGTTGATCAGTCAACACATGGATGGGATGCGCCTAAAAGTAGGGGCGGAGTTTACGAGATGAATGAATTAAACTGAGCGCGAGTTTCTCCATCAATGGGTATCTTGACTCTGCCCCCAGTAACCTTTTACTGATGTAGTAAACGGGTCTTTGCACCTTCTCTTCTTCTCGAACGAGCACCGCGCTTATCGCGTGTTCGGTGGTTGAAAGGTATAGGTACAGTATTTCTCCCATTTCAGGTTTTGACAGGATGGGTGGTTCTGCAAGGTGCTTTTTGAGCTCCTGAAATGCCAGCTCGCATTCCTCCATCCATTCAAATTTCTTACCTCCTCTTAATAAGTTGAAAAATGGAAGACCACGATCCGTAGATTTCGAGATGAATCTGCTTAGGGTTGCCATCCTGCCAGTCAAACTTTGGACATCTTTGTGCCTCCGAGGTGAGGGCATGTCAATCAGGGCCTTTATCTTGTCGGGGTTAGCCTCGATTCCACGAGAGTTTACAATAAAGCCCAGAAATTTTCCCGAAGACACCCCAAAAGTGCACTTCTGAGGATTTAGCTTCATGTTATACTTTCTGAGCACGCCGAAGCACTCTTCGAGGTCATCAACATGGTTCTTGTTGAGTTGAGACTTGACAAGCATGTCATCAACATAAACCACCATGTTGTTCCCTATTTGTTTTGAAAACATCATGTTTACGAGCCGCTGGTATGTGGCTCCAGCATTCTTGAGCCCGAATGGCATGACATTATAGCAATATAGCCCTTTATCCGTGATGAAGCTCGTATGTTCTTGGTCGGGGGCATGCATGGGAATCTGGTTATATCCAGAATAAGCATCCATGAACGACATCAGGCCATGCCCCGCCGTGGCATCCACGAGCTGGTCAATCCTTGGTAACGGAAAACAGTCTTTTGGGCAAGCTTTGTTGAGGTCTGAGTAGTCAATACAGGTTCGCCACGTCCCATTGGGCTTTGGGACCAACACCGGATTGGCTACCCAGTCAGGGTAAAAGGCATCCCTAATGAATCGGTTTGCCTTTAACCTGTCAACCTCCTCCTTTAGTGCTTTCTTTCTGTTTCCGTCCAGCTGTCTTTGCTTTTGTTGCTTCGGGGGGAAGCTTTTATCTATGTTCAGTGCATGGCTTGCTATATTCAGGCTTATCCCCACCATGTCTGAGTGTGACCACGCGAAGACATCCTGGTTTTTCTTCAAAAAGCAAATTAATTGCTATTTTGTCTCATCTTGGAGGTGTTTTCCGACCTTCACCTTCTTCGAGGGATCAGCTTCCTCGAGCTGAATTTCTTCAAGCTCCTCTAAAGGTTCGAGGTCAATTTTCTCCTCAATCCTTGGATCAATCTCTTCGTCAATCTCTAAGACCGTTCCGTCTTTGTTTTGAATGATGGCGAGTGCTTGTGCGCTTGTCTGTTTCTTTCCTCTCAAAGAAATGATGTAGCATTCCCTCCCTGCTAATTGATCTCCCTTCAATGTTCCGACCCCGCTAGGGGTTGGGAACTTAAGGGCCAGATGCCTTACTGATGAAAATGCCCCCAGCCCGACCAAGGCGGGTCTCCCGAGCAGCACATTGTAGGCTGATGGTAAGTCTACTACCACGAACTCCATCATCTTGGTTACCGAGACTGGGTAGTCTCCCAAGGTCACAGGGAGCTCGATGGATCCCATGCAGGCGGTTCCTTCTCCTGAAAAGCCATACAAAGTAGTTGCACACGCTTTCAGGTCGCGAAGGGAGAGTCCCATCTTCTCGAGGGTTGCTTTGTAAAGAATGTTGACTAAGCTCCCATTATCTATGAGAACTCGGTGGACCCTTTTGTTGGCCAGCTGAAGAGTAATGACGAGCGGATCATGGTGAAGAAACTGGACATGGGACGCGTCTTCCTCAGTGAAGGTTATTGGTTGTGTCTCAATCCTCTGGCTTTTGGGGCCTTAGGTTCGGGTTCATAAGGTGATCCATCCCCAGTTTTCAGTTCGTTAACATATCTCTTTTGGGCGTTCTTGCCCACTCCTGCGAGATGAGGCCCTCCCGAGATGGTTATTACATCCTCTCCATCTATAGGCGGGGGCCTGTCTTCTTCCCGAGCTCGGGAATTATTGTTTTGTGTCGTCGGAGGCGCGGCTACTCTCTGGCTTGCGGCCGCCTGACTAGTACTCTGGTTTTTGACATATTGCCGGAAGTAACCTCTCGAGATCAATCCTTCGATCTCGTCCTTCAATTGTCGACATTCATCGGTTGTATGCCCGATGTCTCTGTGAAATCGGCAATACTTACTGGAGTCCCTCTTGGACTTTTGATTTCTCATCGGATCCAGACGCCTAAAGGGGACCTGGTTCTCATTAGCCAGGTATATGTTCTCCCGAGACTCATTGAGCTCGGTGTATACTCTATACACAGAGAAATATCTTTCCCCCTTCTTTTTCTTTCCCCCCTCGGCTTCGGGGTTACTTCCTTCGCTCTTTTTCCTCTTGGAGGGGTTCTCCGTGACAGGTGTTGGAGCTGCTAGGTCCGCCGAGGTTGAGGCAGAGTTAACGTTTATCGTTGTAGTTTCGGGCTGGGAAGTCGCATTAAGTGTCGACTTCGCTTCCTCTACATTGACAAACCTCTGCGCTCATCTGTTAAACTCGGTTATGGACCTTACTGGTTTCCTCTGCATGTCTTCCCAAAGGGCACTTCCCGGCATTACGCCGGTTCGGACAGCCATTAGGTGCCCACTGTCATCAACGTCCCGAGCTCGGGCGACTTCCAGATTAAACCTTGTTAAGTAGCTTTTTAGTGTTTCGACCGGCTGTTGCCGAACGTTAGTTAAGGTTGATGCCTCTGGTCTGACTCCCATCATTGCTCTGAACTGCTTCTTAAAGTCTTTCGACAACTGCTCCCAAGAATTTATCAAGTGTCTCTTGTATTTTTCGAACCAACTTTTGGCAGGTCCTGTCAATGATGCTGGAAACAACATGCACCTAAGCTTGTAACCCACGTTACTGGCTCTCATGATGGTGTTGAACGTGCTCAGGTGACTGCACGGGTCGGTCTTTCCTTCAAATGTTGGGACATGAGGGATCCGAAACCCTTGAGGAAAAGGAGTATTGGAAATATGAGGAGCAAACGGTTCGAGCTCCTCGTCTGAATCTTCATATCGATCATTCCTTTGCTCATTTTTCAAAATCTTAAAAGCCTTTTCAAGCTGGTCAATTCTCTCTTGGACTGGGTCCGCAAGAGGCACTGTCTGGAATCGGCTGTCATCGATCACAATCCCAGGCTCGCGCCTCTGCAAGGGATCTCTACGCCTATTCAAGCGATTCCTCAAGTCCGGATTTGTTTGGTCACCATTACCCCGACTTTGATTCAGGTGATCTCGCAGGTCGGGACGATTTTTGCGGCTTCCAATATTCTTATGACCTCGATCATGCTTACTAACCGACCTGGTATCTCCGGAATCGTCACTGGTAAAACTCGTTGCTTGGTTATTTCGTGACGGATTCTTCCCACGTCGCCTCGTCTCCGCCGTGCGAGACCGAGACATTTGACTTTTCTCAGATGGGGCGCCCCTCCGCTCCTGGAAAGCCTCCCCGTTTCCTTGTCTTCCCCCCGCACGCCCTTCGCCCTGATCTCGAACGGGTTGAGCGTTCCTGCGGGGGGACGAAGGATATCTTATGGGTGATGGAGGGAACCTTATAGGTGACGGTGGCTGCAACCCATGTCGCGGCCTAGAGGGTCCAGAATTTGCCCCAGATGGATCGATCGCATTTGGTGCGCTCCCAAGTATCTGAGTCCGAGCCTCTGCAGGGGTTCGGTTATTCTCAGTTCCTGCAGGCACTTCCACAGGCGGGTTAGCCGGGGCCCGAGCCCGAGTCCGAGTACTCCTCTGGGGCCTAGGTGGAGCGGATGGCTCTGCTGGTGCCGGAGGTTGAGTCGGCCTCCTTGTGGCAGCGTCTTTTCGTGGACGCCCACGGGGTCTACGGGGAGGAACATGCACGTCCCTTGGAGGAGGGACTTGGTTTTCGCGCGGAGGCGGGGGCTGAGCCACCTGCGCCTCTGCGGCTATCCTTGCCAATTCCTCATTCCGTCTGTTGGCCTCTGCCAACTACTGCTTCAATTGCCAGTTTTCAAGTTCCACAATAGGAACATACCGCTCAGGATTGTAATACATATCCTCATCTCTTGGTGGAGGAGGTGGTCCCCGGGAATCAGAAGACCCACTTCTCTCCTCAAGATCCGGGTTCTCCATTGGTTGTTTTCCAGGACGTCTTGGGTAATTTTCTTCAAGTGTGTTCTGATTATTGGTGGCCATGACTTTTCAGGAATGAATGCTTAAGGCTCTCAATGAAAGCACCAAACTGTTGACACCGTTTTTCGTCAACAGTGAAAGAAGAGCACGCAAACAATAACTAGTGATGGCCAATTAAAATATGACAATATAACACACAATTTTTTACGTGGTTCAGCAGTTAAATCTGCCTAGTCCACGAGTCTTTGTTATTAAGCTCAAGATTGTCTCTGAAAATTCTTAAGCATGAATTCTTCAGAGTTTTCTCTCAAGATTCAGAATCTCGGTCCTTTACAATGGTGCATGACCTCTCCATTTATAGGGAAGGATGCAGAATTCTATCCCACATATTTTGGATAGTTACTCTTTTTGTGTAAATAAATTAAATGGCTTTAAATGCCTGCAATCCGATATAAAAGGAAACGTCCCCTGAAGACCAGGGGGCGTATAACTAATCGAATAATATCCCATGATTTTATGGGATTTACAATAATAAATGCAGAACACGTCCCTTATAGACAACACTTGTAGATATTCAAGCTCATTATCATATATCTCCAAAGCCTTATTCTCCCAGGTTTCTCATCAGCTTTCGAGCTAATGACATCTCCCGAAGTCACATGGCTTTGAGACTATACGAGTGTCAGGCTCGGAACCCTTGATCCGAGGTCTTCCCTGAGGATAGATGCATCTCGGGAGCTACCCTTCGAGATCGTGAATATTTCGAGGTCACCACATTCGAGGTCGTCTCAGTCTTGTAGGCTCGATATTTAATCCTGGAGCATACTTCAAACTTTATGAGTTAATTTCATTGTGAATCCACCTTTCAAGGTCACATTTAACATGGCTCGAAATTTGGGTATAACAAATGTAATATTAAATATTATACGTGGATTTTAAATTTAAGTTTCTTGCTATTTTTTTTAAAGTAATTTGTTGCTAATTGACAGTAAATTATATTATATATTTAATGTGATATTATTCTAATAAGTGAGTTTAAGTTTAATTATATTTTATTTAAGTTATAAAACATATGATTTTATTATTTTAAAATAATTATCATATTTTAAAATATCTAAAAAAATATAATATTTTAGTTTGTTTAATTATTTATTATTTATAAATAATTATCATTGTAATATATCTCAAAAATATCTTATTTTAATTTGTTTAATTATTTACTATTTTTAAATAATTATCATTGTAAAATATGTCAAAAATATCATATTTTAATTTTTTTAATTATTTATTTTATTTTATTTAAGTTTAAGTGTTTACAAACTACCGTTAAATATAAGAATATTATGTTAAATATCATAATATTACGTTAAAGTTAACAAAAAAAAACTGTTAAAACTAAAAATTTCCGTTATCTACACATTTATTATATAAAATATATATCTCTTCTATATAATAAGTGTGTAGATAACGGAAATTCTTGGTTTTAATGATTTTTTATTTTTTTTAATGTTAACTTTAACAGAATATTCTTATAATATTCTTATATTTAACGGTAGTTTATAAACACTTAATGTTGACGCCGTTTTTCGTCAACAGTGAAAGAAGAGCACGTAAGTAATAATCAATAATGGGCGACTAAAATATTATAATACAAACACGATTTTTTACGTGGTTCAGCAGTTAAATCTTCCTAGTCTATGAGTCTTTCTTATTAAGACTTAAGAATATCTCTGAAAATCCCTCAAGGATGAATTCTCCAGAGTTTTCCTCAAGATCACAAAAATTCCCCCCTTTTACAATGGTGCATGACCTCTCTATTTATAAAGAAGAATGCAGAATACTATCCCACATATTTCGGGTAGTTACTCTATATTTGCAAATAGATTAAATGGCATTAAATGCCTGCAATCCGATGTAAAAGGAAACGTCCCCTGAAGACCAGGGGGCGTATAACTAATCGAATAATATCCCCTGATTGTAGGAGATTTCAGTAATAAATGCACCCCACGTCCTGTTCTTAATGACTCATTAGGATATTCAAAATTTTCATCTCATATCACCAAGGCCATATTCTCCCAGGTTCCTTTCTGACTTTCAAGTTATAGTATATCCCGAGGCCACACGGCTTCGATCTCGTAAGCGCATCAGGCTCGGAGCCCCTGATCCGAGGTCATCCCAGAAAACAGATGCACCTCGGGGCTTATCCTTCGAGCTCGTGAGGATTTCGAGGCTACCATCTCCGAAGTCGTCTCTGTTTCGTAGGCTCGTTGTTTAGATTTCGAACATATTCCAGATTTTACGAGTTCATTCATTATGAATCCAGCTTTCGAGGTCACAATCCTCATGGCTCGAAATCTGGGTATAACACTTAAACTTAAATAAAATAAAATAAATAATTAAAAAAAATTAAAATAGGATATTTTGAGATATTTTACAATGATGATTATTTAAAAATAATAAATAATTAAACAAATTAAAATATGATATTTTTCAGATATTTTACAATGATAATTATTTTAAAATAATCAATAATTAAACAAATTAAAATATGATATATTTGAGATATTTTAATAATAATTATTTTAAAATAATAAAATCATACGTTTTATAACTTAAATAAAATTTAATTAAACTTAAACTTACTTATTAGAATAATATCATATTAAACATATAATATAATCTAATGTGAATTAGCAGCAAATTGTTTTTTTTTTTTTAAACTAGGAAGAAACTTAAATTTAAAATCCACGTATAATATTTAATATTACATTAAACATATAATATATAATCTCTTGTTGTCATTGTCAAATTCAAAAACTACAACAAAAATAAACTTAAACAAATAAATAAATTATTTAATTAAAATAAGATATTTATTTCAAAATTTATATGAAATTAATATAAATTTAATTAAAATAATTAACAAATCTTATAAATAAAACTAAGTATACGTTAATTATTGCATGTTGCTTGTATCTAGTATATAATAAAAATCTCACTCACTCACACTTTTGTTTTCGTTCATATATGTTGTCCTTTGTAGAGTACATTGGCCTAATTATTTTGTCCTTTTGTGTCTTTTCATATAACACCTAACATAGATGACAGGGATTATTATCCATTTGCAATAATAAAAAATAAGAATATTTTAAAATTCAAGTAGACAACTTGTTTTTTTTTTTATCAAGGGAATATTGTACATTATACATTATAATATAATAAACATATAATAGCAAATGTTCAACCTTTATAACTATAATTACTATATAATTAGAATAATGCATCAAGTAGGATGAGTTGGACATTTTAACCATTCATCCATGAATGCATAAAGGGAATCATCGTGCATGGTGAATAACCGAATTTCAATTGAAATGAAATTTTAGGGTAGATCATTGCAATTTGAGAGGATTTAATCTTAATGAAAGGACATTAATTTAAATCTTGGATTTTTGAATTGAGCGAGATGCTCCAACTTACTAACTTTCTTAATAGGTAGGGTGTAATGAAATTGATTCTTATATTATGTGTTCTACATGGATGATGTCATGATATATGGCACATTATAGTTTGGTTATTATTTACCTTCATTGACCACACATTAGCCAATAATATTGTACAACATTTCCATTAATGTTATATAAGTATCAACAATATGCAATGGCGTCACTATATAAATTATCAAATGTTTTTTTATCCATTACTTCTCTTTCAACTTCTCTAATTAGTAAATAAAATATAAATAATGTTTGCGCGGTTGTAGTCATGGTATAAAAAAAAACTTAATCATTATTACCCATTGAACTAACAAATTATAATATTTATAATTTATTTTAAGATGAAATAAATTATAAATATTATAGAAATCAACAAATCTAATTAATATACAAAAATAATCTTGCCTATAGGTTGTTATAGTACACGTATGTTACTGTGTTCAAGAATATAATATTGTTTTGATTACTAGATTTGTGTTATTAATATCTTTGTCTATAGCGACGATATGTCGTCGCTATAGGATACAGATGGAACTTGATTGCCAAAAGTTGGTTGTCAGTTTTCACTCTCGCTATAGAGACATTTAATCCAGTGAGCAGTTAAAATTTTAGTGTATAGCGACAATGATCCATAGCCTAGAATCATGATGCGCACATTTATTGATTTTAATTGGAAAAATAAATTTAGTTTTAATTAATATTTTTATGAAATTAATATGATATATTTTATAAATGAAAATATTTCATTATTATTTAATTTTTTGTTATTTTGAAGGAACTAAAATGCATTTTTGCATGGGAAAAATCAAGGAAAAATAAAAGAAATAAAGCTGAAAAGAAACAAACAAACAAAAAAAAGTGGTAAAATTGAAGGAGAATGGAAAGAATACAGGCCAATTTTGGCCTGCTACAGTCTCGCCCATTTCACCTGCAACAGATAGAAGGGCCCAGTGGGCTCCGTGCTAGCACAGTAACGGACCAGTCTAGTTCTTTCACATTCCAAGCCCATAACAATTTTCTTCAAAACGTTGACAAAAATGCCACTTTTTGCTATTGATTCAAATCCGCTCAGATTTCTTCTCAGCTTTTTTGCCAGCTCCGAAATTATCTTTTTCAATCCCATGTGCAAAGTGGAACTGACAGCTCTGCTCCATCATTCACAACTTGCCTGATTTGAACACGTTTCCAAGAATCAATCAGAATCTCACCATTTTCTCAAGTCTTTAATATTTTCTTTTCTTCTCCAATTTTTTTTTAGAATTTGGTGAGAATGATGAGCATGATGGTTTAATCTTTATTGGAAGGTTAGGTATGATACCAAATATAAAGTAAAGTTATTTTGTTATTTTGATTCACCATGCTTTGATTGTAAAACAAATTTGAGTAATGTAGTTCTTCTTCCATCTTCATTTTTTTCATATTACTATCTTTGCTTAACTTTACTAAATATATATATATAAAATTAGTCTGTAGCATCCCAAATTTACTAATAAGACTTAGGGTCATGATTAGCGTGTTAGGAGAGCAATAATCGATTTAATTGTGCTAATATGTGAATTCAATGATTATGTGATTAGAAATACATGTGTTAGGTGAATTAAATATGCATGTGGGCCCCATCTGGTTATTAAGGGCATATTTATAATTTTAGCCCGTTGACGGCATAAATGTGATATGTGTGTGTATTGTGATTGAGACCACGAGAGTGTGATGATATATTTGTAATGCACGATCTGAGATGGTCCTAGGGAGAAGTTTAGTTAAATAGTCACAACGGGGTCGAATACCCTAATCGGGAGGAGCCTAGGGGTATTTTGAGAATATGATATGTGTTCGGGAATTACCAAGTAACGGGTAGTAATTTACCAATTATTTTGACATGTCGGGATTAAATGAGGATCTATAGGAACACTTGAGGATTTAGCGGGATGTGGCAATTGACGGGATTGCTATTGGTGGCACTATAGGATTAAGAATGACTTAAGGGTATTTTGGACTTTTTGGCTAAAGGATAGGCTTAAGCATTTGGGCAGCTGGAACTCTAGAATCATTTGGAAGGAAAATAGGAATTCTCAGCTCTCTCTTCCTTTCATTGTTGCTTGGTAAGGGTTTAAATTTGAGTTATTTCTGCTTAATTCTGCTGGGAATTGGAAATTCCATGTGAGCTGAATTTTTGTTTGATTTTGACTGTTTGGAGAGGTTATGAGGTTGTTCATGGGATGGTTAGGATGCTTAGGTTGTATGGAGAGAGAATATGGGCTTAATGCTGGGTTTAATTGATGTTTGGGGTATGAATTGTGGATTTAGACTCGGGGAAAACATAAGTAAAATGGTGGATTTCTGGGTTGCTAGGGCTCGAGTTGTAGCCCTGTTCTTCAAGCGTCGCGACCTACGTGTTCGAAGGGGCTAGAGGAGCCTCTGGTTTTCCCAAGCGTCGCGGCCCTAAGGGGACATGCCGCAGCCCGTGTCCTTCAGCAGAGAGAGTTCTGCTCTCTGACTTGTGGGCATGCTGCGGCTCTAGAGGGCATGTCATGTCCCAAAATGGAAAGAAAAGGGAAATTGAGGATTTTTTAGCTCGGGAACCCAAATGTTAAGGCTCGGGAAGGAACCTACTACCCGGACTAGTAGAATCCAAAGTCCCGGAGGCTAGATTAAGGCTTGATGGATGGTTATTATGAATGCATTGTGACTAGGTTATCAACGAGGCTCGAATTAGGAGACTGTGCTCGGGATCGCATTGGATTATCAACTCGGGACACAAGTAAGAAAATTGTTGTTCCCGTGAGAAGGGCACGACCCTATTGTTTGTGTTTCAGGGCACGACCCTATTTTTTATGCTTAATGTATGTGTGGATATTTGTGATTATTATGCTATGTTATGCATGTTTGTGAGTGAATGGTGAAGGTCGGGAACGACGAAAGCCGAGAACGGCAATGGGTCGGGATCGGCATTAGAAACATTGAGTGCAGGCTGCTAGGGCAAGACCCTCCTAGGGTGCTAAATCCACCCGCTCGGTGAAGATCACGAACCCATGGCCTAGTAAAGCGCCTGGGACGACGTAGAGGCAAAAGGAAACTCATTTTCCTGAAACAAAACATCTTGCGAGAGATATAAACGACCCTCCTTTGATAAACACTTGTAGCCTTTGTGTGTCAATTTATAGCCAAGAAAAGTACATGGAGTGGACCTATATAGTTGAGTTTGTTTTTGTTGTAAGGCCTTAGATTTGGAAAGCAAAGACAGCCAAATACTTTTAGCATAAAATAATCTGGTTTCACCTGAAATAATACTTCAATAGGAGAGACATTAGATAGAACAGAAGTAGGCATTCTATTAATCAAAAGAATTTTTGTTCTGCAGGCTTCATCCTAATATTTCAACGGTAAAGATGATTGAGCTAACAATGTTAGACCACTCTCCACTATATGTCTATGTTTTCGTTCGGTAATACCATTTTGTTCTTGTGTATGGGGACATGAAAGTCTATGTAGAATGTCATGTGTGTCTAAAAAATTAGTGAGCGAGCGGTACTCACCCCCCACTCTGATTGTATAGCATTTATTGTGAAACCAAGTTGTAACTCTACTTGTGTTTTAAATTTGACAAACGTTGGAAAAGCCTCATCTTTGGTTCTTAGTAAGTAAATCCAAGTGTGCCTAGAAAAGGTATCAACAAAGCTAATGTAATATCTATCACCATTGGAGGATACAACAGGGGCGGGACCCCATAGATTCGTATGTATGAGTTGTAATGGAGTAGAATAGACAATGGTAGAGAGAGGAAATGGGAGTTTCTAATGTTTGCCAAGACAACAAGCGTTACACAATTCTGAAGTATTTTTTATTATGATAAGAGATGTTACAAGAATTAAGTACAAATTTTACAATCTTAGCTGAAGAATGTCCTAGGCGATTGTGCCATAGACGAAACACATCAAAAAATACATCAGATGTACTGCTCAAACAAGTAATATCAGATAGTGTGTGAAAATGAGACTGAGGTGTGAAGGCAGTGGATGGCTCAGTTCGTGAGGAATGAGAAATGAGACTGAGCTGAGTTGGGTCAAACTAGTAAAGACCCTTGTGGCACCTCCCAACCAGCAAAACCTTCCCTGAAATTGGTTCCTTCACACAACAAAAACCAGAGTGAAACTCAAAGAAAACATTGTTATCTTCAGCAAATTGACCCACACTAAGAAGATTTTTAGTAATATTAGGGATATAAAGAAGATTGCGAAGATAAAAAGGTTTAGAGTGAAAATGAGTTAGAAAAGAAGATTGCCCAACATTTTTAATTTCCAAATTTGTACCATTACCCATGTGAATCTGCTCTTCACCAAAGTACTCTGAAGTATGCATGAGATTAGTGTGGTCCGGAGTCAAATGATGTGTAGCACTTCTGGTTACCAGTTGTTGTCAACGACAGTCTGTGGAGTAGCTAACTTGGCCTGCATATCACCACTTGAGGAATTGGAAGAGAAAGACTGAAAAGATTCAGGACCATGGAAGGACTCGTCAAATCTGTTAAAACACTGCTTGACATAATGTCCTTATTTATGGCAAAGTTGGCACTGCTATTTCTGACCCCAAGACATATATGAACCATGACCAGCAGTTGGAAAATTTCTGGAGGTGCCAAATGGAACAGTTGGAGCACCACGAGTATGGTATGTTGGTCGGCCACTCACTACTACAAAAACACATTTTTAGGATACTCACCTATATGCAAGCCCTAAAAACAACCCCTGGACTTTTTAGGGCTCGCAGAGCGAGTCCTAAAAATTATGTGTCCTAAAAGTTTGAATTTTTTTTTAACAAACACCTCCTGGACTTTTTAAGACACTCATTGCGAGTCCTTAAAGAATTTTTTTAGGACACGAGGTGCAGGCCCTAAAAACTTATGTGTGTCCTAAAAGTTTGAATTTTAAAAAATCACAAATTCCCTCCAATCCCTCAAATCACTCAATAATATAAATAAAACACAAAAATCACTCAAATAATCAATCTCTCTCTCCTCGGTTCTCTCTCTCTCCCGAAGCTCCCCCTCTTTCTTTCTAGCTTGTATCTGCCAAGGCCAAAAAACTGCATGGTCGTCGCCGCCGAATTCCACGTGCCACCCCAATCGACGCACCACCCCCCGAAACCTCCAACCCCTAGAGCTCAGCCCCTCACGCCCGGCCTATGGCCCTCAAAATGCTTGTCGAATTTTCTACGATTTTGGGTTTTCCCAAACTTTCCAACCAGTTTTCGGGCTCCACGAGATGAACCGCAACCACCACCACCACCACCACCATATTCCTTGCATCTTGGGCTTCAAAACCCACTAAAAAATTAAGACCCAATGGCCACTGTGGAGTGGTGGCGATGCCACTTACTCTGGCCATTCTTTTAGGGCCTGCGTCCATTGTGAGCCCTAAAAATATTCTTTTAGGACTCGCAACGTGAATCCTAAAAAATCTAAGTTTTAAGGCTCTCAAATAGAGGACTCTTAAGGCTCGCTAAAAAGCATTTTTTGTAGTAGTGATTGTTAGTAGAGAATGAAGGTGTCGAAGGAGCATTGTGGCTTTCAGGTGGGAAATTGCCTCTAGAATAGTCACCACGAGAACCACCAGTAGGATAGGCACCCCTTAAGTTAGTGAACCGGTTGTGAGAAGCAAGATTAGCTTCAACAACAACAATGTCCAATTCTTTTGCCCCTTTGTCAATTCTAACCTCTTGAGCTATCAAAAGAGCCTCAATATCAGCCAATGTATAGGGATCTGTGACAGAAGTGATAAATACTTCATATTCTTTGGGTAAGCCATTAAAAATAGCTTCAATTTGATCTTGTTCAGAGGTCACATGGCCTATGGAAGCAAGGGTGTCAGCAATAGTTTTGATTTTGAGTAGATATTCACTCAAAGAACCAATCATTTTGGTATTTCGAAGAAGAGTACAAAATTGACTTATCTTTGCACGATTTTGTGATGTGTAGTAGTCTGCAAGAGCTGACCAGATCTGAGCAGTAGAGTCTCTCCCAATCATGTGATTGATCATCTTTTCGGACATGGAAGAAAGAAGCCAATAAATGAGCAAGCTATCTTGTTGCTCCCAATCTTGAAACTCTGGGTTGAGCCGATTTGCTGTGCGATTTGCTTCAGTCAAGAACTTTACTGTAATATTCAAATCATCCAGGAATTTATGTAATCAATTTCCTCTGATGGCGTGAAAGACTTGATGTTTCCATGGGAAATAGTTATGCTCATCCAATCGAATCGAAAGAGTGTGTGAAAAATGAATAGGACTTGTTCTTGGAAGGGAAAACGTTGCGGAAGAAGCTTGGGAAGAATAAGAACCACCATTAGTGGCATCAGAAGATTGGGTCATTGATGAAGAAGAAGAAGGATCGAAGAGAACAACAAAGTTCAAAGAAAGGGCACTGATACCATATTAAGTTTTGAGAGAAAGAAAGAATAGCTAGAAGTAAACTTGTATATTGATTGTTACTGATTAAGAGGAATCAACACCTTTTATACAGAGGAGTAGTTGGAAACTAACAGAGCTAACAACGCTATTAAGTAACAATAAAACAGATTAACAACTTTACCAAACTTAGAACTAACTAAGTAACTAACTCAGTGCAGGAAAAATGTGACCAATGATAATCCTCCTAATCCAAAAGCAAATTTGGTTGAAGCAGATAATATAATAGTTGCGGTCATTTCTCAAGCCTATCTTGTGGCCAATGTGAAAGAATGGGTGGTAGATTCAGGTTGCTACCAGGCATATTTGTGCGAACAAACACTACAAAAAATCTTAGTTTTAGTCACAATAAATTTTGTGACTAAAAACAAAAAAATTGTGACTAAAAAAAATCATCATACTTTATGTTATCACTAAAAAGTCCGTGGTTAAAAGTATTAGTCACAAAAATCACAATTTGTTGTCACTAAATGTATTTTTAGTCACAACAAACTTTATCACTAAAAATAATAAGTTCTGACTAAAACTACATTAGTGACAACTTGTGATTAAGTATGACATTTTAGTCACAAGTAATTTTTTGTTATTACTAAAAGTAACATTTAGTCACACAAAATATATGTTGTGACTAAAAAGTTTTGTGTGACTAAAAAGTTGTCACAAAAAGTTATATTTTTTTTGTAGTGAAAGATGCCTTTTCCTCCTACAATCCAATAGGGGATGGAGAAGAACATGTGTATCTTGGTGATTCTCGACTTGCAAAAGTTCTTGGTAAAGGGAAAGTTGATCTCAAACTCACATCTGGCAAGACTTTGGCTCTTAATGAAGTACTTCATATTCCCAACATTAGAGCAAATTTAATTTTTGTGGCGCTATTAGAAAAGGTTGGAGTTAAGTTGTCATTTGAACCTGACAAGATTGTAATGACAAAAAATAATGTGTTTGTTGGGAAAGGCTATTGTAATAATCAGGGTCTTTTTGTACTCAATGTTTTCTGATGTTATTAATGATAATGCATCCTCTTTTTCTTACTTGATTGACTCTGCTGATTCGTGGCATGCTAGATCATGTAAGTGTCAGTTCTCTTGGTCTAGTTTCTGGAATTAATAATACGAGATTAAATAAATGTGATATTTGTGTTGAAGCTAATAAATTAACTAAAAATTCTTGTAGATCCGTTCAAAGAGAAACTGAATTGTTAAGTTTAATATTCACAATGACTTGGGAGATTTAAAGCAAACTATGACAAGAGGCGGTAAGAAATGTTACGTGACTTTTATTGGTGACTTTTTTAGATACACTGAGTATATTTACTTAGAAATAAAGATGAAGCTTTTACTATGTTTTCATCATATAAAGCTGAAGTAGAGAACTAATTCATGAAACTTCGAGGGGAATGGGACTTAAGCCAAGGTAAGATATTAGTGGTGGTAGTAACCCAACCTTTGTGATTGGAGATCCCATGAATAAGGTTCATATATATATATATATATTAATGTCTTTTTGCCACGTGTTCTGTATATGCTTACTTGTAGCTTTGAAATCTATTTATAGATTACCTGCGTTACACGAAAGTGTATAAAAAGAAATTGAGTCGAGCCATGCAAAACACAGAAATGGAAGAAGAAAACAAGAAGCTTCACATAGCTATGTATCCATGGTTCGCCATGGGACACCTCACAGCATTTCTCCACATCTCCAACAAGTTAGCATTGAGAGGCCACAACATCTCCTTCTTCGTACCAACCAAAACGCAGTCCAAACTGATGTCGTTTAATCACCACCCAGACCTCATCTCCTTCATCCCCATCCACGTGCCTCACGTGGACGGCCTCCCTCTCGGTGCCGAAACCACCGCCGACGTTCCATTCCCTCTCCTCACCTTCCTCATGACCGCCATGGATCTCACTCGTCCCCAGCTCGAAGCTTCTCTCCTAAAACTCAAACCCCACCTCATCTTCTTCGATTTCACCCATTGGGTACCTGAAGCCGTCCGTCGTTTCCGGATCAAGTCCATCCATTTCTGCACCATCAGCCCTGCAACACTCGGATACCTGATCAGTCCCGAGAGGAGTGAATCTGACCAAGCCCATGATTTGATGGAGCCTCCACCCGGTTTCCCATTGTCGGCCATTACGTTCCGGGCTCACGAAGCTCGAGATTTGGCCAAGGTATCGACGAATGAGTTCGGGAGCGGGATCTCGTTCATGAAACGACAGAAACTCTCGTTAAACGACTGCGACGCCATAGCTTTCAAAACTTCTAAAGAGATGGAAGGAGTCTACTCCGATTTCGTTGCCGAACAGTGGGGGAAGACAGTCCTTCTGACAGGGCCGGTGGTTCCTGAATCACCGAATTCGGTGTTGGAGGGTGAAACGGCGGCGTTTCTTTCGAGTTTTGAGAAGGGAAGCGTGGTGTACTGCGCATTCGGAAGCGAATGTGTTCTGAAAAAAGAGCAGTTTCAAGAACTCGTTCTGGGTCTGGAGCTAACAGGACGACCGTTCATGGCGGCTCTGAAAGCCCCATTTGGGTGCGAAACAGTGGAGTCAGGTTTGCCAGATGGGTTTACGGAGAGAGTTGGGAGTAGAGGGTTGGTCCATGGGGGTTGGGTCCAGCAGCAATTGATACTAGGCCATGGCTCGGTTGGGTGCTTCGTGACTCATTGTGGTTCGGGGTCGTTGCTGGAGGGCTTGGTGAATGAGTGTCAACTGGTTTTGCTACCAAATGTTGGAGATCAGGTTGTCAATGCTAGGATTATGAGTGGTGATCTTAAAGTTGGAGTTGAGGTTGAGAAAGGGAATGAAGATGGGTTGTTTACCAAAGAAGGTGTTTGTAAAGCTGTGGAGACTGTAATGGAGTTGGACGGCCATGTGGGGAAGGAAGTGAGGGCAAATCACAAGAAATGGAGAGAGTTTTTGTTGAGTGAAGGGCTTGAGGACTCTTATATTGATGGATTCATCAACAAACTACATGATCTCATTACTACCTCATGAACAAGTACGGTTCAAATAAGTTGGGCTGAACCAAAACTACATGGACTATTTCTTTGCAAGTTTTTTTCTTTTTAATTTTATGATTATTTCAAAGCAATCAAATGTAACAATATGTGCTAGGTTCTTATTTTATCTAATGATTTTTTTTTTGGATTTGCTTATATGAGAAGTTTTATCGAGGACGTGTCCACTTTCCAAAAAAATATATATATAACAATATGTTTAGTCAATTGATGATTGTTAGATGTCTGATATGAATTACATAGTAAGAGTTTCTCAAAAATAGATTATTAGTACTAGTCTTTTATACTGAAATGCAATCGTTATCTTTATAAGAGTCGAAATGTTTAGATGTGAAAGAAAAACAAAAATAAATAAAGTTAAAAAAAACCATGGTCATTCTTTTAGGTCAGGATTTGAGATTGATTTTGAGGTAAAAGATCTGCCCTTTAAATACGAAATCAGATACAATCCAGTTTAGTAACTAAAAACAATTAATTTAGTTTCCTATTAATTCAAATAACGCCAACTATATATGAAATCGCTAGCATTAATTATAATATGCAACTCCGTGACAAGATAGTGATGAATCTTAGTCCACCGCATAACAGGGTTCATAATACAGCTAAAGATGAAAATATATAACAACTTCCACTTAGCTTATATGTGTTTATATATAGAAACTACGGACTATATAATAGGATAGCAACCGCACTATATGTATAGAATTTATTTTATTTATATCTAATAATTCCGATCTTTGACTTTAGTGCGCAGCAGGCTTCTCCAAATCCTCAATGCTGGTAGGACGAAACCAAGCCGTCTGCTCCAGCACAGACCCCTCGCCACCGTCAGCAGGCGCGGCCTGTGCGCCACGCCCACCAGCAAACGTAGTGTGCCCAGTGGCAGGCCCAAAAACCCCAGTTTGGGGGTGTGGAGCCCAATACTTGTCTGACTTCGGCTCGATCAGATCATCCGGAACCACGCTCGACTGTGTCTGCTCATCCGGGTTCTTGTCGTATGCTGACGTATGTGCAGCTCTCCTACTCCTGCTCACAAATCATTAAGTTGGTTTATGGAAAGAAAAAAAAATAGACAAAAAAACAAAGTAATCATATGGATATGGTTTAGCAAAGCTAATTTCCTTCCAGAGAGAGCTAATAAAAGGAGTGGAAGTAAATTATGAAACTCTATGATAAGATAAGACCCCACTACTTGGACTTTGAACTGACTATCGTGATGATGAGAGGTGGGCCATTGCCCATGTTAATGGTTTAGTTTATTCATTGTAAACCATCATTTAATTTATACCAATACAGGGACACCCCACCATCTTGTCATTGCTGCTTCCTTCTTATCCAACAAGTTGAATAATGTGGACAATAATGTTTATCCAAAATCAAAATCAAATACCAAAAGCGTAAAGGTCATTTAATTTATCAAACCATCAAGGTAGATGCCTACACGTGGCCATGGGTTAGGTGTTACCTATCACCATAATATATAGAAAAAATTGCAATACAATATGGAATCTCTAACCAATTTAGGGTCTTGTTGGACAACTTAAGAACTTAAGTTGCCAAATTGCAATACTCTAATATATAATTATATATAGATACAAAGTGGAAAGTGTCTAGTCCCTACCAGAATGAGATGGGTGATCACGTGCGTAATACGTGACATGATACTATAATGACTGGCGACTGACTCAACCAACATTTTCTTCCAAAAAAAAAAAAAACAAGTACTATTAGTTGCGCCCACGCTTTCAATAAACGAGGTTACCAGACAAACTTTGGGACATCCAAGAGGCTAAATGCCAATGTAGTTATTTGGCACTGATTTCTTGCTTGTCTGCACATAAGCATCCTTATCCTAAAGTTTAAGCCTCAATGGAATAAAAGGTTGCTAACATTAAGGTGAATGCATTCGCTCAAGACAAAGAAAAAGAAAAATATCTTCAATAGTGTTGTAAAAGCGACGGCTTTGAAGAAAAGTTAACTACTTGTGCTTGTCACACTGGCTAAATAGTAAAATAATAATAAACAAAGATATACTTGAAAACTAAAGGAGAGAGAGAGATTTAATCACATGGGCCATATTATTTTGTTTTCAAGGTCAAGATTCAAGAAAGACTTTGATGACAAGCAAAAGTCAGCATGAATATTAACAAAAAATTACAAGAGCATGAAACATTTGAACTTTTCAAGTAAAAAACATTGCTAAAGATTTGTTGTTTAACTTAGATTATTTCACTTTTAGTAAGAGTACAAATGTTCACTAAGATGTTTCCATGCTAAAGTAAATAAAATCTAGACTCTGCTACCAAATAACATGAAACACATATAAGTTAGCTGGCAATCATAACTTTAATTTGTGGACCCAACTCATCAAATATCATTTCCTAATGTTCTTATCAAATGTAAACTATTATATATCACAGAAGCAAGTTATTCACAATCAAAACTTAAAAGAAACCCCTTAAACAAAGTAAATCTTTGAAGGTTAAGTTGGGGTTAAAATAAACAAAACATGCACTATGCAAGTCAAAGATAGTCAAAATTTGTTTCCCTTTTGGGGGAATAAGCTATATTCACCTGTAATTAATATGCTTACTACTCTTTATTCCTGAAAAAAGTAACAGTACTAACTTTTTTAAAATTGTACAGAAACCAAAAGAGGTAGCTGATGAGACAAAAGAAAATTTCTTGCAGTATAGAGTGACACCTTGCAACAAAAATATGCCGATGGTTTCAGAAAAAAAATTCGGTGAAAGAGATTGATTATAAATGAGTACTGTACAACTGTCTAATAACGGCAATCTAAGTCTTCTTTTTCTCTAAATCCCACGGTCCCCCTTTCTATGAATAAATATCAACCGTCTAAAAAGAAATCTTCGTAACATCCAAACAATATTAGTTGAAAACGAATTTGTCTATATTCAGACACCGATCGGTCACAATCATCCATAAAACAGACCAATCTCCTCAAAGAAAAACAAATAAACTACGCATACACCTATTCTGAATCATAAATTTATGATTTCATTCTCAGATCAAAATCTTCTCAAAATGATTTTCCCTAATTGATCCAAGCAAATTAAATTCCAAAGAACAAGCAAGAAATGGAACAGGATCATGATATATATATCAAGAAAACTAATTAACTGTTACAGACAAACCTTATCAACAGATATGTACACTCACAAATTTAAGTTAAATAAAAAAACAACGAACTCATAGCTCATCGAATCCAGAGTGAACGATTTCCTGGGAAAATGTAAAAGAAAAGTAATCCAAAGAAAATGAAATATACCTGAGAACGGGAGCAGAGAGGCGAGAAGGATCGCGAGTCCAGATCTGGTCAACGAATCGCTTCCCCAAGTTGGTGATCCCTCGGCTACTCGAATTGGCGGCCATACAATTGAGACTGAGAACGAGAAGTAGTAGTTGTAGCAGTAGTGTAAGAGCGAGAGAAAATCTAGAGAGAGAGAAACTGTGCGTAAGTAAGAGCGAGAAAATGCGTTGGCTCTTTGTGATGATTTTTGGGAGAGTTTTTATAGAGAGAGAAAGAGGTGACTAGATGAGTAGTAAGGTGTCTTTATCTATTACCTGCCTAAGAAATTCGCTCCCTGGTTCCTCACCTAACCAGAATAACTCCCGTACGCATTCAAGTACTGATAAAACGGCGTCGTTTAGATGCCTTTTTCACGGTCGTTTAACTGTACCGTACGCGAGGCGAACACGGGATAGCACGGAATGGAATACTCCGCTTCTTTAATCTGACAGTGCCGTTTGAAGGACATGAAATGGGAATGGAATATTCCGCTTATTTAATCGAATTCGTAACGCCGTTAAAAACAAAATTGCATGGGTTGGGAATGGCCGATGAATTTAACTCGAGTGACCATTTTGTCCCTGTCTTGGTTGATGGAATTGGCAACGCCGTTAAAACAACATTGCACGAGAATGGCCGATGGAATCAAAGTAAATGACCATTTTGTCCTTTGCTAACCAACGAACATTGCATGGGAATGGCCGATGGAATTGAGGGGAATGACCATTTTGTCCCTTTGCTTAATCGAATTGAAAACGCCGTTAAAAAAACATTGCATGGGAATGGCCGATTAATTTAAGTTGAATGACCATTTTGTCCCTGGTGAGTGGTGACTGAGGACGGTCACACTCCCGAATTCTCGATTGAGCTCCTTTGTTGACTTTTTGAATATTTAATTAATTGGATAAAAAAAATACCAAAATGCCTTAGAATATCCGTTTTCCGAAGAAAAAAAATGTGTAATAAACAGTTACTAATCCTACGTGGACTGACCCATTTTTGATATTTTGATTTTTATATGAAAATAAAATAAAATTTCGTAAAAATGGACGGTGGATGGGAGAGGGAAGAGTTCTTCCCAATTGCCTATCTTTTTGGGTAAGACAAAAAGTCCATGTTATTTATTTATCCATGTTATTTATTTATTTATTTTATTTTATTATTGTGCTTTAATTAGTGTCAAAAAATAGTATAATAATTGAGCGTTAAAGGGTGATTCATGTAAAGATGTTCATAATTTAATAAGAAAGCATCTCACTCAGATACTTTGTCTTGGGAAATTGAATAATATCTACATTTGGAACTAGGGAAATGTTAACCGGTGATATTTTAAAAAAACATTAAATAATTTTAAAAAATATTATATTTTTTTTTGATCCTGTGTTTGTCTCATTACTTTTGGACATGTGTTTTAATAATTTACTTTTTAGATTCTATATTTTATAAAATTGTTCAAATAAAATTCTAAATTTTGATTTTGGTCAAAAAAAATTTCAAACTAACGATTCAGAACAAAAATAAAATTATTCTGCTTAAAAATTGTGTTGTTATATTTAATTTTTTCTTTATCAAAATTGAGTTTATGAGTTTATTTGAACTATTTTATAAAATATAAAATCAAAAAATAAAATTTTTAAAATATAAAATCTAAACAGATAATAAAAAAACAAAAGATAAATTAAAAAAAAAAAGGTGATTTTAGTAAGATTTTTAATCGAATGGACTTTAGGGATATTGATCTACATTTGTGAAAGGCTCATTTTGGCCCATTATGTTCTTACTCATTTTAGTTGGTTTATACCACTTTATGAATTAGCATTTACAAAAGTAACTATATATTTAGTTTTGATCATTCTTATTACAAAACTTGTTACAATTTTAAAAAAAATTCTTATTACAAAAATACTGTCAAAATATCTTTAAATAAAAATTTCGACTAAAATCAAATAGAATGTTAATTTGGATAAATTATGGTAAAAAAAATATATCACATTTAGCTAAAATGCATATATATATGGTATTTTCCTAAATCATACAGTTGCTGAGTACCAACTGACCCACTCGTCTCTCTCAGTCACCCCAATTTTACTCAGACCACTCTCGACGACGGACGACGGTGACACTCTCAGTTTCAGATACCTCGACGGCGAAGCTATCTCTCTCCCCCACTCAGTCACTACCTGCCTCGACTCGACCACAACACGGTAACTAATATATTTATCTGAAAATTTTCAAATTATCTGTTTGTTCTTTGAAAATTTAACAAATTAAGAACACGCATTTCAAATTTTTAAGCATGGAGGAAGGTTATATGAATGGATTATGCTAATTTTCTTGGGATTTTTTTATTTTATTTTTATGATAGCAAAATTATTTATATGAACCACACAAATTTGATAAGACAATTAGCCGAATTTTCCCTCCATTTTATTTTACCAATCCAAGATTTTGGCTTAGCTTGAATATGAAGAATCATGATTGAAATTGGTGACACAATAAAAGTAACCCAAATCTAGTGACTTTCCCAGAGGAATATCGTATGGATGGATTGTGCTAATTTTCTTGTAGATTGTATTGGGAATTTTATTTTTTTGTAGTGTGAACCACAAAAATTTGATGAGACAATTACTCTAATTTCCTCCATTGTATAGGCATTAGTGAGACCATAAAAGTAAGCCAAATTCATGTATTATGATTGTCTATTTGGACAAAAAAGTATTCCTGATTTTCTCTGGAAAATTTTATGGAAAATCTATACATTTGTATTAGTATTTATGATTAAAAATAGATTGTTGAGTGAATATATATATATATATCTATATATATGACTATAACCCCATAACTTAATTCAAAATCCTTGGCACATACAATCAATCCCATATCCATCTTCGTAGAAGGAGTTGTTTGTATTGACAGTTGATAATAAATTTAACTGTCCTGTTGTCTCCCTAGGTTGATTTAGTTAACAGATCCTAAAACATATAAGAAGACAATCTATATGAGTTGTTTAAAATAATTTTTACCAGGTTCAATGTCTTATTTTGATTTATTTTGCAAAACATAGATCCAAAATATTATTTAACAAAACACAGTAGCCAATCGTGTATTCGGAAAAAACACAAGGTCAACCTGTTATTTTTTCCTTATAAAAATGAAAGAATTTTAATTATTTCTTTTTTAAAAGCTAATAATAATATTGATAACTGTGCAATTAATTGCTAAGACTCCTTTTTTTTTTGTCTCAAAATTCTCCCTCTTTTTATGTAGTAACCGAGATTACTTTTCTCTTAGACCTCTCTATTTATGTGATTATATGTTGTCTTTATTTTATAGAATAGATTTAACTTGAGTTGTGGTGATAGAATAAGATTTAGTTTTTTTTAAATATTTAGTGGTTATAATTATTATAGCATAGTATATATTTATGGTATTAGTAGCCTTGTTTGTGGGAAAATAGGAGATTGTGTAAGAATAAATTCATTATGGTATTATTAAGAATTGTTATGGATCGAGTCTACATAAAGCCTTAAAATTTTTAGGATACTGTAACTTCGGACCCGTTTTTGACTCATTTATATTATGATTTTGGAAAAGTAATATTTCTAAAAAGTTGTAGATAATTGAATTAGCTTTCTAACGATATAATGATTTTTTAAATCGGACTTCTATAACTTCAGTTATGTTGATTTTACTATCAGTCCAGAGTTACGAGATTTAGGAAGTTAGAAGTTAGATTATTCCTCAATTATTTAATAAAAATATTAATAAGATAATTTAGAGATATTTTTTATAGAAGTTAGGATTCTATTTCATTTAAATTTAAATTTGAATTATAGTTAGAATAAAATTATGATTTTTGAGAGCCTATAAATAGCGCCTATTCCTTCTTCTTTTTTTCATTCACTCTTGCTCTTCTTGAGACCCTCAAGCACACACACACTCTCTCTCAAGATCAAGGTTGAGGTATAATCAAGTTTTGATTGTTTTTTAGTTTTAGATCTATTAGTTTATGTTTTAATAATGGTATCATGTTTATGAAACAGGGTTCTAAGCGGGATTAGCATATAAATGACTCAAGTATAGTTTCTGTGCACCACACTTAAGGTAAGGAAAATTAGGTAGTTTAGTTTATGACCTAGTTTATGTTTTGTATGAGCTAACATTTTAGGTACAATAAAGGGGTAAGTGTGGCTGGACCTAAGGTGTCCAATGATATATGACAGACTTATCTCTAGTAGGCTCGGATGTCAAAATTTTATGATGGACCTAAGTTGATGTCCAGTATATGACGGATTTATGTCCGGGGCTTATTAATTACCACCCCTGTATAAGCATTTATCTTTTTATTATATCTGTCTTATTATTTATGACTTATGATTTATGATTATGACCTATGACTTATGATATATTTTGATCTTGTAAGATTAGTATAAATTAATGTTGTTATGAAATCTTGTATGAACTGATGGTATGATTGTTATGACTATGTGATTATATGATTTGTTATTTATGATGTGTTTATGAATAATGTTATGATTGCGGGATATAATTTATGATCTAGGTATATGTGTGATTTTTAGTATGACACTGATATAGGATAGATTATGACCTTGGTTTCTGTTATGAATATAGTATTGCATGTGAAATTACTCGTTGTGAGTTTATAATTGATTTTTGTAAGAATTGCTGTGTATTTTCCTTGCTAGGCTTAAAAACTCATTCTTTTCTTTTATTTTTGCAGAATAAGTTAACCTTCTTTTAATTTTGCAGAATAAGTTAACCTTAAAAGACCACTGGCGAGCATATTCCCAATAGCAAGACTGGTGTGAGTATGTGGGGGCCATATAGCCGTGTGTTATTTTCTTAGGAAATTATGAACTTTATGAAATGTTGCCTAGTTTTAATTTAATTTTATTGTAAAGATTATTATTTATTTTTCTTAAACCCAGGTTATGTTTATTTTAAATTATAAATAAATAAGACAACACTTTTTACGATTTAGTACGTTTATTGTTCAACGTCTTTATTTTTTACAATTAAAGCTAGAATTTAGGGTGTTTCATTTTCTTAAATAAATCCTTTATGAAATTTAGAAATTTAAATTCTCATTTATGAATTAATAATAAAATAATTATTTTTTCTACCTATATCCTTTATAGATTATTATACTTAAAAAATACTCAATACTATAATATGCATTGTTGTTATCTTCATATTTTGAGATCTCTCTGTCTCTAATATGAAATTAATTTGTCATATCCATATGTACAAATAGTCTGACATAAACAATAATCTAGACATATGGTTTTATGCCATTTTGGCTATAGATGAGAGAATGGAGTACTTACTTATTCAACATAGCCAATATTATTTAAGGTTCAGGCACTGAGTGAAATAGAAGTCACTGAAGAGAGTTTGAACTTGCGAACTTTTGTAGAATTCTGAGGCTGGAAGACAACCTCTGTACTCGACCTCACGCATACCTCCTTCCACTCCGAAGCTGAAGCTCCTTCGCTTCGATAATCCCTAGGCGAGTACAAAACTTGGAGCGTCGAATGCGCTGTGATTTCGAAAGAAAAATGCACATGATGAATTAGAGAAACTGAAGACTCAAAAAAAAGTTAATAGAAAAAGATACAAAGGTTAGTGTGTAGATTAGATGTCTCAACCACAGCAAATTTTTATTCAGAAATGGAAATGGATTTTCACCTAATCCAAGCATGCTCGTCTTCTGGATAATCAGACGACTGACTTTCGATCTTTTGATATTTCTCAAGGCATGGAGATCTTCTGGCTTTCCCTTGAACTCCAGAAATTCTCCAAGTACATATTTATTACCTTTGAGCTCCACCCTGTGTGCAAACAAAATAGTAAAATCTATTTAAGACAAAAAGAAGGGAGAAACCAATGAACAAAGTTCATGGAAACAAATGGACTATATTTGACAACCCCTTTTCTTTAATTTTCTTCAAAATTACATAAGAAACAATATTCTTTTTTCCCTCAATAAAAATGGCATTTGCTCCTTTCCTTAACAAAGCAATAATAATGCTCAGGTAGTTTTAAAGAAGACTAAGAAACTTGTTCAAAGCATAAAAAACTGCAATTGGAAAGCAGTATCTAAATGTCATTTGAAATGACTTCAAAAATAAGGACTTCATACTTCCTTCATTAATGTTCAGACAACTAAACCAACAACCTCTTATACCTTAAAAAGGAAATAAGTATTTATACTTGATAGTATAGATAAATGACAAACCTATCCCAAATTGGAGCAGTACTGAGAATAAAATTGAGGTTCTGCTGTATAGATTCTTGCATCTCTTTCTTTCCACCTCCAAATGCACCCTTAAGCCAACCAGAAAACATAGGTTTTGTTTCTGGTTTTTGTTGAGTCCACTGGTCATAGGTAATGACTTCAGGTGGAAAAGAGCCTGGCTGAATGGTACTGCAAGAAAAGAAGTTCGGCGAAATTAAAGGGAAGACAAACTAAATGTCACAGATGTTACTATCAACAACAACTACAACGTGAAACAAACCTACAAAATCACTGAGATAGGCATGTGCAGTGGTTTAGTGTCTAACTTAAAATGGCCGCATTATAACTCTTTAATTCACTTCGAATACAAAATAATTATGTTTTCATTGTTGCAATGTACTTACTAAATTATGCTAGTCTTGCTAGATATCATTCTGATTGACCCCAAGTAGGGATCCTCGATTCAATAGCCATAACAATAGGTAGAAACATAGAGACATTGAGGGCCAAAGAAAATGGAAAATTAGGCCAATCTGTTAAGTGTTGTTTAATTGAACATATTGATGAGAACATACTAGAACAAAAGAACCATGAGGTATTTGCATGACCTCAACTCTCCCTAGGGAAATAGTTAAATTATTTATCATGATGCTCCCTCATTTTTCTAACTAGCCTATGTATACTACTCAATTACTTTATTCTAGCTCATCCACTACCCCCTCACTACAATAACCTATATACTATCAATATCCAGGGTCTATCACATTCACTGTTGCAGTCTCCTGCTTTGTGCCTTGAGATAAGAGCTCAATTGAACAATTTTAACATTGTTTGAGGGTTGTGTTGTGGGGACTTGGCTTCTCAAGTGAGTGTGGCAATCCTAACAAATCAAATATCTTGGAGCCAGTAGTTCAAAAAGTGTAAAAACTTAGATGTGCGGGAACCAGGGGGTCATCATAGAGGTGGAGACTTACCTTGATACAGTTTGTACTAACTTCTATCCCCATTTATTTCTTCTCTAAAAACCTAGCAAGGTTAATTCCTTTCTGTAAAGTTCAATACAAACATAGCATTGATGGGTAAATAGCTTTTGCAATTTCTTACACATCAAAATTTCTCTGTGCCAGGTAACCAACAGGGCAGCAAGTATGGCATCCAAATTAACAAGTAGAATGTGAATATGGCTGTTAGAGGTCCTTTATGAAGCCCATGCTATTCCTCGTATTCTCCCAAAGTTTCTCTTTCTTTCTAAGTTGGAAGTGGGAAATGTGTTTAGAGTTAGGTTATGGGAAGTTTAATGGAGGGGCTTTTCTCCTTTTAAAATCTCTTTCCCTGGTATTTTCTTATCTTGGGGTGATAATATTTCTAAACTTTCTATGATTCACTACTGCGTTTTCCTCATTGTTAAATCTTCTTGAGGGGTTTCAGTTGAGAGTTAAATTAGATGGTAAAAGGGTATGGTCATTGACTCGTCGATTTGACAACCTATTGTGTGGATTTTTAAGCCTTCTCTGGGAACTTGGAAGTCTGCCGCGCTCAGTAAAGTCAAAATATATTGCTCATGTGATATGGTTAATACCTGGGATAGGTTGCAAAAGAAATGTCCTTCTGGCTTTAAGTTATAGTTTCAGCATCCTATGTGAAAGGAATGATGAGAACATAGATCAATTGTTCATGCATTGTTCTTTGGCTTTGAGACTTTGGTTCCAGTAAGTCAAAGGAGCTACCAGAGAGGGTGTTGTAGGGATTCCTGGTTTTGGCCATTTTCTAGGAGCTTTGTTAGAGTTGGCAAGAAGATCTTGTGTTTTTGTAGTCAAGGTTTTCAGAGAGAGAGAGAACATTTACAGTTGTCTCTTCATGGTTTCCTCCACCAAGTATTTAGGAAATAGGAAGCACTGCTCTTTGCCTCTATTTTTTTTTAATACCAAATGTAGTGTAATTAAAACAATTTGGTTTAAGTTTTTTTGTTTTATTTTCTTGTAGCTAGGTGAAAATCCATAGTCCTCAGCCAAGTTCTTTGCCTCTTTTCTAAAAAAGATTTTTAGTTCCTAATAAACATAGGTACATAAGCACGAACATGTGCACGCGTATACATACATAAAAGCAATATGTAAGTTTACGAAATTTAAACACCATAACAAAAGCTACAGATTTATCTGTGAAGTAAAGATACTAAAGGTCGAATCACGAAACATTCAAACTAATCGCATACCAACATTTCGGATTGGGAAGTATAACTTTGCAAGACAAGTATCCTTCAGGCAAAGCAACTCCTCTTTGTTCAAGATATGATTCAAGAATTGAAGCTTGTTTTCTAGTCTCCTCCACCTAAAAATAAACAATATGAAAGAAACAAGTTCCAGACAAAAACACTTGGAATCTGTAGATTTGGTTATGCATGCATATCCATGACATTACTTAATACTATACATCATTTATTTCCCCATTTGAATCATTACTTTTGCTTTTGCTGTCAAATACCATGAGTATCACATGAACAACTAAGTAAAGTGAACAGCAAACTAAACTAAACCAAAGATAACTTATCCAAGCATATCAAGGGTGCAGCAATAAGCAAAGGCATTTAATATATAAAAGTACTGAAATTAAAAAGCTCCTGTGAAGTTTGTGTCTTGATTTCACTGAGACATAGTTAGTTATTGCCGTTTTAAAGATTAGTTAGTCTTATTGTTTTACCCTTTTCTTTCTTTTCTCTGTTCCAAGCCTATATATAAAGGCTTTTGTTCTTATTGTACGCTGTAACAAAAATTTGTGTAAGCTGAGAAGAGAGAAACAGAGTAGTACTGAAAGGAAAAGTCCCGGGGTGTATTTGAGAGATCTTAGAGAAGACTAAGTTGTACTTGAACTTTCTACATAGTGAAAAGACTAGGGAGTTTTACTCCCAACCTTGGATGTAGGACCATTAATTGGTCTGAACCAAGTAAACTGTGGTGTTCATCTCTTTTAAATCTTTCTGTTTTACATTTAAAGCTTATCTTCTTATTCAAAAGCTATTGCTGGTGTGTATGGGTATTATCTAATCTTGTGTGTGCAGGTGCTTCGGTCTGGTTGTTTTTCCTCACAGCTCCATTCAGAAAGCATTGATTTTTAAAGCTACTTACTGGGTTAGGAAGATGTTCTGTTTTGTTTTTGGTCTCACACGACCAGCTACCATCCGCATTGATCAACACAAATCCAACAAGATTCTTGACAGATACAACCACTGCCCCTCTGCACCAAAAACAGAAAAGTAACAAGTTAGTAAGCAGAAACACAAAGCAAATTGAGTTGAAGTAGACAAATTTGACCCTTCTTCTATTATGTTGAGCTAGATAACAGGTACTGGATAGGTAGTAGAAATAGTGCTTATTCATGAAACAAGGTTATATATTGAGAGTATCGTAGTTGCACTGTTGAGAACATAAAGATGAGGTTTTTATTTATGATTTATAATTTTGGGAAAGAAATTTGCATACCCTTTGGTGAGGAGAACCAGATCGATGTTTTGTCGAGTGCCGGTGTCAGCATCGGGTATCCGAAGGCCGACATAGGCCTTCCCACCATAAAGCTTTTCAAGTCTGCAAACAAAAACCCAGAAGCAGCAAATTGAAAAGGAAGGGAATCGGTGTTCGAATTGTTGTATATATACATACACACACACACACACACACACACACACAGAGATATATATATATATATAAATTTACAGAGAGAGAGAGAGAAGTACCGATCGGCGACAGAGAAGAGGGCATTGGAATCGGAGGTCTCGACATCTAAAATATCGTCATCGTAGAAGAAGAGCTTGAAGACTTTGTAAAGGATGAGACCGCACAGTATCTCCAACCACATGACCGTACAATCCAAGAAGATGAAGATGAAGAAGAAAAAGATTGAATGTTTGGGAGAAAATGATACTATTAAGATTTGAGATATTTGATGAACTCGGATACTTACCACCTAAGCTTCAAACTTAGACTATCAAGCTTAAATTTCTATTTCTTTAAATTATTTTTATTTTATTTTCATTTTTTATTGTTGAAACTACAACAACTTTTCCATTTATTAATTTTGACTCAGTTTTTTTCTAATGTATATAGATTTTAATTTGTTAGGAATGTTCTAGTTTGTTGAGCTAGAATAAATAGAAAAGGAGAGGTTAGTAGTGGGTGTGGAATTATTTTGTACTGGGAGGCTTAAGGGATCCTCGAAAAGTTAATCTTTGCTCAGTTTGATGTGAAACTTTTAGATAATCAAAGAAATCTTTCGTTAGAGCTTTTCAGTTTGTTTAATGGCAGAGGGCGAGGCAATGGCTTTTGAGTTGGGCATTTTCAAAGAACTGTTCTCTTTTTGCTCCCAAATTCTCAATATTGCAATGGTTTTGAATCTCGATCATATGTCAAGTGGCACTTTTTGGTTTGATTTTATGTATAACGAATTGGTAGTTTATTTAATCTCTGCCATCATAATGATTTTATACCGTTAAAAGAGTATACTATTTTCAGTTCTAAGTTCTTACCAAAATCAACTTAAATTGAAAGAATGATCATTAATACTTAGACAAGTTTTTGCTTCGTACACCATTTTCATTGACTACTATGGAAAGTCTGGTGATTCTGTTAAAGCTATTGAGACCTTTGTGCAGATGAAAAGTAAAGGCATTATTCCAAATATTAAAGCTATAGTCTTGGTGAAACAGGGAGAGTTCAAGAAGCAAAAGAGTTTTTAAATGGGATCAAAGTTAGTGGGCTTTCTCCTGATTCGGTGACTAACAACATAATGATGCCATTAAGTTACTTTCTGAGATGGTGAAACAAGGGTGTGAGCCTAATTTATTCATAGCTAATTCTTTAATTGACATGCTTTTCAAGAATGGTAGAGATTGAAAGACATGAAGCTCACTCCCTCAGTTGATATCTTCAACACGTTACTTGTTGGTTTAATGAAAGAAGGTCAAGTCCGAAAATCATTTGACATATTTGTGAGTACGGTAGAGCACGGTTGTCCTCCAAACACAAGAATTTTCAACACTATCCTGGATTGCCTCTGTGAAAATGATGAGGTCCCAGTTTCCTTGGCATATAAAATCAATGAACTCTTCCAATTACAAGCCTAACAAAGTCACATATAATATGATCATTTCCAGTTTAGTGAAATTTAAAAGTGTTGATGAGGCTATCAATTTCTACTATTGATGATGCAGGAACTAAAGCAGACTGGACTTAGTCTTAATTCAGTTTGCTATGAACTTTTGATTGAGGCACTTGGAAGATCAAGAAGGATAGATAGAAGAAGCTCTATCTCAATACACACAGAAATGCAGAGCAGAGAAATTTTTCCTAATCTTTGCACATACAACAAACTAATACTCAATCTCGGGATCATGGGAATGGTGAATCAAGCAGTGAGTGTTTATGAACAACTTCAGCTTAAGGGTCTTAAACCTGATGTTTTCACCTACAATGCTCCAATTTGAGCCTGCAGCACATCAAGGAATCCAGACCAGGCTTACGCAGTTTATAAGAAAATGCTAGTTAGTGGCTACGACCCAAATGTGCTAATGTTTGCACAACTTACTAATCTCTGAACTGTCTTTTGAGGTATAAACCCTTTGAATAACTTCATTTAAAACACCTGATTTAGATGTTTCTCTAAAGCTTTGTTTGACTGTCTGTAGATATATTTTTCTTTAAGAAATATCTTTTTTCAGTTTGTCTTATGAACTTGCCATTTTCAGGACCAAGGGAAAATTATTATTTGTTCACATGCAGATTGGCCTTCTGACAAGTTTGGTGAGACAATAAAAGTAAGCCAAATCCATGTATTATGATGATCCATTTGGACAAAAGCATTCCTCATTTTCTCTGGAAAAATATATAGAAAATCCATACATTGTACAAGTATTTATAGAAAAATATAATATATGTATTTTTCTTTCTTTAAAAAGGACCCTATATGCTATCCCTTTTTCTTTCTTTATAGGAAAGAACATCCCAAAAGCAGAAACAAAAGAGAGTGCTGTTGCTAATTTTTGGCCAACTTTGCTTATGATCCTTACAATCATAAACAGATAGATGTGTTCTGTTTATTGATAAATTTTTTTATTGTTCATTTCATATTTAGTGTGGGGGAATCCCTCTTGCAATTCATTGCTTATCAAGCCCAGTCAAACACTGTAAGTTTGAGATATGTTGTTGTTTATTTAATTGATATAAGCAGTTCTTCCTTTGTTCAGCTGGGTCTGTATGAGAGTATGTAATAATGCTCCTAAATGCTCTTGTTTTAGTTTGTATATCCTTGATGATTTTGAGACTATAAACTGGATAGACATAGTAAGAAGAATATCAAATACTTATTTTTTGAAGCTGAATTCGGCTCTAGGGGTCTTTTTTAGTCTACTCAACCGATGTACAGGGTCGAGATTTTAAAACCAGATGTAGTGGATCTCATCCATGGTATGCTGCAACTGAGGCCAGGGCATTCTGAAGAGACTGAGAGGAGTAGCTGGAACAATCAGACATGTGATTTGCTCCCACAAAGAGTGAGGTTCGAGTCTTTTGTAGGTACTTATGCTCCATTTGCAGTGAAATGATTATGACCATGAATCACTTGCCTCACTTCATATTCATAGGGGAAAAAAAAAATTGATGTGACGAATCCATATTTGGAAAAATGAAACAGTTTTAACAACAATAAGAAGAAAAATGAAAGGGAGAAGTTTCTAAAGAAAGCCAGAACTTACTATGAGTTAACTCAAACAAAATTCACCATTAAGTGTTGGAGAAATATAGAGAGACAAAGAAGAATTTTTCAAGTGGGTTTGAAAGAAACTTGGAAGAAGATGTATTCTATGGTAGTTTGAAAGATCAAATACCTCTCTCATCATTTAATCTTGGACAAGTAAATATGCATAAAATTGCCATTCGGTAGAAATCAGCCAAAAAAATAAATAAATAATAAATTCTATAAAGCATAAACTCCCACTATTCATTCATATTCAAGTACATTTACATTTGAAAAATACTTTGCAACCCGAGTGGTATTATGTACTAGACTCATTCTTGGAAAAAAATACATAGCACTGTTTTTCACATTTACGCTTATAATTGACTAACTCAGAATACAAGTCTTAATTTTTATTTTAGTCCTATAACTAAGAATGTCGACCACACAAATTTTTTTTTAAAAAAGTAAATATTTAGTGGCTAGTTTGCTGAAGAGGTCACGTGGCTAAAGCGAGTCTATCCTAAGTAAGAAGCCAACGAAAGGCTATCTGGTGGCAATGCAATCATGTCCACAGCTTCAAAATCCACACTTTCGACTTAATTCTCTTCCTCTTCTTCTTTCTTCTGCTTCTGATAAAACTATACTTAACAATGTCTTCTTCAGCTGTAGTTGCAGCAAGC